>NC_053028.1:539714260-540369330 GCF_003073215.2 Triticum urartu
AAGTCCTCGCGGCCGAGGAATATAAACTCGAGCGCCCCTCCAAGAGTTACCCAAAATGCAGGTTGCTACCTCGACTGGAGGAAGAAGCGTATGACGCGGCTGATCGGCCACCTCGTGGCCATGATAGAGAGGCATTCCAGCCAAAAGCTCAGCCGGCACCCCGACGCCATTCAAATAAAAAAGCATGGGGAAACACACCAGACCTGCTAGACGTATTGGAGGACAAAGCAAAACATGCAAGATCGATCTACAGATCATGAGGGCGTGTGAGGGAGTCCTGGATTAGGGGGTGTCCGGATGGCCGGACTATACCTTCAGTCGGACTCCTGGACTATGAAGATACAAGATTGAAGACTCTGTCCCGTGTCCGGAAGGGACTTTCCTTGGCGTGGAAGGCAAGCTTGGCGATACGGATATGTAGATCTCCTACCGTTGTAACCGACTTTGTGTAACCCTAACCCTCTCCGGTGTCTATATAAACTGGAGGGTTTTAGTCCGTAGGACAACATACACAACAACAGTCATACCATAGGCTAGCTTCTAGGGTTTAGCCTCTCCGATCTCGTGGTAGATCTACTCTTGTACTACCCATATCATCAATATTAATCAAGCAGGACGTAGAGTTTTACCTCCATCGAGAGAGCCCGAACCTGGGTAAAACTTCGTGTCCCTTGCCTCCTGTTACCATCCGGCCTAGACGCACAGTTCGGGACCCCCTACCCGAGATCCGCCGGTTTTGACACCGACATTGGTGCTTTCATTGAGAGTTCCTCTGTGTCATCGCCATCAGGAAGGATGCCTCGCCCCGTCTTTAAAGACGGCACCGTTGCTAAGGGAGCTTTGGCTGTCCGCCAAACCCTCCGGCTAGGTGGTTTTCTTATGACCGCCTGTTCGGCTTCTGCGCCGACGATGACCTCTCGAGCCATCGAAAACAATCTTCATGTCAGCTCGGAACTCGCCGAGCAGTTAGATCCAATGGAGCTCTCCTCCATAAACGAGCTCTTGGATCGCTTCGCCGCCCTGGGAGTCGCTACGGATTACGACCAGATTGGGCCTAAACCCGATCTGAGAGAGATTAACTCTCCCCAAGTCACCCATCACGTTGCCGTGGTAGAAGGACAGTGCGGCGACCCTTCATCTATCTTAAGGACTCGCTACGTCCGTATTCCCGATCCCTCCAAGCCGGATACCCGCGGAGGGGAGGATATCACTCAAGACCTGAACTTAGAGTCAGGCGACGGGCTGGATTCATTGGACAACATCCAAGAATCCAAATTTTCGTGTTCAGAAATTCCTCGGCCTCTGAGCCTCAGATGGGGTGAGGCTTCGGATTTAATTCCACCCACCCACCCAAACATAAGCCATCTATCCAAAATCAGGCAAGAGCCCGATGAAACAGTACATCATTACTGGGCCAGATTCCTCCTGGTTAAGAACAGGCTAAGGGACTGCCGCGAGGAAGACGCAATCTCAATCTTCTGCAATAATTGCACGGACAAGGGAATACTCAACGCCATAAGTCGGCGTGATATTACACACTTCGCTGACTTGGCGTCCATTGTACGAAAGTATTGTGCGATGGAAAGCGCCTGGAAAACCGAAATCAAATTTTGGGACAATCCGGCCCTGAATACAAACCCAGTCCGAAATAAAAGGGTTCGTCATCACCAGACACCCGGGTCAAGCACTAAAAAGCAAAAACCCTCTACAGGGCATGGAACCGTACTGGAAGGATGGCTTAATGGACCCTGTAAAATTCATAGTACAGAGGACGCCACACCAACTCACAGCCTTAGAGCATGTTGGATACTCCGGTAGGTGGCCAAAATTTGCGAAAATCTCCTAATTCCGGAAGCCACAGAAAGCCACCCCAGAGACACCAATACAGTATTAACGGTCTTCGAGACTTTCTCATCAAATAATATGCGAAAAAGGACACTCCGCAACCTTCTCGAAGTCTACCAAGTAGCAACAATAAACCCATGGAGTGACACGGCTATTACCTTTAACGCCAGTGTTGAACCTAAATTCCGAACAGCCCGAGCACCAGCCGCATTGGTCCTCAGTCCAATAGTGGACGGCTTTCGTCTTACCAAGGTACTCGTGGATGGCGGCAGCGGATTGAACCTCATTTATGAGGAAAGCCTTCAAAAAATGGAAATAGACTGGAACCGCATTGAGTGAAGCAGCACAACCTTTAGAGGAATAATCCCCAGTCGGGAAGCGCGCTGTACAGGAAAAATCACACTAGATGTGGTGTTCGGCACGCCGGATAATTACATGTCCGAAGAGATCACGTTCCATGTGGCTCCGTTCAGCAGCGGTTATCACGCTCTGCTAGGACGGGAAGCGTTTACAATCTTCCAAGCAATACCCCATTACGGGTACATGAAGCTCAAGATGCCCGGGCCTAACGGGATCATCACTCTCACTAGTGATCCGGACATAGCACTCCGCGCCGAAAACAAGACAGCCGCACGGGCCCTCGAGGCACTATCCTAAGCCCTAGCGGCTGAGGAACCGACTGCGCTGCGCTCTACGGTGAATAGGGACGATGTGGTACTCGACAAAAGATCCAAGTCCACCTCCTTTAAACCAACGGACGAAATAGTCAAATTCCATGTCCATCCAACGGACCCCAATAAAACAGCTTCCATCGGGGCACAACTAAACCCTGATGTAGACGCCGCACTGCGAGAGTTCCTACGAGAGAACTGGGACATTTTCGCCTGGCACCCTTCAGACATGCCAGGAATCCCACGCAGGCTGTCCAAGCACAGCTTAAATATCCAAACAGGATTCAAACCTGTCAAACAGGCTCTTCGGCGTTTTTCCGAACCTAAGAGACAGGCCATGGGAGAGGAGCTAGCAAAGCTATTGGAGGCCGGATTCATCAGAGATATAAAACATCCGGACTGGCTAGCAAACCTGGTGATGGTACCAAAGAAGGACAAATCCTGGCGCCTATGTGTTGATTTTAAAGACCTTAACAAGGCTTGCCCAAAGGATCCCTTCCCCCTTCCCCGCATCGATCAAATTATCGACGCTACCGCGGGACACGATTCGTTGTGTTTCCTCGACGCATATCCCGGCTACCATCAAATCAAGATGGCAGAACCAGACCAAGCCGCAACGGCATTTATCACACCATACGGCCCATTCTGCTTCAACACGATGCCCTTCGGGCTCAAAAACGCCGGCGCAACATATCAGCGCATGATTCAGACATGTCTGGCAAACCAGATCGGCAGAACAATGGAGGCATATGTAGATGATGTGGTCGTCAAAACAAGACACGTCGAATCTCTAGTAGACGACTTGAGGCTCACATTTGATAACCTCCGAACATACGACATCAAGCTCAACCCGGAAAAATGCGTTTTCGGCGTTCCAGCCGGAAAGCTCTTGGGCTTCATTGTATCCGGTAGAGGAATTGAAGCAAATCCATCCAAGATCCGAGCTCTGTCGCAACTGGATATCCCAAAGGACCTCAAACAAACACAAAAGTTAACCGGATGCGTGGCGGCCCAAAGCCGCTTTATCTCCCGCTTGGGGAAAAGGCCCTACCCCTTTATCGCCTCCTTTGGCGCACCGAACACTTCGAATGGACGGATGCAGCCACGGCCGGACTCGACGAAATAAAAGCCATACTGGCAACAAACCCAGTCCTGGCCGCGCCAAACATTGACGAACCAATGCTATTATACATTGCAGCAACACATCAGGTTGTAAGCGCAGTGCTCGTCGTCGAACGAGAAGCGGAAGGACACAAATTCCCCCTTCAAAAGCCGGTCTATTATGTGTCCACTGTCCTCACTCCCTGCAAATCACTGTACCCGCATTATCAAAAGATTGCGTATGCGGTATTCATGGCATCCCGGAAGCTACGACACTACTTTCAAGAGTGTCCAATAACAGTAGCCTCGGAAGTACCACTTAACGATATTATAAACAACCGTGACGCAACGGGCCGGATTGCAAAATGGGCCATTGAGCTCCTCCCGTTCGACATAACTTATAAGCCACGGCGAGCCATCAAGTCGCAAGTCTTGGCCGACTTCGTCGCAGAATGGACGGAGGCCGAACTCCCTAAAGAGTACGACACATATTCAAATTGGATCATGCATTTCGACGGCTCCAAGATGTTGGCCGGACTGGGGGCTGGCGTCGTTCTGACGTCCCCCATAGGAGACACAGTTCAATACGTACTCCAGATTATGTACACGGACTCTAACAATGCAGCCGAATATGAGGCCCTTTTACATGGTCTCCAGATGGCAGTATCCATGGGCATTCAACGCCTAGAGGTGCGCGGGGACTCGAACCTCGCGATATCCCAAATAAATGGAGACTTCGATGCCAAGGATCCAAAAATGGCAGCTTACCGCAACGCCGTCCTAAAAATGTCAGCTCGGTTCGAGGAGCTTGAATTTCACCATATAGCCCGGGAAAATAATCAGGCGGCAGATGTCCTGGCACGCATCGGCGCAAAACGCGATGTAGTCCCCCCCCCCAACATCTTTTTGGAAAGGTTATTCAAGCCATCCGTAGTATGGGAAGGGGAGCCGAACAATAACATCCCGGACCCAACCGCACTGCCCGACACCGAACATTCTGACACAATCGGAGGCTCTGCCAATGAAATAACACCTTCAGCCCATGTAATAATGGTCGTCATCGCCCCGTGGACAGAACCATTCCTCGCCTACCTTACTAGGTAGGAACTTCCCGAGGACCAAAATGAGGCACGCTGCATAGTGCGGCGATCCAAAGCCTACAGAGTCCACAAGGGAGAGCTTTATAAGAAAAGCACTACCGGAGTCCTTCAAAGGTGCATCTCCGAAGAGGAGGGGCGGAACCTCCTAGCTGAAATTCATGCCGGACTCGGCGGTCATCACGCTGCAGCTCGGTCCCTTGTAAGCAAGGCCTTCCGTACAGGCTTTTATTGGCCGACGGCCCGGGCAGACGCTCAGGACTTAGTCCAATGATCCACCAGTTGCCAGCTCTTTGGAAACCAAAGCCATATGCCACCCACCGCCCTCCAAACTATCCCCATTACTTGGCCCTTCGCGGTCCGGGGGCTTGACATGGTTGGACCCCTTAAAGGCGGAACCCACAAGCAAAAATACTTACTGGTCATGGTGGATAAGTTCACCAAATGGATAGAAGCCAAGCCTGTTAAGACGGCCGAATCCGGACCGGTGATAGACTTTATATCCAAGGTCGTACAGCGTTACGGCGTCCCCCACAGCATCATCACTGATAACGGCACGAACTTCACGGCCGACGAGGTAAAACTCTGGTGCAAAAACATGGGCATCAAGCTCGATTATGCTTCCGTCTATCACCCACAAACTAACGGCCAGGTCGAACGTGCAAATGGTCTTATCATGAGCGGCATCAAACCCAGATTAGTGCGGTCCCTCAAGGAATCTAACACGCACTGGGTAGAGGAGCTCGACTCCGTACTCTGGGGGCTGCGGACCACGCCGAATCGCACCACCGGATACACACCATTCTTTATGGTGTACGGCGCAGAGGCAGTTTTGCCTTGCGACAATTCATGACTCACCTCGAGTGCGCACGTACGAAGAAAGAGAAGCCGAGCTCGATCGGCAGGACAGCTTGGACGCATTGGAGGAGGAGCCTGACGTGGCAAAAGCCCGTTCCGCATTCTATCAATAGCAGGCTCGAAGATACCAAAGCAGAGAAGTACGGGCCAAAAATTACAACGTTGGCGAATTAGTTCTACGACTACTGGACAAGAAAAAGGACAAACTCAATCCCAAGTGCGAAGGTCCCTTCATAATTGACCAAGTCCTGACTGGTGGAGCATACCGCCTGCGGGATGCATCGGATAACCGACTCGAGCCGAACCCATGGAACGCAGCCCGTCTCCGAAGATTCTATGCCTAGCGCTGGACTCTGTGTTCGTCTCCTTCCTCTGTCCATTTTTTATATATTTTTTGTCTTACATTTCTCTTCTTCTTCTCTCTCTCTCTCTCTCTCTCTCTCTCTCTCTCTCTTATAGCCTTTAAAGGCTCATAAAGTGACGTGCTATCTGCGCTCATTAAACCTGGGGGCTTCTTTAAACAGAAGCTTATTCATACGGGCTTCAGGCCCAACACATGTGTCACACTTCCGCATGTACCTTTTATTCACCATTATATGCATCGATATGACTTAAGTTTTGGCCAAGCTAGGTTGTCTGGCTCCTGTGCTTACCCCTACGTTCCCGATTGTTCGGCTAGGTGGTAAAGGGAGCACCTCTGCGATTGTTACTGCCGGGTCAGCCGGACGTGTACCTCAGACTGGGTGAAGCCGAAAGCTAGCGTTCTTAAGGGAATATTCGGTCGGTGAACTAAAGATGATCTTTTTTTATATATTTTTTATCTATACGCCCCCAGATGTTTTTCCTGCGTTTCTTTTCGCAGCATGGACATGCACCTTAGGGCATGCCTCCCAGGGAAAGGAACCCCTAACGGAACTATTCTCCCTGGAAAATGTTTCTTACTAACCATGTAATATAACATAACTAGTCTGGCACTTGTCTGTTCACGCACTAATGACCCCTACGCCTGGTCTCCATGCATTCCCCGGTTCCTATATAACCGCATGGGAATTCGGACACACTCCGGACCGTCAGGTCCCAAGGCTGAAGCGAAAAGGTCGGCCATGACAAATGATCTACAATCCGGCTAGAAGGCATTATAAATGTCAATTAAATTACATAGTCATTTTGACTGATTGTATTCCTCTTCAATACCATCTAACAGGCTGTTTAATTACAGTCCTGCTAGGAATACTTTGCGGCCAACTCTACTTGGTCGTATACTAAGCTTACAGGGATCTCCTTCCCATCGGGCCCTACAGGACCGACCTCGGCCATGTGGTTGGGTCGAGCCTTTGCGTACCGCGTCTTCACCATGGCCCAGGCCTCCCTAGCGCCTTGACGGCAGGCCGATATCTTCCACAATCGGAAGCGCCGCCGTGCTCCCTTTAGCTTCTCCGCAAGCTCTCCAAGACCTTCGGGCATGGAGACGGATGGCCACAGGGCCTGGGCAACGCCTTGCATCGCCTGCCGAACTCGATCGAGCAGTTGCGAGAGCTCGGGAAGAAGGTCACCCATAGAACCGGGCATCTCCTCTGCAGGACGACCTGTTAGCACACCTACAGACATTGCTCTGTTAATCGACTTCCCGCCGAACTTTCTTTCAAAGGTTCGTTCAAGCACTTACTAAATATGTCGCGCCGAAGCCGCTGATTCTCCTTCACGGAGTCTGATAGCTGGGCACGAACATCTTTCAGCTTGACGCCCAGCTTGGTGTTGGCATCTTGGAGATTGTTCTTCTCTCGCCTCACCTTTGTCAGCACCTTCTCACCAGCCTTTAGCTGGCGTAGGAGGTGTTGCCTTTCCGGATTCAATCCGGCGCCATCTGCAATTTCATTTGTCAGATTCGCACCCATGTCGTGCTTCGCACAATAATTATCTTTCGAAGTGTATATTACCAGAGGGGGTCTCCTTGGGCTCCCCTGCCGCGGCTAGTGCGGCCTCAAGTTGGGCTTTGCACTCTTCCAGCTCCTTGGACAGTAGGGAATTCTTTTTTGTAAGAACCTGCATAACAAATGATCCTTAAATCAGTTATTCTAACTATTTCAAGTCTCGGGGGCTACTGGTATATATATATATATATATATAATTACCAAAAATTTCTTACCCGTATGTCTTTTACATATTGCTCCGTGGCTCCAGCTAGACCATTTTGAGCGGCACAGAGGTACGCATCTCCCGAATTGAAGGCATCTAACGCCCCTTGGGAGAAACAAGCGTTGCGAAGGATTGTCCAGCGACGCCTGTGGTTCATGGCACTCTCCACCTCATAGTTGGTGGCAGACAACCCGTCCACATCCTCTGTCGAAGGAGCGTCTGGCGCGCGCCTTGCGTTCGCCTCCGCCTCCGGACCAGGCTTTGGAGCCTGGCTGGTGGAGGCGCGATTGACAGCCTCTCTAGATATAGTCCGGCGAGGTCTCTTTGTCCTGAAGAGAGCACGAGTGTCAATGTGCCTCAAAGGTATAACACCTAGGATAAGGGGGCGCGACATACCTTTGCGCTGACGCCTCGGTCCGGACTGCACTTCTTTTCTGCCCACGGGGCCCTGCGGCCCCTCGTTGGCTTGTCGCCGCAGGTTCGGCCTTCCGCCTCAAAAACATCCCCTGCAAAGTTCGGTTGTAATTAGGAAACTGAAAACACGAGAGGGCGGACACCTATTCAGGGTACTGGGACTTCGATCTCAGTTACCTGGGAGGCCGGGATTAGCCCTGGGTAATCGGCCGTAATGGCCACCAAGGCGTTGTCCTTGCTCAATTGATGGAACACTCCATCAATCAGCTCCACAGATATTTCCGGATCCTCTTGAGAGGCCAGGTCAAGGGACCATCCTGGGTCCTCGGGTTGTGGAGGAGGGCTGCTTATTTCCTTAACAGCCCAGCGCAGTTCCTGCGTTGAAGTCGTCAGACTGAATATTTAACAACGGGAATGCAAAACGGATGGGCCAGTAAATGCGATCGCTTACCCAGCTTGGGGGATTGTGCATAGAGAATCCACCCTGTGGGTTGACGCGGAGAAATTCCTCCTCTTCTCCCTTATACAAAGTGGACAAGATCTTTAGTAGAGCAGCAGCTAAATCCGGCCCCTTACGGCCGTAGCAGGTAGCGTCGTCCTCCCCGTTGAAGTCCCACATGGGGTGGCTTCTATACTGAAGCGGTTGCACCCCCCGCATAATGCATTCGGCCATAACCCCGATCATGGTTAGTCCGGAATGGGCTAACAATCTTATTCGGCCTATCAGGTAAATGATGTCCCTGTCACTTTCCCTCTGAGGGCTCCGTGGATGCCAGCTTAGGCGCTTCTTTAAGGGAGCACTGTCGAATTCAGGGAGGCCGATCCGGCAGCGGGACGTCTTCTATATAAAACCATTCCGAGGGCCAGTCTTCGGACGCCTTCTTTGGGGTTCCGGACAGATATCCGGTCCCGGCGATGCGCCACACTTCGGCTCCGCCCACTTGATACATTGACCCCTCCTTAGAGCGGGGCACAAGGCAGAATAACCTTTTCCATAGCCCGAAATGAGCCTCGATACCCAAAAACAGCTCGCAGAGGACTACGAAGCCCGCGATATGCAATACGGAGGCAGGCGTGAGATTGTGTAGCTGGAGGCCATAGAACTCCAGCAGCCCCCGGAGAAATGGAGGGATTGGAAATCTGAGCCCCCTTATTAAATAAGGGACGAGGCACACCCGCTCTACTTCAGAGGGATTAGGGGCACTCTCCGCTTGCTCTCCGCCATTATAGATGGTAAGGCCGGCTCGAACCGGGACCATATAGGCCGGGGGAGAAATCCCTTGGTCTGGAGCGTCACTAGCTCGCTATGCGGGATGGAGCATCTCTCCCAGTATCCAGGCTGAGGGCTGGAAGGGCGAGAGGAGGAGTCGCGACGGCTGGCCATGGTGGAATGGACCTTTGTCAGATGCGCTCTGATGAACACTCGCGAAGGGGGGAAGATGTGGTTTGGATCTAAATCCCCATCCCCTTAAATAGGTCAGCTCATTTACGCGGTTAGGGGTGTGAATGTAAAAACACTCGAACTTTTCATATTCGTTTGACACGTGGGAAGCGGCCATTATTGGGCGTAGAAGCCAAGGAGCGCAACATCTACAAGAAACCGGACTTTATTCAACAGGTACACGGAATTTGGAGGAGAACCCGCCTTGCAATGCCGAAGACAATCTGCGCGCCGGACTCATCGTCATTGAAGCCTAGTTCGGGGGCTACTGAGGGAGTCCTGGATTAGGGGGTGTCCGGATGGCCGGACTATACCTTCAGCCGGACTCCTAGACTATGAAGATACAAGATTGAAGACTCCGTCCCGTGTCCGGAAGGGACTTTCCTTGGCGTGGAAGGCAAGCTTGGCGATACGGATATGTAGATCTCCTACCGTTGTAACCGACTTTATGTAACCCTAACCCTCTCCGGTGTCTATATAAACCGGAGGGTTTTAGTCCGTAGGACAACATACACAACAACAATCATACCATAGGCTAGCTTCTAGGGTTTAGCCTCTCCGATCTCGTGGTAGATCTACTCTTGTACTACCCATATCATCAATATTGATCAAGTAGGACGTAGGGTTTTACCTCCATCAAGAGGGCCCGAACCTGGGTAAAACTTCGTGTCCCTTACCTCATGTTACCATCCGGCCTAGACGCACAGTATGGGACCCCCTACCCGAGATCCGCCGGTTTTGACACCGACAGCGCGCCACTATGCGAGACGATAAACGTCACGCCGGATACAGTAAAAGTAAATCCGGCCGGGCCAAACACAGCGGGCAAGACCCATTTGAGCTGCGTCGCGATATAGCCCAATACAGAGGCGCCGCACACCCCTTATGCTTCACAGACGAAGTAATGGATCATCAAATCCCAGAAGGTTTCAAACCTGTAAATATTGAATCATACAACGACACAACAGATCCGGCGGTATGGATCAAGGATTACCTCCTCCACATCCACATGGCCCGCGGTGATGACATACACGCCATCAAATACCTCCCACTAAAGCTCAAAGGACCAGCGCGGCATTGGCTTAACAGCCTACCAGCAGAGTCCATTAGCTGTTGGGAAGATCTGGAAGCCGCATTCCTCGACAACTTTCAGGGCACTTATGTGCGACCACCGGATGCCGATGACTTGAGCCACATAATTCAGCAGCCAGAGGAATCGGCCAGGCAATTCTGGACTCGGTTCCTAACAAAGAAAAATCAAATCATCGACTGTTCGGAATGCAGAGGCCCTAGCAGCTTTCAAACACAACATCCGCGACGAGTGGCTAGCCCGGCACCTTGGTCAGGAAAAGCCGAAATCTATGGCAGCCCTCACGACACTCATGACCCGCTTTGTGCAGGAGAAGACAGCTGGCTGGCTCACAGTAACAATATGTCAAAGAACCATGGTACTTCGTATACCAAGCACGGCAATAGCAGGTCACGTCGCAACAAACATAAGCGCCGCATTAACAGCGATAATACTGAAGATACGGCAGTCAATGCCAGATTCAAAGGCTCTAATCCCGGTCAACGGAAAAAGCCATTCAAAAGAAGCACTCCGGACCCGTCCAGTTTGGACCGTATACTCGATCGCTCGTGTCAAATACACGGCACCCCCGACAAGCCAGCCAACCACACCAACAGGGATTGTTGGGTGTTCAAGCAGGCCGGCAAGTTAATTGCCGAAGACAAAGATAAGGGGCCACATAGGGATGACGAGGAAGAGCCCCGACAGCCGAACACCGGAGCACAGAAGAGGTTCCCCCCACAAGTGCGAACGGTGAACATGATATATACAGCCCACATCCCCAAGAGGGAGCGGAAGCGTGCGCTCAGGGACGTATATGCGTTGGAGCCAGTCGCCCCAAAGTTCAACCCATGGTCCTCCTGTCTGATCACCTTCGATCGTAGGGACCACCCCACTAGTATCCGTCATGGCGGATTCGCCGCACTGGTCCTAGACCCAATCATTGACGGATTTCACCTCACTCAAGTCCTTATGGATGGCGGCAGCAGCCTGAACCTGCTTTATCAGGACACAGTGCGCAAAATGGGTATAGACCCCTCAAGGATCAAACCCACAAAAACGACCTTTAAAGGCATCATTCCAGGTGTAGAGGCCCATTACACAGGCTCAATTACACTGGAAGTGGTCTTCGGATCCCCGGATAACTTCCGAAGCGAAGAATTAATCTTCGATATAGTCTCGTTCCGCAGTGGTTATCATGCACTGCTCGGGCGAACCGCATTTGCGAGATTCAATGCGGTACCGCATTATGCATACCTCAAGCTCAAGATGCCAGGACCTCGTGGGGTAATTACAGTTAATGGAAACACAGAGTGCTCTCTCCGAACGGAGGAGCACACTGCGGCCCTCGCAGCAGAAGCGCAAAGCAGCCTCTCAAGGCAATCCACCAGTTCGGCGTTTCAAGACCCGGACACCTTCAAGCGCGCTCAGAGTAATCGACAACTAGACCGCCTGGCATGATCTGAGCTCGCGTAGCAATGCGGCCCCCACCCCAGTCCCAGCCAAACGGCGAAATCCGTGCCAGCGTACATAATTACGCATTAAAAATACCATGGGCATAGGTGGGGGGCACAACTACGGCATGCTCCAAGACGCGGCCTAAACCACACTAGGGGCTTCCCTGTGACTCCCTCGATTCAATCGTACACTAATCATACACGCAAACGTGTATGATCAAGATCAGGGACTCACGGGAAGATATCACAACACAACTCTACAAATGAAAAAAGTCATACAAGCATCATATTACAAGCCAGGGGCCTCGAGGGCTTGAATACAAGAGCTCGATCATAGACGAGTCAGCGGAAGCAACAATATCTGAGTACAGACATAAGTAAACAAGTTTGCCTTAAGAAGGCTAGCACAAACTGGGATACAGATCGAAAGAGGCGCAGGCCTCCTGCCTGGGATCCTCCTAAACTACTCCTGGTCGTCGTCAGCGGGCTGCACGTAGTAGTAGGCACCTCCCGAGTAGTAGTAGTCTTCATCGACAGTGGCGTCTGGCTCCTATGCTCCATCGTCTGGTCGAAGCAATTGGGTATAGGAAAGGGGGAAAGGGGAAAAGGGGGAGAAAAGCAACCATGAGTACTCATCCAAAGTACTCGCAAGCAAGGAGCTACACTACATATGTATGCATTGGTATCAAATGGGATGAGGGTATCATATGTGGACTGAGCTGCAGAATGCCGGAATAAGAGGGGGATAGCTAGTCCTTATCAAAGACTACGCTTCTGGCTACCTCCATCTTGCAGCATGTAGAAGAGAGTAGATGGTAAGTTCACCAAGTAGCATCGCATAGCATAATCCTAACCGATGATCCTCCCCTCGTCGCCCTGTGAGAGAACGATCACCGGTTGTATCTGGCACTTGGAAGGGTGTGTTTTATTAAGTATCTGGTTCTAGTTGTCATAAGGTTAAGGTACAACTCCAAGTCGTCCTGTTACCGAAGATCACGGCTATTCGAATAGATTAACTTCCCTGCAGGGGTGCACCACATTTCCCAACACGCTCGATCCCCATTGTCCGGACACACTTTTCTGGGTCATGCCCGGCCTCGGAAGATCAACACGTCGCAGCCCTACCTAGGCACAACAGAGAGGTCAGCATGCCGGTCTAAATCCTATGGCGCAGGGGTCTGGGCTCATCGCCCATTGCACACCTGCATGTTGCGAGGGCGGCTGGAGAGCAGACCTGACCTCCCTTATACAAGAGCAGGCATTCCAGTCCAACCCGGCGCGCGCCGCTCAGTCGTTGACGTCAGAAGGCTTCGGCTGATACCACAGCGTCGAGTGCCCTTAACTGTCCCCGCGTAGATGGTTAGTGCGTATAGGCCAGTGGCCAGACTCAGATCAAATACCAAGATCTCGTTAAATGTGTTATCTTGAAATAACCACGAACGCCGACCAGGGCCAGGCCCACCTCTCTCCTAGGTGGTCTCAACCTGCCCTATCGCTTCGCCACAAAGATCCACACAGAGGGCCGTCGGGAAAGTATGTCCTTCCAGCCCCCAATTCGTGAATCAACCGCGGGTACTCCTCGAGCCAACCCAACTTTAGTCACCACATGTATCATGTATAAAGTATATAGTATATACCCGTGATCACCTCCCGAGTGATCACGGCCCGATAGTATAACATGGCAGACAGACAAGAATGTAGGGCCACTGATGATAAACTAGCATCCTATACTAAGCATTAGGATTGCAGGTAAAGGTAACAACAGTAGTAGCAAGGACAGGCTATGCATCAAGATAGGATAACGGAAAGAAGTGACATGCTACACTACTCTAATGCAAGCAGTAGAGAGAAGAGTAGGCGATATCTGGTGATCAAAGGGGGGCTTGCCTGGTTGCTCTGGCAAGGAGGGGTCATCTTCAATGTAGTCGAACACACGGACATCAGCAGCAGTCTCGGAGTCTACCGGAAAGAAGTAACGGGGGGAACACAATAAATATCAGAGCAATCAATTGTAACACAAAGCAAGATGTGGCAATATGTTGTGCTAGGGGTGACCTAACGTAGGGATGGGTGATACCGACGAAGGGGGGAAACATCCGGGAAGTATTCCCGGTGTTTCGCATTTTCGGACTGATGAACGGGAGGGGGAAGTTGCGTGTACGCTATGCTAGGGATGTGTGACGGACGAACGAACTGCGTATTCGAGTTCGTCTCGTCGTTCTGAGCAACTTTCATGTATAAAGTATTTTCATCCAAGGTACGGTTTATTTCATATTAATTTGCAAAGTTTTCGTTGATTTCTGAATTTACAGAATTCTTTTAATTCAAAAATAAAACAACAAAATACTTTTGTCACCTAGTGCTATTCTAGCCATAGTGTATGCTAGTGGGGTCAGTGGGGTTGGGTTGACCCAGTCAAATATTGACAAGTCAACATATGAACAGTGTCGGGGCCACATGTCATTGACTTGGGCTTTTCTTAAAACTTGTTTTTCTGTAAACCATCAGGGGGTCCCCATGTCACCTACTAATGGACTAATCAACTAGTACTACTAATTAGACTAGCTAACTAAATTAGTCCCTAAACTAGTCTACTATTTGAGCCGGCCACACACACAGAACACACACTCACGCACACACACATAGCACACACACGCACATCTCATGGCCACACACACAGCGCCATGGCCAGCTCCAACAACAGTAGCCGGCGGCAGAAGCAGCCATGGGGGCGAGGCAAGCAGCAACGTAGTAGGCCACAGCAAGCAGGAGTGCATGCAGTGGCAAGCATAGCAGCCCAGCTGCAAGTAGCAGAACAAGGCACGACAGCAGCTAAAACTAAGCAGCGGCAGCGGCGGCCAGCAGCAGCAGCTCGGCAGCGGACGGGCGCAGCAACGCGCGAGCACGGTCGGGCGCCGGGCAGGGCGCGGGACGCAGGCGCGGTCGCGGTGATGAGCAGCGGCATTAACGGGCATCAGCGACAGAGGGCCACAGCAGTGGGCGCGGTCGGGGGCTCATGCCGCGAACAGAGGGCGCGGGCGTGGAGCACAGGTGCACGTGCGTGCAGGGCCCAGGGTGCAGCCACGGGCGGCTGGGCACGTACGGCGTCCGCGAGCTCCGGCCATGGCGGTTGAACGGCGACCTACGACGGTGGATTCGATGGGGAGGAAGGGGGGGCGGAGCGAGTAGCTCACCCCGAGGAGGTCATGGACGAGCTCGGCGAGGCCAGGAGGCGCCGGTGGTGGAGATCGACGGCGTTGGCCGCGGCGGCCGTGGGCGAAGAAGAAGACATGGGTATCATCCTTGTGGTTCCCGGGGTCGATCCGGTGGTGGAGACGATGAACCAGACGACGAAGAACCTGATGGACATGGCGATGCAGCGATGGGGATTCCATGGTTGCGGGATCGACGAAGGCACGGCGACAACCGAGCTCGGGATCGAGGGGATCGTCCGTGGGGAAGGGGAGGAATGAGCTAGGGTTGTCTAGGGCGTCGGGGGCGTCGCCCTTATCCTCTCCCAGGCTTCCTGTAGCGCCAGACGTCGGCCATCGAGCCATGGTGGTGGTGGATGGTCGACACGCCATGGCCCTGCCTCCTCTGTACGTGCGGCAGGAGGTGGATGGTTAGGTGGGCTGGGCCTTTTTCTGTAGCAGTAGGCCTTAGTGCATAGTGTGGTAGCTTTCCTTTCCAATTCCTTTTCTATTTAGATTTTCCCTTTCTGTTTTCTTTTAGCTCTTAATTTATTTTAGTTTAATCAAAATGCAACAATAGTCCCTAAATTAGTATTACTAAATATTTCACTGCCATGAACAATTTGACACGTTAAATAAAGTTTTTTGCATTTGTTTATTATTTTAAAAGCATCTTAAATAATTGTTTTATTGATGTTTTAATTAATTTAGTGCATTTAAATATAAAAAATGGGGTTTCTCCACAAATATTATTTAAGATTTATTTGTCACAGTTTGTACTTTTTTTGTTTTGACATTTGAAACTCTAATTGTTTGACTTGCCTTTGAATTTGAATTTGCATTCGAACGGGATTGGAATCATTGCGAGATTAACAACAGTGATCATGGTGACATGGCCCCATTAGTAGGGAATTACTGTTGCCTAATTATCCGGGTGTTACAATTCTCCTCCACTACAAGAAATCTCGTCCCAAGATTTAAGAGGGGAGTAAGGGGAAAGACTAGGTTACGGGATTCTAATGATCCTTCTTGGTCTCGGTTGCTCTTCTCGAAGAGGTCGATCCATTGCACT
This sequence comes from Triticum urartu, assembly GCF_003073215.2. Classification (NCBI taxonomy): domain Eukaryota; kingdom Viridiplantae; phylum Streptophyta; class Magnoliopsida; order Poales; family Poaceae; genus Triticum; species Triticum urartu. The sequence continues at coordinate 539,730,613 of NC_053028.1, forward strand.
GACGTATTCATTTCTGTACTTTGGGTCATCATGATGAAGTCATCATCCTTTCTTCGGGAACTCCATCATACTTACGAAGGATAAAGGGTGGGTATTCCTGAAGAACGGACCTCTGCAAGGTTGACTATCTGGTCGTTAACATCGAGGAAGGTGGCGGAAAGTAACTCTCGAATTGAAACTTAAGAAGATATCGAGAGCAAAGTAAGAAGGTACCATGAGAAGTTTCAAATGGATAGGCAATGGTTCGATGTCTGGAATCAAGTGTGAAAGGGGTCCAGAGCAACGAGATTAAGTATTGCGTCCGTTACGAAAATAGATCACTAGGAAGGTAGCCCGTGAATTACATACGAGGCCACGCGCGAGCAACAACCTTGGAAACAAGGGGTGTATAGGAGAGTCAGGTTTCGATCTTGTGGAACTGTGGGTTATGGACCCACCATGTGGGTTAAAAGTAGGAAGAGGGGTGACGTCTTGCACGATCATATAAGCAAGGCATGTCAGAGAATAACCGGTCAGTTATGTTGGCAGCATCGTTGGTACCAAGGGCGAGGGATGAAAAGAACTATTTCCTGCTCGTTGAAACGAGGCGGACCAATAGGCAAACTTCTCATCCATCGGTGGTTACCGAAATGTCATCAATAGTAGAAACAGGGTCTCACTGACAAAGTTGTACACATGTGTTTACATAAGCAGTGAATTACTACTGCTTAGATTATACAGATCACTAGAAAGGTCAAACAAACCAATAGAAAGGAAAATGTGATCATCAGGTTAAACAGGACAATGGAAAGGAAAATGTGTTTAAACACATATTTCAGGGGGGTATCCTTCCCAAGGACAAGCAGAGCATGATATCCATGACAGGATATAACGTAGAAAACCCTTTAGGAAAGGGGAGAGAAATATCATTACATTACCCATACAACAGTGTTTGGGTAACTAATAAAGAAATTGTTAGCATTGTGCTTCAAATGTTCTTATTGAAAATCGGAGTACCACATACATGCTTCGAGATAGCATTGACATGGTCTTTAAGCAAAGGTCAGACTTTGGATACAGAAAGGATCCATCAGGAACCACTCATATAATAAGTATTACAATTTCCTCATCAAAGAATGGATAACCTTGCTAAAAAGGAAACTATAACAATGGTCCCTCCGGCCAGGTGGGCTAGACATGACATCACTTTACCGGGTCTTATAAAGACCAATGTTATCACTTTTGGAAATATGTTCCAACCATCATATCTGACCGAGATTCAGTTCTGATTGGCGTTAGGAGACCTTAGACTTAGGATGCCTGAGAAGAAAAGGTGCAACACAAATTGACGAGATGACATTATAAGATTCTCGGGAGATGAACTATGGAAGCAAGTTCCGAATCATGCGTTCATCATTAAACCAAGGAGAGTATGAGGAGGTTGTTGATGAGCTCAGCGACAATTCATTGGGATTTCCAAAGATGGATGTCCACAATTATGTGAACAAGGAGATAACATTTTTCGGATCAAATGATATAATGAGGTATGCTCGAGGAAAACATACACAATTAAACATTGGTTGAAAAGTGCACCCGAAATATGGGCTAGGTTGCATGACCAAATTCGAAATGGCGATTTAGCAACCAGCACACTAAATTGGAATTATTGTCCATTAACTTTGAAACAATAGGGTTGCTAGAGATGTTAAATTCTCATAACATAGTTTACTCAACACGGGTACCAAGAAAAGAATGGTGATGGCAAGAAGCATCATTGTATCAAGAATTTCTTCAGAGGTGGTGAAACTCCCACAACATCCTTGACAAAAAGGCAGTAATACTTCAGGGTAGATCATAATATGAGCTAGATAGCAAGGAACTCAAGGTATAACACAGAACACGAACAAGTTTGTGTTGGAGGGAAGGCAATAAGGTGGCCGATGATAACACCAATCATCGAGGGGCAAGGATGGTATTTCTCATCAAGAATTTAATTGATATCCTGGAACAGCTCGGAAGGCTGATGATGATCACGACACATTTGTCGAGAGATTTCATGAAGATGTAATCAACCGGTGATGACATCAAGTCAAAGGAATGATGAAGCGAAATGTTATTGGAACCATGGGTAGGACACAAACTCGAAATCAAGTTTGTTGTTCAAGGAGAAATGATATGATGAGGAAGATGGATGTAAGATTAGCTCATCGTCGAAAATTTTGCTATGGGGAGAAGGGCCAGGTAGCACAGTCAAAATTTCGCACGATAATGATATAGCCGATTAGGCTAGAATTGACGTGATCAAGTACAAACTCGTAAGTAAAGAAGATTACTAATAGTTGTTTAATCACGATGCGGACTCGATTCAGTTATCAGTGTCCTTGAGCGTTTAATGACCCAGAGCCCGTGAAAAAATCGAATCAATGAGAATGTAGTACTTGATGGAGAACTCATAAGAAGTTATGCAGTTCCGCGATAATCTCGAGATACCAGTGTGTAATACTCGACGGAAGATCAAAGTAAAGGTTGGACTGGTGTATTGATCCACAGAAGACAAGTGCTTAAACTTGCCCGTGAAATGGGATCAAAGAAGAACATATGGTTGAAACCACGATTGCCAAGGATCAATTCACCGATACCAAAGGATATTATATCAAGTAAATAGTTATTATTACAAGAAGCTTCCATGATAGGATCAACATCGTGTCCATGGGCATGAACATAAAGGTTCAAGGTCGACTCCCACTTCTCCAATGCATAACCTTTCATTCACTTCTCTTTTTCGAAGAAGTTGTGGTGTTGAATTATCTGGCAAAATACCAGACGAGTATGACTCGTGAAAAATTTCGAGTTCACACATAATAAGGAAGGCATAGGTTCAACCCATCAGGGCATCTCTGGAACATATACCACAAATTTCGGAGTAAATAATACAAGCTCGAAAGTATAGCATGGTTCACAAAGCAGAGGATACAATTTAGGCATTATATACCCATGGAAAGGCTCACAAGGTTATTGAATATGAAGAGCACTGTCGGATAAAATCCAACAAAGGATCTGACGGTCCATAACAGAGCTGATGTGAGCATCGACACACAATCAGAAGAAGAAACAATGCAAGGAGATCAGGTTATAGAAACGATTGACTAACTCAAAGCTCAAATGCAAAGGAATTATGAATTCCAAGACAAGGGATCAGAAGCAATGCTCTGATTAGGGATGGATAAATTGAATAGCCTTAGGGGTACAATCGATGGCAATTTGGTTGGTCGAGATCCAGCTCATGTTTAAAATGACGTCTGAGCTGGAAGGATAATCCTAGGATTCGACTGATGATTGTGAACATTTGCAACTTATTGAATCAATGGACTCAAAAATGATAGTGACCAAGGATGCCACTAGTATTTGTGTACTTATGGGATTAACCATAATGCAAGCAAGCAAGAATTTCAAGAACAACTGGCGGTTGAGGATTTTTGAAAGATCAATTAGTATTTCGAAGACTTTGGTGAAACACATGAACAACTGGGGAGAAACAAATCCTTGGTGTGTGTGAGGATTAATTTGTAGGTGTATTCGGGTGACAAGGAACTGTCAGGGAGTAGGCACACGGTTTTTCGGAACAACAACGAGTATTTTGAGGTATCTCGTAATAACAAGAGCAACTGGGGACTAAGGTAAGAATGGCAAGTGCATGTAGTTAACTATAGGGGTTGACGGTGGAAGGGAATTGCAAACGCAATGAGCACAAGTTCTCGGGATAACTTCGGAGAGTATCTTCTGAATCCTGTGGTGTAGTAGGCGATCATCTATAATAAGGGGCTCTCCAGGAAGGAAGTAATTACGAGAACCTAGAGTTAGAGTTAGCAAAATCTTTTAACCCAAATAGAAGAGAGATCAGAGTCCCAGAGTAAGGATTGAGGAGTAAAAGATCCTAATACCACCCAGATGGCGACGTGGGCCCGTAAGGCACACATCCATGTTAGTAAAAAGTTTTGTAATGTCTAGACTCAACTTCGTCCAAGGAGTGTGGAAGGAGAATTCCTACAGGCAGTCGGCTCTGATACCAACTTGTGACTCCCCCGATTCAATCGTACACTAATCATACACGCAAACGTGTACGATCAAGATCAGGGACTCACGGGAAGATATCACAACACAACTCTACAAATAAAAAAAGTCATACAAGCATCATATTACAAGCCAGGGGCCTCGAGGGCTCGAATACAAGAGCTCGATCATAGACGAGTCAGCGGAAGCAACAATATCTGAGTACAGACATAAGTAAACAAGTTTCCGTTAAGAAGGCTAGCACAAACTGAGATACAGATCGAAAGAGGCGCAGGCCTCCTGCCTGGGATCCTCCTAAACTACTCCTGGTCGTCGTCAGCGGGCTGCACGTAGTAGTAGGCACCTCCCGAGTAGTAGTAGTCGTCATCGACAGTGGTGTCTGGCTCCTGGGCTCCATCGTCTGGTCGAAGCAATTGGGTATAAGAAAGGGGAAAAGGGGGAGAAAAGCAACCGTGAGTACTCATCCAAAGTACTCGCAAGCAAGGAGCTACACTACATATGTATGCATTGGTATCAAATGGGATGAGGGTATCATATGTGGACTGAACTGCAGAATGCCGGAATAAGAGGGGGATAGCTAGTCCTTATCAAAGACTACGCTTCTGGCCACCTCCATCTTGCAGCATGTAGAAGAGAGTAGATGGTAAGTTCACCAAGTAGCATCGCATAGCATAATCCTAACCGATGATCCTCCCCTCGTCGCCCTGTGAGAGAGCGATCACCCGTTGTATCTGGCACTTGGAAGGGTGTGTTTTATGAAGTATCCGGTTCTAGTTGTCATAAGGTCAAGGTACAACTCCAAGTCGTCCTGTTACCGAAGATCATGGCTATTCGAATAGATTAACTTCCCTGCAGGGGCGCACCACATTTCCCAACACGCTCGATCCCCTTTGTTCGGACACACTTTTGTGGGTCATGCCCGGCCTCGGAAGATCAACACGTCGCAGCCCTACCTAGGCACAACAGAGAGGTCAGCACACCGGTCTAAATCCTATGGCGCAGGGGTCTGGGCCCATCGCCCATTGCACACCTGCACGTTGCGAGGGCGGCCGGAGAGCAGACCTGGTCTCCCTTATACAAGAGGAGGCGTTCCAGTCCAACCCGACGCGCGCCGCTCAGTCGCTAACGTCACGAAGGCTTCGGCTGATACCACGACGTCGGGTGCCCATAACTGTCCCCGCGTAGATGGTTAGTGCGTATAGGCAAGTGGCCAGACTCAGATCAAATACCAAGACCTCGTTAAACGTGTTATCTTGAAATAACCACGAATGCCGACCAGGGCCAGGCCCACCTCTCTCCTAGGTGATCTCAACCTGCCTTGTCGCTTTGCCACAAAGATCCACACAGAGGGCCGTCGGGAAAGTATGTCCTTCCATCCCCCAATTCGTGAATCAACCGCGGGTACTCCTCGAGTCAACCCGACTTTAGTCATCACATGTATCATGTATAAAGTATATAGTATATACCCGTGATCACCTCCCGAGTGATCACGACCCGATAGTATAGCATGGCAGACGGACAAGAATGTAGGGCCACTGATGATAAACTAGCATCCTATACTAAGCATTAGGATTGCAGGTAAAGGTAACAACAGTAGTAGCAAGGACAGACTATGCATCAGGATAGGATAACGGAAAGCAGTAACATGCTACACTACTCTAATGCAAACAGTAGAGAGAAGAGTAAGCGATATCTGGTGATCAAAGGGGGGGCTTGCCTGATTGCTTTGGCAAGAAGGAGGGGTCATCTTCAATGTAGTCGAACACACGGACATCAGCAACGGTCTCGGAGTCTACCGGAAAGAAGTAACGGGGGGAACACAATAAATAACAGAGCAATCAAATGTAACACAAAGCAAGACGCGGCAATACGTTGTGCTAGGGGTGACCTAGCGTAGGGATAGGTGATACCGACGAAGGGGGAAAACATCCGGGAAGTATTCCCGGTGTTTCGTATTTTCGGACAGATAATGGGAGGGAGGAAGTTGTGTGTACGCTATGCTAGGGACGTGTGACGGACGAACGAACTGTGTATTCGAGTTCGTCTCGTCGTTCTGAGCAACTTTCATGTATAAAATATTTTCATCCAAGATACGGTTTATTTTATATTAATTTGCAAAGTTTTCATTGATATTCTGAATGTATAGAATTTTTTTAATTCGAAAATAAAACAGCAAAATACTTTTGTCACCTAGTGCTATTCTAGCCGTAGTGTATGCCAGTGGGGTCAGTGGGGTTGGGTTGACCCAGTCAAATATTGACAAGTCAACATATGAACAGTGTCGGGGCCACATGTCATTGACTTGGGCTTTTCTTAAAACTTGTTTTGATGTAAACTATCAAGGGGTCCGCATGTCATCTACTAATGGACTAATCAACTAGTACTACTAATTAAACTAGCTAACTAAATTAGTCCCTAAACTAGTCTACTATTTGAGCTGGCCACACACACAGAACACACACTCACGCACACACACATAGCACACACACGCACATCTCACGGCCACACACACAGCGCCATGGCCAGCTCCAACAACAGCAGCCGGCGGTAGTAGCAGCCATGGGCGCGAGGCAAGCAGCAACGCAGTAGGCCGCAGCAAGCAGGAGTGCATGCAGTGGCAGGCAGAGCAGCGCAGCTGCAAGTAGCAGAACAAGGCGCGACAGCAGCTAAAACTGAGCAGCGGCAGCGGCGGCCAGAAGCAGCAGCGCGGCAGCGGACGGGCGCGGCCACGCGCGAGCACGGTCGGGCGCCGGGCAGGGCGCGGGACGCAGGCGCGGTCGCGGTGATGAGCAGCGGCAGCGACGGGCATCAGCGACAGAGGGCCACAGCAGTGGGCGCGGTCGGGGGCTCATGCCGCGAACAGAGGGCGCGGGCGTGGAGCACAGGTGCGCGTGCGTGCAGGGCCCAGGGCGCAGCCACGGGCGGCTGGGCGCGTACGGCGTCCGCGAGCTCCGGCCATGGCGGTCGAACGGCGGCCTACGACGGTGGATTCGACGGGGAGGAAGGGGGGACGGAGCGAGTAGCTCACCCCGAGGAGGCCGTGGACGAGCTCGGCGAGGCCGGGAGGCGCCGGTGGTGGAGATCGACGGCGTTGGCCGCGGCGGCCGTGGGCGAAGAAGAAGACGTGGGCATCGTCCTTGTGGTTCCCGGGGTCGATCCGGTGGTGGAGACGATGAATCAGACGACAAAGAACCTGATGGACATGGCGATGCAGCGATGGGGAGTCCATGGTTGCGGGATCGACGAAGGCGCGGCGACAACCGAGCTCGGGATCGAGGGGATCGGCCGTGGGGAAGGGGAGGAATGAGCTAGGGTTGTCTAGGGCGTCGGGGGCGTCGCCCTTATCCTCTCCCAGGCTTCCTGTAGCGCCAGACGTCGGCCATCGAGCCATGGCGGTGGTGGATGGTCGACACGCCATGGCCCTGCCTCCTCTGTACTCTGTACGTGAGGCAGGAGATGGATGGTTAGGTGGGCTGGGCCTTTTTCTGTAGCAGTAGGCCTTAGTGCATAGTGTGGTAGCTTTCCTTTCCAATTCCTTTTCTATTTAGATTTTCCCTTTCTGTTTTCTTTTAGCTCTTAATTTATTTTAGTTTAATCAAAATGCAACAATGGTCCCTAAATTAGTATTACTAAATATTTCACTGCCACGAATAATTTGGCACGTTAAATAAAGTTTTTTGCATTTGTTTATTATTTTAAAAGCATCTTAAATAATTGTTTTATCGATGTTTTAATTAATTTAGTGCATTTAAATATATATAAAAAATGGGGTTTCTCCACCAATATTATTTAAGATTTATTTTTCACAGTTTGTACTTTTTTTGTTTTGACATTTGAAACTCTAATTGTTTGACTTGCCTTTGAATTTGAATTTGCATTCGAACGGGATTGGAATCATGGCGAGATTCACAACAGTGATCATGGTGACGTGGCCCCATTAGCAGGGAATTACTGTTGCCTAATTATCCGGGCATTACATTCCAGCTTTGTTATTTTTTTTCTTTCAGGACTTTAATCTCTGGAAACCCTATCCGGCAGCATGATTGCCGAACACATGATGCAGCAACTAAGAGAGGCAGAAAGTTACGTCACACCACGGAACTCCCAGGTGGATTACGATAACGAGTGAAATATTTGCTTCAATACTATTCCTCAGCTTGCCCTTGGAAGGGACATAGTCCTACTTTTTGCTTATCGCACTATGTGTATCATTCTGCTTTAACGCACCTCTTTGAATAAACAACGCATAACATTACGACTATTATTGCATTCTTGTTTTATATATTTGTGTTCATTAATGACACCTTGCAACCGTACACTTTGGTACGACCAACACACCAGGGGCTTAAGTACCCCATAATATGGTGTGAGAAGTCCAAACACTTTCACAAGTGCAGCACCCCGAACTTATAGCATTAAATGCATCAGCTCCGAATCATGTCTTTGGTCAAATGTTGGGTTTGCCCGGCTCCTATGTTTTGGTACCTTACGTTCCGCTCTATCGGCTAAGGTAGCGCTAGGAGAACTACTGCGATTGTGCCCTGGTTCTGCTGGGCTAAGCACCTCAGTAGAGAAAGCTAAAACTGACTGTCATGATAAGGCGAGAGACCGGTCGCTGTTCGGCGAGGTTTCGAGTCCCTAAAGACTTATGCCACTTAGAGCGAGGAGCCGGTCATGTCCGGCTTAAAGGCGTGTATCGCGCCCCAAATTCGGCCTTCCGAATACCAGGGGCTTCGCCGAAATTTAAAATTATAGAATTCTATGGCTAAGTGAGAGTGATAAAGCATTATTAGTCCGGTTGCCTTGTTCGCTGTGCTGAGCACCTCCCTCGAAGGACCCAAAAATGGGAACAAGAGTGCTCAGGTTTATGCCGAACACCCCATCACTCACGGCATGAGGGCAGAAGCTGAGGACTAGCCATCTCTCAGATTGGATAAACAGCCAAACAAAAGGTAATATTTTAAATTCAAACAAGCGTTGCATAGCGCATATGAAACAAGTTTTCATCATACAGGATCACACGAGCAAGTTTACTCAAACATTACATCCTTTGAACATTTGTCCGCTACAAGACGGGCACCCTTCAGGACACCCTCATAATAAATTTCGGGGGTGCGATGCTCCTTGCCCTGCGGCGGTCCCTCCTTGATCAGCTTCACGGCGTCTAGCTTGGCCCATTGCACCTTCACACGGGCGAATGCCCAGCGTGCACCTTCGATGCAGACAGATCGCTTGACGACCTCTAGCCGTGGGCAGGCGTCGACAAGCCGCCTCACCAGGCCGAAGTAGCTGTTCAGAAGGGCGTCGCCAGGCCACAGCCGGACTATAAAGCCCTTCATGGCTTGTTCGGCCGCTTTGTGTAGCTCGACCAGCTGCTTCAACTGGTCGCTCATAGGCACCGGGTGTTCGGTCCCAGTATACTGAGACCAGAACAGCTTCTCCGTTGAGCTTCCCTCCTCGGCCTGGTAAAACTGTGCGGCATCCGACATGCTGCGGGGCAAATCTGCGAATGCTCCTGGAGAGCTCCGGATTCGGGTAAGTAATAGGTAATTTACTTTCACATGCTTGCTTTGCATATAGAATGCCTTACCCGCCGCTATTTTCTTCATCGCGTCAATCTCCTGGAGGGTCTTTTGGGCTTCGGCCTTGGCACTTTTTGCACTCTCGAGGGCCGCGGCAAGCTCGGACTCTCGCGTCTTCGAGTCAAGCTCCAATGCCTCGTGCTTCGTCACGAGAGCCTGGAGCTCTTGCTGCACCTTGCCCACCCGAGCCTCTTGCCTTTCCCGCTCGGTGCGCTCCTTGGCCGCTTTATCTTCGGCCTCGGACAGCGCTTGCTTGGGCCGCCACTTCGGTCGTGGCCCCTGGCAAATTCATGATGATCCTGTCATTTTGCAATCGTATTCTTTTTATACATATCGATAAACTAGGTATTACTTACCTTTGTTCTCCTTGAGCTGCCTCTTGGCAAGGCCGAGGTCGTCCTGGGACCCTTTAAGGTCCTTCTTCAGTATGGCGACCTCCGCAGTCAGTGCGGCAGATGCTAGCAGCGAAGCCTGCATATGCATATTGACATACTTATATTAGACTCCTGCGATATTGTTTAATCCTGTGTTCGGCTTTTCTTTGTGAACACCGAACAAAGCATCAAGGGCTATTGTCTATGCGGTAATATTTTTCCTATATTTTAAACACTTACCTCAAAGCCTGTTAGAAGGCTGGCACAGGCTTCAGTCAGTCCACTCTTGGCGGACTGAACCTTCTGGACCACTGCACTCATAATAGTACGGTGCTCCTCGTCGATGGAAGCGCTGCGTAGCGCTTCCAGCAGATTGTCCGGCGCCTCTGGATGGGTAGAGGTCACCGGTACAGGCGTCTTTCCCCTCTTGGAAGAAGGCCGCCTGCCCGAGTCCGGAACCACTGGAGGTTCCGGCGCGGTGTTCGGCTGAGGGCCGAACTCGGAGCCCTCAGGGGCCCTGTCCCCCTGCTCCCGGAGTATGGAAGGTCGCCTTGAGGCGCCTCCGGAACTGTCTCCCCTCAACCTGGTGCCTCGTGAGACAATACCTCGGCGTCGTCCGCGGGGTAAGGGAGGTGGCGGTCGGAAGTGGATCACTATCCATATCCGACGAGCCCAGGGAGCCGTCCGACGATACATCGATACGGGCTCGAGGCGGCCTACATAATCATATTCGGCGTTAGGGGAAGCAGTGCAACAGAGGAATGCTATGAGTCACTCTAGTATCCGAATACTTACGACTTCCCCATGGGCTTGGCCCTGGGCAGCCACTCGTCTTTGCCGTCGGCGGCGGTGGTAGAACTGTCCGGAAGGAGAGTCATTCCCTTCTTGGACCCTTCGGCCTCCCCAGTTGGGGCGGCCTTCCTCTTCTTGTCTCCCCCGTCTGGAGGGGGAGCATCTTCTTCTGCCTCCTCATCTTCGGGGGAGGAGTGTGCCGTAGAGTCATCAGACGGTGAGTCCGATGACGCCTGGCGTCGGGAACTCTTTCGGGTTCCCTTGGCCTTCTTGGTCTTCTCCGGCAGCGTATAAGGAGCCGGAGTCAGCATCTTCGCCAGGAGAGCGTCTGCTGGGCCTTCGGGAAAAGGAGCCGGACAGTCGATCTGTCCGGCCGTCTCCTGCCAGTCCTGTCAAAGGTACGGGAGCTTAGTAACCGCATAGAATCAAACTATGGAAAACAAGTATCCTGTGAGAGGTAAAACAGCTTACCGCGCTGGCTTGGCGCTTCGCGCAGAATCCGCGGTCCTCGGTAGTGGGAGGGGGAACCTCGGCGCTCTTAAATAGCACCTTCCAGGCATCTTCGTGAGTTGTGTTGAAGAGCCTGTTCAGAGTTCAGTGCTGGGCCGGGTCGAACTCCCACAAGTTGAAAGCCCGTTGTTGGCACGGGAGGATCCGGCGGATGAGCATGACCTGGACTACGTTGACAAGTTTGAGCTTCTTGTTCACCATGTTTTGAATACATGTTTGGAGTCTGGTCAGCTCTCCCAAACTACCCCTGGACCGGCCCTTCTCTTGCCAGGAGGTGAGCCGCGTGGGGATGCCAGATCGGAACTCGGGGGCCGCTGCTCATTTAGGGTCACGCGGCTCGGTGATGTAGAACCACCCCGATCGCCACCCCTTTATGGTCTCCACGAAGGAGCCCTCGAGCCATGTGACGTTGGGCATCTTGCCCACCATGGCGCCTCCGCACTCCGCCTGGCGGCCGCTCACTACCTTCGGCTTGACATTGAAGGTCTTCAGCCATAAGCCGAAGTGGGGCTTGATGCGGAGGAAGGCCTCGCACACGACGATAAACGCCGAGAGGTTGAGGATGAAGTTCGGGGCCAGATCATGGAAATCCAGGCCGTAGTAGAACATGAGCCCCCGGACGAATGGGTGGAGAGGGAATCCCAGTCCGTGGAGGAAATGGGTAAGGAACACTACCCTCTCATGGGGCATGGGGGTGGGGATGAGCTACCCCTCTTCTGGGAGCCGGTGCACGATGTCGTCGGGCAGGTATCTGGCTCTCCTTAGCTTCTTGATGTGCCCCCCCGTGACGGAGGAGACCATCCACCTGCCTCCCACTCCGGACATGGTTGGAGTGGGTTGAGGTGGGAAATGCGGACTTGGGCGCTAGAGCTCGAGTGTGCGAAAATGGATGACCAAAGGAGGAAGAAGGCGTGGATGAAAAGTTAAATCCTTATCCCTTTATATGGGCGGATGAAACTATGCGTCCCCACTAGCCTGGTAAAACTCGCTTATCCCCCAAGCGTCGTAATCGATGGCACGGTTGGGTTACCCACACCCATATTGATGAGAATCTCGTGATAAGGGGACACGATCTATGCTTTGAAGACGTGTCAAAAAACTGCCTCGCGTTATGTGCGGGGCTAGTTAAAGGAAATGGTTCGAATAATCGCCGGGCCATGACATAATGTCGTGTTGCCAAAACAAGTCAACAAATTAGATTTGCGAAAATATTATTCTCTCTGCGGTGGTATGTGGAACTTATTTTGCAGGGTCAGACACTATCCTTGTATTCAAATTCTCCCGTGGTGTATTCGGAGGAGGAACCCACCTTGCAATGCCGAAAACAATACTGTGTGCCGGACTCATCGTCATTAAAAGCCTGGTTCAGGGGCTACTGAGGGAGTCCTGGATTAGGGGGTCTCCGGACAGCCGGACTATATCTTTTGGCCGGACTGTTGGACTATGAAGATACAAGATTGAAGACTTCATCCCGTGTCCGGATGGGACTCTACTTGGCGTGGAAGGCAAGCTAGGCAATACGGATATGTATATCTCCTCCTTTGTAACCGACCTTGTGTAACCCTAGCCCTTTCCGGTGTCTATATAAACCGGAGGGTTTTAGTCCGTAGGACAACATACAATCATACCATAGGCTAGCTTCTAGGGTTTAGCCTCTCTGATCTCGTGGTAGATCTACTCTTGTACTACCCATATCATCAATATTAATCAAGCAGGACGTAGGGTTTTACCTCCATCAAGAGGGCCCGAACCTGGGTAAAACTTCGTGTCCCCTGCCTCCTGTTACCATCCGCCTTAGACGCACAGTTCGGGACACCCTACCCGAGATCCGCCAGTTTTGACACCGACACACCACTTTGGGCCCATGAGGCCCAATAACCCCCGAGGGGTTCCGGTAACCCCTCGGCACTCCGGTATATATCCGATAACCCCCGGAACCATTCCGGTGTCCGAATATAGTCGTCCAATATATCAATCTTCATGTCTCGGCCATTTCGAGACTCCTCATCATGTCTGTGATCACATCTGGGACTCCGAACTACCTTCGATACATCAAAACACATAAACTCATAATATAACCGTCATCGAACTTTAAGCGTGCGGACCCTACGGGTTCGAGAACTATGTAGACATGACCGAGATACGTCTCCGGTCAATAACCAATAGAGGAACCCGGATGCTCATATTGGCTCCTACATATTCTACGAAGATCTTTATCAGTCAAACTGCATAACAACATACATTGTTCCCTTTGTCATCGGTATGTTACTTGCCCGAGATTCGATCGTCGGTATCTCAATACCTAGTTCAATCTCGTTACCGGCAAGTCTCTTTACGCGTTCCGTAATACATCATCCCGCAACTAACTCATTAGTTGCAATGCTTAAGTGATGTGTATTACCGAGTGGGCCCAGAGATACCTCTCCGACAATCGGAGTGACAAATCCTAATCTCGAAATATGCCAACCCAAAAACTACCTTTGGAGACACCTGTAGAGCACCTTTATAATCACCCAGTTACGTTGAGACGTTTGGTAGCACACAAAGTGTTCCTTCGGTAAACGGGAGTTGCATAATCTCATAGTCACAAGAACATGTATAAGTCATGAAGAAAGCAATAGGAAAAAACTAAAAGATCAAGTGCTAAGCTAACGGAATGGGTCAAGTCAATCACATCATTCTCCTAATGATGTGATACCGTTAATCAAATGACAACTCTTTGTCTTTGGTTAGGAAACATAACCATCTTTGATTCAACGAGCTAGTCAAGTAGAGGCATACTAGTGACACCCTGTTTTGTCTATGTATTCACACATGTATCATGTTTCCAGTTAATACAATTCTAGCATGAATAATAAACATTTATCATGATATAAGGAAATAAATAATAACTTTATTATTGCCTCTAGGGCATATTTCCTTCAGTCTCCCACTTGCACTAGAGTCAATAATCTAGATTACACAGTAATGATTCTAACACCCATGGAGCCTTGGTGCTGATCATGTTTTGCTCGTGGAAGAGGCTTAGTCAACGGGTCTGCAACATTCAGATCCGTATGTATCTTGCAAATCTCTATGTCTCCCACCTGGACTTGATCCCAGATGGAGTTGAAGCGTCTCTTGATGTGCTTGGTTCTCTTGTGAAATCTGGATTCCTTTGCTAAAGCAATTGCACCAGTATTGTCACAAAAGATTTTCATTGGACCCAATGCACTAGGTATGACACCTAGATCGGATATGAACTCCTTCATCCAGACTCCTTCATTTGCTGCTTCCGAAGCAGCTATGTACTCTGCTTCACATGTAGAACCCGCTACGACACTTCGTTTAGAACTACACCAACTAACAGCTCCACCGTTTAATAAAAACACGTATCGGGTTTGCGATTTAGAATCGTCCGGATCAGTGTCAAAGCTTGCATCGACGTAACCATTTACGACGAGCTCTTTTTCACCTCCATAAACGAGAATCATATCATTCGTCCTTTTCAGGTATTTCAGGATGTTCTTGACCGCTGTCCGGTGATCCACTCCTGGATTACTTTGGTACCTCCCTGCTAAACTAATAGAAAGGCACACATCAGGTCTGGTACACAGCATTGCATACATGATAGAGCCTATGGCTGAAGCATAGGGAACATCTTTCATTTTCTCTCTATCTTCTGCAGTGGTCGGGCATTAGTCTTACTCAACTTCACACCTTGTAACACAGGCAAGAACCCTTTCTTTGCTTGATCCATTTTGAACTTCTTCAAAACTTTGTCAAGGTATGTGCTTTGTGAAAGTCCAATTAAGCGTCTCGATCTATCTTTATAGATCTTGATGCCCAATATATAAGTAGCTTCACCGAGGTCTTTCATTGAAAAACTCTTATTCAAATATCCTTTTATGCTATCCAGAAATTCTATATCATTTCCAATCAACAATATGTCATCCACATATAATATCAGAAATGCTACAGAGCTCCCACTCACTTTCTTGTAAATACAGGCTTCTCCAAAAGTCTGTATAAAACCATATGCTTTGATCACACTTTCAAAACATTTATTCCAACTCCGAGAGGCTTGCACCAGTCCATAAATGGATCGCTGGAGCTTGCACACTTTGTTAGCTCCCTTTGGATCGACAAAACCTTCCGGTTGCATCATATACAACTCTTCTTCCAGAAATCCATTCAGGAATGCAGTTTTGACATCCATTTGCCAAATTTCATAATCATAAAATGCAGCAATTGCTAACATGATTCGGATCAGACTTAAGCATCGCTACGGGTGAGAAGGTCTCATCGTAGTCAATCCCTTGAACTTGTCGAAAACCTTTTGCAACAAGTCGAGCTTTATAGACAGTAACATTACCGTCAGCGTCAGTCTTCTTCTTGAAGATCCATTTATTCTCATGGCTTGCCGATCATCGGGCAAGTCAACCAAAGTCCACACTTTGTTCTCATACATGGATCCCATCTCAGATTTCATGGCCTCAAGCCATTTTGCGAATCTGGGCTCACCATCGCTTCTTCATAGTTCGTAGGTTCGTCATGGTCTAGCAACATAACCTCCAGAACAGGATTACCGTACCACTCTGGTGCGGATCTTACTCTGGTTGACCTACGAGGTTCAGTAACAACTTGATCTGAAGTTTCATGATCATCATCATTAACTTCCTCACTAATTGGTGTAGGTGTCACAGGAACCGGTTTCTGTGATGAAGCTACTTTCCAATAAGGGAGCAGGTATAGTTACCTCATCAAGTTCTACTTTCCTCCCCACTCACTTCTTTTGAGAGAAACTCCTTCTCTAGAAAGGATCCAAATTTAGCAACAAACATTTTGCCTTCAGATCTGTGATAGAAGGTGTACCCAACAGTTTCCTTTGGGTATCCAATGAAGACACATTTCTCCGATTTGGGTTCAAGATTATTAGGTTGAAGTTTTTTCACATAAGCATCGCAACCCCAAACTTAAAAAACGACAACTTTGGTTTCTTGCCAAACCACAGTTCATAAGGCGTCGTCTCAACGGATTTCGATGGTGCCCTATTTAACGTGAATGCAGCCGTCTCTAAAGCATAACCCCAAAATGATAGCGGTAAACCAGTAAGAGACATCATAGATCGCACCATATCTAGGATAGTACGATTACGACGTTCAGACACACCATTACGCTGTGGTGTTCCGGGTGGTGTGAGTTGCGAAACTATTCCGCATTGTTTCAAATGAAGACCAAACACATAACTCAAATATTCTCCTCCATGATCAGATCATAGAAACTTTATTTTCTTGTTACGATGATTTTCAACTTCACTCTGAAATTCTTTGAACTTTTCAAATGTTTCAGATTTATGTTTCATTAAGTAGATATACCCATATCTGCTTAAATCATCTGTGAAGGTGAGAAAATAATGATACCCGCCGCGAGCCTCAACATTCATCGGACCACATACATCTGTATGTATGATTTCCAACAAATCTATTGCTCGCTCCATAGTTCTGGAGAACGGCGTTTTAGTCATCTTGCCCATGAGGCACGGTTCGCAAGTACCAAGTGATTCATAATCAAGTGGTTCCAAAAGTCCATCAGTATGAAGTTTATTCATGCGCTTTACACCAATATGACCTAAACGGCAGTGCCACAAATAAGTTGCACTATCATTATCAACTCTGCATCTTTTGGCTTCAATATTATGAATATGTGTATCATTACTATCGAGATTCAGTAAGAATAGACCACTCTTCAAGGGTGCATGACCATAAAATATATTACTCATATAAATAGAACAACCATTATTCTCTGATTTAAATGAATAACCGTCTCGCATCAAACAAGAACCAGATAAAATGTTCATGCTCAACGATGGCACCAAATAACAATTACTCAGGTCTAAAACTAATCTCGACGGTAGATGTAGAGGTAGCGTGCCGAGTGCGATCACATCGACTTTGGAACCATTTCCCACGCGCATCGTCACCTCGTCCTTAGCCAGTCCTCGCTTAATCTGTAGTCCCTGTTTCGAGTTGCAAATATTAGCAACAGAACCAGTATCAAATACCCAGGTGCTACTGCGAGCATCAGTAAGGTACGCATCAATAACATGTATATCACATATACCTTTGTTCACCTTACCATCCTTCTTATCCGCCAAATACTTGGGGCAGTTCCGCTTCCAGTGACCAGTCTGTTTGCAGTAGAAGCACTCGGTTTCAGGCTTAGGACCAGACTTGGGTTTCTTCTCTTGAGAAGCAACTTGTTTGCCGTTCTTCTTGAAGTTCCCCTTCTTCTTCCCTTTACCCTTTTTCTTGAAACTAGTGGTCTTGTTGACCATCAACATTTGATGCTCCTTTTTTATTTCTACCTGCGCAACCTTTAGCATTGCGAAGAGCTCGGGAATTGTCTTATCCATCCCTTGCACGTTATAGTTCATCATGAAGCTTTTGTAGCTTGGTGGCAGTGATTGAAGAACTCTGTCAATGACAATATCAACAGGAAGATTAACTCCCAGTTGAGTCAAGTGATTATGATACCCAGACATTTTGAGTATATGTTCACTGACAGAACTATTCTCCTCCATCTTACAGCTATAGAACTTATTGGAGACTTCATATATCTCAATCCAGGCATTTGCTTGAAATATTCACTTCAACTCTTGGAACATCTCATATGCAACATGACGTTCAAAACGTCGTTGAAGTCCCGGTTCTAAGCCGTAAAGCATGGCACACTGAACTATCGAGTAGTCATCAGCTTTACTCTACCAAATGTTCTTAACATTGTCAGCAGCATCTGCAGCAGGCCTGTGTTGGGGAACGTTGCAGAAAACAAAAATTTTCCTACGGTTTCACCAAGATCCATCTATGAGTTCATCTAGCAACGAGTGATTGGATTGCATCTACATACCTTTGTAGATCACGCGCGGAAGCATTCAAAGAACGGGGATGAGGAAGGCGTACTCGACGTGATCCAAATCACCGGAGATCCTAGCGCCGGACGGACGGCACCTCCGCGTTCAACACACGTACGGTCAGCGTAACGTCTCTTTCTTCTTGATCCAGCAAGGGGGAAGGAGAGTTTGAGGAAGATGGCTCCAATAGCAGCACGACGGCGTGGTGGTGGTGGAGCTGCAGTACTCCGGCAGGGCTTCGCCAAGCACTATGGAGGAGGAGGAGGTGTTGGAGAGGGAGAGGGAGGCACCAAAGGCATGGGTCAGAAGTCCTCCATCTCCCCATTATATATAGGAGGGCCAAGGGGGGGGCACCGGCCCTAGGAGATCCAATCTCCTAGGGGGGTGCGGCCAAAGGGGAGGAATCCCTCCTCCCCAAGGCACCTAGGAGGTGCCTTCCCCTCCTAGGACTCTTCCTCCCTTGAAACCCTAGGCGCATGGGCCTCTTGGGGCTGGTGCCCTTGGCCCGTGTAGGCCAAGGCGCACCCCCTACAGCCCATGTGGCCCCCCGGGACAAGTGGCCCCACCCGGTGGACCCCCGGGACCCCTCCGGTGGTCCCGGGACAATACCGGTGACCCCGAAACTTGTCCCGATGCCTGAAATAGCACTTCCTATATATAATTCTTTACCTCCGGACCATTCCGGAACTCCTCGTGACGTCCGGGATCTCATCCGGGACTCCGAACAACATTCGGGTTACTGCATATACATATCCCTACAACCCTAGCGTCACCGAACCTTAAGTGTGTAGACCCTACGGGTTCGGGAGACATGTAGACATGACCGAGACGACTCTCCGGCCAATAACCAACAGCGGGATCTGGATACCCATGTTGGCTCCCACATGCTCCTCGATGATCTCATCGGATGAACCACGATGTCGAGGATTCAAGCAACCCCGTATACGATTCCCTTCGTCAATCGTTATGTTACTTGCCCGAGATCTGATCGTCGGTATCCCAATACCCCGTTCAATCTCGTTACCGGCAAGTCACTTTACTCGTACCGTAATGCATGATCCCGTGACCAGACACTTGGTCACTTTGAGCTCATTATGATGATGCATTACCGAGTGGGCCCAGTGATACCTCTCCGTCATACGGAGTGACAAATCCCAGTCTTGATCCATGTCAACCCAACAGACACTTTCGGAGATACCCGTAGTATACCTTTATAGTCACCCAGTTACGTTGTGACGTTTGGTATACCCAAAGCAATCCTATGGTATCCGGGAGTTACACGATCTCATGGTCTAAGGAAAAGATACTTGACATTGGAAAACTCTAGCAAACGAACTATACGATCTTGTGCTATGTTTAGGATTGGGTCTTGTCCATCACATCATTCTCCTAATGATGTGATCTCGTTATCAATGACATCCAATGTCCATAGTCAGGAAACCATGACTATCTGTTGATCAACGAGCTAGTTAACTAGAGGCTTACTAGGGACATGTTGGTGTCTATTATTCACACATGTATTACGATTTCCGGATAACACAATTATAGCATGAATAAAGACAATTATCATGAACAAGGAAATATAATAATAATGCTTTTATTATTGCCTCTAGGGCATATTTCCAACAGCCTGGCACCCAGCGGTGCTTCCAGGACGTAATTCTTCTGTGCAGCAATGAGGATAATCCTCAAGTTATGGACCCAGTTCGTGTAATTGCTACCATCATCTTTCAACTTTGCTTTCTCAAGGAACGCATTAAAATTCAACGGAACAACAGCACGAGCCATCTATACAATCAAGATAGACAAGCAAAATACTATCAGGTACTAAGTTCATGATAAATTTAAGTTCAATTAATCATATTACTTAAGAACTCCCACTTAGATAGACATCCCTCTAATCCTCTAAGTGATCACGTGATCCAAATCAACTAAACCATGTTCGATCATCACGTGAGATGGAGTAGTTTCAATGGTGAACATCACTATGTTGATATATCTACTATATGATTCACGCTTGACCTTTCGGTCTCAGTGTTCCGAGGTCGTATCTGCATATGCTAGGCTCGTCAAGTTTAACCTGAGTATTCCACGTGTGCAACTGTTTTGCACCCGTTGTATTTGAACGTAGAGCCTATCACACCCGATCATCACGTGGTGTTTCAGCACGAAGAACTTTCGCAACGGTGCATACTCAGGGAGAACACTTATACCTTGGTAATTTAGTGAGAGATCATCTTATAATGCTACCGTCAATCAAAGCAAGATAAGATGCATAAAAGATAAACATCACATGCAATCAATATAAGTGATATGATATGGCCATCATCATCTTGTGCTTGTGATCTTCATCTCCTAAGCACCGTCATGATCACCATTGTCACCAGCGCGACACTTTGATCTCCATCGTAGCATCATTGTCGTCTCGCCAACTTATGCTTCTACGACTATCGCTACCGCTTAGTGATAAAGTAAAGCATTACAGGGCGATTGCATTGCATACAATAAAGCGACAACCATATGGCTCCTGCCAGTTGCCGATAACTTGGTTAAAAACATGATCATCTCATACAATAAAAATATAGCATCATGCCTTGACCATATCACATCACAACATGCCCTGCAAAAACAAGTTAGACGTCCTCTACTTTGTTGTTGCAAGTTTTACGTGGCTTCTACGGGCTGAGCAAGAACCGTTCTTACCTACGCATCAAAACCACAACGATAGTTTGTCAAGTTAGTGATGTTTTAACCTTCTCAAGGACCAGGCATAGCCACACTCGGTTCAACTAAAGTTGGAGAAACTGACACCCGCCAGTCACCTTTGTGCAAAGCACGTCGGTAGAACCAGTCTCGCGTAAGCGTACGCGTGATGTTGGTCTGGGCCGCTTCATCCAACAATACCGCCGAACCAAAGTATGACATGCTGGTAAGCTGTATGACTTGTATCGCCCACAACTCACTTGTGTTCTACTCGTGCATATAACATCAATGCATAAAACCTGGCTTGGATGCCGCTGTTGGGGAATGTAGTAATTTCAAAAAAATTCCTACGCACACGCAAGATCATGGTGATGCATAGCAACGAGAGGGGAGAGTGTGTCCATGTACCCTCGTAGACCGAAAGCGGAAGCGTTAGCACAATGCGGTTGATGTAGTCGTACGGCTTCACGATCCGACGGATCAAGCACCAAACGCACGGCACCTCCGAGTTCTGCACACGTTCAACTCGATGACGTCCCTCGAACTCCGATCCAGCCGAGCTTTGAGGGAGAGTTCCGTCAGCACGACGACGTGGTGACGATGATGATGTTCTACCAACGCAGGGCTTTGCCTAAGCACCGCTACGATATGACCAAGGTGGATTATGGTGGAGGGGGGCACCGCACACGGCTAAAAGATCTAAGAGATCAATTGTTGTGTCTATGGGGTGCCCCCCTCCTCCGTATAAAAAGGGGGGAGGAGGAGGGGCCTGCCAAGAGGAGGAGGCATGCCCAAGGGGGGGCAATCCTACTCCAAGTAGGTTTTGCCCCCCTTTCCTATTCCAACTAGGAGAAGAGGGAAGGAGGATGTGGAGAGAAGGAAGGAGAAGGGGGCCCGCCGCCCCCCTTCCCTTTTCCAATTCGGATTGGGGCAAGGGGGGCCGCGCGCCACCTCCTGCTGCCTCTCCTCTTCCACCACTTTGGGCCCATGAGGCCCAATAACCCCCTGGGGGGTTCCAGTAACCCCTTGGTACTCCGGTATATATCCGATAACCCCCGGAACCATTCCGGTATCCGAATATAGTCGTCCAGTATATCAATCTTCATGTCTCGGCCATTTCAAGACTCCTCGGCATGTCCGTGATCACATCCGGGACTCCTAACTACCTTTGGTACATCAAAACACATAAACTCATAATATAACCGTCATCGAACTTTAAGCATGCGGACCCTACGGGTTCGAGAACTATGTAGACATGACCGAGACACGTCTCCGGTCAATAACCAATAGCGGAACCTTGATGCTCATATTGGCTCCTACATATTCTACAAAGATCTTTATCGGTCAAACTGCATAACAGCATACGTTGTTCCCTTTGTCATCGGTATGTTACTTGCCCGAGAATCGATCGTCGGTATCTCAATATCTAGTTCAATCTCGTTACCGGCAAGTCTCTTTACTCGTTCCGTAATACATCATCCCGCAACTAAATCATTAGTTGCAATGCTTGCCAGGCTTAAGTGATGTGTATTACCGAGTGGGCCCATAGATACCTCTCCGACAATCGGAGTGACAAATCCTAATCTCGAAATATGCCAACCCAATAAGTACCTTTGGAGACACCTGTAGAGCACCTTTATAATCACCCAGTTACGTTGTGACGTTTGGTAGCACACAAAGTGTTCCTCCGGTAAACGGGAGTTGCATAATCTCATAGTCACAGGAACATGTATAAGTCATGAAGAAAGCAATAGCAACAAACTAAACGATCAAGTGCTAAGCTAACAGAATGGGTCAAGTCAATCACATCGTTCTCCTAATGACGTGATCTCGTTAATCAAATGACAACTCTTTGTCTATGGTTAGGAAACATAACCATCTTTGATTTGATGAGCTAGTCAAGTAGAGGCATACTAGTGACACTCTGTTTTGTCTATGTATTCACACATGTATCATGTTTCCGGTTAATACAATTCTAGCATGAATAATAAACATTTATCATGATATAAGGAAATAAATAATAACTTTATTATTGCCTCTAGGGCATATTTCCTTTAGCAGCTGCGTCTCTGGCCCGCCCAGGACGAAAAGCCCATTTTCTATCATGATTTTTTGTCATAGAAGTAGGCCCCCACCACATCTATGATGATACCGGGTTTTGTCACAATTATCATCATAGAAGTGTCATAAGTATGACAGAAAAAATTCCGTTCGACCCAAAATGTCACGGATGTGTCTTTTTTTTGTAGTGTTAGTAAGATGTGCCACAGCAGTTTCAGATTCATAGCCATAGAAAGGATCGGATTCAACCAAAGTAATTAACTCAGGATCGACAGAGAAATCATAATCTTATCGGAAATAAAGATAGGTGAAGTAGAAAAAGCAGGGTCATATTTCATCCTAGCATTCAAAGATTTTTCTTTAAGCTTAACTAATAATTTCTTAAGATCAGCTCTATCATTGCAAGCTAAAAAGTCTCTAGCAGTTTCTTCATCCATCACATAACCCTCAGGCACAATAGGCAATTCATATCTAGGGGAAGAATCTTCATCATCACTTTCATCAATATTATCAGTTTCAATAATTTCATTCTCTCTTGCCCTAGCAAGTTGTTCATCAAGAAATTCACCTAGTGGCACAGTATTATCAAGCATAGAAGTAGTTTCATCATAAGTATCATGCAAAGCAAACGTGGCATCATCAATAACATGCAACATATCAGAATGAATAGCAGGAGTAGGTGTCGCAAGTTTACTCAAAACAGAAGGTGAATCAAGTGCAGAGCTAGATGGCAGTTCCTTACCTCCCCTCGTAGTTGAGGGAAATATCTTGGTTCTTTTATCTTTCAAGTTCTTCATAGTGATCAGCAGATATAAATCCCAAGTGACTCAAAGAATAGAGCTATGCTCTCCGGCAACGGCGCCAGAAAATATCTTGATAACCCACAAGTATAGGGGATCGCAACAGTTTTCGTGGGTAGAGTATTCAGCCCAAATTTATTGATTCGAAACAAGGGGAGCCAAAGAATATTCTCAAGTATTAGCAGCTGAGTTGTCAATTCAACCACACCTGAAACTTAATATCTGCAGCAAAGTATTTAGTAGCAAAGTAATATGATAGTAGCGGTAATGGTAGGAAAAGTAATAGTTTTGGTTTTATAGTGATTGTAACAGTAGCAACAGAAAAGTAAATAAGCGAAGAACAACATGTGAAAAGCTCGTAGGTAATGGATCAGTGATGGATAATTATGTCAGATGCGATTCCTCATGCAATAGTTATAACATAGGGTGACACAGAACTAGCTCCATTTCATCAATGTAATGTACGCATGTATTCTAAATATAGTCATACGTGCTTATGGAAAAGAACTTGCATGCCATCTTTTGTCGAACCCTCCCGTGGCAGCGGGGTCCTATTGGAAACTAAGGGATATTAAGGCCTCCTTTTAATAGATTACCAGACCAAAGCATTAACACTTAGTGAATACATGAACTCTTCAAACTACGGTCATCACCAGTAAGTATCTTGATTATTGTCACTTCGGGGTTAATGGATCATAACACATAATAGGTGACTATAGACTTGCAAGATAGGATCAAGAACACTCATATATTGATGAAAACATAATAGGTTCAGATCTGAAATCATGGCACGCGGGCCCTAGTGACAAGCATTAAGCATAGCAAAGTCATAGCAACATCAATCTCAGAACATAATGGATACTAGGGATCAAACCCTAACAAAACTAACTCGATTACATGATAAATCTCATCCAACCCATCACCGTCCAGCAAGCCTACGATGGAATTACTCACGCACGGTGGTGAGCATCATGAAATTGGTGATGGAGGATGGTTGATGATGACGATGGCGACGGATTCCCCTCTCCATCTTGCAATGCGTGATGCTGATGAAGAGCCACCAAGAGACGCTCCAGTGCGTCCTTGCGAATGGCCTTTTGAGAACTTTATGGATCGAGCGGGAATTAAGGAAGAATTTAATGCATATTTGCGTAACGCTGATCTTGTGAGCTTCAAGGAAGAGAAGTGCAGCCAGTATCACTATCTCACCAGTACCTTTGTGAGGAGGTATGAATTTTCAACTTCACGTAATTCTCCAACTGTCCTGTTTGATCTTTATGATAAATCTTACACTATGGACTTAGAGGATTTTACCACTGCTTGCAAACTTCCACAATGGGGTAGTATAAGGGATCCTCGCAAATCTGAATTTAGAGATTTCCTTGCTAGAATAACTGTGGGAGAATCTAGAGATATTACACAAGCTACCATAGGGAGCATTCACTTTCCTGCTATACATTATTTTGCTCTCTTCATAGGTAGATGCATTAATGGTAAATATGAGGCATGTCACATGTGTGTCCCCGATCTTAGTATTCTTAGGAGTGCTGTGTTAGGAGACAAATCATATAATTTGGGAGCCATTGTTGCGCGTAGGTTGGATCTTAATAGACTTAATGGAGATTTCTTTTGAGGAATTTATGCAACCCGCATAGCTAATTTTCTTGGTATAGCCATACGTGAAGATGATATTGAATTACCTCCTGCTTATCGAGATTTTAATGCTATGGTTCACCACCAGTTTGTCGAGAGGAACGAATCACCTCTCCAATATCGACTAATCTTTGACAGACACCGTGCTATCCGTATTACTCTCCCTGCTCCTTCCTTCTTTGATTATCAGGCAAGAGGAGGATATACTATTACCAGAGAGGAGGCAGATGAGTACAAGAGGAGAGAGGAGGCCGCTCGTCGCCACGCTGCAGCTCAGCAGGCGATAGCTGCTGCATCGCAGTACGACCCCAGCTACTATTATGGATATCCGCCAGGCTAGCCGTGGCCATAGACCAACTTAGGCCAAAAGCCTAAGCTTGGGGGAGTATGTATTTCCCACCAACATTACATTTATGTTCACACACTCATTGCTAGATGTCGGTGCTCATACTTTTTCATTGTATCATCCATGCTAGTTTATTTTCCTTTTTATGCTTTCTTCTTGTGTGTTTAATAAACCTTAAGAAAAACCAAAAAAATAGTTATAGCTTTTAATTAGTTTACTTTCCATGCTTGTAGTGGTAATTTAAAAGAAAACCCAAAAATATTTCATGTTCTTCTTTTTGCTTGTTGGGAGCTTTCCCGTGTAAATAGTTTTATTTCTTTTCTTTTCTTTGGGGGTCGATAGGAGAAGACCATAATTAAATTTTGAAGTGGCTCTTATATGCATTATTGTTGATCTGACAAAAGAGCCCATACTGCCTTGTCTTCTCCTGTTTATTGAATGCTTGCAGATTCCAGCTTAGTCCAATGCACGTGCACTATTATTATTATTCACATTGTTCGGTCGTGCAAGTGAAAGGCAATTATGATGATATATGATGGACTGACTGAGATGAGAAAAGCTAGTATGAACTCGACTTCTTTTGTTTTTGTAAATATGATTAGTTCATCATTCCTGATTCGGCCTATTATGAATAAACATGTTTGCAATGACAACTAGAGATCATAGTTTCTTGTGCCATGCTTGATTAGCTATGAGTTATAATGGTATACCTTGCGTGCCAACATGCTATGAAAATGGTTATGATGTGGTATGATAGGGTGGTATACTCCTCTGAATGATTTAAGTGACTTGACTTGGCACATGTTCACGCATGTAGTTGAAACAAAATCAACATAGCCTTCACGATATTTATGTTCATGGTGGATTATATCCTACTCATGCTTGCATTCGGTGTTGATTAATTTTAATGCATGTTCATGAATGTTGTCGCTCTCTAGCTGGTCGCTTCCCAGTCTTTTGCTAGCCTTCACCTGTACTAAGCGGGAATACTGCTTATGCATCCAAACTCCTTAAACCCCAAAGTTATTCCACATGAGTCCACTATACCTATCTATATACGGTATCTACCTGCCGTTCCAAGTAAATTTGTATGTGCCAAACTCTAAACCTTCAAATGAATATCATGTTTTGTATGCTCGAATAGCTCATGTATCAACTAGGGCTATCTGTATCTTCCATGTTAGGTGGGTTATTCTCAAGAGGAGTGGACTCCGCTCCTCACTCACGAGATAAATGGCTGGTCACCGGGATGCCCAGTCCCATGCTTTATGCAAACTAAATCAAAATAATTGCAAACAAAACTCCCCCTGGGACTCTTGTTACTTGGAGGCACTCGTTGTTTCGAGCAAGCCATGGATTGGTGCTTGTTGGTGGAAGGGGGAGTATAAACTTTACCATTCTGTTTGGGAACCGCCTATAATGTGTGTAGCATGGAAGATATCACCATCTCTTAGTTGTTATGTTGATAATGAAAGTATACCGCTCAAAATATTATTCACCTCTGTTTCAAAACCGAGCTCTGGCACCTCTACAAATCCATGCTTCCCTCTGCGAAGGGCCTATCTATTTACTTTTATGCCGAGTCATCATCCTCTTATTAAAAAGCACCAGTTGGAGAGCACCGCTGTCATTTGCATCCATTACTGTTAGTTTACATTGAGTATGACTTGACTGGATCTCTTTTACCATGAATTACAATGTCTAGTCAGTCCTTGGTCTTTAAAGGTGCTCTGCATTTATATTTTGCGGTCTCAGAAAGGGCTAGCGAGATACCATCTTGTTATATCATATTATGATTGTTTTGAGAAAGTGGTGTCATCAGAGATTTATTATTATGGCTCGCTAGTTGACTATGCTATTGATATGAGTAAACTTGAGACCTATGCGTTATTGCGAATGTGGTTAGTTATAATCTTTGCTGAAAACTTGAATGCTGGCTTTACATATTTACAACGACAAGAGCAAACAGAGTTTGTAAAAGTTTTTCTTTATCACTTTCAGTTTATCAACTGAATTGCTTGAGGACAAGCAAAGGTTTAAGCTTGGGGGAGTTGATACGTCTCCAACGTATCTACTTTTCCAAACACTTTTGCCCTTGTTTTGAACTCTAACTTGCATGATTTGAATGGAACTAACCCAGACTGACGCTGTTTTCAGCAGAATTACCATGGTGTTATTTATGTGCAGGAGCAAACGTTCTCGGAATGACCTGAAACTTCACGAAGCCACTTTTTAGAAAATAAGAAAAATACCTGCCAAAGATGAAGGCCAGGGAGCGCACCACCTTGCCATGAGGGTGGGGGCGCGCCTGCCCCCTGTTGCCTCTCTGACTCCAACTCCACCTCCATATATTGAGTTTCAAGGAGAAAAAATCAGAGAGAAGAAATCATCGCGTTTTACGATACGGAGCCGCCGCCAAGCCCTAAAACCTCTCAGGAGGGCTGATCTGGAGTCCGTTCGGGGCTCCGGAGAGGGGAATCCGTCGCCATCGTCATCATCAACCATCCTCCGTCACCAATTTCTTGATGCTCACCGCCGTGCGTGAGTAATTCCATCATAGGCTTGCTAGACGGTGAGGGTTGGATGAGATCTATCATGTAATCGAGTTAGTTTTGTTAGGGTTTGATCCCTAGTGTCCACTATGTTCTGAGATTGATGTTGCTATGACTTTGCTATGCCTAATGCTTGTCACTAGGGCCCGAGTGCCATGATTTCAGATCTGAACCTATTATGTTTTCATCAATATATGAGTGTTCTTGATCCTATCTTGCAAGTCTATAGTCACTTATTATGTGTTATGATTTGTTAACCTCGAAGTGACAATAATCGGGATACTTACCGGTGATGACCGTAGTTTGAGGAGTTCATGTATTCACTATGTGTTAATGCTTTTTCCGGTTCTCTATTAAAAGGAGGCCTTAATATCCCTTAGTTTCTGTAAGGACCCCGCTGCCACGGGAGGGTAGGACAAAAGATGTCATGCAAGTTCTTTTCCATAAGCACGTATGACTATATTCGGAATACATGCCTACATCATATCAATGAACTGGAGCTAGTTCTGTGTCACCCTAGGTTATGACTGTTACATGATGAACCGCATCCGGCATAATTCTCCATCACTGATCCATTGCCTACGAGCTTTCCACATATTGTTCTCCGCTTATTTACTTTTCTGTTGCTATTACTATCATCACTACAAAATATCAAAAACATTACTTTTACTACTGTTACCTTTTGCTGCCGTCATCACTACTATCATATTACTTTGCTACTAAACACTTTGCTGCAGATATTAAGTTTCCAGGTGTGGTTGAATTGACAACTCGGCTGCTAATACTTGAGAATATTCTTTGGCTCCCCTTGTGTCGAATCAATAAATTTGGGTTGAATACTCTACCCTCAAAAACTGTTGCGACCCCCTATACTTGTGGGTTATCATTCGCCACTAGTGCAAATATAGGGAACAAAGCAGCATATAAACGCCGCAGCAAAACAAGTCCAGAACTGAAACCACTTCAGAAGAGTTCAAGAAACAATATCCTGGGTACCCATAATGCTGGCAAGATGCTTAGCAAGCTTATTAACTTTCTCTTGTTTGGCGCTTAAATCCTCTAGCGCTTGCTGTTGCACAAGAAAGTACGCATCTGAATTCTACAGGGACTTCCTCAGTCCTTCGGCTTCTTGCCGCAACACAGCTGACTGATGCCTTTCAGCTTGTAGCTGAGACTGAAGAAGCCGAAGTGATTTAGGAAGCGAGTTCGAAGAGCTTGTGCCAGCGGTACTGGCCAGTAACTCGAACACTACATCAACACAGGACTGTGGGGTTTTCTCACTGTCTACAAGATCATTTTTATCACCTTTCTTGGAGACCAATAGGGTTGTCTCACTATCTTGAACCTTATCTGCATTACTTTCTCTACCATTGCATAGTGGGGTACTCTTCTCCAATATTCTGTTTGCATACTACAAGAGAAACAAGCAGACACATCACAGGTTTAGCTTGTAGTATACGAAACTCATTTTGGTAAATCGGTTTGGTAGTAAGGTGGACAGGATAACAACATGAAACAAACATATATCTATGTACTATGGTCACTGTATTGTCCATATCATTCTAGTTTATGTTCCCTAATCAAGATAGAGACACAGTTCAACTCATATATTTTTAAGACACAGCAGCATAGACAGAATATAAGTGTGAGAAACTACACAACATTGGCAGCACTTGTAACGTGCATCACATGAGAACATAACTGTTTATACAACTTAAACTGAAATCAACATAGAGCAAGAAATTAGAACAGCAATCCAGTTAAATAAATAGGTTTAAAACATACCTGTTGCAACATTGGAGTTTCAATTAGATCCTTCAAATTCGAAAGTAGTTGGTATGAGTAAATACAGTGATGCAACAGCAAAGGAGTATGGACCATAGCTACAGAATCTGACCTGAGAACAGTTGCTCTTCTGCTTTAAACGTGGAGTTTGGGTTAGCTGTGGTGGTCTTCGTGCTTTGGGCACTGTAGTAGCTTTACAAACTGCTCGTGTGGGGGTACTCTGTGGTGGACATGGTGCTTTGTCAACTATAAGAGAAACAAGCAGACGAGAACAGTTGCTCTTCTGCTTTAAACGTGGAGTTTGGGTTAGCTGTGGTGGTCTTCGTGCTTTGGGCACTGTAGTAGCTTTACAAACTGCTCGTGTGGGGGTACTCTGTGGTGGACATGGTGCTTTGTCAACTATAAGAGAAACAAGCAGACGAGAACAGTTGCTCTTCTGCTTTAAACGTGGAGTTTGGGTTAGCTGTGGTGGTCTTCGTGCTTTGGGCACTGTAGTAGCTTTACAAACTGCTCGTGTGGGGGTACTCTGTGGTGGACATGGTGCTTTGTCAACTATAAGTGGGTTACTATCCGCTGGGGTTGCGGTTAGATGGGTTGTAGCTGGTTCTCTGCCCAACGGTGTAAGTGTGCAATCTGGAAGAGTCTCGATTATGTGTGGTGGGGCTAGTTTGTGGGCCAGTACAACCATGGTTCTATCTGCATCGACGGGTAGCACTATCTTTTGTGAAGAACGGGTTTTTGCTCCCTTAGATACTGCCATCACCCCCTCCAATTCAAATGGCTGATAAACAAGAAAAGAAATTGAACGTACAGACATTGTATGATAGACAGATGTGGTAATTCACATATATGTTGTCTAACCAAGCAGGACAGCATGACACAATTTCACATATATGATGCCTAACTAAACAGGATAGCATGACACAGTTTCAGATATGTGATGGATAACTTAACAGGATATAATGGCATAATTCAACATATGATGAGTACCTAAACAGGATGACATGACAAAACTATATGATGTCTTTCTAAAATAGGTTGGGATGAAATAATTCACATACATGTTGTCTAAGTATACAGGATGGCATGATATAATTGACATAATTGATTCATATACTAAGCAACTGGCACTCGCATGTATGATCTCTAAAATAAGCAGATAGAATTCAATATTGTGCATATGATGTCTAAACTAAGCAATGCAAGACACCATATGCATCATATGAGAAAATAAACATTGCAACTTAGAGCATACACCTCAAGTGGGATATAGGACTGGTCATCTGTCTCTGAATCCTCCTCCGAGGAGCTCCCTGTAACCATCAAGATATATGCTTCAACAGGTACCATTGCCTGCTCTGAAGACCTTGTTTTCACTCCAGATTTTTCCATAACCGGCTCAAATGGCTGATACACATGAAGATGTTGGGGAACGTTGCAGAAAACAAAAATTTCCTACGGTTTCACCAAGATCCATCTATGAGTTCATCTAGCAACGAGTGATTGGATTGCATCTACATACCTTTGTAGATCACGCGCGGAAGCGTTCAAAGAACGGGGATGAGGAAGGCGTACTCGACGTGATCCAAATCACCGGAGATCCTAGCGCCGAACGGACGGCACCTCCGCGTTCAACACACATACGGTCAGCGTAACGTCTCCTTCTTCTTGATCCAGCAAGGGGGAAGGAGAGGTTGAGGAAGATGGCTCCAACAGCAGCACGACGGCGTGGTGGTGGTGGAGCTGCAGTACTCCGGCAGGGCTTCGCCAAGCACTATGGAGGAGGAGGAGGTGTTGGAGAGGGAGAGAGAGGCACCAAAGGCATAGGGTAAGAAGTCCTCCATCTCCCCACTATATATAGGAGGGCCAAGGGGGGGGGGCGCCGGCCCTAGGAGATCTAATCTCCTAGGGGGGTGCGGCCAAGGGGAGGAATCCCTCCTCCCCAAGGCACCTAGGAGGTGCCTTCCCCTCCTAGGACTCTTCCTCCCTTGAAACCCTAGGCGCATGGGCCTCTTGGGTTGAAGTTTTTTCACATAAGCATCGCAACCCCAAACTTTAAGAAACGACAACTTTGGTTTCTTGCCAAACCACAGTTCATAAGGCGTCGTCTCAACGGATTTCGATGGTGCCCTATTTAACGTGAATGCAGCCGTCTCTAAAGCATAACCCCAAAATGATAGCGGTAAACCAGTAAGAGACATCATAGATCGCACCATATCTAGGATAGTACGATTACGACGTTCAGACACACCATTACGCTGTGGTGTTCCGGGTGGTGTGAGTTGCGAAACTATTCCGCATTGTTTCAAATGAAGACCAAACACATAACTCAAATATTCTCCTCCATGATCAGATCATAGAAACTTTATTTTCTTGTTACGATGATTTTCAACTTCACTCTGAAATTCTTTGAACTTTTCAAATGTTTCAGATTTATGTTTCATTCAAGTAGATATACCCATATCTGCTCAAATCATCTGTGAAGGTCAGAAAATAATGATACCCGCCTCGAGCCTCAACACTCATCGGACCGCATCACATCGTATGTATGATTTCCAACAAATCTATTGCTCGCTCCATAGTTACCGGAGAACGGCTTTTAGTCATCTTGCCCATGAGGCACGGTTCGCAAGTACCAAGTGATTCATAATCAAGTGGTTCCAAAAGTCCATCAGTATGAAGTTTCTTCATGCGCTTTACACCAATGACCTAAACGGCAGTGCCACAAATAAGTTGCACTATCATTATCAACTCTGCATCTTTTGGCTTCAATATTATGAATATGTGTATCACTCTACTATCGAGATTCAATAAGAATAGACCACTCTTCAAGGGTGCATGACCATAAAATATATTACTCATATAAATAGAACAACCATTATTCTCTGATTTAAATGAATAACCGTCTCGCATCAAACAAGAACCAGATATAATGTTCATGCTCAACGATGGCACCAAATAACAATTATTCAGGTCTAAAACTAATCTCGAAGGTAGATGTAGAGGTAGCGTGCCGAGTGCGATCACATTGACTTTGGAACCATTTCCCACGTGCATCGTCACCTCGTCCTTAGCCAGTCCTCGCTTAATCTGTAGTCCCTATTTCGAGTTGCAAATATTAGCAACAGAACCAGTATCAAATACCCAGGTGCTACTGCGAGCATCAGTAAGGTACACATCAATAACATGTATATCACATATACCTTTGTTCACCTTACCATCCTTCTTATCCGCCAAATACTTGGGGCAGTTCCGCTTCCAGTGACCAGTCTGTTTGCAGTAGAAGCACTCAGTTTCAGGCTTAGGACCAGACTTGGGTTTCTTCTCTTGAGAAGCAACTTGTTTGCCGTTCTTCTTGAAGTTCCCCTTCTTCTTCCCTTTACCCTTTTTCTTGAAACTAGTGGTCTTGTTGACCATCAACATTTGATGCTCCTTTTTTATTTCTACCTGCGCAACCTTTAGCATTGCGAAGAGCTCGGGAATTGTCTTATCCATCCCTTGCATGTTATAGTTCATCATGAAGCTTTTGTAGCTTGGTGGCAGTGATTGAAGAACTCTGTCAATGACACTATCAACAGGAAGATTAACTCCCAGTTGAGTCAAGTGATTATGATACCCAGACATTTTGAGTATATGTTCACTGACAGAACTATTCTCCTCCATCTTACAGCTATAGAACTTATTGGAGACTTCATATATCTCAATCCAGGCATTTTCTTGAAATATTAACTTCAACTCTTGGAACATCTCATATGCAACATGACGTTCAAAACGTCGTTGAAGTCCCGGTTCTAAGCCATAAAGCATGGCACACTGAACTATCGAGTAGTCATCAGCTTTACTCTACCAAATGTTCTTAACGTTGTCAGCAGCATCTGCAGCAGGCCTGTGTTGGGGAACGTTGCAGAAAACAAAAATTTTCCTACGGTTTCACCAAGATCCATCTATGAGTTCATCTAGCAACGAGTGATTGGATTGCATCTACATACCTTTGTAGATCACGCACGGAAGCATTCAAAGAACGGGGATGAGGAAGGCGTACTCGACGTGATCCAAATCACCGGAGATCCTAGCGCCGAACGGACGGCACCTCCGCGTTCAACACACATACGGTCAGTGTAACGTCTCCTTCTTCTTGATCCAGCAAGGGGGAAGGAGAGGTTGAGGAAGATGGCTCCAACAGCAGCACGACGGCGTGGTGGTGGTGGAGCTGCAGTACTCCGGCAGGGCTTCGCCAAGCACTATGGAGGAGGAGGAGGTGTTGGAGAGGGAGAGGGAGGCACCAAAGGCATGGGTCAGAAGTCCTCCATCTCCCCACTATATATAGGAGGGCCAAGGGGGGGCGCCGGCCCTAGGAGATCCAATCTCCTAGGGGGGTGCGGCCAAAGGGGAGGAATCCCTCCTCCCCAAGGCACCTAGGAGGTGCCTTCCCCTCCTAGGACTCTTCCTCCCTTGAAACCCTAGGCGCATGGGCCTCTTGGGGCTGGTGCCCTTGGCCCATGTAGGCCAAGGCGCACCCCCTACAGCCCATGTGGCCCCTCGGGACAGGTGGCCCCACCCGGTGGACCCCCGGGACCCCTCCGGTGGTCCCGGTACAATACCGGTGACCCCGAAACTTGTCTCGATGCCTGAAATAGCACTTCCTATATATAATTCTTTACCTCCGGACCATTCCGGAACTCCTCGTGACGTCTGGGATCTCATCCGGGACTCCGAACAACATTCGGGTTACTGCATATACATATCCCTACAACCCTAGCGTCACCGAACCTTAAGTGTGTAGACCCTACGGGTTCGGGAGACATGTAGACATGACCGAGACGACTCTCCGACCAATAACCAACAGCGGGATCTGGATACCCATGTTGGCTCCCACATGCTCCTCGATGATCTCATCGGATGAACCACGATGTCGAGGATTCAAGCAACCCTGTATACGATTCCCTTAGTCAATCGGTATGTTACTTGCCCGAGATCTGATCGTCGATATCCCAATACCTCGTTCAATCTCGTTACCGGCAAGTCACTTTACTCGTACCGTAATGCATGATCCCGTGACCAGACACTTGGTCACTTTTAGCTCATTATGATGATGCATTACCGAGTGGGCCCAGTGATACCTCTCCGTCATACGGAGTGACAAATCCCAGTCTTGATCCATGTCAACCCAACAGACACTTTCGGAGATACCCGTAGTATACCTTTATAGTCACCCAGTTACGTTGTGACGTTTGGTATACCCAAAGCACTCCTACGGTATCCGGGAGTTACACGATCTCTTGGTCTAAGGAAAATATACTTGACATTGGAAAACTCTAGCAAACGAACTATACGATCTTATGCTATGTTTAGGATTGGGTCTTGTCCATCACATCATTCTCCTAATGATGTGATCTTGTTATCAATGACATCCAATGTCCATAGTCAGGAAACCATGACTATCTGTTGATCAATGAGCTAGTCAACTAGATGCTTACTAGGGACATGTTGGTGTCTATTATTCACACATGTATTACGATTTCCGGGTAACACAATTATAGCATGAATAAAGACAATTATCATGAACAAGGAAATATAATAATAATGCTTTTATTATTGCCTCTAGGGCATATTTCCAACAGTCTCCCACTTGCACTAGAGTCAATAATCTAGTTACATTGTGATGAATCGAACACCCATGGAATTCTTGTGTTGATCATGTTTTGCTCTAGGGAGAGGTTTAGTCAACGGATCTGCTACATTCAGGTCCGTGTGTACTTTACAAATATCTATGTCTCCATCTTGAACATTTTCACGAATGGAGTTGAAGCGACGCTTGATGTGCCTTGTCTTCTTGTGAAACCTGGGCTCCTTGGCAAGTGCAATAGCTCCAGTGTTGTCACAGAAGAGCTTGATCGGCCCCGACGCATTGGGTATGACTCCTAGGTCGGTGATGAACTCCTTCACCCAAATTGCTTCATGTGCTACCTCCGAGGCTGCCATGTACTCCGCTTCACATGTAGATCCCGCCACGACGCTCTGCTTGCAACTGCACCAGCTTACTGCCCCACCAGTCAAAATATACACGTATCCGGTTTGTGACTTTGAGTCATCCAGATCTATGTCGAAGCTAGCGTCGACGTAACCCTTTACGACGAGCTCTTCGTCACCTCCATAAACGAGAAACATTTCCTTAGTCCTTTTCAGGTACTTCAGGATATTCTTGACCGCTGTCCAGTGTTCCTTGCCGGGATTACTTTGGTACCTTCCTACCAAACTTACGGCAAGGTTTACATCAGGTCTGGTACATAGCATGGCATACATAATAGAACCTATGGCTGAGGCATAGGGGATGACACTCATCTCTTCTATATCTTCTGCCGGGGTCGGACATTGAGCTGAGCTCAATTTCACACCTTGCAACACAGGCAAGAACCCCTCCTTAGACTGATCCATATTGAACTTCTTCAATATCTTATCAAGGTATGTGCTTTGTGAAAGACCTATGAGGCGTCTTGATCTATCTCTGTAGATCTTGATGCCTAATATATAAGCAGCTTCTCCAAGGTCCTTCATTGAAAAACTCTTATTCAAGTAGGCCTTAATGCTGTCCAAGAGTTCTATATCATTTCCCATCAAAAGTATGTCATCTACATATAATATGAGAAATGCTACAGAACTCCCACTCACTTTCTTGTAAATGCAGGCTTCTCCATAAGTCCGCGTAAACCCAAACTCTTTGATCATCTCATCAAAGCGAATGTTCCAACTCCAAGATGTTTGCACCAGCCCATAAATCGAGCGTTGGAGCTTGCACACCTTGTGAGCATTCTTAGGATCGACAAAACCTTCCGGCTGCATCATATACAATTCTTCCTTAAGGAAACCATTAAGGAGTGCCGTTTTGACATCCATTTGCCATATTTCATAATCATAGAACGGGGCAATCGCTAACATGATTCGGACGGACTTCAGCTTCGCTACCGGTGAGAAAGTCTCATCGTAGTCAACCCCTTGAACTTGTCGATAACCCTTAGCGACAAGCCGAGCTTTATAGATGGTCACATTACCATCCGCGTCTGTCTTCTTCTTAAAGATCCATTTATTTTCTATGGCTCGCCGCTCTACGGGCAAGTCAGTCAAAGTCCATACTTCATTTTCATACATGGATCCTATCTCGGATTTCATGGCTTCCAGCCATTTGTCGGAATCCGGGCCCGCCATCGCTTCTTCATATTTCGAAGGTTCACCGTTGTCTAACAACATGATTTCTAAGACGGGGTTGCCGTACCACTCTGGTGCGAAACGTGTCCTTGTGGACCTTCGAATTTCAGTAGGAGCTTGATCAGAAGTATCTTGATCATCATCATTATCTTCCTCTCTTGTCGGTGCAGGCACCTCAGGAACATTTTCTTGAGTTGCGCCATTTTCCGGTTCAAGAGGTAATACTTCATCAAGGTCTACTTTCCTCCCACTTACTTCTTTCGAGAGAAACTCTTTCTCTAGAAAGGACCCATTCTTGGCAACAAAGATCTTGCCTTCGGATCTGAGGTAGAAGGTATACCCAATAGTTTCTTTAGGGTATCCTATGAAGACGCATTTTTCCGACTTGGGTTCGAGCTTTTCAGGTTGAAGTTTCCTGACATAAGCATCGCATCCCCAAACCTTTAGAAACGACATCTTAGGTTTTTGCCCAAACCATAATTCAAATGGTGTCGTCTCAACGGATTTCGACGGAGCCCTATTTAAAGTGAATGCGGCAGTCTCTAAAGCATAGCCCCAAAAAGATAGCGGTAAATCGGCAAGAGACATCATAGATCGCACCATATCTAATAGAGTGCGATTACGACGTTCGGACACACCATTATGCTGAGGTGTTCCAGGCGGCATGAGTTGTGAAACTATTCCACATTTTCTTAAGTGTGTGCCAAACTCGTGACTCAAGTATTCTCCTCCACGATCTGATCGTAGGAACTTGATTTTCCTGTCACGTTGATTCTCAACCTCACTCTGAAATTCCTTGAACTTTTTCAAAGGTCTCAGACTTGTGTTTCATTAAGTAGACATACCCATATCTACTCAAGTCATCAGTGAGGGTGAGAACATAACGATAGCCACCGCGAGCCTCAACGCTCATTGGACCGCACACATCAGTATGTATGATTTCCAATAAGTTGGTTGCTCGCTCCATTGTTCCTGAGAAAGGAGTCTTGGTCATTTTACCCATGAGGCATGGTTCGCATGTGTCAAATGATTCGTAATCAAGAGACTCTAAAAGTCCATCTGCATGGAGCTTCTTCATGCGTTTGACACCTATGTGACCAAGCCGGCAGTGCCACAAGTATGTGGGACTATCATTATCAATCTTACATCTTTTGGTATTCACACTATGAATATGTGTAGCATTACGCTCGAGATTCATTAAGAATAAACCATTCACCATTGGAGCATGACCATAAAACATATCTCTCATATAAATAGAACAACCATTATTCTCGGATTTAAATGAGTAGCCATCTAGAATTAAACGAGATCCTGATACAATGTTCATGCTCAAAGCTGGCACTAAATAACAATTATTGAGGTTTAAAACTAATCCCGAAGGTAAATGAAGAGGCAGCGTGCCGACGGCGATCACATCGACCTTGGAACCATTCTCGATGCGCATCGTCACCTCGTCCTTCGCCAGTCTCCGTTTATTCCGCAGCTCCTGCTTTGAGTTACAAATGGGAGCAACTGCACCGGTATCAAATACCCAGGAGCTACTACGAGTACTGGTAAGGTACACATCTATTACATGTATATCACATATACCTTTTGCTTTGCCGGCCTTCTTGTCCGCTAAGTATTTGGGGCAGTTCCGCTTCCAGTGACCACTCTCCTTGCAATAAAAGCACTCAGTCTCGGGCTTGGGTCCATTCTTTGGCTTCTTCCCGGCAGCTTGCTTGCCGGGCGTGGCAACTCCCTTGCCGTCCTTCTTGAAGTTCTTTTTACCCTTGCCCTTCTTGAACTTAGTGGTTTTATTGACCATCAACACTTGATGTTCCTTCTTGACTTCCACCTCTGCTGATTTCAGCATAGCAAATACTTCAGGAATGGTCTTTTCCATCCCCTGCATATTGAAGTTCATCACAAAGCTCTTGTAGCTCAGTGGAAGCGACTGAAGGATTCTGTCAATGACCGCGTCATCCGGGAGATTAACTCCCAGCTGAGTCAAGCGGTTATGCAACCCAGACATAGTGAGTATGTGCTCACTGACAGAACTGTTTTCCTCCATCTTACAGCTGAAGAACTTGTCGGAGACTTGATATCTCTCGACCCGGGCATGAGCTTGGAAAACCATTTTCAGCTCTTCGAACATCTCATATGCTCCGTGTCTCTCAAAACGCTTTTGGAGCCCCGGCTCTAAGCTGTAAAGCATGCCGCACTGAACGAGGGAGTATTCATCGGTCCGTGCCTGCCAAGCGTTCATAACGTCTTGTTCTGCAGGGAGAACAGGTGCATCACCTAGCGGTGCTTATAGGACATAATCTTTCTTGGCAGCTATGAGGATGATCCTCAGGTTTCGGACCCAGTCCGTGTAGTTGCTGCCATCGTCTTTCAGCTTGGTTTTC
The DNA here is from genome assembly GCF_003073215.2 of Triticum urartu. Taxonomy (NCBI): domain Eukaryota; kingdom Viridiplantae; phylum Streptophyta; class Magnoliopsida; order Poales; family Poaceae; genus Triticum; species Triticum urartu. The sequence continues at coordinate 539,770,306 of NC_053028.1, forward strand.
TCTAGGAACGCGTTGAAGTTGAGGACTACGTTGGCCATTTGATCTACAAGACATATTGTAAAGATTTTAGACTAAGTTCATGATAATTAAGTTCATCTAATCAAATTATAATGAACTCCCACTTAGATAGACATCCCTCTTCTAGTCATGTAAGTATAACATGATCCGAGTTAGCTAGGCCGTGTCCGATCATCACGTGAGACGGACTAGTCAACGTCGGTGAACATCTTCATGTTGATCATATCTTCTATACGACTCATGCTCGACCTTTCGGTCTTCTGTGTTCCGAGGCCATGTCTGTACACATGCTAGGCTCGTCAAGTCAACCTAAGTGTTTGCATGTGTAAATCTGTCTTACACCCGTTGTATGTGAACGTTAGAATCTATCACACCCGATCATCACGTGGTGCTTCGAAACAACGAACTTTCGCAACGGTGCACAGTTAGGGGGAACACTTTCTTGAAATTATTATGAGGGATCATCTTATTTATTACCGTCTTCTAAGTAAACAAGATGCAAAACATGATAAACATCACATGCAATCAAATAATAATAGTGACATGATATGGCCAATATCACATAGCTCCTTTGATCTCCATCTTGGGGCTCCATGATCACCTTGTCACCGGCATGACACCATGATCTCCATCATCATGATCTCCATCATCGTGTCTCCATGAAGTTGCTCGCCAACTATTACTTCTACTACTATGGCTAACGCGTTTAGCAATAAAGTAAAGTAATTTACATGGTGTTTCTCAATGACACGCAGGTCATACAAAAAATAAAGACAACTCCTATGGCTCCTGCCGGTTGTCATACTCATCGACATGCAAGTCGTGATTCCTATTACAATAGCATGAACATCTCATACATCACATATATATCATTCATCATTCATCACAACTTTGGCCATATCATATCACAAAGCACTTGCTGCAAAAACAAGTTAGACGTCCTCTAATTGTTGTTGCAAGTTTTACGTGGCTGAAATAGGATTCTAGCAAGAACGTTTTCTTTACCTACGTGAAAGCCACAACGTGATTTGTCAACTTCTATTTACCCTTCATAAGGACCCTTTTCATCGAATCTGCTCCAACTAAAGTGGGAGAGACAGACACCCGCCAGCCACCTTATGCAACTAGTGCATGTTAGTCGGTGGAACCGGTCTCACGTAAGCGTACGTGTAAGGTTGGTCCGGGCCGCTTCATCCCACAATACCGTTGAAGCAAGATAAGACTAGTAGCGGCAAGAAAGTTGACAACATCTACGCCCACAACAAATTGTGTTCTACTCGCGCAAGAAGAACTACGCATAGACCTAGCTCATGATGCCACTGTTGGGGAACGTTGCAGAAAACAAAAATTTCCTACGGTTTCACCAAGATCCATCTATGAGTTCATCTAGCAACGAGTGATTGGATTGCATCTACATACCTTTGTAGATCACGCGCAGAAGCGTTCAAAGAACGGGGATGAGGAAGGCGTACTCGACGTGATCCAAATCACCGAAGATCCTAGCGCCGAACGGACGGCACCTCCGCGTTCAACACACGTACGGTCAGCGTAACGCCTCCTTCTTCTTGATCCAGCAAGGGGGAAGGAGAGGTTGAGGAAGATGGCTCCAACAGCAGCACGACGGCGTGGTGGTGGTGGAGCTGCAGTACTCCGGCAGGGCTTCGCCAAGCACTATGGAGGAGGAGGAGGTGTTGGAGAGGGAGAGGGAGGCACCAAAGGCATAGGGTAAGAAGTCCTCCATCTCCCCACTATATATAGGAGGGCCAAGGGGGGGCGCCGGCCCTAGGAGATCTAATCTCCTAGGGGGGTGCGGCCAAGGGGAGGAATCCCTCCTCCCCAAGGCACCTAGGAGGTGCCTTCCCCTCCTAGGACTCTTCCTCCCTTGAAACCCTAGGCGCATGGGCCTCTTGGGGCTGGTGCCCTTGGCCCATGTAGGCCAAGGCTCACCCCCTACAGCCCATGTGCCCCCCCCGGGACAGGTGGCCCCACCCGGTGGACCCCGGGGACCCCTCCGGTGGTCCCGGTACAATACCGGTGACCCCAAAACTTGTCCCGATGCCCGAAATAGCACTTCCTATATATAATTCTTTACCACCGGACCATTCCGGAACTCCTCGTGACGTCCGGGATCTCATCCGGGACTCCGAACAACATTCGGGTTACTGCATATACATATCCCTACAACCCTAGTGTCACCGAACCTTAAGTGTGTAGACCCTACGGGTTCGGGAGACATGTAGACATGACCGAGATGACTCTCCGGCCAATAACCAACAGCGGGATCTGGATACCCATGTTGGCTCCCACATGCTCCTTGATGATCTCATCGGATGAACCACGATGTCGAGGATTCAAGCAACCCCGTATACGGTTCCCTTCGTCAATCGGTATGTTACTTGCCCGAGATCTGATCGTCGGTGTCCCAATACCTCGTTCAATCTTGTTACTGGCAAGTCACTTTACTCGTACCGTAATGCATGATCCCGTGACCAGACACTTGGTCACTTTGAGCTCATTATGATGATGCATTACCGAGTGGGCCCAGTGATACCTCTCCGTCATACGGAGTGACAAATCCCAGTCTTGATCCATGTCAACCCAACAGACACTTTCGGAGATACCCGTAGTATACCTTTATAGTCACCCAGTTATGTTGTGACGTTTGGTATACCCAAAGCACTCCTACGGTATCCGGGAGTTACACGATCTCTTGGTCTAAGGAAAAGATACTTGACATTGGAAAACTCTAGCAAACGAACTATACGATCTTATGCTATGTTTAGGATTGGGTCTTGTCCATCACATCATTCTCCTAATGATGTGATCTCGTTATCAATGACATCCAATGTCCATAGTCAGGAAACCATGACTATCTGTTGATCAACGAGTTAGTCAACTAGATGCTTACTAGGGACATGTTGGTGTCTATTATTCACACATGTATTACGATTTCCGGATAGCACAATTATAGCATGAATAAAGACAATTATCATGAACAAGGAAATATAATAATAATGCTTTTATTATTGCCTCTAGGGCATATTTCCAACAGAAGAGTAGTTCAATATACACAGATTGTCGACAAATGGAATACGTAATGAAAAAAAAGATGGCATGAGATAATTCACATATATGATGCCTGGCTCCATGGCGGTGCATAATTCACATATATGATAACTGGCTGAAAAACATGGCATTGCATAATTCACATATCTGATATAGAAAGCAAACAGGAGGCATTCACACAAAGCATGTCTAATCTAAGCAGATGGCATGGCAATGCAAGACACCATATGCATGATATGAGCAATATAACCCAACCAAGTTAGAGCATGCACCTCGGGGGGAATACGACTGGTCATCTCTCTCTGAATCCTCCTCTGAGGAGCTATCTGTAACCAGCAAGAAATCTGCATCGACAAGTAGCATTGACTGCTCAGAAGACCTTGTTTTCACTCCAGATTTTCCCATGACCGACTCAAATGGCTGATGCACAGGAAGAGTAGATGAATGTATAAACATAGTTGACAAATGGAATACATTATGGAAAAAAATATGGCATGATACAATTCACATATACGATGACTGGCTAAACGGGATGGCATTGCATGATTCACGTATATGATGCCTGGCTAAAGAAGATGGCATTGCATAATTCCCATATACTCCATCCGTTCCTAAATATTTGTCTTTTTAGAGATTTCAAATGGACTACCACATACGGATGTATATAGACATATTTTAGAGTGTAGATTCACTCATTTTGTTCCGTATGTAGTCACTTGTTGAAATCTCTAAAAAGACAAATATTTAGGAATGGTGGGAGTATGATATAGAAACCAAGCAGGTGGCATTCACACAAAGCAAATCTAAACTAAGTTGATGACATATAATATGTATAATGTAAGCAATGCAAGGCGCCATATGCATGATATGACCAACATCAGCATGCCAGGTTAGAGCAAACACCTCAGGTGGTAAACAGGCGTGGTCGGCACCTTCCGAATCTCCATCTGAACAGTTATCTTCCTTTGGAATACAATCTGGAAATGCAGGAGGGGGGGCACTTCGCCCACCATGGAGCGACGTCTGCATGACATTATATTTGCACGCAATGGTCTTCTCTTTTTCTCTACATGTTCAGTACGATTGTGTACAATATCTGACATGCATAATAAAAAAAATAGTTAGATTTTGTAAGGCCTAAGGGGTGCATGCAAAAATCAAGACTGATGGTAGCAAACGAGTGGATGGATCCAAAACTAATGATAGCAGGTAGATTATAGCTTCAGTTTAAAAAGATAGACAATGGATCATCTATTGTTTGTTGCCCACCCAACATGAACCACATAGAAGACCCCAGATGAACCAGATAGTAGACAGATCTATTCATTGTTGGCTCGATATGAGACCCATGGGCAATTCAAAACTCAAGATTGAACGATAAAGTAGCAGGTAATAATAACCGATGTATAACGTAAGCAAACACGAAAGACTGCGACCTCTCTTCCGGAACTGTGTAGTCCTCAGGTTCTTCTTCTCAGTCGATGATGGTAATGCAGTTGGCGTGGCTGCCGACAATAGGGAAGATGATCTGAGGCTGCGAAAGGAAGTCTGCAAGGGGGATCTCTGCTGCAGTGAACGCTTCTGTCGATGGTGCACCTCAGGTGGGGTGGATGATGGCACGGCAGGAGCAGGACATAACACACAGAGTTTTCTTTGACACCTATCTGAAAATGAAGTAAATCTATAAGGGCTCCTTAGAATTGGAGGATTCTATAAACGCAGGGACAGGAAAAACACAGGAATAGGATAGTAATGCACGTGCAAAACCGAGCATTTGGAAACATAGGATTTCAGTCAACCTGGGTGTTTGGCTCACATGAATTGGAAGAACAGAGGAATGGAGAAACAAAGTGATGCGATGAGTGTACAACCTATTTGGCATAGCCTTGTGGACCTCAGCATCATTGGGTTGGACATGGAGGATGGTGATGATGCTGGTGTGACTGTCGGAGGCGGGGAAGAAGATCCGAGGCCTCTGGAAACGGCGCCGAGGGTACTACTCCGCTGTGATGGACGGTTCCGTCGTTGGAGCAGCTCCGCTAAGGTGTACGGCGACGAGGCTGAAGCATGACAAGACAGACAACGTTATCTGAAGTGGGACCCTAATATCATCTGCAAGCCACGGCCGCTCCGACAGATGCTGTAAGTACTGTTCACTCGGAACTTAACTGAAGAAAATGAACTTCACAGTCGAAACTGAATTTTACTGTCGAAACTGATTGAACTAGTAACAGAGCATTGCAATAGATGTTTAGGGCGTTCGAGCACTAGTAGCAGGGAAGCAGTGATCTAAATCAGCAGACGCTCGAGCAGGGAACGCACTAGCAGAGAGCAAGTCGTGCAGTAGCACCGCGAGCGAGTGCTAAAGCAGCAACTCTTGTAGCTGCCGGAGGTTGTGCAGCAGCAGCAGCGCAAGCAAGAGCAAGAGCAGAGCAGCAGCATGAACGAAAGTAGGAGCAGTGCAGCAGCGCGACCGACAGCAAGAACAGAGCCGCAGCGCGAGCGAGAGCCGGAGCAGCTGCAGCTAGTGCCATTGTGGAAGTCGCCGCCGAGGAAGCAACGACATGGGGGAGAGACGCCGTGGATGATGTGGCCGGCGACGGCGCCGTCGATGGAGACACGCCATGTCTGCTCGGTATCAAGCACCGGCAGCCCCGTGAGATCGAATAAAAGATAAAATGCAGCGGTGAGTGCAGAACCTCCTTGGTGGCGCCGAGTTAGCCTCGGCGTCATCGGAGGAATTGGTGAGGGTGCTGCGGTTCCGGTGGGGCAGGTCAAGACGGCGCTGTGGGGATTGAGGTGGCGCAATAGACGAGGCGAACGTCGGGGCAGCTCCTTGGAGGTGGAGGACAGGGCGGCTGATCCGGCGGGACGACGAGATCGACAACGGATTCCTCATCCGGTGCGGTGGATGAGGGACGACGAGCTATTGCGGTGGATGACATAGTCGGGAAAGAGTCTCCGGCTGGGCGGCGGTCGGGAGGCCGACGGAGGAGCGTGGGGTTTCGCGGGTTTTGGCGGCCTCGGTGTACGAATGGGGGGGCAAAGGGGGAGGGGGAGCCAAGCTTAGGGATGCGCTTGTCCGAAATGTAGGGTAAGTTACCAGCGTACCCCCACCGGTTTTGACACCGCGACGTGGAGCTTCATTTCCGGCTGAGGGGTAGAAGGGGTATTTCACGTGTCTGGGCTGCGGGAACGATTTCGGATGAGGAGGGAGTTCTCGCGCGCGTCCAAATTTCGGGATAACAAGGCGCGGCGCGGGTTGAAGAAGCGGGAGTTTCAAAGCAAGTGATACAAAAGATACTCGAGATTGAAAATTTTGGGATAACAAGGTGCGGATTCCTTGTTCGGCAGAACAAACTTAACGTGTAAAAAAACAATTCATACAAGACACAAGAGAGTCATGTCCCCTTTTACTATATTGCTATAGATGCCATTGAAAAAACTACAAGAAAAATGTAAAAAAAATCGAGAGAACAAGATTACCTTGCACAGTACCAAATCGATTCGCACTTCCCTCAACAACAACAAAAAAATCAATTCCCACCAAAGAAAGAGTAATGTCCCTTTTTATATGATTACAGATGCCATGATCTCGAATATCAATTTTTGAATCCATGTTATGTTGAATTCGAATATATCGTTAGGTGACCTTGCGGTTTATAATTGATGTAGTCGTACATTTTGATCTTCCATCATATATGAACATTTTACTCCACCATGTGAACATATATATTGTCGTATACCATATGGACTAAATTTGAATCAATTTTCCTTATTTGAATACGATTGCTGTCAAGTTATACAATAATTTAAATATTATCTTGATAACAAAAAACATACATATAGCAGTAATCATATTTCACTATGAACTACATGTACCATACGCTCTCCAATTCAAATATTTGTATCCATTTTATGTTGAATTCAAATCATAGTACATTATTGGTCTAGGTAGCGAGATGTTTGGGATAATCTAAACCCTGTTTTCATACGTATAATTTTTGGCTGAATTGGGACAAGTTTTGGTATAAGCCTTTTGCAAAACCGGAGATTCTCTCAACAAGCCTCGTGGTTCCGAGAGGGAACATGTCACCTTTGTGTGCGAAACGATATACGCTGCCCCCCTAATTTTATTTACAGAGGCAACATAGAACTATATGAGTGTCCTGTTAAATTTTGGAATTATTTCGGGTTCATTTGGCCTTTTTATACATTAATTGAGTTTCTGAACTTTTAATGTGCATAATCTAAATATGAATTGCATGCACATGCTCCGGTGCACCAAAGTGGGTTGCAAAATCACATGTGTGTCCTTGGTTGAATTTCTAGGTCCCATGGAAGAAATGAGAATGAAATTCAAACATCTGGGCGTCATGACTCGGCCGAGAACATCGAGAAACTTTGATTTTAAATTCATGTAAATCCAAAACTCGCCTGGAAATCATGAAACTTGGCATGGTGTCATGTCATGGCAGTAACATGTTGTGGTAAAAAAAATTGGGCCGATTTGGAAGCTCGTGGTTCTAAGAGGGAATGTGCCACTGTAGGATCGAAAGTATGTCTAGAGGGGGGTGATTAGACTACTTGACCAAATAAAAACTTAACCTTTTCCCAATTTTAGTTCTTGGCAGATTTTAGCTAATTTAGGACAAGTCAAGCAATCATCACATAATTCAAGCAAGCATGCAAAGAGTATATAGGCAGCGGAAAGTAAAGCATGCAACTTGCAAGAATGTAAAGGGAAGGGTTTGGAGAATTCAAACGCTATTGGAGACACGGATGTTTTTCCCGTGGTTCGGATAGGTGGTGCTATCCTACATCCACGTTGATGGAGACTTCAACCCACAAAGGGTAACGGTTGCGCGAGTCCACACAGGGCTCCACCCAAGGGTAACTATTGCGCGAGTCCACACAGGGCTCCACCCACGAAGGGTCCACGAAGAAGCAACCACCCACAAAGGGTCCACGAAGAAGCAACCTTGTCTATCCCACCATGGCCATCGCCCACGAAGGACTTGCCTCACTAGCGGTAGATCTTCACGAAGTAGGCGATCTCCTTGCCCTTACAAACTCCTTGGTTCAACTCCACAATCTTGTCGGAGGCTCCCAAGTGACACCTAGCCAATCTAGGAGACACCACTCTCCAAGAAGTAACAAATGGTGTGTAGGTAATGAACTCCTTGCTCTTGTGCTTCAAATGATAGTCTCCCCAACACTCAACTCTCTCTCATAGGATTTGGATTTGGTGGAAAGAAGATTTGAGTGGAAAGCAACTTGGGAAGGCTAGAGATCAAGATTCATATGGTAGGAATGGAATGTCTTGATCTCAACACATGAGTAGGTGGTTTTCTCTCAGAACATATGAGTAGGAATGGTGTGTGTGTTCTTGATGGCTCTCACTCTTGATGAGAAAGAGGTGGAGGGGTATATATAGCCTCCACACAAAATCCAACCGTTACACACAATTTACCAATCTCGGTGGGACCGAATCAGAAAACTCGGTCCGACCGAAGTAGTAAACCTAGTGACCGTTAGGAATTTCGGTGGGACTGACATGCAACTCGGTAGGACCGATATGGTTAGGGTTTGGGCATAACGTAATCTCGGTGAGACGATTACACAAACTCGGTGAGACCGAATTTGGTAATTAGCTAACCAGAGAGTTGGTCAGGCAAACTCGGTGGGACCGATTTGCTCTTTCGGTGAGACCGAGTGGAACTCGGTGAGACCGAAAAGTTACAAAGGGGAAACACTGAGTTTACATTGCAATCTCGGTGGGACCGATTCGCTCTTTCGGTGAGACCGAAAAGTTACGAAAGGGAAACAGAGAGTTTGCAACCCCATCTCGGTGAGACCGAGATCCCTATCGGTAGAACCGAATTGCTAGGGTTTGGCAGTGGCTAATGACAAGTGAAACTCGGTGGCGCCGGATAGGAAGAATCGGTAGGACCGAGTTTGGCTTAGAGTTTAGGTCATATGTGGATATGTGAAAGTAGTTGAGGGTTTTGGAGCATATCATTAAGCACATGAAGCAAGAGGCTCATTAAGCAACACCTCATCCCTCCTTAATAGTATTGGCTTTTCCTATGGACTCAATGTGATCTTGGATCACTAAAATATAAAATGAAGAGTCTTGAGCTTTTGAGCTTGAGCCAATCCTTTGTCCTTAGCATTTTGAGGGTTCCACTTTCACATCCATGCCATGCCAATCATTGAGCTTTCCTGGAATAATCACCTTGGAATAGCATTAGCTCAATGAGCTATATGTTGTTATGAATTACCAAAACCACCCAGGGATAGTTGCACTTTCAATCTCCCCCTTTTTGGTAATTGATGACAACATATAGATCAAAGCTTCGACAAATGATAATAAGCATGAAGTATATCGTCGCTTTGAGAAGTATGTGATAAGTAAGAGCTCCCCCTAAATTTGTGCATATTTAAAATTTGCTTTGGACTGCAAATGCACAAAGAGTTAGAGTCATGGGTTACTCTTCCATGTCACATACATCTTGGTGGAGCGCTCAAAATGATAAGAATGAAATACATGCACTCATCACCAAGAATAGTGAATGATCACAAACGATAGATAGAATGATAATATTTAAGCAAGCATTAAGCAAACATTAAGTGTAGCTTATGATCAAACACATGATCATCGATGTCTCACAAATAATGACGTAGTATCAAGCACTCAAAAGCAGAAAAGGTTCGAAAAACCACCAAATAAAGCAAGAGAGAAAAGCAACACTCTCTCTCTCGAAGCCTATGATCTATACATCTTCTCCCCCTTTGGCAACAAGTTACCAAAAAGTTCCTAGAAAATGCATAGCACTAGATCGACGCTCAGGCTTGATCTTCAGGTGGTGGTGGAGTCCGGATCACTCCAAGGACGAAGGCTTCTGTAGATGTTGAAGTAGTCGCTGGAGTTTGAGCTGAAGTAGACGCTGGAGCTGAGGCTGTAGCTGGTGCTGAAGTAGTGGCTCTGGTGTCAGCAACTGGCACGGCAGACGACCTCGGGCCTCGTGGCACTCTAGAAAAAGCATGAGTCGTGGTCCTGCCTCTCCTCTCATTCATGTCCTCCTGGAGCTGCTCCACTGCAGACTGAACTTCCGTTACTTTGACATCCAAGTCATAGAACTTCTGTTCCATGATCCTCTCTAGGCTCTGCTGATTCTTAGTGAGGTTGGCCAGACTTTGCTCAATTCTCAGCGTGGATGCAATCAAGTAACCAAGCTGCTCTTGTTTGGTCTTCAAGAAGTAATCAGATGCCTCCGCTTGAGTAGGCATCCTGGCAGCTTTTTCCTTCTTCGCCTTCTCCTTCTTTGCAATGCTTGGGCAGAAGATGGCTCGTTCTCAGTCATAACAACTTCATTGTCCTCGAAATCTGGACGGATGGGCAGGTGTTCCTTATCCAACAAATATACGCCCGTGCCCATCTTGGAGTTGATGAGCTCCTGAATCTGAGGGGCATATCCACAGCTCCTCTTCTGATCTACCGCAGTCCTTTTGATCGTTTCCACTATGAGGCTCATGACTTTGAATTTTTGAGGCACGTCAAAAACATGAAGCAAATTGATCGCGTGACCTCTGATCATCTTGTGATCTCCAGACTTGGGCAGAAGGGTGTGCCTAAGGATCCAGTTGATCGTAGGCAATCCTGAGAGCAGATAGTGCACTGAGCCAAACTTGAACGTGTCGAGCGCTTCATTCGGGATCTCCTTGTACATGTTGGACATGGAGTTATGGTCCATCTTCTTCTTGGCATAGATATCCAAGTCATCTGCTTGCTCCTCTGGGGCATTGATTAGCTTCGCCCATTCCTCAATAGTAGAGTGGTACCTTGTACCTTCTGACATCCATGTGATCCTGCCATCCGGATAAAAGTGTGCTGTGGAGTAGAATTGCATGATCAGCTCCTCGTTCCACTTTTTGAGCTTCTGCCCAACAAAGTCTGCAACTCCACATGCACTAAAGCTGTCAAATACACTGGGGTAGTACTCTTCATTGTCCTTGATGTAGGTCCAGTCGACCCATCTCATGTCACAAACGATTGGCTTCTTGTCAAGCAAAACAGTCTCATAGAAATCTTGCTGCTCCTTGGTATGAAATCTGTAATCCATGGCAGTCCTTCTCCTAGAAGCATATGGATCTGCTTCTCTCCATTTCCTCAGCCCTGTATCTCTCCTGAGCTTCATATCCTCAGCCACAGGATGAGCATCGTTGTGGTCTGGGTTCTTGGGCTTGAGCTTCCTAAGGACACTCTCTTCCTCTTCTTCGATAGCTTCAGGCACTGGGGCCTTGTTCTTTTCTGCAGCTGGGATGCTTCGTGTGTTTCTCTTTGGTGCACTCTTAGGCTTAGATGCAGCCTTAGGTGCTTCCTTGGGCTTGGATGCAGCTCCCCCTGACCTTATGGCATCTCCCATAAGTTTGGCTGCCTTGGGCGCTAGTGCAGCTGCCTCTTCTTCCTCATCCTCTTCTACCATGATGGAGGCCTTCCCAAGCACTCTAGCCACAGTCTTCTTCACTCTTTCTTTCCTTTTCTTGCCCTCAGCTGCAGCTGGCTCTTGGGAAGTGGGCTTCTTAGTTGAGGCTCTAGCCTTTGACATGGGCTGCCTGCCTGCTGGCCTTTTGATTTTCAGGCCTGGCTTTGAGCCTTGAGCTGGCTCAACTCTCTTGGAAGTGGCCTCTTCCTCTGCCACATAGTCTTCATCCTCAGAATCAGACGTTCTCTTCTTCCTTTGACGTGTGGCAGCCTTAGGCAGATTGCTGGGGGTGCTCCTGCTGCCATCATCAGAAGAACTTGAGGGGCTAGTGCCCTCACTCATCACAACTTGCTGCTCAGACACATTCTGGCTATCACTTTGATCAGACATGTTGCAAACTGACTGCTGACCCTGTGAATAGATTATGGATAAGATAGAGTGGATGAGCATCACAAAAAGCAGAGATTTTTGCAAAAGATTAATTCAACAACTTAGTTTTAGTTTTCCATAGAAAGCATCTCGGATCTACCGATTTTCAAACTCGGTGACACCGAAGCAGTTTTGGCACCAGAACTGGTGAACTCGGTCAGACCGAGTCATAGTTCGGTGGCACCGAGACTGCTAGGGTTTCACAGAATTCCAAAATCGGTCACACCGATAAGTTATTCTCGGTCAGACCGAGTTTCACTTGTGCAATGGCAAAAGCCAGATCGGTGGGACCGAGTTTTTCAACTCGGTGGGTCCGGGATGGTTTCGGCGGAAACCTAACCCTAAAATTTTCAAATTAAGCCTAATCTACGAGTTCATTGACTGGATAGGAGTGTTTCAATCGTGGCAAGAATCATGATGATCACAATGTGCTAGGAATCGGAGTGGAGAATAGCACAAAGATCGAGTCCATACCCTAGTTCGGCGGAGACTCGCTACGGCGGCAACGGCAGGGCAGAATTCCGTTGACGGCGGCGGAGACCAGCGACTGGAGGCTGCTGGCGGCGAGAAGACGATCCGGAGACCACGAAGGCAGAGCAAGCTATCGCGCGGGCGAGGAGGTTTCGGAGAAATTTCCAAAATTTTGCCCGTCACTATATATAGCCCGACCCTGTCGGTGTGACCGAGTGGAACAACTCGGTGGCACCAAGATGCAAAACTATGTGCAGTTATTGCAACTCGGTGTGACCGAAAAGTTCAAATCGGTTGCACCGAGATCGAAAACCTAGATCAACTTAATGAACTCGGTAGGATCGAAATGGAGTATCGGTCAGACCGAGATTCATAAAGAGGTTTTGGAAGTTCAAGTCTATGACGAATCGGGGACTCCGAGCGCTCCTCACATAGAGTGGTTCGAATCTGACTTGATCAAATTTTGTGATGCAGCATGAATAGAGTTTGAGACGAGAAAACCATAGATAGCTAGAGGAGGTTCTTAGGCATTCTTGTCCATCCACTTGGCAAAAGAGGATAAAGCCAAACAGTCAAAACAACAAGTGGATGTCCTTGAATGAGTAAAATATGCAATCGGCATGCTCACACAATAAGATGGCAAATGAAATATGTGGCAAGGCATGCACAACCAATTCTAGCATCTATCAAGCAATTTGCGATGACTAGGTCATCTATATATGAGTATATTGACTTAGGAGTCAAGTGAGAACACTTGATCGTAGGTCATACTCATCGTTTAAGCTCAAGTGGGGTTACCACTTTTACATAAAGCACTATTTTGTTCACATCTTTAGAGTTGCCTCAGCTCAAGTCTTAGAGTAAAGCTCCCCCTAGATGTGATATCCCCCCTAAGAGGGATGAACTAACCTTGGGTTTTGTCGATGATGACTTCATGTAGATATTGAAGATGTGGATGCTCAATGTTGATGTAGATCCCTTGGAGCTATCCATTTGAGTGAATTGCACTTTCAATACCTACATGGGTTAGTACCACAAGGAACAAACAAGGATATCCATAGACATAGAGTGATGCACACAAAAGGTGATGTCCATGAAAAATTTTAGGTTACCTTGTCCCTTGTCTTACCAACAAGAGGGTTTGTGACTCCTTGAACTAGTGCAAGATGTGGAAGTTGATTGCACTTGTTCTTGCCAAAATGATAAGAGTGAAGTATGTTGGCGGAGTCACCCTCAAGAACTCTCTAGTTCTTCTTCTTTTGGATCCACATCATCTTGATGGGAATCCTTGGAGTTGTAGTCGTACTTGATGAAGTGGAACTTGAAGTAGTCTTGGGAATCCACTTGACTAAGGTCTTTGGAGCTTCTTCAAATGCATCAATTTCCTCTTGAAGCTTGTCCTTGCCTTTTTGCTCGTAGTCTTGTGGTGGAAGATCATCTTGAGCTTGTGTCCCCTTGAAAGAAGTATACTTCTCTTGTTGAGGGACAAACTTCGTCTTGGGGTATTGATCTTCTTCCCATTCAACTCCATTGGCATTGAACTTTCGTTCAAAACCAACACCTTGATTCTTCCGGTGCATTCCTTGCTTGCGCACAATTTCCTCGAATTGCTTACTCCCGGCAAGGCTCTTGTACACTCCTTTCTCTATAATTCCCTTCAATAAGCTATTTTCTTGCTCAAGTGTAACTTGGCTAAGAGAATCATTAGTGGAATCAAGAGAACTACTAGAAGCAACAATATTGGATTTAGCATGATCATTGTTACTACTAGAGGAAGAATCTTTCTTGTTAGATTTGACTTGAGGCATGTAAGTGGATAAGAGTAAACGCTTGGCAATGTAAGAAGAACTTTTCTTGCGGAGATCATCATTGATTGCCTTTAAGAACTCATGCTCTTGCTCAAGATTGAGCTTTTCAAAGCGTAGCTTCTCATGAGCTCTTAAAAGTTCTCGATGATCTTCGAAGATAGTGTCATGAGCTAACTTAAGAGTTTTTAGTTCTTTAGTTAGAGCCTCAATCTTCTCTTTATCATTGTCATTCGTTTTATCTTGATTAGCATGATTAATTGGTCTTTCATCATAGTATTCATCACTAGAGTTGTCACCACGCAAATCATCACCTAACAAGTCATCTTCATCACTATTGAAATCAACATACTCGGGGTGTGTTACCTTAGGACCTTTGGCCATGAAGCATCTTCCAATTCCTTCATTTGGTGAGTCAAATATGTCGTAGGAGTTGGTTGACACAAGTGCTAGACCGGCAACACCTTCATCTTGAGTATCTTCGGAGTCGGAGTGATAACTTCTCTCGGAGTGGCTGTCGGAGTCGGAGCCGGATACCCATTCACCAACATGAGCTTGATGTCTTCGTCTTGTGTAGCTCCTTGATGATTTTTCCTTCCTTTCCGAATCCTTGCTTCTCCGTGAGTATCTTCGTTCATAACGATCATCTCTACTCCTTCTCTCTCTTGGTGGTGATCCTTTGCTTCTTCTTTTTGGAGAATCTTCTCTTCTCTTGTAGGGAGCCGTACACTCATTGGAATAGTGTCCGGGTCTTCCACAGTTGTAACAGTTTCGCTCTCGACTAGAAGATCTTTTGTCATTGTAGGACCTTGACTTGGAGCTTCTATCTTTTCTTCTACTCTTGTAGAACTTGTTGAAGTTCTTCACCATTAAGCTCAATTCTTCATTGAAGTCTTGTTTCTCACTTGATGATGTAGGGGCTTCACATGAGGCTTTATAGGCACCACTTGATTTGTTGTGAAGTTCCTCTTTATCCTTAAGTGACATCTCATGAGCAACAATTCTTCCAATCACCTCCGTTGGCTTGAGATCTTTGTAATTGGGCATCATTTGGATGAATGTGCACACGGTATCATATTTTCCATCCAAGGCTCTTAGGATCTTCTTGATGATGAATCTATCGGTCATCTCTTCACTTCCTAAGCCGGCAATCTCATTTGTGATGAGAGCAAGCCTAGAGTACATTTCAGCGACACCTTCACCATCCTTCATCTTGAACTTGTCAAGTTGGCTTTGAAGCACATCCAACTTGGATTCCTTGACGGAGTCGGTACCTTCGTGCATATCAATCAAAGTGTCCCAAATTTCCTTTGCATTCTCAAGGCGGCTGATTTTGTTGAATTCTTCGGGGCACAATCCGTTGAAGAGAATATCACAAGCTTGAGCATTGTATTGCAACATCTTCAACTCATCCGCGGTAGCTTCACGGTTTGGTTCTTTCTCATCAAAGAAGTCACCTTGCAAACCAACACACACAATAGCCCAAACGGCGGGGTTATGTCCAAGAATATGCATTTTCATTTTATGCTTCCAACTAGCAAAATTAGTACCATCAAAGTAAGGACCTCTACGGTGATAATTTCCCTCGCTAGATGCCATACTCTCCTAGGTTGTGAAACCAAGGCTATGACCACCAAAAGCTATGGAGATCAAGCAAATGGAAACCTGGCTCTGATACCACTTGTAGGATCGAAAGTATGTCTAGAGGGGGGTGATTAGACTACTTGACCAAATAAAAACTTAACCTTTTCCTAATTTTGTTCTTGGCAGATTTTAGCTAATTTATGACAAGTCAAGCAATCATCACATAATTCAAGCAAGCATGCAAAGAGTATATAGGCAGCGGAAAGTAAAGCATGCAACTTGCAAGAATGTAAAGGGAAGGGTTTGGAGAATTCAAATGCTATTGGAGACACGAAGAAGCAACCACCCACAAAGGGTCCACGAAGAAGCAACCTTGTCTATCCCACCATGGCCATCGCCCACGAAGGACTTGCCTCACTAGCGGTAGATCTTCACGAAGTAGGCGATCTCCTTGCCCTTACAAACTCCTTGGTTCAACTCCACAATCTTGTCGGAGGCTCCCAAGTGACACCTAGCCAATCTAGGAGACACCACTCTCCAAGAAGTAACAAATGGTGTGTAGGTAATGAACTCCTTGCTCTTGTGCTTCAAATGATAGTCTCCCCAACACTCAACTCTCTCTCATAGGATTTGGATTTGGTGGAAAGAAGATTTGAGTGGAAAGCAACTTGGGAAGGCTAGAGATCAAGATTCATATGGTAGGAATGGAATGTCTTGATCTCAACACATGAGTAGGTGGTTTTCTCTCAGAACATATGAGTAGGAATGGTGTGTGTGTTCTATGGCTCTCTCATCGAATGAGAAGGAGGTGGAGGGGTATATATAGCCTCCACACAAAATCCAACCGTTACACACAATTTACCAATCTCGGTGGGACCGAATCAGAAAACTCGGTCTGACCGAAGTAGTAAACCTAGTGACCGTTAGGAATTTCGGTGGGACTGACATGCAACTCGGTAGGACCGATTCGGTTAGGGTTTGGGCATAACGTAATCTCGGTGAGACCGATTACACAAACTCGGTGAGACCGAATTTGGTAATTAGCTAACCAGAGAGTTGGTCAGGCAAACTCGGTGGGACCGATTTGCTCTTTCGGTGAAACCGAGTGGAACTCGGTGAGACCGAAAGTTACAAAGGGGAAACACTGAGTTTACATTGCAATCTCGGTGGGACCGATTCGCTCTTTCGGTGGGACCGAAAAGTTACGAAAGGGAAACAGAGAGTTTGCAACCCCATCTCGGTGGGACCGAGATCCTTATCGGTAGAACCGAATTGCTAGGGTTTGGCAGTGGCTAATGACAAGTGAAACTCGGTGGCGCCGGATAGGAAGAATCGGTAGGACCGAGTTTGGCTTAGAGTTTGGGTCATATGTGGATATGGAAAGTAGTTGAGGGTTTTGGAGCATATCATTAAGCACATGAAGCAAGAGGCTCATTAAGCAACACCTCATCCCTCCTTAATAGTATTGGCTTTTCCTATGGACTCAATGTGATCTTGGATCACTAAAATATAAAATGAAGAGTCTTGAGCTTTTGAGCTTGAGCCAATCCTTTGTCCTTAGCATTTTGAGGGTTCCATTTTCACATCCATGCCATGCCAATCATTGAGCTTTCCTGGAATAATCACCTTGGAATAGCATTAGCTCAATGAGCTATATGTTGTTATGAATTACCAAAACCACCTAGGGATAGTTGCACTTTCAGCCTCCTTTGAGTGTGAAATGATATACGCTGCCCCCCTCCCCCCTTGAGTTTCTTAACAAAGGCAACATAGAACTACATTAGTGCCCTATTAAATTTTGGAATTATTCCGGATTCGTTTGTCATTTTTTATACATTAATTGAGTTTCTGGTCATTTAATGTGCATAAGTCAAATTTGAACTACAAGCACATGCTCTCGTGCACCAAAGTTGGTTGAAAAATCACATTTGTGTCCTCGGGTGAATTTCTAGGTCCCATGCAAGAAATGAGAATAAAATTAAAACATCTGAGCATCGTGGCTCGGCCGAGAACATTGAGAAACTTGGTTTTAAATTCTTGTAAATCCAAAACACGTCTAAAAATCATGAAACTTGGCATGGATGTCATGTCATGGTACTATCATGTTGTGGTAAAAAAATTGGCCGAATAGGAACAGATTTTGGTATAAGATTCTTGCAAACCGAAGCTTCTCTCAAGAAGGCTCGTGGTTCTGAGAAGGAACGTGCCACCTTTGAGTGCGAAATGATATACGTTGTCCCCCTTGAGTTTATTTACAAAGGCAACATAGAACTACATGAGTGCCCTGTTAAATTTTGGAATTATTCCGGCTTCGTTTGGCCTTATTTACACATTAATTGAGTTTTTGGTCATTTAATGTGCATAATTCAAATTTGAACTACAAGCACGTGCTCCGGTGCACCAAAGTTGGTTGAAAAATCACATTTGTGTCCTCGGGTGAATTTCTACTCCCTCCTTCCATCTATATAGGTCCTAATGCGTTTTTCGAGGCTAACTTTGACCAAATGTTAGAGCAATAATATATGACATGCAACTTACACAAAGCATACCTTCAAATTTGTATGTCAAAGGAGCTTCCAATAATATAATTTTCATAGTATACATCTCATGTGCTATTAATCTTGTCAATAGTCAAATGCTGTCTTGAAAAACACATTAGGCCCTATATAGATGGAAGGAGGGAGTAGGTCCCATGCAAAAATGAGAATAAAATTCAAACATTTGGGCATCGTGGCTCGGTCGAGAACATTGGGAAACTTGGTTTAAAATCATGAAACTTGGCATGGTGTCATGTCATGGTAGTACCATGCCGTGGTAAAAAAATTGGCCGAATAGGAACAAATTTTGATATAAGCTTCTTGCAAATCGGAGCTTCTCTCAAGAAGGCTCGTGGTTCTGGGAGCGAACGTGTCACCTTTGTGTGCATAATTCAAATTTCAAATACAAGCACATGTTCCAGTGCACCAAAGTTGGTTGAAAAATCACATGTGTGTCCTCGGTAAATTTCTAGGTTCCATGCAAGAAATGGGAATGAAATTCAAAATTCTGGGCGTCGTGGCTGGGTTGGAAACATTGAGAAACTTAGTTTTTAAATTCCTGTAAATCCAAAACACGCATGAAAATAATGAAACTTGGCTTGGTGCCATGACATGGCACCAACATGCTGTGGTAAATTTGCAGTCCGATTTGCGAAGGCGCACACATTAACAATCAACAAAGTCATTTCGGAACAAGTGCTGTCACGTTATGATACGTCTCCAACGTATCTATAATTTTTGATTGCTCCATGCTATATTATCTACTGTTTTGGACAATATTGGGCTTTATTATCCACTTTTATATTATTTTTGAGACTAACCTATTAACCGGAGGCCCAGTCCAGAATAGCTGTTTTTTGCCTATTTCAGTGTTTCGAAGAAAAGGAGTATCAAACGGAGTCGAAACGGAATGAAACCAACTGGAGAAGTTATTTTTGGAAGGAAAGCTATCGGAAAAACTTGGAGTGCATGTCAGGAAAGGAACAAGGGAGCCACGAGGCAGGGGGCGCGCCCTCCACCCTCGTGGGCCCCTCATGGCTCCCCTGACGTATCTCTTTCACCCATATATACCCACGTACACTAAAACTATCAGGGAGCACAATAGATCGGGAGTTCCGCCGCCAGACGTCATTTTATTTTATTTAGTTTTACTTGCTGTTATTTATAACAATGTTTTTCATCTTTTATTTCAATAAAAGTGGCATTGATAGCCTTTACTATGCCTATTTTGGAAGTCCACATGTTGCTGTTTGAAAACAGAAAGTTTACCGCTGTTGCAATAATTCCCTAGAAAAGTCAGAATGTGATAAAATGTTGAAACCTTTTGCATATTAAGCTCTGATAAATTTACTACAGTGGGAATTTTCTTTCATAATTTTTCGAGCTAGGTAAGTATGGATGTTTCTGCATTCTTTACAGACTATCCTGTTTAGGCAGATTGCTGTTATGTTTTCATTGTTTGCATATGTTTGCTTCTTTAATGATTCTATTTGAGGATAGGACTATTAAATATGCAGAGGCATTTAGTATGCAATGTTGAATAATAATTTTTAGTGATTTTCTACAGTAGAGTATGATAAGGTTTTTGCAACGGTTTATACTAACTTATCTCACGAGTCCTTGTTGAGTTTTGTGTGGATGAAGCTTTTGAGATTTAGGGAAGACCGTGATATGAGAGGAATTAAGGAGACACAAAAGCTCAAGCTTGGGGATGCACAAGGCATCCCAATATAATATTTGAAGAAGTCTCAAGCATCTAAGCTTTGGGATGCCCCGATTGGCATCCCACCTTTCTTCTTCGACAACTATCGGTTAGTATCGGTTGATCCTAAGTTTTTGCTTCTTCACATGATGTTTGGTATTCTTAGATGTCATTTTATTTTGTTTTGCTTTCTGTTTGAATAAAGTATCAAGATCTGCAATTATTAAATGGGAGATTCTTCACATAGTTGCATAATTATTCAACTACTCGTTGATCTTCACTTATATCTTTCGGAGTAGTTTGTTGTTACTCTAGTGCTTCACTTATATCTTTTAGAGCATGGTGGTAGTTTTATTTTGAAGAAATAGATGAACTCTCATACTTCACTTAGATTATTTTGAGAGT
The DNA here is from genome assembly GCF_003073215.2 of Triticum urartu. Taxonomy (NCBI): domain Eukaryota; kingdom Viridiplantae; phylum Streptophyta; class Magnoliopsida; order Poales; family Poaceae; genus Triticum; species Triticum urartu. Next base: position 539,790,812 of record NC_053028.1, read on the forward strand.
CTTAAATAGCATGGTAATTTGCTTAAAATCCTAATATGCTAGGTATTCAAGATTAGTAAAATCTTCTTCTGAGTGTTTTGAATACTAAGAGAAGTTTGATGCTTGATGATTGTTTTGAGATATGGGGGTAATAATATCAAAGTCGTGCTAGTTGAGTAGTTGTGAAATTGAGAAATACTTGTGTTGAAGTTTGCAAGTCCCGTAGCATGCATGTATGGTAAACGTTATGTAAAAAATTTGAAACATGAGGTGTTATTTGATTGTCCTTCTTATGAGTGGCGGTCGGGGACGAGCGATTGTCTTTTCCTACCAATCTATTCCCCTAGGAGCATGCGCGTAGTGCCGAGGTTTTTGATGACTTGTAGATTTTTGCAATAAGTATGTGAGTTCTTTATGACTAATGTTGAGTCCATGGATTATACGCGCTCTTACCCTTCCATCATTGCTAGCCTCTTTGGTACCGTGCATTGCCCTTTCTCACATTGAGAGTTGGTGCAAACTTCGCCGGTGCATCCAAACCCCGTGATATGATACACTCTTTCACACATAAACCTCCTTATATCTTCCTCAAAACAGCCACCATACCTACCTATTATGGCATTTCCATAGCCATTCCGAGATATATTGCCATGCAACTTTTCACCATTCCATTTATCATGACACATTCATCATTGTCATATTGCTTTGCATGATCATGTAGTTGACATCGTATTTGTGGCAAAGCCACCGTTCATAATTCTTTCATACATGTCACTCATGAGTCATCGCAATCCCGGTACACCGCCGGAGGCATTCACATAGAGTCATCTTTGTTCTAGTATCGAGTTGTAATCCTTGAGTTGTAAATAAATAGAAGTGTGATGATCATCATTTTCTAGAGCATTGTCCCAAGTGAGGAATAAAAAAGAGAAAGGCCATAAAAAAGAGAAGGCCCAAAAAAAGAGAAAGGCCATAAAAAAGAGAGAAGGCCCAAAAAATGAAAAAATGAGAGAAAAAGAGAGAAGGGACAATGCTACTATCCTTTGCCACACTTGTGCTTCAAAGTAGCACCATAATCCTCATGATAGAAAGTCTCTTGTTTTGTCACTTTCATATACTAGTAGGAATTTTTCATTATAGAACTTGGCTTGTATATTCCAACAATGGGCCTCCTCAAGTGCCCTAGGTCTTCGTGAGCAAGCAAGTTGGATGCACACCCACTTAGTTTCTTTTGTTGAGCTTTCATACATTTATAGCTCTAGTGCATCCGTTGCATAGCAATCCCTACTCCTTGCATTAACATCAATTGATGGGCATCTCCATAGCCCATTGATTAGCCTCATTGATGTGAGACTTTCTCCTTTTTGTCTTCTCCACATAACCCCATCATATTCTATTCCACCCATAGTGCTATGTCCATGGCTCGCGCTCATATATTGCGTGAAAGTTTATAGGTTTGAGATTACTAAAGTATGAAACAATTGCTTGGCTTTTCATCGGGGTTGTGCATGATGAGAGCATTCTTTTGTGACAAAAATGGAGCATGACTAAACTATATGATTTTGTAGGGACGAACTTTCTTTGGCCATGTTATTTCGAGAGGACATAATTGCTTAGTTAGTATGCTTGAAGTATTATTATTTTTATGTCAATATGAACTTTTGTCTTGAATCTTTCGGATCTGAATATTCATGCCACAATTAAGAAGAATTACATTGAAATTATGCCAAGTAGCACTCCGCATCAAAAATTATGTTTTTATCATTTACCTACTCGAGGACGAGCAGTAATTAAGCTTGGGATGCTTGATACGTCTCCAACGTATCTATAATTTTTGATTGCTCCATGCTATATTATCTACTGTTTTGGACAATATTGGGCTTTATTATCCACTTTTATATTATTTTTGGGACTAACCTATTAACCGGAGGCCCAGCCCAGAATTGCTGTTTTTTTGCCTATTTCAGTGTTTCAAAGAAAAGGAATATCAAACAGAGTCGAAACGGAATGAAACCAACTGGAGAAGTTATTTTTGGAAGGAAAGCTACCGGAAAAACTTGGAGTGCACGTCAGGAAAGGAACGAGGGAGCCACGAGGCAGGGGGGCGCGCCCACCCCCCTAGGGCGTGCCCTCCACCCTCGTGGGCCCCTCGTGGCTCCCCTGACGTATCTCTTTCACCCATATATACCCACGTACCCTAAAACTATCAGGGAGTACAATAGATCGGGAGTTCCGCCGCCAAAAGCCTCCGTAGCCACCGAAAGCCAATCTAGACCCGTTCCGGCACCCTGCCGGAGGGGGAATCCCTCTCCGGTGGCCATCTTCATCATCCCAGTGCTCTCCATGATGAGGAGGGAGTAGTTCTCCCCTCGGGGCTGAGGGTATGTACCAGTAGCTATGTGTTTGATCTCTCTCTCTCTCGTGTTGTTGATTTGGCACGATCTTGATGTATCGCGAGCTTTGCTATTATAGTTGGATCTTATGTTTCTCCTCCTCCTCTACTCTATTGTAATGGATTGAGTTTCCCATTTGAAGTTATCTTATCGGATTGAGTCTTTAAAGATTTGAGAACACTTGATGTATGTCTTGCCGTGCATATCAGTGGTGACAATGGGATATCACGTGATTCACTTGATGTATGTTTTGGTGACCAACTTGCGGCTTCCGCCCATGAACTTATGCATAGGGGTTGGCACACATTTTCGTCGTGATTCTTCGGTAGAAACTTTGGGGCACTCTTTGAGGTTCTATCTGTTGGTTGAATAGATGAATCTGCGATTGTGTGATGCATATCGTATAATCATACCCACGGATACTTGAGGTGACATTGGAGTATCTAGGTGACATTTGGGTTTTGGTTGATTTGTGTCTTAAGGTGTTATTCTAGTATGAACTCTAAGGCTGTTTGTGACACTTATAGGAATAGCCCAACGGATTGATTGGAAAGAATAACTTTGAGGTGGTTTCGTACCCTACCATAATCTCTTCGTTCGTTCTCCGCTATTAGTGACTTTGGAGTGACTCTTTGTTGCATGTTGAGGGATAGTTATATGATCCAATTATGTTATTATTGTTGAGGGAACTTGCACTAGTGAAAGTATGAACCCTAGGCCTTGTTTCAACACATTGCAATACCGTTTACGCTCACTTTTATTATTCGTTACCTTTCTGTTTTTATATTTTCAGATTACAAAAACTATTATCTACCATCCATATACCACTTGTATCACCATCTCTTTGCCGAACTAGTGCACCTATACAATTTACCATTGTATTGGGTGTGTTGGGGACATAAGAGACTCTTTGTTATTTGGTTGCAGGGTTGCTTGAGAGAGACCATCTTCATCCTATGCCTCCTACGGATTGGTAAACCTTAGGTCATCCACTTGAGGGAAATTTGCTACTGTCCTACAAAGCTCTGCACTTGGAGGCCAAACAACGTCTACAAGAAGAAGGTTGTGCAGTAGACATCATGTTACAATCTGAAACACAAGTATTATTGAAACCGTGGGTGTTCTACTTACTAGTACCATTTACGTGTCGCCACGCGTCCCCATTTTTTATTAGCTAGGAGGCGTCGTGCAGGGTAGCTATTTGAGTATGAGATGCGTGCGATCAGACCCCTGGGCGTGGTTATCGGGAGGAGAGACCTTTGACCTCCATCTGCCGTCCACCTCTCTCCCAAGGTCTCCATTAATGGCGCCCGAGCCTCTATTTAATGGTGTGGCTATGTCTCACTCAACTGAGATTTAAGAGAGGAAAAAGAAAATCTGAAAGCACGGATCTTGATGTAAGATCCGACGGACCTATATAGCATCTACTGCGACTTATAGCAAGACTGGTGAATATATAAGGACGATTAATTTTTTTTATCAAAGAAGGGCTTGCCCCTTCCGATTTTGATTACTGAAAACTACCACAATTCACAAGAAGTTCAGCACAACTCCAGCCTAACACGAAGGACTAAAAGCTACCAGATTGAAATCGCAACATCCCAAGAGGCCAACAAAGGCCAAACATCTGCGCTAGAACCCAACATTTCACAACCAACAACACAATCCACATCCTAAACTGATTATTACATCAGAAGAAACCAGGAAACTGAAGGAAGCCCAACAACAACTAGAAGAACAGCAATGCCAGGGTCGCCATAGCAAGAGTTTTCTTCATTCCAGCCTCGCAACATTGATCTTCCACGGAAAGATAAGGACGATTAATTATCTTACATAATTAGAAAGATAATTTAAAAAGCCACATGCGGCTACGCCCGAAATACACAAGGGCAAAATAAGAAGGAAGACAAGGATCTAGCTCGCTGATTCTACTTTCTTGATGCGTTGCTGCAGGCCGCGGGAACTAGTCTCCGCGGCGAGCGGCGATGAGCTCTTTCGTGTCCTCAAGACGCTGCTTGAGAACATCCACGGATTCCTCCACCAGCCTTTGGCACTCGTTGCGGAGCATGTCATTCTCGTCCATAAGTTTCTTGACGATGACGCCGGTCCTCTTCAACAAGGCACTGGTCTCCTCCTGCTGGTCTGCACTTCGGACGATCTTCTCCCTCAGCAGGTCGCGCTCGGCCCAGAGCCTCCCATTGCCCTCCCTTAGTTGTCGGATGACGCCGGTAGCCTGTTCAAACGAGACTTTCATGTCGTCCTGCAACCTCGCCCAGCCGGAGATCTGATCCATCTGGCTATGGACGATCGCATGCATGCGCCTGTAACAGTCTTCGCCTTCCCGCGAGAAATTTTCCCAGGCCGCCGCGGTGCGGCGGGACATCTCTGCTGCATTCGTGGCGCGGCGGGACATCTCTGCTGCTTCCGCGGCGCGGCCGGACCAGTCTGCTGCATCGACGGCGCGGCGGGACCTCCGTGCTGCTTCAGCGGCGCGGTGGGACCTCTGTGTTGCTACTTCCGCGCGACGGGACATGTTGGCTGCTCTCGCAGCGAGGCGGGACATCTCTCGTGCTTCCGCTTCCATGATCGCCTCTCCCTGGTGGCAATCTCTCGACACAGAACTCACGCTGGCCATGGCAGACGCAAGGGAAGGATGTTGAATGACTTGTTTGTTTTTGTGGATGAGGAGTTGAGGAGGAATGTGCAGTCATCTTGGCATACTAGTATTTATAACCAAGTACTAATATGCTCCTAAGTGGGAAACCGTTTAGGTTGTGATCGGTGTGAACAGGTTTGCAATTCAATATAGCGTGGTACTAATACGCTCCTAAGTGGGAAACCGTTTAGGTTGTGATCGGTGTGAACAGGTTTGCAATTCAATATAGCGTGGAGTAATTTGGAATGTGACGAGACGCAAGCTCAAAATTTATTGACGGTTCTAGTTTCGAAGTGCGGCACTATTCTCAGATGGAGTACTTCTTTTTCTACTCCCTCCTTTCCGGTTTTATAGGGCTTATCTCAAAATTTTAGTTTTTCCATTTTATAAGGCTCAATTTGGTTGTTCCCCAACACATGTTCAGATTCCAAGGTGCATTAAATCATTGCATGCAAGTATTAAGAGAAAATTGACCAATGCATGTACTTTATGCATGCATGCATTGCAATTAATGCATTGATAAACATAATTTTTTGAGAAAAATAAGAGCATTAATTAGGTGCTTTTGCAAACTACAAAAAATATTCCACCACTCACCATCTTGGTTGGTGAGATTTTTGAATTAAGCCCTATAAACCGGAAAGGAGGGAGTACTGCTGTGTACGTGCAATAACTGGCACCGTCGTATACATATCTTACGATTAATGGGGCGTTTGACAGGAATAGCCACGTGGCGAGCTCTAGGCTAGTCTTTTTTTCAGACGCATTAAACCTATCTCTCAGGACTTCTCGCACGCACCATCGTGCCACCCACAAAAACTTGTACTCTGAGTTTAGTAGTACGTTATATAGGAAGAGAAGAGGTGCACACACGCACTCGTCCTCTCACACACGCGTCTATTTTTTTCTCGAAAAGGAGGATGAAGACCCCCGGCCTCTGCATTCTGGAGTCACACACGCATCTGTAGCTATGAATTGTAGTGTTCTCAACCATCCGATTGGCTCTATCATGGATGTACCTATATACTAAAACATGTCTAGATACATCTATATTTTGACAAATGGAAGGCATGTATTGTGGAACGGAGGGAGTGCTTGTCATCAAAATGGATAAAAAGCGACGTATCTAGAACTAAAATACGTCTACATACATCTACTTTTATCCATTTTGATGACAAGTAGTACTTCTTACCCAAAGGAACTTTATATCCAATAGACACAAAATATTCGTTCGACTGTTGGAAATTACTGATCTGATGTCGAAGTAATTGCTGCATCGCCACCAAAACCCACCATTTCTTAAGCTAAAGTATACCAAGGTAATCCCTATATTAGCATATTACTATGATAAATAGAAGGCACTGTAGAAACATTTAGGACGTGAGCTTGTCAATCTGAATGTGGAGGGACACAAGCTTAGCCCCGGCCAGTAGCTTGGGCGGAACTGTCAAGAAGGTCAGCTCCTGCACATCGACGTCACCGGGATCCTTGCTGCTTGTTACCTCCATTTCCACCTTGACGGCATCGGTCGTGCCTTTGGGCTCCTCGGCGGGCCGTTCGCCCACAGCTTGGCCACGTAGTGCGGTAGTGGGGACGCCCCCGCTCTGATGTAGACGACTGACACGGCGATAGGCGCGCCGATGTCGAGCACGCCGCCAACCAAGAAAAACGCGCGGCGGTCCTCCTCCGCGAACAGCAAGAGTTGTGGCTCCGACAGTGGCACTTGCAGCTGGAGCACCTTGTCGTACTGGATCCTGTGCACTGGCATGGCATGCGCGGTGCTGATGTGGTGGTAGAGCGCCGGCGGCGGGCCTTCGTAGCCGTAGACGGGCACAAGGCATTTGCAGGGCGCGAGCGGACACACGCTCTGGTGATCGGTGAGCTTGTGGTAAGTGACGTAGAGCCCACGGCCTTCTTGCGGGCATTCCACCCTCACCGACGAAAGGACGGAGTCCACCGCCGTGTTCCGCACGTCAAAGCCACCGCCGCGCTCGCACTTCTGGCACTGCCACTGGTTCCCGGGGTGCTCGACGCGGCAGTCCGCGCAGGCCAGGTGCCCTCCCTTGCACTGCAGAAATCAATCGAACAACACATCAATCAAGAAACCTGTTGTCGGTGTCAAAACCGGCGGATCTCGGGTAGGAGGTCCCGAACTGTGCGTCTAGGCCGGATGGTAACAGGAGGCAGGGGACACGAAGTTTTACCTAGGTTCGGGCCCTCTTGATGGAGGTAAAACCCTACGTCCTGCTTGATTAATATTGAGGATATGGGTAGTACAAGAGTAGATCTACCACGAGATCAGAGAGGCTAAACCCTAGAAGCTAGCCTATGGTATGATTGTATGTTGTGATTGTTGTCCTACGGACTAAAACCCTTCGGTTTATATAGACACCGGAGAGGGTTAGGGTTACACAAGGTCGGTTACAAAGGAGGAGATATCCATATACGTATCGCCTAGCTTGCCTTCCACGCCAAGTAGAGTCCCATCCGGACACGAGACGAAGTCTTCAATCTTGTATCTTCATAGTATAACAGTCTGGCCAATGGAGATAGTCCAGCTGTCCGGAGACCCCCTAATCTAGGACTCCCACAGTAGCCCCTGAACCAGGCTTCAATGACGATGAGTCCGGCGCGCAGTATTGTCTTCGGCATTGCAAGGCGGGTTCCTTCTCTGAATACATCATAGAAGAATTTGAATACGAGGATAGTGTCCGACCCTGCAAAATAAGTTCCACATTCCACCGCAGAGAGAATAATTTTTCCGCAGATCTAATTTGCTGGCTTGTTTTGGTAGCATGATGTTATGTCATGGCCCGATGATTATTCGAACCGTTTCTTTTAACCAGCTCCACACATAACGCGAGGCAGTTTCTTGACACATCTCGCCGAAGCGGAGATCGTGTTCCCCCAATTACGGGATTCTCATTAATGCGGTCGTGGGTAACCCAACCGTGTCTAGGACTCCTAGATTATAGGCAAGTCCCAAACGGCTACGGAGAGGACGCTTGATATTTACCCCCTTTAAAAGGGGACAAAGTTTTCGCTTTTTCCCTCTCGTGCTCAATCGAACCCTTCCCCCGCCTTGAGTTCTAACACCCAAAGCCCAGGTTAGGTGCTTCGGATCTTCAACCATGTCTGGATCCAGCCTTCAAGGCCAATGGACGCCCTCCTCCGTTACGGAAGAGGACATTAAGAAGTTGAGGGAGGCTAGATACCTGACCGCCGAGGTTTCGCATCGGCTGCCTGCTCGAGGGCAGATCGTCCCTACTCCCGAACCCAACGAGAACGTTGTGTTCGTCTCCCACTTCCTCTGAGGTCTAGGCCTCACTCTGGATCCTTTCGTCAGAGGTTTGATGTTCTATTACAGGCTAGATTTCCACGATCTAGCTCCGGACTCCTTTCTCCACATCTCGACATTTATTTTCGTGTGTGAAGCCTTCCTCCGCGTTACCCCTCACTTCGGCCTGTGGCTCAAGACCTTTGAAGTAAAGCCAAAGATAACCGAGGGGCAACAAGCAGCGTGCGGAGGTGCATCAATATGCAGGATGGCAGGAGCTCCATGGCTGAAAGGTCCTTTCCAGAGGTGTCCAAATTATGGCAACGGGGGTGGTTTTACGTCACGGCTCCCAGAAGCGCCAAGTGGGCGGCTGCCCCCGCTTTCCGCTCGGGCCCCCCGCCACAACTGATGTCATGGATTAGCAGAGGTCTGAGCTGGGGTCCAGCCAAGGACGTGCCAATACTGGAAAGCCACATCCGAGATCTCTTTGAGGGAGATTTTAGTTTGGTTGCGGTAATACAAGTTATGCTGGTTCGTCAAGTCCAGCCTTGCAAACGCCGGCCCCTTCGCTTGTGGGAGTTCAACCCAGAGGGACCATGTGCCATTCAAAGTTTCCTCGGCCTGACGCACGAGGAGATGTACAAGTCATTCTTCGGACCTCAAGTAGAATGTCCGGATATTACCGAGGACGTGGGCCTGAGCAGCAACCGCGCCGCCGAACAAGTAAGAAATCCTCTAGCCGAACACACTGTCTTTTATTCGAAGTTATTTCTGAGAGTTTTCTTTTTGACCAGGACTGGCTAACAAAGGCGAAGATGATTCGGTGTTTGGACCTGCTCCCTGAGGGTTTGGAAAATCTGGTATTGGAAAAGATGCTCGAAGTCGCACCTTGCCCGGAGCCCTTGAAGGAAGATACTGGGGGGATAATACGCATGGGCCCCCATCGCTGCCCGTTCCAACCGAGGGAATGAGCTTCTCCATGAAGGAGGACGACCGGGGGAGGAAAAGGACTGCTTCCGAGGATCCTGAAGCCGAAGCCTCCAAACAGGAGAAGAGGTCTCCCACAGAGGGTCCTGCCTCGGGGGGTGCTTTTGCCGCACAAAGTCCACGGGGGGATCAGCCCTCCAACGAGTCGTAAGTGATCCAAAATACTTTAATAGTAAAGGTATGCTATCTTTTTCCTTTGAGAAAATAACCACCGCATATATCTTGCAGTTCGGGCCTTAGCCCCTCTCAAATGAGCTCGTCTTCGGGGGATCTTCTTCCAGAGATGATGGAGAGCGAAACGCCTCCCCCGAACTCCTCCGCTCCAGAAGCGAGCGACCTCGAAGTGTCATCACAGAGGGCCTCTCCGGATCCGGTGAGGCCAGAAGATAATCCCGTAGACCCCCGAAGTCCCCAGTGTCTGGCTCCCGAAGAGAGCATACAAAAGAGTCCGGCACCGTCTGGTGTGCGATCGGACGTTCTGAGGGAGTTGGTGGGGCGAGCGGCCATCTAAGAAGAACACCGTATGCTGATGGGTACGGTGATGGAGAGAATCTCGTCCGCCGAAAGCGGATTACATGAAGCCTTTATGAGTCTACTGACAGGCTTTGAGGTATGTGAGATAATATGTGATAGTACTGCACATGTTAGGTGTGCCCTGTGTAGATAGTAGCCCCTGAGACTTTGGTTGTCGTCGAGAATGGCGGCGAACAGAGGATCATATTCCCAGGCAATAACCAGACTACCCCTATGAGCAGGTGGTGGAAGCTCCAGTGGCTAGCCGGACTAGTGAGTTTGCCAGATTAAAACGGCAACTGGATGCGGCAGACGCCGACATCGAGCTTGTTAACAAGAGGCTTGACGAGGCACATGGTAAGTGTTATTATCCGGTGAACGCCACATAGTAAGAGCAGCATGATGCCAGTATCTTTAATATGTTGTGACTGCAGATGGAGCTGCCACCGTAGAAGCCTTGTGGGCAGAACTTGCCCGAGCCAAGGAACAAGCGAGGATTAGTAATGCGGCTGCTTTGAAGGCGGCCGAAGAGTTGAAAGCCGAGAAGGCCGCACATTGCGAGAGCCAAGAGAAGATGGCCAAGATGGCCGTAGAATTGAAAGACACTGCCGACCATTGCCGGGTACTTGAAAAAGAAAACCGAGCGAAGGGAACGGACCTTGAGAAGGCCGCGGCGACGGACAAAGACACCCATTCTGCTATGAGAGCGAAGAAGGAGGAGCTGCGGGAAGCCGGGGATATTGCGGCTGGGAAACCCTTCATACGAAGGAAGTTCGGAGATCCACGGTATGCCCCTCTGGATCAGCTGTGGAGTTCGGGAAATGCGTATATGGATTTGGCGGCGAGCGCTGCCGATGCGGCCAAGTATTTCCAAGGTCAGACAGATCGTGAAGTGGACAAGCTGTTCTGGACGCAATTCCACGTTCTAGAGCGTCCGCTTACATTGACTGACCAGCTAGCCGAATGGGCCGAGCTGAATAGGTTGTCCAGACTCGCCATGAGGTCTGTTGTGGATCAGCTATGGCCAAAAAGGCCAAAGCCAAACAGCTATTTCAGCTTAGTGCAGCAATTCCTTGATGCGGTGCCGCGCATTAATGCGATGAAGAGGTCGGCGTGCATAGAAGGCTCGCGGATGGCCCTTGCCCGTGTTAAAGCATACTGGGCGAAGATGGACGTACCACTGTTGCGGCGCAGGGTTCGGCCATAGGCCGGGTGGCTGCCGAGCACTATTTCGAGGAGGTTCTCGAGGGTGCTCGTTTGATAGAGGCCCAGTGCTCGAAGAATATTATGTTTGAGTGATATGTATTCTCATTGTAAGCACAATGCTTTTATGAAGTTTTTATAAGGTTATGTTTATACTTTTGTCTGAAAGTAGTATGATGCCTCCTGCGCGGCCGTTTATCTATACATGTGTATAACCTGAAAGATTGCAGCCGTCGGCTTCAACCCCCACGCCTATAATGCGGAGGTGCTCACAAAAAACGCGTGTTCACACTTAACCCAACGTCTTGGTCCTATTAAGGAGGTGATAGCGTAGCGAGCGAGGCAACTAGACTATAATGCTTTAACACTTTCACTTAGCCATAGGAGTTTGACAGTGGGGCTACTAGATAGCCCCTGGTGGCTCCGCACTCTCCCGATCGTGGGGTGCATACATGCCTGGCCGGAAAACGGCCCTTCGTTAAGGTGGAGGAATTCTAACATTCCGATAGGTCACCGAGTGGTTGACCAGTCTCACGCTATATCATGACATTCAGTTTTCGGCTTTCTCTACTGAGGTGCTCGTCCGGATGAACTAGGGCACAATCGCAGTAGTTCTCCTAGTGCTACCTTAGTCGGTAAAATGGAACGCAAGGCACCAAAACATAGGAGCCGGGCAAACCCAACATTTGACCAAAGACAATGATTCGGAGCTGATGCATATAAGGCCAAACTCGTGACGCCGAACACTACCTAAGGTATTCGGTCTTTATGGTATAAACCGGGCCTAAATAGTGCCCCTTGTAAGAAGCCCCTTGTGTCCAGGTACGTGCATTATTCTGACGTGGCCACATGCCAAGACGTCAGCATCCTTCTCAACTGTGCTGAGAATTCGGTGGATATGTATCAACAAGAGACAATAAAAAAGGGTTTACACAGGGTCTTAATCTAAAAAGAATCCTTGGAGCGGGTCCCTGCTGCACGTCTGCGCCTGTGTCTCTGTTGTGCCGTATCCTGGATGGGTGTAGCACGATGATCATCTGTAAAAGAGAGGAACTTAGGTGAAAAAGTTGTCATGCAAAAGGATAGTTTTTAAGGGAACCAAATATAATTCAAGATGAGTAAAAATTGCCACTTGTCTGCGTGCATTGAGCCCCTTGTATAGGGGTGTGACCATTGATCCGGCATGAGTTACATATAGTTGTGCCGGACTCGTCTAACCGTTTCTGAGGTCTTGACGACCTGTTAAATGCTTTAGTCTGAGGCCGTTTTTAGTGTGCGGCTGGCAAGGCAGCCGCACTCTCTTCGGCACGCAAAGATCGCTTAATACTTCCACTTACTGTAATGATGCCACGTGGACCGGGCATCTTGAGTGTGAGGAAAGCGTAGTGCGGTATTGCATTAAAGCGAGCGAAAGCTTCGTGTCTGAATAGTGCTTGATAGCCACTTTGGAACGGAGCGATGCGAAAGGTTAAATGTTCGCTACGGAAGTTATCGGGGGAGCCGAATATAACTTTTAGCAGCAGGGAGCCCGTGCAATGGGCCCATGGGCCTGGCGTTACTCCTTTAAAGGTAGTATTGCTATGGCAAATTTTTGTTGGGTCTATCCCCATTTCGCGGATTGTATCCTGATATATCAGGTTTAGACTGCTGCCACCGTCCATCAGGACTCGTGTGAAGTGATATCCGTCAATTATTGGGTCTAAGACCAGGGCAGCCCATCCTGCACGCCGGATACTTGCTGAGTAATCACGATGGTCGAAAGTGATCGGTTGAGACGACCAGTGGCAGGACTCCGCGGTGATAGGCCCTTGGGCATATTTTTCGGGGAGTGCCGTTTTGTTTCTTCCCTTGATCACGTGTAACACATTTACTATTTTGACTTCTGGTGGAAATTTCTTTTGTTCCCCAGTGTCTTGCTTGAGAGGCTCATCCTCGTCTTCACTTGGTGCATCCTCCCCCTTGTGTACGGCATTGAGCTTACCGGACTGCTTGAAGACCCAACAGTCTCTGTAGGTATGATTAGCAGGTTTACCAGGGGTGCTATGGATCTGACATATTTGGTCCAGAATTTTGTTTAGGCTGGACAGTTCGTCTCTGGCGCCTTTAGAGGGCGGCTTTTGCTGACCTGGCCGAGAGCTTTTGAATCCGGCGTTTACTGTCGTGCTCTTCGTGTTGTCTTCTTTATTCCGGCGTTTGTTACTGCTGTTGTGCCGTGATTTCCCGTTTCCATCTCTAACTTTAGATGTACTGGGGTCGCTGGTGCTGCATCTGGCTAGCCAGCTATCCTCACCCACGCAAAAGTGGGTCACGAGGCTTGTTAATGCTGCCATTTTTCTCGGCTTTTCTTGGCCGAGGTGTCTGGCGAGCCATTCGTCACGGACGTTATGCTTAAAAGCTGCCAAGGCTTCGGCGTCCGGACAGTCGACAATTTGGTTCTTTTTAGTAAGAAACCTGTTCCAAAGTTTTTGGTCTGACTCTCCGGGCTGTTGAGTTATATGACTCAAATCGTCCGCGTCCGGAGGTCAGACATAAGTCCCTTGAAAATTTGCCCGAAAAGCGTCTTCGAGCTCTTACCAGCTTCCAATGGAGTTTTCGGGGAGGCCTTTAAGCTAGTGATGAGCTGGCCCTTTGAGCTTGAGGGGTATGTACTTGATGGCATGGAGATCATCTCCTCGAGCCATATGGATATGGAGGATATAATCCTCAATCTAGACCCCAGGGTTTGTTGTTCCGTCGTATGCCTCTATGTTTACGGGTTTGAATCCCTCTGGAAATTCATGGTCTAGCACCTCATCGATGAAACATAGGGGGTGTGCGGCACCCCTGTATCTGGGTGTACCGCATTGTTCGGATGTTTGTTGTGTTACATTGTATGCTGGGGCGCGCTTGTGTGGTCCATAGATGGATCTGGTTGTGTCGTCCTTTTGGTGCGAGCCCTTGCGTGGATCGCGTATTGGCTTGTGAGCGGCGTTGTTTGCCGCTCGATGTTGGCCGTGAGGTCGTCTATCCGGCCAGGTGGCTGTTTTGATTTTTGGTTGTGGGGGGTCTGAGGCCTCCTCATTGAATTCAGGTAGCAACTTCCGCTTTGGGTAGCTCTTGGTGGGGCGATTGTCACCGTACCTCGCTGCTGTGTTGAGTACTTTACTCCATCTGAGTTGGAGTGTGTCTTGCGCAGCCTTGAGCCTTTGCTTCTGCTTTTTCAGACTCCTCGCAGTGGCAACAAGCCTTTGATGGGCATTCTGCTGCTCCGGGTGCCTGTCCGGCGTTATGTCACCCGGACTATTATCTTTGACAGAATTGGTTTGTTCGGTTTGATTCTCCGTATTGCCGTGGTCCGGTAGTGGTTCGCCCTGCTCCAACGCTAGGTCTGTATGATCGTTATTTCTGCCGAGGCGGGATTTGGGGCAGCGCTTGCGCCGCCGCTTTGACTGCTTCTCGAGGGAACAAGCCTTTGGTGTGTCCTTCCGTTCCTCGTCGTCGTCTTCTTTTGGTGTGTCCACCATGTATACGTCATATGATGATGTGGACGTCCAGCACCCTATGGGCGGTGGTTCCTCTTCGCCTACCGCATCGTCGTCCGTACCGTCGATGTCTTCGGAGTCGAAGTCGAGCATGTCGGTTGAGTCATCGACAGTGGCTATTAAGTGGGTGGTGGGTGGGCGTCGAATTTCTTCATCGTCCGCATCCCAATCCTGTTGGCCATAATCCGGCCAGGGCTCTCCTAACAAAGAGAGAGACCTTAGTGAATTCAGAATGTCGCCGAAGGGCGAGTGCTGAAAGATATCTGCGGCGGTGAATTCCATGATCGGCGCCCAATCAGATTTGATTGACAGGGGCGTGGGCGGTTCGGAGTCAGAAAAAGAGTCCGGCACCTTGGAGTCACGGGCTGCGCAGAGGGGTATGCTGGTGTTCGGCTCGATCGCCGTTGAGACTGCAGCCCCTGAGGCGGTGTCTAACCACCCGTCCTCGATTGGCGCAGTTGGCTCCGAACTAAGGGTCAGAGCTGATGCGGGCGCGGCTTCTGGGGTACTGTTCGGCGGCAGAGCTAGGTCATACCCATCACGACAGTGCGGCGTGCCCGGCTGTGGTTCGAATCCATCGAAGATCAAGTCTCCGCGAATGTCGGCCGTGTAGTTCAAACTTCCAAATCTGACCTGATGGCCAGGGACGTAGCTTTCAATCTGCTCCAGATGGCCAAGCGAATTAGCCCGCAGTGCAAAGCCGCCGAATACGAAGATCTGTCCGGGGAGAAAAGTCTCACCCTGGACCGCATCGCTATCGATGATAGTAGGAGCCATCAAGCCTAACGGAAACGACATAGAGGAACTCTCAATGAAAGCACCAATGTCGGTGTCAAAACCGGTGGATCTCGGGTAGGGGGTCCCGAACTATGCGTCTAGGCCGGATGGTAACAGGAGGCAGGGGACACGAAGTTTTACCCAGGTTTGGGCCCTCTTGATGGAGGTAAAACCCTACGTCCTGCTTGATTAATATTGATGATATGGGTAGTACAAGAGTAGATCTACCACGATATCAGAGAGGCTAAACCCTAGAAGCTAGCCTATGGTATGATTGTATGTTGTGATTGTTGTCCTACGGACTAAAACCCTTCGGCTTATATAGACACCGGAGAGGGTTAGGGTTACACAAGGTCGGTTACAAAGGAGGAGATATCCATATACGTATCGCCTAGCTTGCCTTCCACGCCAAGTAGAGTCCCATCTGGACACGAGACGAAGTCTTCAATCTTGTATCTTCATAGTCTAACAGTCCGGCCAATGGAGATAGTCCGGCTGTCCGGAGACCCCCTAATCTAGGACTCCCACACCTGCACCTTGCTCAATCAGCCGAACGGGCGAGGTGTATTCGAACCTCATACACTGGAGGTGTCAAGGGGCGGAGGCACAAGGGGCAGTGGAGCACGGTGAGGTCCATCGAGACCTTAGAGAGCTCCATCGTCGGGTCCTGTTCGGTCTGCATGATCTCGCCCTCCTCGTGCACAACCATCTCTAGACTTGGGCCGGGGTATTACAAAGCTTTACCATCACATATTTTATACTACTTCAAGGTGCATTAAATCAACACATGCAAGTATCAAAAGGAGAGTCACGGCATGCATGCATGCGTTGTAATTAATGCATCGGTAAATGCAAATTATTGAAATATATCGAGTGCAGTGCTTTGATGTGTCGCGTCAACTCGTACATCAATGAGAAGTTTGATTATCCTCTCCCTCGCGGACTTAACTGCACCTGCCTTTGGCTGTATGACAGGTTGGCCACACACCTGTCGGGCCCACCTGTCATACACGCAAAGGCAGGAGCGTCCCTCCCTCGCCCATGAGCGTGGTGGCTGGCAAGACTAGGAGAAGCTTTCGCTACACGCTCTCCCTCCCACACGCGATGGACATGCAGCAGTTCAATCGGTGTCAGATGGCCAGAAGCGTATTGTAGTACTCCTCCAGTGCAGTAGTACTCCATCATTGTTCGACTTTCCGAAGAGGCGAAGAGCCAAGCGCAGCCCGGACGCTCGTGTGGCAGTTTCATGTGTAGAGTAGTCTAGGATAGCGTGTACCGTGCCTGTAAGCTTAAAATCGTTGGGGTCGGCTCCATGCTATGTGGCCGTCTCGAAGTTTTTAAAAAAAATTAAAATAGTCTTCTGGCCCTACCTGACACCTTGGTGATTGTAGTTTGCACGCTCATCTGGTCAAGACAGGAATATATATTTTAATTTGTTTTTTTTCAAAAAGGGGGGACTCCTCGGCCTCTGCATCAGAACAATGCATACAGCCACATATATTTTAATTTGTGGTGGGTAAATGTTAGAGGTTGCAGCAAATATATTGTACACTGCGGGTCTTTCAGCCAAGTTTAGAGGCAAGCATGTGGGGCCAGTGCTATGATGTGTCGCGTTAACTCGTACAACGAGGAGAAGCTTGATTTTACTACACGCCTTCTCCCTCACCCATGCGCGCGGTTGCTCGCAAACGAGGACAGGCTTTTTAGTTCTCTTTTAGTGGGCCCGAGGATAACTAACCCAATTAGAACCTCTCCATCGGGCTAGTTTTTTTAGCTGAGTTAGAGCAAACTAGCTCAAACTAACCCCTCTTGTTTCGATAATTTGAGGCTATTTCAACCCAAACTAGCTCTAACTTAGGGATCCAAACAAAGAGGAGTATTACTGTACATGCTACAGTGTGGACCGTAGCACATTGTTTTTTATGGCCATATCACCACATTGTTTTCTACTGTTGGTTCACTGGGCTACCGTGGTTCGCACTGCTGGTTCACTGGGTTGCCGTGGTTCGCACTCCTCTGACCTGAGTAGTACTCCCTCCGTTCCTAAATATAAGTCTTTGGAGATATTTCACTATGGACCACATACGGATTTTTTCTCCATATGTGGTCCATAGTGAAATCTCTCCAAAGACTTATATTTAGGAACGAAGGGAGTAGTATAGTACTAGTATATACAGCATCATTCTTTGCTCCTTCTTACTACTCCGACATGTGGGAGAGCCAGCATCCGGGTCGACGTGTCATGCACCAGATTAGAGCGCGGAACGGAAGGGGGGCATCACCCCGGTCAGAGCGCCAGTAATTCATGACTATAGTGAGTGGTCATATCACAAGTCTTTCCAGCAGTAACATGCCGTCAAATCGCACGGCCCCACTCGCTCACCCTCCTCGCCTCTCTGTCAAACCACCTACCCAAAAACTGTCGCGCGTACTGCCCGGGAAAATCCCCGCCCTCAACTTTTAACTACGCGAAAATAGTTTGAGCTTGTTCGTTCTATATAAATACTGTACTTACTATATGTTTATTCACCCGTGGGGTTGTTCAATGAATGGAGGGGCGAGGAGCACAAGTGAACAATACTGTAGTACTACTAGTAGTAAGTAGGAGTCGTACAGTAGTCACCTTAAATAGAGAGTTTCTTTTCTTTAATGCCACGTACACAAATTGAAACGCTTGTTGTGGAGAGAAAAAAGATAATCACTCCACTATATATGGACGTAGGGGCCTAAGCGCTTGCTTTACTAGGGTTGCTCTCTTCATTCTCTCATCCTCTCCAGATATAAACAAGACAACGGTAGCGACATTTTCTCTCTGCTCACCGCTGGTCACAGATCCGGCCGGATTCCTTCGGCCAATGTGTGTAGAGGACTAAAAGGTGCATTGTTCACGCGGTCATCGCCGCCGAGGGAGGAAACCCACAACTGCCGGAGGGGCCCGATCCTCTGCCCGTGTCGTTCTCTCCGACACAGAGCCGGCTCGGGAGGTCCTCCGACCCTCCTTCCTCCCTGCCGTATTGTCCGCAGATCCGACCTGCCGCCGTCGACATCCCGGTGACCCCCAGGTATAAGTTCTTCGAAAGCGGCCTTGCTCTACTGCCCCAACTCCCCACATGTCTGCATGTGCATCTTTTTCTACTCCCATCAGCTCTTCCAAAGCCACCTAATTTTTTAGTATTATTAGAGGTAAGGCTACTTCATGCATTCGAATCTAGGGCTTTGTTCAAACAACGAAGAAAGGGGGGAAAGTTGTAGCATGAATCTAGGACTTGATTCAAATAGGAAATAATATGGTGAAAGTAGTAGAGACCGGATACCCAACCGGTCTCTTGGTTGAAAAGGGAAATAATGGGAAAACGCAGTACAAACTGGATAAGGAACAGATCTATTATTGGTTGAAAAAAGGATAAAAAGTGGCGGCTGGTGGAAAAGTCAACAGAGTATGTCCGGGATTAGATTTGCTACCATCACATAGTAAAAGGTCTCCAGGATTAGATTTGCTGCCCTCACATAGTAAAAGATCTCAGGATTAGATTTGCTGCCCTCACATAGTAAAAGGTCTCAGGATTAGATTTGCTGCCCTCACATAGTAAAAGGTCTCCAGGATTAGATTTGCTACCCTCACATAGTAAAAGGTCTCCAGGATTAGATTTGCAGGTCTCCAGGATTAGATTTGCTGCCCTCACATAGTACAAGGTCTCCAGGATTAGGTTTGCTGCCCTCACATAGCATGAACAAACTCGGCATCACCACTTTATGCCTCCTTGTAGGTACATTGTGCTGATGCGTCCACTGTCGCATGTCCTTATACCAACCTTTTACTGTTGTTAATGTAAGGGCGCATGTAAAATGAAGCGATCACACTGTTACCTTAGGGACATGTCTAACCAGTGTTATTGTTAATCTAATGCCTCCAGTGATAAGATGCAATTAAACTGTGTTACAAATGGCACTCCTGTTGTTTTCCCCAGTATGATAAGTAAGTTGCTCCTTTACGCTGTTGAGTGTCCTGGTGTCCCCACGGTCCCATGCCCTTAAACCAACTCTTTAGCTGCTGTTGATTTACTGTGTCTTGTAAACAAGCAATGCCACCATTAAAGTAATCCCATATTTTAGGAATCTCATTGTTGATCGTAATGCTTCTGGTAACATGAAGCATTGCTGACGTTTTAAAATTTCTACTGTCCTTGCGTGATTGCCATGAACATAATTAAGATGCTTCTTTTAATTTTGTATATGTTTCGTATATTCTTATTGACCAGCAACTGTTTACTTTCTATCTTTTTGTGCAGATAGGGATATCAATTTCACCTTGTTGCTATTGTGACCTTTTGGTGAACTGCACAAAACAATTTTTTTGGAATGAGTGTCTTGTGCAGTTCAACTAAAATGTCATGTGGGCAACATCTCTCAATTTTGGTGGAACTGCACAAAATGGTGATTGGAGTTTCCAAAATCTCCGTCAAGTTCTGCTGGTAATCTCGTGCAACATTTTATTAGCCTTTGCAAGATGGAGCCATCACTGTCACCACAATGGCACTTTATTTTAGTGGAACTGCACAAAAGGATAAGAAAATTATAGTTGCAGCTTACATGAGCCGGACAGCCAACCTTAATGTTCCTCAATTTTAGTGCAACTACTAAAGAAGAACCTGCCAGCTCACAAGAGCAAGTACTTCTTGCTAGCTGAATGATGCAATCTTTGCTTCATTTTAGGTGAACTGCAGAAAAAGGCGCATGAATTGAATCATGGAACTCCAGGCAGACCTCATCCAAGTAGAGCTGGAGGTTGAGTTCAAGGAGGCCGCTATTAAAGCGAAATCATGCTCTCCTGTCTCCTTGTTTGTGTTGTGCAAACATGCTGTGCAAATAGGAATACTCAACTACAGATGTTGTGACGGTCAAGAGCATTCGCCAAGTTCTTCGATTGTATGACATGGCTAGCCAAGATGGATTTAATCCCGATATTCACTTTATCAAAAGGCTCTAATGGGTTGGTTCTGAATCTTGCAAGCTGGGAATCAGTGAGATGTGTAGGCATCTTTGTTGTACTTATTATTTGAATCTTATTTGTTGGTTCTGAATCTTGCAAGCTGGGAATCAATGAGATGTGTAGGCATCTTTGTTGTACTTATTATTTGGATCTTATTTGTTGGTTCTGAATCTTGCAAGCTGGGAATCAATAAAATGTGTAGGCATCTTTGTTGTACTTATTATTTGGATCTTATTTGTTGGTTCTGAATCTTCCAAGCTGGGAAACATGGCATGATGATGCAGAGGACAACAACCATAACAGACAGTTCAAACTTCGTAGTATTATCTTTGTGAAAGTGCGACAAATGTGTTGATCATGTGCGTCCTGAGAATAATAATTCTAATTGTTGTGCATGTTGATCCTGTGGCACTGATAGAACGAGCGAATGCATTTCTTGTTTTAAGTATAAATTTCTATTAAAGCTAATTAAATTTAAGTAAAGTGACCACTAACTCATGTTATTATAGTACCAATACAGACCCGCTCGTGAACCGACGTATGGCCGAGGGTGCATCTTCTGCCGGGTGTGCAGCGGACGAGGGAGGGGTAGTAACTGTTGTCGCATGTACACACTCAGCTTACTGTTGAATCCAGTTCCCCAAGAGCTGAAAAACGAACTGTTGTCGCTGCCTACACACTCGTTCACTCGAAGAGACTCCAATGGCGATCCGAGGGGTGAGCCTGCTGGATATGGACTTCAGCAAGGAGTTCCCCTTTGAGTTCGTTGTTCAGTCCTATGGTTGCACCAAGTTGAATGTGATGTACACCAACCATACGGACTCGGTGAAGCTCTACCTCGCCTCAGTCCTATGGCTGCACCAGGTTCTGGAGCATTCGCTCGTTTCATCGACAGCGCCGACTGCACCTTCGCTATGGTGGAGAGAAGGAAGAACGCGACGATTCGGCCATCTGGTGCAACAAGCTTGTCGACATCCAGAAGTAATACAAGATCATCAGCAACGGGCAGGAGAAGGACTCCGTGGTTGACCTCGCCGAGACCATCATCGACCCTTGATACGCCAACATGAAAGAAGACGACCTGAACACGTGGGAGGTACCTCTGAGTCTAGCCTACATAACCTACGCGGCCAAGGACGCATACGCATGCTACGACATGTATAGGAAGATCTTGGACATGAGGGCATGTCTGCTTCCCGTAACCGACGAGTACACGGACATCCGCAGCATCATGATCAAGTGTGCCAGGAAGGTCTAGATGTTGTACTTTATCTGTTTATAAGCACCTTTATCATCTGAGTGTTTCATGCATTAGCCTATGTGTCGTAATTATCTGTTTTGTCTGAAATATTTCTTTTAAGAACCCATTAACCTGATTGCTTTTTTTAGTGGCTATTTGCTTATGTATGTAAACTAGTTCACTTGTCCGTAAAAAAACTAGTTCACTCGGCTGACGTGCTTTGAATCTCCTTCCTCCCAACATATTCCCCTCCTCAGGTGGACCCAGCAGGTCTCTGAATTTTCTCCCACTTTCTTTTTCGATGTAAACTGAGTTTTCTCCTAGTACTTTCCTCTAGAACCAACTCAACTGTCCCGCGTCTAGCCTAAATAATAATAATACCCCACGTACTATTAACTCATCAAATTAAAATGATATTTTATTTCGTAAGTTGAAAGTTCTTACCAAATAATAATAATAATTGTTTATATATAACTTGGCAAGTTAACTCCTAGTGATTGCGTACATAAGCTTGCAAAGATTTTACTAACGTGCAATCATGTGTTTATGTTTTTATAACATTTCTCCATCTAGCCCAACATGATATTTTCACCCAGCCCAGCAAGTCCACGGATTTCGAGAAAAATGCAAATGAGATTTAAACGGGCTGCATAGGTGCTACATCATTGTTTCACCCAGCCCACCAAATGGACTAAAAAACAAATGGACTGGCTGACATGTGGGCCAGTAGGTCGAAGCCTAAGAAGGTGTTGGATTTATATCCAACGGCCGGCATTCTTCTTCAATCTCTCGTCTTCTTCCCCCCAGCACTGCCAGAACCGCCTTTTCCAGCCTTTGCCGTCTAGCGGCGTTGTTTTGCGCTCCTCAGCGAAACGTTACCCCGCGATGGCCAGGCCATCCCTCCACTCCGCACCTCCTATTATTCTCTGCCGAGTGTAGGCCCACCCCGCACCCGAACCAGTCAAGTCTCCCACTCCTCTCCGTCTGCGACTCCACTGCCGCATCTTCCCCATCTTCGGGTCGTTCCAGTCTGGGGCCTCGCCGTCGTCCACCGCCTCGGTGCACTCGGCGCAGCGTGGTCAACATACGAGAGTCATCGGAAGAGGACTGTACGTGGAGAGCCTGACGGCTGGGACCCACAAGGTCCATGGTCGCACGCAACGAAAGTTCCTCCTTATTACGCACTGTACATGCATTGTATGTGGGAAGGGCTTCTGTATTTCGCGAAAAAAAGTTCCCCCCGCTAACAGGTCGGACCCACCAGCTATATCTTCGCACGCAAGGAAGTGCCTCCTTATTACGCACCAAAAAATGAATACCCCCTGCTAGCTGGGACCCACCATAGTGGGTGGCTGACTTGTGGGCCTACTAAGTTGACGAGGATGGAGGGCTTTGTCAACTTAGTCAATATGAATGATTCTAGCTCCAGTGACCGTACGATGTCCATCCAACAGCCATAGTGCTTCTTCAACCTCTGGTCTTCTTGCTCCAACCGCCCAAAGTAGCGCCGGTCGTGCCGCGTGCTCCTGCCTCTCGTGGCCGGCTGTGATGCCGCGGAGGCCTCACCGTCCCCTACTACTCCCACCGATGGCCCAAGGTATCCCTCTACTCACCCACACCCCCTGTTATTCTGCGGCGACGGCAGCCTCACGCCGCAACCGAACCAGTGAACCCTCGTACTCCTCTCCGTGTGGGCATCCACTGCCGCGTCTTACCCGGCTCCGCGTCGTCCCCTTCCTAGGCCTCACCGTCGTCCACCTCCTTGGTGCTCTCGGCACGGCGTGGTCAATGTGGTCAACGACCGACTTCCATCGGAAGAGCACTATACGTGGAGAGGCTGACAACTGGGTCCACGGCCACAGCCCAGTTTTTTGTGATTTGCCAAGTAAGTCGCTTTGTCAGGCCTGTTGGGCTGCAAATCTTTCGAGATGAGGAGAGCTTCATTCGGCTGGCCGAGAAAATGGCCTATCGGTAATGAGAAATGGGATGTACATTTTTAAAACACATCAAACCGGCAATTAGTTTCAAATATCTTTTTTTTCATTTCGAGATTTTAAATTACATTAATTTTTATGCGTGGAGAATTTGTTGGATTTTATATTGATATACATTTATTTTTAAAATCAGTTTGAATGTGAGTCGAAATTTCGGGATTAAAAACAGTTCGGGCCGCACCAAAATATGCAAAATTTCGTATAATTTTGTAACCGTGGCCACAATATGGGTTGTAATGCTAACAAAAAGAATATGGGCTCCAAAAAAACCTTAAGAATTAGCAAATGGGTTGTAAATTATTAGAAATAATGGCAGATGGGATGTATGCTGTTTTCCACAGGTTTGAGGCTTTCCTAAAAAAAGGTTGACGCACAAGCAGTGACTGTTGGATGTCCATCGAACGGCCGCGTGCTTCTGCAATCTCTGCTCTTCCTGCTCCAGCCGCTCAAACAAGCGCCGGCGGGACTGCCTGCTCCCTCCTCCCCGCGGTTGGCTGTGCTGCCGTGTAGGCCTGACCGCCCCACCATACTCCCATCGCTGGCCTAGCCATCCCTCTACTCACCCACACCTGCTGTTATTCTCTAGCGACGGCAGGCGAACTAGTAAACCCTCGTACAGTCGTACTCCCCTCCGTGTGGGAAACAACTGCCGAGTCTTCCCTGCCTCCGTGTCGTTCCCTTCCTAGGCCTCGCCATCGTCCACCGCCCTGGTGCTCTCGGCGCGGCCTAGTCAACGTGATCAACGACCAACATGCATCTGAAGTGGACTGTACGTGGAGAGGCCGACAGCTGGGTCCACGGCCGCACGCAAGGAGATGCCTCCTTATTACGCGCAAAATAATGATTCCTCGACCTGACATCAGGGACCCACCAAAAGGGCCTCTGTATTTCGCGAAAAAAAACGTTACCGCCGCTGACAGCTCGGACCCACCAGCTATATCTTCGCACGCAAGGAAGTGCCTCCTTATTACGCACAAAAAAAATGAATACTCCCCCTGTTTGTTGGGATCCAGTATAGTGGCAGGCTAACTTGTGGGCCTACTAAGTTGACGGGGACGGAGGGCTTTGTCAACTTAGTCAATATGCATGATTCTAGCTCCAGTGACCATATGATGTCCATCCAACGGCCGTAGTGCTTCTTCAACCTCTGGTCTTCTTGCTCCAGCCGCCCAAACCAGCGTCGGTCGTGCCTCGTGCTCCTGCCTCCCGTGGCCGGCTGCGATGCGGCGGAGGCCTCACCGCCCCCTACTACTCCCACCCCTGGCCAGGCCATCCCTCTACTCACCCACACCCCCTATTATTCTGCGGTGACGGCAGCCTCACACCGCAGCGAACCAGTGAACCCTCGTACTCCTCTACGCGCGGGCATCCACTGCCGCGTCTTCCCCGGCTCCGCATCGTCCCCTTTCTAGGACTCTCCGTCGTCCACCGCCCTGGTGCTCTCGGCGCGGCGTGGTCAACGTGGTTAAGGAACGGCTTCCATCAGACGTGGACTGTACGTGGAGAGGCTGATAGTTGGGTCCACGGCCGCAGCAAGGAAGTGCCTCCTTATTACGTGCAAAATAATTATTCCTCCACCTGACAGCGGGGAACCACCGGACGGGCCACCGTATTTCACGAAAAAAACGTTTGCCCCGGACTGCTGGGACCCACCAGCTACATCTTCGCACGCAAGGAAGTGCGTCCGGGCAAAAAAATGATTCGCCCCCCTGACTGCTGGGACCCACCAGCTACATCTTCGTAGGCAAGGAAGTGCCTGACAGTCGGGACCCACCTGGTCGAAGCATACGTAGCGTTGTCATTCTGGTCGCGAACGTGTACGTACATATATACTGGTGGATGTAGAGGCGCGCACGTGTCGTAGTAGAGGCGCGTACGTGTCGTAGTAGAGGCGCGCACGTAGCATGTACACGTACGTACAGCGGCCAGGGTGCAAGAAAGAAAATACGGCCACGTATGTGTACATACGGGCGGGGTCTCGAACACCTACTCGCGCATACGTACGGCTAGGGCTCGTGTACATGGCTGGGTCAGAACGGAGAAACAGCGTCGTCATCGTGTTCATGGGGAGGCAACGGAATGCGTCATGTTCATGGGGAGGCAACGAAATGCGTCGTGTTCATCAGGAGGCAACGGAACGCGTGGGAGCCAATCGGCTGGGTCGGAACGGAATGCGTGGTCGTGTTCATCGGGAGGGCTTGGACGGAACAGGCGATGGAAACGAGGCCTGGCGTACCGCACAACGGAGGAAATGGACCTCCTACATTCGGAATGGGGTCCTGTTGATCGGGAGGGGTCTGGCATACCACAAAACGGAGGAAACGGACCTCCTACGGTCGAAACGGGGGTCTTGTCGATCGGGAGGGGTGTGGCGTACCGCAAAACGGATGAAACGGACCTCCTACGGTCGAAACGGGGGTCCTGTTGATCGGGAGGGGTGTGGCGTACCGCAAAACGGACGAAACGGACTTGTGTTGGAGTTCTACGGTCGAAACGGGGGTCCTGTTCATCAGGAGGGGTGTGGCGTACCGCAAAACGGGACTCCACGGGATACTGTTCATCTCCACCGTCGACCTCCTCCAGCCTCCACGGGCTACCGTCGACCTCCTCCAACCTCCACGGGCTACTGTCGACCTCCTCCAGCCTCCATGGGCTCCTGTTCATCCAGCCTCCACCGCGCGCTACTCCACCGGCTACTATTCAACCACCCCTCCACCGTCTACTGTTCATCCAGCCCTCCACACCACGGGGTCCTGTTCAACCACCCCTCCACGGGCACCCCCCCACCGTCTACTATTCATCCAACCCTCCACCACACCACGGGGTCATGTTCATCCAGAGGCAACGCCACCGCTCACTATTCATCCACCCCCCCCCCCCCCCCCCCCCCCCCCGCAACACTCACTGTTCATCCTAGAGGCAGCATCGATCGGCTTCAGTTAGCAGCAGTAGCGAACGAATCGCTCGATCGGGTTCAGTTAACAGCCATCGATCGATCGCTCGGGTTCGGTAACACGTAGCCTGCAGTGCAATCGCTCGGGTTCAGTTAGAGCCCAACGCCTCGCTCGGGTTCAGTTAGAGCCAACGCCTCGCACACACGCGCGTACGTGTACGAGAGAAACGCGCATCGCTCGGCCCCCGACCTCCCACCGTAACCGGGAACTCGCCGAAATTTTCCTCGCCCTCGCTTCTACCACGGTTTTTCCGTCATGGACGGCCAAAAGAATGTCATGCAGCTGCGTCTCTGGCCCGCCCAGAACGAAAAGCCCATTTTCTGTCATGATTTTTTGTCATAGAAGTAGGGGCCCACCACATCTATGATGATACCGGGTTTTGTCACAATTATCGTTATAGAAGTGTCATATGTATGACAGAAAAAAAAATTCGTTCAGCCCAAAATGTCACGGATGTGTCTTTTTTTTGTAGTGAGTCCAAAACAAGGGCAAAAGTGTTTGGAAAAGTAGATACGATGGAGACGTATCACCTTCCTAGTGAAGATGTCGCTACCCATCTAAACAGCTTCATTGATTTATGTGATATGCAAAAGAAGAAAGATGTGGATAATGATATTGTTAAATTGAAGCTATTTCCATTTTCGCTTAGAGATCGTGCTAAAACTTGGTTCTCTTCTTTGCCTAAAAATAGTATTGATTCTTGGAATAAGTGCAAAGATGCTTTTATCTCTAAGTATTTTCCTCTCGCTAAGATCATCTCTTTTAGAAACGATATTATGAATTTTAAGCAACTTGATCATGAGCATGTTGCCCAAGCTTGGGACAGGATGAAATTAATGATACGTAATTTCCCTACACATGGTTTGAATTTATGGATGATTATACATAATTTTTATGTTGGATTGGATTTTGCTTCTAGAAATCTTTTAGATTCGGCCGTGGGAGGCACTTTTATGGAAATCACTTTAGGAGAAGCTACTAAACTCCTAGATGATGTTATGGTTAATTATTCTCAATGGCACACCGAAATATCTACTAGTAAAAAGGTTCATGCGATAGAAAAGATTAATGTTTTGAGTGGAAAGATGGATGAACTTAGGAAGTTAGTTGCTAATAAGAGTGTTTCTTCTGATCCTAATGATATGCCTTTGTCCACTTTGATTGAGAATAATAATGAATCTATGGATGTGAATTTTGTTGGTAGGAACAATTTTGGTAACAACGCTTATAGAGGAAACTTTAATTCTAGGCCGTTCCCTAGTAATTCCTCTAATAATTATGGTAATTCCTACAACAACTCTTGTGGAAATTTTAATAAGATGCCCTCTGATTTTTAGACTATTGTTAAATAATTTATGAGTTTACAAAAGAATTTCAATGCTTTGATTGAAGAAAAATAGCTTAAGATTGATGAGTTGGCTAGGAACATGGATATAATTTCTCTTGATGTTGATTCTTTGAAACTTAGATCTATTCCACCTAAGCATGATATCAATGAGTCCCTAAAAGCCATGAGAATTTCCATTGATGAGTGCAAATAAAGAACCGCTAGGATGCGTGCTAAGAAAGATTGCTTTGTGAAACCGTGTTCTTCTAGTTTTCATGATAATAAAGATGAAGATCTAAAAGTGATAGATGTGTCTCCTATTAAATATTTGTTTGCCAATATGAATCTTGTTAAAGATGGGACTGGAGATGAGTCAACTTTAGTTAAAAGGCGTCCCAATGATTCGGAGTTTTTAGATCTTGATGCAAAAATTGGTAAAAGTGGGATTGAAGATGTCAAAACTTTACATAGAAATGAACCCACTATTTTGGATTTCAAGGAATTTAATTACGATAATTGCTCTTTGATAGATTGTATTTCCTTGTTGCAATCCGTGCTAAATTCTCCTCATGCTTATGACCAAAATAAGGCCTTTACTAAACATATTGTTGATGCTTTAATGCAATCTTATGAAGAAAAGCTTGAACTAGAAGTTTCTATCGCTAGAAAAACTTTATGATGAGTGGGAACCTACTATTAAAATTAATATTAAAGATCATGAATGCTATGATTTATGTGATTTGGGTGCTAGTGTTTC
Organism: Triticum urartu; assembly: GCF_003073215.2. NCBI lineage: Eukaryota > Viridiplantae > Streptophyta > Magnoliopsida > Poales > Poaceae > Triticum > Triticum urartu. The sequence goes on from NC_053028.1 coordinate 539,819,380, forward strand.
CAAAATTCCAAAAACTTTGTGTGATATGTTAGGTTTCCGTGAATTTGATGATTGTTGTTTAAATTTGCATCTTGCGGATTCCACCATTAAGAAACCTATGGGAAGGATTAATGATGTTCTTATTGTTGCAAATCGGAATTATGTGCCCGTAGATTTCATTGTTCTTGATATAGATTGCAATCCTGCATGTCCTATTATTCTTGGTAGACCTTTCCTTAGAATGTAACATGCCAAAGTTTCAGTTTGGAATGTTATACACTAGATCATCATTGCATATCATATTTTATTGCATTTTGGTTGATCCTAGAAAATTCTACGCAACTCAAGGACCCATCGGAGAGAGTTGGGGATTTCGTTATTTTCATATTTGAGTTTTCTCAAATTTTGAAAATAGGATCATTTGATTTTATTTATTTTATCTTCAATTATTTCTATTACAAAAATATGAGAGAGGGAATAAAATGACTTTCCCAAAATAAAGAAATATTGAGGATTTAATAAAAAATCAAATAAGATTCTATTTTGGTTTATTTGCTATTTTATTTGAATTTAGGAAAAATGCGCGTTTTTCAAAATTGCATTTAGGCCCCAAATAAATGTTCATATTGTGCGGCTTGATTTTAGAAGCCGGGGAAATTTTATTTCGGGATTTTTGGAGTCCGTTTAGTTTTCCTTTTGTTTTTTTTCTAAGCATAACTATTTTTAAAAACAAACGCAACCGACCTAACGGGTCGTGTCTGACCCGAACACTTGGCCCGGCCGGCTTTATAAGCTGGGGAGGCCCAGCCGGACCCCCCCCCAAACCCTAGCCGCCCTAGCCGCCCGCGCCACGCTGGGCCGCCGCCGCCCCTCGCCGCGCCGCCGCCGCGCCTCGCCGCCCGCGCCGCCGCACCCCGCCGACCACGCCGCCCCGCGCCGACCCCGCCGGACCGCCGCCCCGCCGCTCGCCGGAGGTAGACCTCGCCGCTGCCGGTTTTTCTCGACAAACCGATCGGTTTTCCGTCGGTTTTGTTCGTTTTTTTAGTTTTGTTTTTTAATAGATCGGTTTTCCGGTTTATTTATTTAGCGAGCGTTTGCTCGGCCGTTCGTTTTAACGAACGCGTTCATCATTTAGATCCAGTTAACGAACGTCCGTTCGTTAATCTGTTCGTCGTTTTCTTTTTCTCGGATTAAATCCACAATTTTTTTATCGCGATTCCTGATCTGTTTTTCGTTCTAGTATAACTTTTTGCTCGTTTATCGGAATCAGGCGATTCAAGCGCCTGGAGTTTCGTCTCGAAACCCTCTTTCTGGTTAACCAACTCAAACAAGTTTTTGCATCTGTAAAAAATTTCCCTAGATCCAGAATAGTAAACGAAGCCTGTTTCTTTTGCCGTTTGTCTTTCGTTGCTTCGTTCGATTTGATTCTTTTTGCCAACCAGAGTTCTTAAGTTGAACTTTCTGGTTAGATCTCTTATTTGAGTTTTACCTGTGCATTAGTTGAGTACTTATTGTATGCTTGTTTGTTTGCGATAGAGTACCCGGAGTGCGCCGCTTGCTACTTCGAATCGCTAGGTTTCCCGGATCATCAGCAAGGCAAGTAACACTTTGATCATACCTCCTACTACCCAGTTTTATTACATTAGATCAATCCTCACACATTGCATGATTAGGATCTAATTAAATTGTGGGTTTGGGAAGTAGTTGAGGTAGTACCTATTACCTGTTTATTATCAAACCTTTGGGAGTTACTTCTACGTTGCTTATTATGCTATGCTATGCTAGTAGACGTGGATCGGGTGAGTGTGTCCATGACAGATGTGAGATTGTTAAATTAATGGTTTATCTAAGGTGGCAACTTAAATACACATCTGGGTGGATTGAGGCACCTGGGTATTCCAGCGATTGCATGGTTTCTTTTGGACCGCCACCCAGGCTCAAAGGGATCATGAGATTATTCATGCTAGAAACTTCCGTGTGCAGCCACAAGCTACTATGGGCTCTAGCATGGTTGATTAAGTCATGCGAACTCTTACAGTGGTAGACTAGCAGATGTAGGGGAAAGTAGGTGTAACGGTCTACCCGATCGTAAGGTGCTAGCGCTTCTGAAAGACTATGTCTCGGTCATCCGTTTCTCAAACACCATGTAGTGCGAGAAATCAAACGGAGGCGATCGAGTCTTGTGGGGAAAAGTGCGCAAACCTCTGCAGAGTGTATAAACTAATCATGGTTAGCCGTGTCCCCGGTTATGGACAACTTGAGTATCTAGTACCTGGATTATCATGTGAATCTCATCATGTTACTCTAAAATTAATTTTGTTGGGTTTTATTTAATGATGATGCTTAAATGGGATTGAGAATGCTGTCAACCATTCTCAATGTTTAACAACTACCATGATAGTTAAATAAAATTTATTCCTTTGCAGTAGGGAAAAATTGGCTTTACGCAAAACTGTAACCATAGAGCTTTCCACCAGCCTAATATGCATGTAGTATAGCCTTATCCTTTCATTGCTCTCTATGTGTTACATTGTCAGCATATTCCATGTGCTGGCCCATTTCGGGCTGCAACGTTCATCTTGCAGACTTTTCAGACGACGATTAAGGTGTTTTTAGGTCATGGTTCTATACTCAGTGATGTCGTTGGAGTTGATGGACTCACTTATCTTCCAAGCCTTCCGTTGTTATCGTTATTAGATGGCCTTAAGTAATATTTATTGTAATAAGCTCTCTTTTGAGACACTCGATGTAATAAGTGTGTGATTGCTACTCTGTTATAAATCCTTCAAGTACTGTGTGGTGTCAGCATTACTGATCCAGGGATGACACCGGAGCACAGAGATTGGACCGTTTGAGGTCTGGTCGCTACAAGATGGTATCAGAGCACACGCTGACTGTAGGACACGACCACTAAGCTAATGCCCTAGATCACTACTCACTCTCTTCTCATTCTAACTCCTCATCTTTTCTACTCTTTTAGGATGGCGGATGCAAGGAACAAGTTCACGCAACCGGATGAAGATACACCCTTTGGCCGTCACTTGAAGGAAGTCACTAGATACCTGAACATAGCAGTACTAAGCTTCACCGGAACCTACAACGCCACTTTACCTGAAGAAGAGCGCTGGATGATTCAAGTTCAAGTTCCAGGAAGGACGTTCATGCCAGTCACTGAGCCCATAGAGTTTTATTTTGATGCACCAACTTGGAATCTAGGAAAGAGCATGGCAGCTCACATCGCCATGGGACGCATTGGAGAAGTTTACCGCAATGATCTCAAGGATACTATCTACCAGATTTGTGGGCGCCGAGATGAGCACTGGGAGATGATCAGCACCAGGAAAGATAGATCAATTGCAGCTTTTATGCAGGAGTTAAACCAGCACATTCGACGTCAGGAGAACCAGATGTGCGCCAACATGATAGATCTGAAGAAGGCAAAGATTAGAATCAAGGAACTGGAGGAAGAACTCAAGGCTACACGTGAAGATTATGAAGAAGAAATCAAAGTATTAGTGGAGAAGAATGACGATCTGATCAAGAGGATTGGAATATTTATGGGAGGCCCTACACCAGTAGAAGAAGACGAAGAACCCAATGAGATACGCCCGGAAGACTACATCATCATCGACGACACCGACCCGGATCCGGATGATAGCGATGATGACTATGTTGATGAAGCTGGAGCAGATATCATGGAGTCTGCAACCGAAGAATATTTCTAGTAGACCACCTCATCAGTAGTAGTAGTCCACCATGTAAATATAGTAGTTCGAGCACTTTTGCGATAGATAGATCGATTGTATGCCCTTGTTTGATTGATTGAATGAAGTGAATTGTTTGCTTTTGCCTCATGTGCATATGGGTAGTGTTTTCTCTCTAGACCCCTCTCTATTCTTAAATCTCATCCTTTCTAAAACCCTTAGATGCCTCCGAGACGTGACCCCGGATTTACCTTTCCACCGGAGCTCACCCAGTTGATCCAGCAGCAGAACACATTGATGCAGTTGCTAGTCCAGAATCAGAATCAGGGAAACAACAACAACAACAACAACAACCCACCACCACCACCACCTGTTGATCACTTAGCCCGTTTTCTTAGGCTGAATCCGCCGGTGTTTTCCAGTAGCACTGAGCCGATAGTAGCAGATGATTGGCTCTGCAAGACAGCATGATGAGTTGAGCATGCAGTTGATGGTAGCAACCTTCAACAACTACCAGGAGTTGGTAGATCGTGCTCTTATGATTGAAGGGAAGCAGCAGCAGATTGAGAATCGCAAGAGGAAGTATGGACAAGGGAAGTACAATTCAGGAGATCAGCAGAAACCACGTTTTACCCCTAGCCGGGAGGACATTTTCAGCATACCCATGGAGGAGGTAGCTCGCACAATCACAATGGCACCAAGAATGGTAATGGGAATGGAGGAAACAACGGCCAGAACCGCACCAACCCATCAACCCCAGCCAAGAGAGACCTGAGCCAAGTCACTTGCTTTAAGTGCCAGAAGACCAAACATTATGCCAATGAATGTCTTGAATCCCAGAATGGAAATGGCAATGGAAGCTCTAGGAAGAAGCCGAACCCTTTCAACAGGGGACCGGTGAACCACGTTAACGTGGAGGAGGTTGAAGAGCAGCCGGATGGTTAAGTCATTTACTGCACTCATTCTTTTCGATACTGGTGCATCGCATTCATACATATCAAGGGGATTTGTGGATAAGTATAACCTGCCCACCAAAGTTCTTAGAACACCTATGTTAGTAAGCTCACCAGGAGCGGAGTATATGGCTAGCCAGGGATGTTTTCAAGTGCCATTGAGTATAGGTAGGCATGTGTTTCCCTCGGATTTTATCATTTTGGAATCACAAGGTTTGGATGTAATTCTGGGTATGGATTGGATGTCGATGTATGGAGGAAACATCGATTGCGCCAGTAAGTTGATTTTGCTTACCACCCCAGAAGGGATAAGGATCAAGTATGTATCCTGGCATGTGCCGAAGAGGATTCAAGTAAATTGTCTAACAGGAGTTGTGCAGGAGGAAGTACCAGTAGTGAAGGATTTCCCTGATGTATTTCCAGAAGAGTTGCCAGGCATGCCACCGGATAGAGATATTGAGTTTTTGATTGAGCTTTTGCCAGGCACAGGACCAATATCTAAAAGACCATATAGGATGCCCGCAAAGGATTTGGTGGAGATTAAGAAGCAGATTAAGGAGTTACTGGATAAAGGATATATTCATCCAAGTTCATCGCCTTGGGGATCGCCAGTACTTCTAGTGGAGAAGAAGGATGGATCGTTAAGGATGGTTGTTGATTATCGAGGATTGAATGAAGTAACCATCAAGAACAAGTACCCATTACCGATGATCAATGATCTGTTTGATCGATTGCAAGGAGCAAAGGTATTTTCCAAGATCGATCTGCGATCAGGATACCACCAGTTGAAGATTCGAGAACGGGATATACCTAAGACGGCTTTTACCACCAGGTATGGGTTGTACGAGTATACCGTTATGTCATTTGGTCTGACTAACGCACCTGCATATTTTATGAACATGATGAACAAAGTGTTTATGGAGTTTTTGGATAAGTTCGTCGTAGTGTTCATCGATGATATCCTGGTTTACTCGAAGAATGAAGAGGAGCATAAGGAGCATTTGCGTTTGGTACTTGGTAAGCTCTGAGAACATCAGTTATATGCCAAGTTTAGCAAATGTGAGTTTTGGTTGAAGGAAGTTGGATTTCTCGAGCACGTTATATCCAGAGAAGGTATAGCAGTAGATCCCACTAAGGTTGACACTGTGACAAATTGGGAAGCCCCAACAACAGTTGGAGAAATCCAGAGTTTTCTTGGACTCGCAGGATACTACCAGAGGTTCATTGAAAATTTCTCAAAGATTGAGAAGCCTATGACGGAGCTGTTGAAGAAGGATACCAAGTTCATATGGACTGAGGAATGTGAGGCCAGTTTCCAGGAGCTGAAGAAACATTTGGTTACATCACCGGTGTTGATTTTGCCAGATAAGACCAAGGATTATGAGGTGTATTGTGACGCTTCACGTCGAGGACTTGGAGCAGTGCTTATGCAGGAAGGAAGAGTTGTTTCATATGCCTCACGACAGCTTAAGCCTCATGAGTTGAATTATGCCACACATGATTTGGAGTTAGCAGCCGTAGTGCATGCATTGAAGACCTGGCGACACTTTCTCATTGGAAATCATTGTGAGGTATACACGGATCACAAGAGTTTGAAGTATTTTTTCACGCAGAAGGAGTTGAATCTCAGACAAAGGCGATGGTTGGAGCTCATCAAGGATTATGATATGAGACTGCATTATCATCCCGGAAAGGCTAACATAGTAGCTAACATGTTGAGTCGTAAGAGCCATGTAAACACACTAATGACGGGAGATTTACCAAGGGAGTTAGCCAGAAATCTTCGTGAGCTATGTTTGGAGATAGTCCCGAGAGGCTATGTAGCAGCATTGGAGATTCCGTCGACTTTGGTGGATAAGATCAGAGAAGCCCAGAAGACTGACAAGGAGATCTCTTCTATTAAGGAGAAAATGAGCAAGGGAAAAGCTAAAGGATTTCGTGAGGATGAGCACGATACCTTATGGTTTGAAGACCGTGTTTATGTGCCTTATGACCCAGAGATTAGGAAGTTAATTCTGCAGGAGGCCCATGATTCACCATATTCGATTCACCCAGGAAATACCAAGATGTATTTGGATTTGAAGGATACTTTCTGGTGGACCGGAATGAAGAAGGATATTGTGGAGTATGTAGCAGTTTGTGATGTATGTCAGAGAGTAAAGGCAGAGCATCAGAAGCCAGCAGGATTGTTACAGCCTTTGCCAATACCCGAATGGAAGTGGGATAAGCTAGGCATGGATTTTATTACGGGTTTACCCAGAACTCGTTCAGGCTATGACTTGATTTGGGTTGTAGTCGATCGTTTGACAAAGGTAGCTCATTTCATCCCAGTAAAGACTACCTATACCAGTGCAAAGTTGGCCAAGATATACATGACCAGAATTGTATGTCTGCATGAAGTTCCAAGGAGCATTGTATCAGATAGAGGAACCCAGTTTACCTCAAAGTTCTGGAATCAGTTGCATGAAACTTTCGGTACCAGGCTAGAGTTCAGTACAGCTTTCCATCCGCAGACAGATGGACAGACTGAGAGAGTCAATCAGATTTTGGAGGATATGCTGAGAGCTTGTGCGCTAGATTACGGATCTAGTTGGGACGAGAATTTGCCATATGCAGAGTTCTCTTATAACAACAGTTATCAATCCAATTTGAAGATGGCCCCTTTAGAAGCCTTGTACGGAAGGAGGTGCAGGACCCCATTGTCGTGGGATGAAGTTGGAGACCGCCAGTTGTTTGGACCGGATCTGATTAAGGAGTCTGAACAGGAAGTGAAATTTATTCTCGATAGGCTCAAGGTAGCCTAATCCAAGCAGAAGAGCTATGCGGATTCTAAACGCAAGGAGACAGTTTACGAAGTCGGAGACTGAGTTTATCTTCGAGTATCTCCACTTCGAGAAGTTAAGCGCTTTGGAGTTAAGGGAAAGTTAGCACCATGTTTTGTAGGACCATACAAAGTTTTGGAGCGTATGGGAGAAGTAGCCTACAAGTTAGAGTTGCCCGAAGGATTGTCAGGAGTTCATACGTGTTCCACGTTTCCCAGATGAAGAAGTGACACACAGAGATGGCTGATATACCGCTGAGAAACACAGTGCCGCTGGAAGCGATTCAGTTGGACAGTGATTTGACCTATGAGGAGAAACCAGTCAAGATACTTGAGTATGCCAGCCGAGTCACCCGCAGCAAGGTTATAAAGTTTTGCAAAGTTCAATGGAGCCACCACACGGAGGATGAAGCCACCTGGGAGCGAGAGGAAGAATTTTTAAAGGACCACCCTCACCTATTTTCTAGCCAACCCGAATCTCGAGGACGAGATTCATCTTAAGGGGGGGTAGGTTTGTAACATCCCAAATTTTTAATTTGGAATGTTATATACTAGATCATCATTGCATATCATATTTTTATTGCATTTTGGCTGATCCTAGAAAATTCTACGCAACTCAAGGACCCTCGGAGAGAGTTGGGGATTTCGTTATTTTCATATTTGAGTTTTCTCAAATTTTGAAAATAGGATCATTTGATTTTCTTTGTTTTATCTTCAATTATTTCTATTACAAAAATATGAGAGAGGGAATAAAATGACTTTTCCAAAATAAAGAAATATTGAGGATTTAATAAAAAAATCAAATAATATTTTATTTCGGTTTATTTGCTATTTTATTTGAATTTAGGAAAAATGCGCGTTCTTCATAATTGCATTTAGGCCCCAAATAAATGTTCATCTTGTGCGGCTTGATTTTAGAAGCCGGGGAAAATTTATTTCGGGATTTTTGGAGTCCGTTTAGTTTTCCTTTTTTTCTGAGCGTAACTATTTAAAAAAACGCAACCGACCTAATGGGCCGTGTCCGACCCGGACACTTGGCCCGGACGGCTTTATAAGCCGGGGAGGCCCAGCCGGACCCCCCCAAACCCTAGCCGCCCTAGCCGCCCCGCCGCCGCCCTAGCCGCGCCGCCGCGGCGCCTCGCCGCCCGCGCCGCCGCCCCGCGCTGACCCTACCGGACCGCCGCCCCGCTGCTCGCCGGAGGTAGACCTCGCCACCACCGGTTTTTCTTGAAAAACCGATCGGTTTTCCGTCGGTTTTGTTCGGTTTTTTTAGTTTCGTTTTTTAATAGATCGGTTTTCCGGTTTATTTATTTAGCAAGCGTTTGCTCGGTCGTTCGTTTTAACAAACGCATTCATCGTTTAGATCCAGTTAACGAACGTCCGTTCGTTAATCTATTCGTGGTTTTCTTTTTCTCGGATTAAATCCGCGATTTTCTGATCGCGATTCCTGATCCGTTTTTCGTTCTAGTATAACTTTTCGCTCGTTTATCGGAATCAGGCGATTCAAGCGCCTAGAGTTTCATATCGAAACCCTCTTTCCGGTTAACCAACTCAAACAAGTTTTTGCATCTATAAAAAATTGCCCTAGATCCAGAATAGTAAACGAAGCCTGTTTCTTTTGTCGTTTGTCTTTCGTTGCTTCGTTCGATTTGATTCTTTTTGCCAACCGGAGTTCTTAAGTTGAACTTTCTGGTTAGATCTCTTATTAGAGTTTTACCTTTGCATTAGTTGAGTACTCATTGTATGCTTGTTTGTTTGCGATAGAGTACCCGGAGTGCGGCGCTTGCTACTTCGAATCGCTAGGTTTCCCGGATCATCAGCAAGGCAAGTAACACTTTGATCATACCTCCACTACCCAGTTTTATTGCATTAGATCAATCCTCACACATTGCATGATTAGGATCTAATTAAATTATGGGTTTGGGGAGTAGTTGAGGTAGTACCTATTACCTGTTTATTATCAAACCTTTGGGAGTTACTTCTACGTTGCTTATTATGCTATGCTATGCTAGTAGACGTGGATCGGGTGAGTGTGTCCATGATAGATGTGAGATTGTTAAATTAATGGTTTATCTAAGGTGGCAACTTAAATACACATCTGGGTGGATTGAGGCACCTGGGTATTCCAGCGATTGCCTGTTTTCTTTTGGACCGACACCCAGGCTCAAAGGGATCATGAGATTATTCATGCTAGAAACTTCTGTGTGCAGCCACAAGCTACTATGGGCTCTAGCATAGTTGATTAAGTCGTGCGAACTCTTACAGTGGTAGACTAGCAGATGTAGGGGAAAGTAGGTGTAACGGTCTACCCGATCGTAAGGTGCTAGCGCTTCTGAAAGACTATGTCTCGGTCATCCGTTTCTCAAACACCATGTAGTGCGAGAAATCAAACGGAGGCGATCGAGTCTTGTGGAGAAAAGTGTGCAAACCTCTGTAGAGTGTATAAACTAATCATGGTTAGTCGTGTCCCCGGTTATGGACAACTTGAATATCTAGTACCTGGATTATCATGTGAATCTCATCATGTTACTCTAAAATTAATTTTGTTGGGTTTTGTTTAATGATGATGCTTAAATGGGATTGAGAATGTTGTCAACCATTCTCAATGTTTAACAACTACCATGATAGTTAAATAAAATTTATTCCTTTGCAGTAGGGAAAAATTGGCTTTACGCAAAACTATAATCATAGAGCTTTCCACCAGCCAAATATGCATGTAGTATAGCCTTATCCTTTCATTGCTCTCTATGTGTTACATTGCCAGCATATTCCATGTGCTGACCCGTTTCGGGCTGCAACGTTCATGTTGCAGACCTTTCAGACGACGATTAAGGTGTTTTTAGGTCGTGGTTCTATACTCAGTGATGCTGTTGGAGTTGATGGACTCACTTATCTTCCAAGCCTTCCGCTGTTATCGTTATTAGATGGCCTAAAGTCATATTTATTGTAATAAGCTCTCTTTTGAGATACTCGATGTAATAAGTGTGTGATTGCTACTCTATTATAAATCCTTCAAGTACTGTGTGGTGTCAGCATTACTGATCCAGGGATGACACCAGAGCACAGAGATTGGACCGTTTGAGGTCTGGTCGCTACATAGAACGATTGGTGCAATTATTGACATGAAAGAAGGAAATATTAGATTCCAATTTCCGTTAAGGAAAGGCATGGAACACTTTCCTAGAAATAAAATTAAATTACCTTATGAATCTATTATGAGACCCACATATGGATTGCATACCGAAGATGACAATACATAGATCTATTCTTGCTTTTATGCCTAGCTAGGGGCGTTAAGCGATAGCGCTTGTTGGGAGGCAACCCAATTTTATTTTTGTTCCTTGATTTTTGTTCCTGTTTAGTAATAAATAAATCATCTATCCTCTGTTATGATTGTGTTTTTTATGTTTTAATTAGTATTTGTGACAAGTAAAGCCTTTAGGATCTTCTTGGGTGATTGTTGTTTGATCTTGCTGAAAAAAATAGAAAGTATGCGCTCACAAATTATTTACCAAAGAGCGATAAAATACCAATTCCAACTGTAGTAGATTATCATACAAATTATTTAGTATGTCCTAATTGCTCAGGATTTTTGGAGTTACAGAAGTATTCGAAACTTCCAGATTGCTATAGACTGTTCTGTTTTTGACAGATTCTGTTTTTCGTGTGTTGTTTGCTTATTTTGATGAATCTATGGCTAGTATCGGGGGCTATGAACCATAGAGAAGTTGGAATACAGTAGGTTTAACACCAATATAAATAAATAATGAGTTCATTACAGTACCTTAAAGTGGTGGTTTGTTTTCTTATACTAACAGAGCTCATGAGATTTTCTATTGAGTTTTGTGTTGTGAAGTTTTCAAGTTTTTGGGTAAAGATTTGATGGATTTTGGAATAAGGAGTGGCAAGAGCCTAATCTTGGGGATGCCCAAGGCACCCCAAGGTAAAATTCAAGGACAACCAAAAGCCTAAGCTTGGGTATGCCCCGGAAGGCATCCCCTCTTTCGTGTTCGTCTATCGGTAACTTTACTTGAGGCTATATTTTTATTCACCACATGATATGTGTTTTGCTTGGAGCATCTTGTATGATTTGAGTCTTTGCTTTTTAGTTTACCAAAATCATCCTTGGTGTACACACCCTTTTGGAGAGACACACATGAATCAGAATTTATTAGAATACTCTATGAGCTTCACTTATATCTTTTGAGCTAGATAATTTTGCTCTAGTGCTTCACTTATATCTTTTTAGAGCAAGGTGGTGGTTTTATTTTATAGAAATTATTGATATCTCATGCTTCACTTATATTATTTTGAGAGTCTTTTAGAACAGCATGGTAATTTGCTTTGGTTATGAAATTAGTCCTAATATGATAGGCATCCAAGATGGGTATAATAAAAACTTCCATATAGAGTGCATTGAATACTATGAGAAGTTTGATACTCGATGATTGTTTTGAGATATGAAGATGGTAATATTAGATTCATGCTAGTTGAGTAGTTGTGAATTTGAGAGATACTTGTGTTAAAGTTTGTGATTCCCATAGCATGCACGTATGGTGAACCGTTATGTGATGAAGTCGGAGCATGATTTATTTATTGATTGTCTTCCTTATGAGTGGCGGTCGGGGATGAGCGATGGTCTTTTCCTACCAATCTATCCCCCTAGGAGCATGCGTGTAGTACTTTGTTTCGATAACTAATAGATTTTTGCAATAAGTATGTGAGTTCTTTATGACTAATGTTGAGTCCATAGATTATACGCACTCTCACCCTTCCACCATTGCTAGCCTCTCAAGTACCGCGCAACTTTCGCCGGTACCATAAACCCAGCATATACCTTCCTCAAAACAGCCACCATACCTACCTATTATGGCATTTCCATAGCCATTCCAAGATATATTGACATGCAACTTTCCACCGTTCCGTTATTTATGACACGCTTCATCATTGTCATATTGCTTTCATGATCATGTAGTTGACATCATATTTGTGCCAAAGCCACCGTTCATAATTCTTTCATACATGTCACTCTTGATTCATTGCACATCCTGGTACACCGCCGGAGGCATTCACATAGAGTCATATTTTGTTCTAAGTGTCGAGTTGTAATTCTTGAGTTGTAAGTAAATAAAAGTGTGATGATCTTCATTATTAGAGCATTGTCCGATGTGAGGAAAGGATGATGGAGACTATGATTTCCCCACAAGTCGGGATGAGATTCTGGACGAAAAAAAGAGGCCACAAAAAAGAGAGAAAAAAGGCCCAAATAAAAAAATGAGAGAAAAAGAGAGAAGGGGCAATGCTACTATCCTTTTCCCACACTTGTGCTTCAAAGTAGCACCATGATCTTCATGATAGAGAGTCTCCTATTTTGTCACTTTCATATACTAGTGGGGATTTTTCATTATAGAACTTGGCTTGTATATTCCAATGATGGGCTTCCTCAAAATGCCCTAGGTCTTCGTGAGCAAGCGAGTTGGATGCACACCCACTTAGTTTCTTTTGTTGAGTTTTCATACACTTATAGCTCTAGTGCATCCGTTGCATGGAAATCCCTACTCACTCACATTGATATCTATTGATGGGCATCTCCATAGCCTGTTGATATGCCTAGTTGATGTGAGACTATCTTCTCCTTTTTGTCTTCTCCACAACCACCATTCTATTCCACCTATAGTGATATATCCATGGCTCACGCTCATGTATTGCGTGAAGATTGAAAACGTTTTAGAACATCAAAAGTATGAAACAATTGCTTGACTTGTCATCGGGGTTGTGCATGATTTAAATATTTTGTGTGATGAAGATAGAGCATAGCCATACTATATGATTTTGTAGGGATAACTTTCTTTGGCCATGTTATTTTCAGAAGACATAATTGCTTGGTTAGTATGCTTGAAGTATTATTATTTTTATGTCAGTATTAAACTTTTGTTTTGAATCTTTCGGATCTGAATATTCATGCCACAGTAAATAAAATTACATTGATTATGTTAGGTAGCATTCCACATCAAAAAATCTGTTTTTTATCATTTACCTACTCGAGGATGAGCAGGAATTAAGCTTGGGGATGCTGATACGTCTCCAATGTATCTATAATTTTTTATTATTCCATGCTATTATATTATCTATTTTGGATGTTTAATGTGTTGGGTCTCGTAGTAATTTCAAAAAAATTCCTACGCACACGCAAGATCATGGTGATGCATACCAACGAGAGGGGGAGAGTGTGATCTACGTACCCTTGTAGATCGACAACGGAAGCGTTTGGTTGATGTAGTCGTACGTCTCCACGGCCCGACCGATCAAGCACCGAAACTACGGCACCTCCGAGTTCTAGCACACGTTCAGCTCGATGACAATCCTCGGACTCCGATCCAGCAAAGTGTCGGGGAAGAGTTCCGTCAGCACGACGGCGTGGTGACGATCTTGATGTACTACTGTCGCAGGGCTTCGCCTAAGCACCGCTACAATATTATCGAGGACTATGGTGGAAGGGGGCACCGCACACGGCTAAGAATATGATCACGTGGATCAACTTGTGTCTCTAGGGGGTGCCCCTGCCTCCGTATATAAAGGTTCAAGGGAGGGGGGCCGGCCGGCCAGGAGAGGCGCGCCAGGAGGAGTCCTACTCCCTCTGGGAGTAGGACTCCCCCCCCCTTCCCAGTTGGAATAGGATTCGTGGAGGTGGGGGGAAAGAGGAGAGAGAGGAGGAAGGGGGGCCGGCCCCCTCTCCTTGTCCAATTCGGACCAAGGGGGGAGGGGCGCGCGGCCCATCTCTGGCCACCTCTCCTCTCTTCCACTAAGGCCCACTAAGGCCCATATACCTCCCGGGGGGTTCCAGTAACCTCCCGGTACTCCAGTAAAATCCCGATTTCACCCGGAACACTTCCGATATCCAAACATAGGCTTCCAATATATCAATCTTTATGTCTCGACCATTTCGAGACTCCTCTTCATGTCCGTGATCACATCCAGGACTCCGAACAACCTTCAGTACATCAAAATGCATAAACTCATAATATAACTGTCATCGTAACCTTAAGCGTGCGGACCCTACGGGTTCGAGAACAATGTAGACATGACCGAGACACGTCTCCGGTCAATAACCAATAGCGGAACCTGGATGCTCATATTAGCTCCTACATATTCTACGAAGATCTTTTATCGGTCAGACCGCATAACAACATACGTTGTTCCCTTTGTCATCGGTATGTTACTTGCCCGAGATTCGATCGTCGGTATCCCATACCTAGTTCAATCTCGTTACTGGCAAGTCTCTTTACTCGTTCTGTAATACATCATCCCGCAACTCACTCATTAGTTGCAATGCTTGCAAGGCTTAAGTGATGTGCATTACCGAGAGGGCCTAGAGATACCTCTCCGACAATCGGAGTGACAAATCCTAATCTCGAAATACGCCAACCCAACATGTACATTTGGAGACACCTGTAGAGCTCCTTTATAATCATCCAGTTATGTTGTGACGTTTGGTAGCACACAAAGTGTTCCTCTGGCAAACGGGAGTTGCATAATCTCATAGTCATAGGAACATGTATAAGTCATGAAGAAAGCAATAGCAACATACTAAACGATCGGGTGCTAAGCTAATGGAATGGGTCATGTCAATCAGATCATTCAACTAATGATGTGATCTCGTTAATCAAATAACAACTCTTTGTCCATGGTTAGGAAACATAACCATCTTTGATTAACGAGCTAGTCAAGTAGAGGCATACTAGTGACACTCTGTTTGTCTATGTATTCACACATGTATTATGTTTCCGGTTAATACAATTCTAGCATGAATAATAAACTTTTATCATGATATAAGGAAATAAATAATAACTTTATTATTGCCTCTAGGGCATATTTCCTTCAGTCTCCCACTTGCACTAGAGTCAATAATCTAGATTACACAGTAATGATTCTAACACCCATGGAGCCTTGGTGTTGATCATGTTTTGCTCGTGGAAGAGGCTTAATCAACGGGTCTGCAACATTCAGATTCGTATGTATCTTGCAAATCTCTATGTCTCCCACCTGGACTAGATCCCGGATGGAATTGAAGCGTCTCTTGATGTGCTTGGTTCTCTTGTGAAATCTGGATTCCTTCGCCAAGGCAATTGCACCAGTATTGTCACAAAAGATTTTCATTGGACCCGATGCACTAGGTATGACACCTAGGTCGGATATGAACTCCTTCATCCAGACTCCTTCATTTGCTGCTTCCGAAGCAGCTATGTATTCCGCTTCACACGTAGATCCCGCCACGACGCTCTGTTTAGAACTGCACCAACTGACAGCTCCACCGTTTAATGTAAACACGTATCCGGTTTGCGATTTAGAATTGTCCGGATCAGTGTCAAAGCTTGCATCAACGTAACTGTTTACGATTTGCTCTTTGTCACCTCCATATACGAGAAACATATCCTTAGTCCTTTTCAGGTACTTCAGGATGTTCTTGACCGTTGTCCAGTGATCCACTCCTGGATTACTTTGGTACCTCCCTGCTAGACTTATAGCAAGGCACACATCAGGTCTGGTACACAGCATTGCATACATGATAGAGCCTATGGCTGAAGCATAGGGAACATCTTTCATTTTCTCTCTATCTTCTGCAGTGGTCGGGCATTGAGTCTGACTCAACTTCACACCTTGTAACACAGGCAAGAACCCTTTCTTTGCTTGATCCATTTTGAACTTCTTCAAAATCTTGTCAAGGTATGTGCTTTGTGAAAGTCCAATTAAACGTCTTGATCTATCTCTATAGATCTTTATGCCTAATATGTAAGCAGCTTCACCGAGGTCTTTCATTGAAAAACTCTTATTCAAGTATCCCTTTATGCTATCCAGAAATTCTATATCATTTCCGATCAGTAATATGTCATCTACATATAATATCAGAAATGCTACAGAGCTCCCACTCACTTTCTTGTAAATACAGGCTTCTCCAAAAGTCTGTATAAAACCAAATGCTTTGATCACACTATCAAAGCGTTTATTCCAACTCCGAGAGGCTTGCACCAGTCCATAAATGGATCGCTGGAGCTTGCACACTTTGTTAGCTCCCTTTGGATCGACAAAACCTTCCGATTGCATCATATACAACTCTTCTTCCAGAAATTCATTCAGGAATGCAGTTTTGACATCCATCTGCCAAATTTCATAATCATAAAATGCGGCAATTGCTAACATGATTCGGACAGACTTAAGCATCGCTACGAGTGAGAAGGTCTCATCGTAGTCAATCCCTTGAACTTGCCAAAACCCTTTTGCGACAAGTCGAGCTCTGTAGGCAGTAATATTACCGTCGGCGTCAGTCTTGTTCTTGAAGATCCATTTATTCTCAATTGCTTGCCGATCATTGGGCAAGTCAACCAAAGTCCATACTTTGTTCTCATACATGGATCCCATCTCAGATTTCATGGCTTCAAGCCATTTTGCGGAATCTGGGCTCACCATCGCTTCTTCATAGTTCGTAGGTTCATCATGATCTAGTAGCATGACTTCCAGAACAGGATTATCGTACCACTCTGGTGCGGATCTCACTCTGGTTGATCTACGAGGTTCAGTAGTATCTTGTTCTGAAGTTTCATGATCATTATCATTAGCTTCCTCACTAATTGGTGTAGGTGTCACAGAAACAGTTTTCTGTGATGCACTACTTTCCAATAAGGGAGCAGGTACAGTTACCTCGTCAAGTTCTACTTTCCTCCCACTCACTTCTTTCGAGAGAAACTCCTTCTCCAGGAAGTTTCTGAACTTAGCAACAAAAGTCTTGCCTTCGGATTTGTGATAGAAGGTGTATCCAATAGTCTCCTTTGGATATCCTATGAAGACACATTTCTCCGATTTGGGTTCGAGCTTATCAGGTTGAAGCTTTTTCACATAAGCATCGCAGCCCCAAACTTTCAGAAACGACAACTTTGGTTTCTTGCCAAACCATAGTTCATAAGGCGTCGTCTCAACGGATTTTGATGGTGCCCTATTTAACGTGAATGCGGCCGTCTGCAAAGCATAACCCCAAAACGATAGCGGTAAATCAGTAAGAGACATCATAGATCGCACCATATCTAGTAAAGTACGATTACGACGTTCGGACACACCATTACGATGTGGTGTTCCGGGTGGCGTGAGTTGCGAAACTATTCCGCATTGTTTCAAATGTACACCAAACTCGTAACTCAAATATTCTCCTCCACGATCAGATCGTAGAAACTTTATTTTCTTGTTACGATGATTTTCAACTTCACTCTGAAATTCTTTGAACTTTTCAAACGTTTCAGACTTATGTTTCATTAAGTAGATATACCCATATCTGCTTAAGTCATCTGTGAAGGTGAGAAAATAATGATATCCGCCACGAGCCTCAATATTCATCGGACCACATACATCTATATGTATGATTTCCAACAAATCTGTTGCTCTCTCCATAGTACCGGAGAACGGCGTTTTAGTCATCTTGCCCATGAGGCACGGTTCGCAAGTACCAAGTGATTCATAATCAAGTGGTTCCAAAAGTCCATCAATATGGAGTTTCTTCATGCGCTTTACACCGATATGACCTAAACGGCAATGCCACAAATAGGTTGCACTATCATTATCAACTCTGCATTTTTTGGCTTCAACATTATGAATATGTGTGTTACTACTATCGAGATTCAATAAGAATAGACCACTCTTCAAGGGTGCATGACCATAAAAGATATTACTCATATAAATAGAACAACCATTATTCTCTGATTTAAATGAATAACCGTCTCGCATCAAACAAGATCCAGATATAATGTTCATGCTTAACGCTGGCACCAAATAACAATTATTTAGGTCTAATATTAATCCCGAAGGTAGATGTAGAGGTAGCGTGCCGACTGCGATCACATCGACTTTGGAACCGTTTCCCACGCATATCGTCACCTCGTCCTTAGCCAATCTTCGCTTAATCCGTAGTCCCTGTTTCGAGTTGCAAATATTAGCAACAGAACCAGTATCAAATACCCAGGTGCTACTGCGAGCATTAGTAAGGTACACATCAATAACATGTATATCACATATACCTTTGTTCACCTTGCCATCCTTCTTATCCGCCAAATACTTGGGGCAGTTCCGCTTCCAGTGACCAGTCTGCTTGTAGTAGAAGCACTCAGTTTCAGGCTTAGGTCCAGACTTGGGTTTCTTCTCTTGAGCAGCAACTTGCTTGCTGTTCTTCTTGAAGTTCCCTTTCTTCTTCCCTTTGCCCTTTTTCTTGAAACTAGTGGTCTTGTTGACCATCAACACTTGATGCTCCTTTTTGATTTCTACCTCCGCAGCTTTCAGCATTGCGAAGAGCTCGGGAATAGTCTTATTCATCCCTTGCATATTATAGTTCATCACGAAGCTCTTGTAGCTTGGTGGCAGTGATTGGAGAATTCTGTCAATGACGCAATCATCTAGAAGATTAACTCCCATTTGAATCAAGTGATTATTATACCCAGACATTTTGAGTATATGCTCACTGACAGAACTGTTCTCCTCCATCTTGCAGCTATATAACTTATTGGAGACTTCATATCTCTCAATCCGAGCATTTGCTTGAAATATTAACTTCAACTCCTGGAACATCTCATATGCTCCATGACGTTCAAAACGTCGTTGAAGTCCCGGTTCTAAGCCGTAAAGAATGGCACACTGAACTATCGAGTAGTCATCAGCTTTGCTCTGCCAGACGTTCACAACATCTGGTGTTGCTCCAGCAGCAGGCCTGGCACCCAGCGGTGCTTCCAGGACGTAATTCTTTTGTGCAGCAATGAGGATAATCCTCAAGTTACGGACCCAGTCCGTGTAATTGCTACCATCATCTTTCAACTTTGCTTTCTCAAGGAACGCATTAAAATTCAACGGAACAACAGCACGGGCCATTTATCTACAATCATACATAAACAAGCAAGATACTATCAGGTACTAAGTTCATGATAAATTTAGGTTCAATTAATCATATTACTTAAAGAACTCCCACTTAGATAGACATCCCTCTAATCCTCTAAGTGATTATGTGATCCAAATCGACTAAACCATGTCCGATCATCACGTGAGATGGAGTAGTTTCATTGGTGAACATCACTATGTTGATCATATCTACTATATGATTCACGCTTGACCTTTCGGTCTCCGTGTTCTGAGGCCATATCTGTATATGCTTGGCTCGTCAAGTATAACCTGAGTATTCCGCGTGTGCAACTATTTTGCACCCGTTGTATTTGAACGTAGAGCCTATCACACCCGATCATCACGTGGTGTCTCAGCACGAAGAACTTTCGCAACGTTGCATACTCAAGGAGAACACTTCTTGATAATTTAGTGAGAGATCATCTTATAATGCTACCGTCAATCAAAGCAAGATAAGATGCATAAAAGATAAACATCACATGCAATCAATATAAGTGATATGATATGGCCATTGTCATCTTGTGCTTGTGATCTCCATCTCCGAAGCACCGTCGTGATCACCATCGTCACCGGCGCGACACCTTGATCTCCATCGTAGCATCGTTGTCGTCTCGCCAATCTTATGCTTCCACGACTATCGCTACCGCTTAGTGATAAAGTAAAGCATTACAGCGCGATTGCATTGCATACAATAAAGCGACAACCATATGGCTCCTGCCAGTTGCCGATAACTCGGTTACAAAACATGATCATCTCATACAATAAAATTTAGCATCATGCCTTGACCATATCACATCACAACATGCCCTGCAAAAACAAGTTAGACGTCCTCTACTTTGTTGTTGCAAGTTTTACGTGGCTGCTACGGGCTTAAGCAAGAACCAATCTTACCTACGCATCAAAACCACAACGATAGTTTGTCAAGTTGGTGCTGTTTTAACCTTCGCAAGGACCGGGCGTGGCCACACTCGGTTCAACTAAAGTTGGAGAAACTGTCACCCGCAAGCCACCTATGTGCAAAGCACGTCGGGAGAACCGGTCTCGCGTAAGCGTACGCGTAATGTCGGTCCGGGCCGCTTTATCCAACAATACCGCCGAACCAAAGTATGACATGCTGGTAAGCAGTATGACTTATATCGCCCACAACTCACTTGTGTTCTACTCGTGCAAATAACATCAACATATAAAACCTAGGCTCGGATGCCACTGTTGGGTTACGTAGTAATTTCAAAAAAATTCCTACGCACACGCAAGATCATGGTGATGATAGCAACGAGAGGGGGAGAGTGTGATCTACGTACCCTTGTAGATCGACAACGGAAGCGTTTGGTTGATGTAGTCGTACGTCTCCACGGCCCAACCGATCAAGCACCGAAACTACGGCACCTCCGAGTTCTAGCACACGTTCAGCTCGATGATGATCCCCGGACTCCGATCCAGCAAAATGTCGGGGAAGAGTTCTGTCAGCACGACGGCGTGGTGACGATCTTGATGTACTACTGTCGCAGGGCTTCGCCTAAGCACCGCTACAATATTATCGAGGACTATGGTGGAAGGGGGCACCGCACAAGGCTAAGAATATGATCACGTGGATCAACTTGTGTCTCTAGGGGGTGCCCCTGCCTCCGTATATAAAGGTTCAAGGGAGGGGGGCCGGTCGGCCAGGAGAGGCGCGCCAGGAGGAGTCCTACTCCCTCTGGGAGTAGGACTCCCCCCCTTTCCTAGTTAGAATAGGATTCGTGGAGATGGGGGGAAAGAGGAGAGAGAGGAGGAAGGGGGGCCGGCCCCCTCTCCTTGTCCAATTCGGACCAAGGGGGGGAGGGGCGCGCGGCCCATCTCTGGCCACCTCTCCTCTCTTCTACTAAGGTCCACTAAGGCCCATATACCTCCCGCGGGGTTCCGGTAACCTCCCGGTACTCCGGTAAAATCCCGATTTCACCCGGAACACTTCCGATATCCAAACATAGGCTTCCAATATATCAATCTTTATGTCTCGACCATTTCGAGACTCCTCGTCATGTCCGTGATCACATCCGGGACTCCGAACAACCTTCGGTACATCAAAATGCATAAACTCATAATATAACTGTCATCGTAACCTTAAGCGTGCGGACCCTACGGGTTCGAGAACAATGTAGACATGACCGAGACACGTTTCCGGTCAATAACCAATAGAGGAACCTGGATGCTCATATTGGCTCCTACATATTCTACGAAGATCTTTTATCGGTCAAACCGCATAACAACATACGTTGTTCCCTTTGTCATCGGTATGTTACTTGCCCGAGATTCGATCGTCGGTATCCCATACCTAGTTCAATCTCGTTACTGGCAAGTCTCTTTACTCGTTCTGTAATACATCATCCCGCAACTAACTCATTAGTTGCAATGCTTGCAAGGCTTAAGTGATGTGCATTACCGAGAGGGCCCAGAGATACCTCTCCGACAATCGGAGTGACAAATCCTAATCTCGAAATACGCCAACCCAACATGTACCTTTGGAGACACCTGTAGAGCTCCTTTATAATCACCCAGTTACGTTGTGACGTTTGGTAGCACACAAAGTGTTCCTCTGGCAAACGGCAGTTGCATAATCTCATAGTCATAGGAACATGTATAAGTCATGAAGAAAGCAATAGCAACATACTAAACGATCGGGTGCTAAGCTAATGGAATGGGTCATGTCAATCAGATCATTCAACTAATGATGTGATCTCGTTAATCAAATAACAACTCTTTGTCCATGGTTAGGAAACATAACCATCTTTGATTAACGAGCTAGTCAAGTAGAGGCATACTAGTGACACTCTGTTTGTCTATGTATTCACACATGTATTATGTTTCCGGTTAATACAATTCTAGCATGAATAATAAACTTTTATCATGATATAAGGAAATAAATAATAACTTTATTATTGCCTCTAGGGCATATTTCCTTCATAATGGGCTTTAATATGCACTTTTATGTTATTTTTGGGACTAACCTATTAACCGAAGGCCCAGTGCCAGTTGCTTTTTTTGCCTATTTCAGTGTTTCGCAGAAAAGGAATATCAAACGGAATCCAAACGGAATGAAACCTTCGTGAGAATTTTTTTTGGACCAAACGCAATCCAGGAGACTTGGAGTAGAGGTCAAGGAAGCAACGAGGCGGCCACGAGGTAGGGCGGCGCGCCCCCCACCCTCGTGGGCCCCTCGTAGCTCCACCGACCTAATTCCTTCGCCTATATATACGCTTATACCCTGAAAACATCCAGGGGAGCCATGAAACCACTTTTCCACCGCCGCAACCTTCTGTACCCGTGAGATCCCATCTGGGGACCTTTTCCGGCGATCTGCCGGAGGGGGATTCGATCATAGAGGGCTTCTACATCAACACCATAGCCTCTCCGATGATGTGTGAGTAGTTTACCACAGACCTTCGGGTCCATGGTTATTAGCTAGATGGCTTCTTCTCTCTCTTTGGATCTCAATACAATGTTCTCCTCGATGTTCTTGGAGATCTATTCGATGTAATTCTTTTTGCGGTGTGTTTGCCGAGAGCCGATGAATTGTGGGTTTATGATTAAGATTATCTATGAACAATATTTGATTCTTCTCTGAATTCTTATATGCATGATTTGATATCTTTGCAAGTCTCTTCGAATTATCAGTTTGGTTGGCCTACTAGATTGATCTTTATTGCAATGGGAGAAGTGCTTAGCTTTGGGTTCAATCTTGTGGTGTCCTTTCCCAGTGACAGTAGGGGCAGCAAGGCACATATTGTATTGTTGCCATCGAGGATAAAAAGATGGGGTTTATATCATATTGCTTGAGTTCATCCCTCTAGATCATGTCATCTTGCCTAATGCGTTACTCTGTTCTTATGAACTTAATACTCTAGATGCATGTTGGATAGCGGTCGATGTGTGGAGTAATAGTAGTAGATGCAGAATCGTTTCGGTCTACTTGACACGGACGTGATGCCTATGTTCATGATCATGCCTAGATACTCTCATAACTATGCGCTTTTCTATCAATTGCTCGGCAGTAATTTGTTCACCCACCGTGCTATATGCTATCTTGAGAGAAGCCACTAGTGAAACCTATGGCCCCCGGGTCTACTTTACATCATGTAAGTTTCCGATCTACAATTCTAGTTACTATTTATTTTGCAATCTTTATTTTCCAATCTATACAACAAAAATACCAAAAATATTTATCTTATTATCTTTATCAGATCTCACTTTTGCAAGTGGCCGTGAAGGGATTGACAACCCCTTTATCGCGTTGGTTGCAAGGTTCTTATTTATTTGTGCAGGTACTAGGCGACTTGTGTGTAGTCTCCTACTGGATTGATACCTTGGTTCTCAAAAACTGAGGGAAATACTTACGCTACTTTGCTGCATCACCCTTTCCTCTTCAAGGGAAAACCAACGCATGCTCAAGAGGTAGCAGTTGCCAAGATGGCAGCTTCAGGCTTACTGATGTATTACTTTGTAAGTTCTTTGTGAATAATTAATAAAATGATTGCATGCATTGCCCAGATGCAGCGGCCGGGGGTATATCCTTCTAAAAAAACTCAACAAAAGTTAGGTCAAAGATATTTGATATGTTGTTAGTTGAAGTTTTGGCATTTGTATAAGTTATGTGTTTGAGTTGAAATCCATAAACAACATACTCACCAACAGATACGGTTTTGTCATGCTACGTTGCTTCTGTGCTAGCCATGTTCTCTCTTAATCACCAGATCTTGGTTAATCTTGTTTTCTGGGCACACCATGCAGTCTTTATAGAGAACGACACATTGATCTTTAGAGAAAACACCAATGCAATGATCTTTACTCGATATGTTGGATTTCATGTTATCGCAGTTAGATGAATCTATGGGGATTATAGTGTTTTTTCAGGACTAGGAAACACAGCCTCCATTTGGTACTGTATTGAATTTTTTTCATAATTCGGAAACACCACCTTTGACTCGGTACTGATTTTTCAGCCTTTAGGCCAACCTGGATGGTTGTTTTCAAGACGAATACCTATGTAATATTTTAGAGCTTAAAATTTCGACCAAGGGACCAAAACGTGCATGGATCGCCGTTTTAGTTTTCTTTTTCACCCAATTTGTATTGATAACACATGCAAAATATTGGACCATGGTAGACCCCTGTTCTTTGCATCGAAAAGGGAGCAAAAAATGCGATGGAAGTGAAGGGGCACCTTTACTTTTACCATACATTTCCCACTACTCCCTCCACTCCAACGAGCAATAAAGATTTGAGTTGGTGGTCGTCCATAGTCAGGCCATGCAAAAGCATGACCCTAGCAAGTGGTCTATGCTGACACCCCACCCCTCCACCCGCCATGGCAATGCAATTCAAAGATAATCACTCCTCTATGTCTCCATCCACCACCTCTGCATCGACATGCATGCTATGTCGTCCTCATGGCATGCTTTGTCACCATGCTCATGCTTGACGTCACCAACTTGGAGTGTGGTAGAGGCATGGTGGGTGTCATGACCTTCTCGAGTAGCGTCATTCGGACGTACGTTTTCTTAGCTAAATCTAGTGGCCATTGAGGACACAAGAGCTTGTATGTGGCAAGGGTCATGGCAACAACTTTTTCGAGGCCACAAGTGGTGAGTAGGGCCGGTCTGGCATTTTAAAGGTAACAGTGCAAACTTGGTACACTATAATAGAGTAAAGGAAGTACTTCCACAAATATATATTGCACATCATGAAAGTTATTATAAAGGTATAAATACCAGAAATATAATTTTAATTACCAAATAAGGTGAGACGAAAATGAATCGAAGACTAAATTGGTTGAATCACAATGTGATAGTTATCTAAAGAGTATGTGATACATGTACTCCAATGTAAACAATTATTGAAGAAATGTGGTGATGCATTAGCAAAGTCTCTCTTTTTCCATTGGTATTGTGTGATGTAAATATATTTTAGAATGTATTAATGTATCTAGATGTATTGATCCGTTATTTGAGATGAGCCATAGGCTGTGACACTTGTTTTCATTCCCCGGGGCCAGCCCTGCACTTGGCATATCTTGCGCTGCTACCATGGTCTGTGGCGCATGATCCTCAGCATGCAACTGAGCCACCATCGGTGATGACCTTTGCATGCCCTTTTAAGTTGCTTGCTTGGGCAAGGTGTAGGATTATTTATGACATGAGTTATTTAAAAATGATCCACATGTTCTCTGAATTATTGACTGATTCAACAACATGGCTATGGTCCACCTACTCCTATATATACTTACACTCTCCTTAATAATGTGTTTTTCTAAGCTTTCTTCTAGTAGCCCCTTCACTTGCTCATATTCAGGCATTGTTGTGGATGCCATAGAAGCACTGACAAGAAAATTTATGGAGTCTTCTGTGAAAACAATGTATATGCATTGTAACCGACCCAACCATATGTGCAACATCTCGATAAGTGAGAAGCTTCGCTCTTGTGATAAGAAATGAGAGAGCTGGGTTGTCAGCAGCTTCGGTCTTGTGATAAGAAAATGGAAAATGCCAAAGACGAGCCATTCTTGTTGGGTGGAGCACGAACACTAAGCATTGATCCATCTTGTTTTCACAACGCTTCATAGATTTTCTTATGAACAAACAGGTAATATAAAATTTCCAACATTAAGAATGGTAATTCCTCTAGTATGTTCACCAGAATACATACGACATAGAACCACCCAAGCAACATAGCATGTAGTAGCGGGGCTATGTGCAGGCCAGAGGTCTTTTGCCCCCCTCCCCCACCCCCAAGAAAACCATGTGCAATGAAAAACTCCTTGAATATGATATCGGTAGAGAAGATCTACAAATAAACATCTTAGTTGTTTGAACAATGCAAATGATAAGCATGAGTCTTTGGCTTCCGTTGAGATGTTATTCATCTACCAGACTTTATCAAAAGGCACTGGTATTATTGGTGGTGCCATCTTGGCCGGGAATCCATTTTATGCGGACGCCATAGGAACCTTCCTCTATCTCTTGTTTGTTTACTCACATGACTATTAGTTTAGGAGGTAAACGTTGAAACACTGGATGGTTTTCTCCTTGCAATGCCTTCATATATTGAACAATCGAACTTGGATTGCGTCCATGTGCATAAGAACTTCGAGAAGTTTGATGTGAACAACATTTTATTATGATCCTTACCAAGACAAAACATAGATGAGTACAAGAAAGCAGACAAAGCCATATATATAATGACCATTCTTGAAATTACTTCACTCAGCCCAGAGGGTCTTTGCCACAAGAAAAGATGAATAAATTGGCACAAAATATAGTAGCACAAAAATGGTATCGTCTTGATTCTTGTCTTATCTGTCATCAAAAACCACAATAGGACACAAACGAGCAAAAATAATCAGAGCAAGGTCCGCCAGACTTGTGTCAGACACATGTGTGAGGTTACACTATAACTGACATAAAAAATTCCATTCGGATGGATATAGTTGGAGTAACGTGATTTTACTTTATAGGATGAAAATATCGAAGCCCGTTGATAAAATATTGGCATGTGTTTCGGCGAACAAGGAGATGACTCTCGGATAGAAGTAGCCATGAAAGAAAACATGTTGGTATTGAGGTATGTAGACAAGGCCATCGCTGGCGTTTCGGAGAGGCTCTAGTGCTGAGTACAGTGGGCCCAATGGCAATAATAGAGTATATTATGTATTGCAACATAAATAATTATTGAAGAAATGTAATATGGTGTCATGAAGGGGGAGGGGGCCAAAGCCAAGCCTCCTGCAAAACAAAATTTCGTATTATGATTTATGTATGTCAATATATAGGGAGCTTATTTGAGGTGGGTATTGCTCAGTTGCACCTTTTGTCATGGGGATGGCATCAGTGGCTAGAGAAAAAATGAAGATAGCTTGGTCTAGCTTGAGGTGTTGCAGCAGGGAAGCTTCGAGTAGCTCGGTTGTTTACCTCTCAATGAAGGACATGAGTTCTTGGATTAGGTTGACTGGATCTGTTCATATCTTTGTTAGTAATGCAAAAAAGAGGATAATGATGTGGGGGTCATGGATTCGGTATAAGATATGTCTTTTTAATACAATGTCGTTGTTCTTAGGGACGAGGATTTGTGGCTCTCAGGTGCCACACACACCCCTATATGAATACAACACTAAAAAAATACCACAAAATTGTATTAAGCGAGTAATTGTCAGTCTGTGCTCGGTGGGGTCTTGTAACACTCTAAAACTCTATTCTCCTCATTTAAATAGATGAAGCAAATCTTTTGCCTCCGTTTTGAAAAAAAAAACTGGGTGCCCAGTGTACACCCATGTTTAGTTTTGTAGGGAATGGGTGCCGTGTTCATATCGATAAAAGAGTCAAAAAAATCCTATGTATAAAAAAACTATTTGGATGGATCGTATGTCGGACCATATTTCCTTTTCCACAGATATCATAGGCACCCATTCCTCACGAAACTAAACACCAGTGTACAATGGGCACCTAGGTTTGATATCCCCAAATTTCAGATTAAAAAAATAATTGATAATTTTTCTAATGTTTATTCATATAGGGGTGTGTGGCACCTCGGAGCTCTAATGCATTTCCCTGTTCTTTAGTTGATAATGTATGCTGCACATGGTAAAGAATATGCTAGACCAAGTTATAAGTATTTGTTTTTTGAGAAACACATTTAAGATGCAGATTGTGCTGATGAATCAAGACTCACAAATAACTATGGTTGTTCATGTGCAAATTAGAACTACACATGTTGATTTTTAATGAATCACGAGGAGCTGGATCGCCGATCAATCGACAGTCCGAGAACTATGTTGGTATAGCTATAAAGATTTAAAAAAACGAAACATGAAGTGTGAGATTTAGAGCATCTCTAGCAGATCTTGCAAAATAGGCTGTCCGCTATAATAACCGCCGATATAGCGGACGGGGACGTATTTTTCGCCCGGAACAAATCTGAAAAATTGGTCGTCCGCTAAATTATTTTGTGAGATCCTGCAAAGTCCGGGCTGATTTCATCATATCTACGGGTTCCCTCCCTCTTTTTGTCGGTTCCCTTATCTCTCCCGCGTCTTGGCACCAAGGAAATTTCACCTCACGCGCCCTTCCCTGCCGCCGCATCTCCCTGTCGTCTCTTGCTGACCCCAGCCATCCCGCGCCGTATAGTAGCTCCGTCACCCCCGCCGCACCTATTCCACCAATTTTGGAGGCCGAGGGTGCCCATTTTTCTCCGCAGACGAGCGGCGCCACCAGCACCATGGTTCCGCCCCGGAGGTTGCTGCGCGACCTTGTAGTGGGCGGATCCGGTTGGTTCCCATGCCGGTGAACCCCGGAATCGCCTGAGGGATAGCCGCACGCGCCGGCGCCGCGGATTTGGATCGTGGTGAAGAAGGGGTTTGGCCGATTTGCTTCGGCCGACACCGGAGAAGAAAGCGGCGGCTCACTTGATTCCGGGAGGCGGAATTGCATTCGGGGAAGGTAAGTTCAATGTCCGGTGATTTGTTGATTCAATTTCGGCCTGCGAGATTTAGGAAAATTCATCACGTGCATTTCTTTTGTTAGATGGATTGGAGTTCGTCGTCGTCGTCGTCGTCAGATGATTCCGTGATAGAGAGAAGATTTTGGACAACGATGTCGACAACCTAGTGTTGTTGTAGCTCGTGAACAAATTTGAAAGGGGTCCGAAGAGAAAGCGTCATGGATCCAAGGTTGACCAGCTATGCATTCCGAAAGCGTCATGGATCCAAGGTTGACCAGCTATGCATTCCGCCCAACCGATCTCTCAGTGACAAGATGCTTATGAAGGACTACTTCGCCAAGGTACCGACATATCCGGCTCACCTATTCTGTAGGCGGTATCGAACGTGTAGGCCTCTTTTCGTTTGCATCATTGAAGGTTGCGAGCAAATTGTCGTCTTTTCACTCGTCGAAGGAATGCTGCCGGTTTGCTTGGCTTTAATACATATCAAAAAATATCGGCGGCGATGAGAGTGATTGCATATGGCGTTCCCGCCGACTATGCCGATGAATATCTTCGCATTGGAGAAGATGCCACTATCAAATGCGTGCAGGTGTTTGTGAAGACAATGGTTCGGGTTTTTGGCCCAGAGTATCTTCAAGCTCCAAATGAGGAGGACACAAAGAAGTTGATGGCGATGAACGAAGAATGTGGATGGTCGGGCATGCTTGGGAGTATTGATTGCATGCATTGGAGGTGGAAGAACTGCCCGATGGCTTGGGCAGGGCAATACATTGGACACAAACATAAACCTACCAATGTGCTTGAAGCTGTGGCTTCACGCGATTTATGGGTTTGGCATGCTTCTTTGGTTTGCCGGGGTCTCTCAATGATATCAATGTCCATCGATCTCATCTTTATGCTCAGCTAGAGTGGAAAAGCTCCGGCTTGCAACTATACCGTCAATGACCATGATTATACCATGGGGTACTATCTTGCCGACGGTATTTATCCTCCATGGTGAACATTTGTGAAGACCTCTCCATGGTGAACATTTGTGAAGACCATCAGTGACCCCAAAACCAAGAAGCATGAAATTTTTGCCGAAGCACAAGAAACATGCCGAAAAGATATTGAGAGGGCATTTGTTGTGTTGCAAGCTTGGTTTGCCATTGTTTGAGGTCTCGCTCGATTCTAGGATAAGAAATCCCTCAGAAACATCATGGCTGCATGTGTAATTTTACACTATGATCATCGAGGATGAGAGAATTTGAACTTAAGAGTTTTATTATGATAATGTGGGTAGCCATGTGAAGCCTGACAGGGACGCAGGTGAGATCACTGCATTTCTTGAGACATGTCGGAAGATTGAGAATAGTGCTTCACACTACCAGCTCCGCGATGATCTTGTTGAGCATAGTGGCAACTCTATGGGAGATTAGACTCCCATTTTAATTTTAATTTTATAAATTTCATATGTATTTGTGTGTGATTGAACAATTTATTGTTGTACTAATTATTAGAATTTGAACAGTTGTTGTAATGAAGATTGTTGTACTGTGAATTGCCTTTCGGATCATTTATATTCATACGTTTAATTTATATTATAATTCTGTTCGGTTGATATTGTTAAAAATCAAAAAGTTGTGAGGCTCAAGAAAATTTACGGTACCGCGAGGCCTTCGGCTCGGAACAGACCATGTAAACTCATCCCACAAATATTTTGCCAGGACCTGCTAGAGATGCTCTTAGGGGCTCGCTGAAGTTGGTCTTTTGAGGCATCTATCTATAGACCTTTTGTGCAAAACTCATAGGATATGACTTGCGTACAAGCAATAGTCTTTGGTTATGAGTTGAAACCCCGTGTCCAGTATCCCAAACAGATTCTAGAGATACGACTCCGAGTAGTGTTGTGTCTGAGGGTTTCTTTCACAAGCGAGGCGTCAAAACAAGGTTAACAAACAGCACCAAATAATAAAACGAATAAAACACAAGGCATATCATTTGAGTGAACCAGAATACCATCGACATTAAACTACCACGGAGACGAAACAAATACAAAGAACACTTTGGTTACACAAGTACCTATCTCTTGCTGGCCAAGAGAAGATAACACACAACCTAGCAGCAAGTACTAAATAAAAGCTACAACAGCCGGCTCAAGACAGTTTATTAGCCCTGCTCCTCGCCCTCCTCGGCGGCTGCGACTTCCCTCTCCTCCGCGGCCGCGGCCATCAGCTCGTCGAAGTTCTCCGTCTTGCCCAGCACTATTTCAATCTGGTGTAGAAACAGTTTCAAGGATCAGCAAACATTGGCATACCGTTGGAAAACACGGCTATCTTTCATGGGAATTGAGGAAGAAATCTAACCTTAGCCTTCTGCATCGGGCGGCCCCTTGATTCATCATTGACATCAACAGTGGATGTCATGATTTCTGCAAGAGATTTTATTTGATTTGAGTAACTAGAGAGAACGAAAATGCAAGGAAACCTGAGTCTTACTCTTTTCAACAGCAAGGCCATTATTTTTCAGAATTTCGGCAACTGTCACCACAGTGGCGATAGCTGGAAGGATAGACAAGAGACTCATCAGTTGACATTTCAAGCACCATAACAAAGAATCAATGAGCAGAACGAAGGAGACAAATAAACTGGCATTTGATGGCTTTAACATCAAAGAGGATCAGACAAACAGCCGAAGGATGAATTAGTTTTGTGATGTCAAAATGAATGATACTTTGATCACATAATAAATTTCCAAAAATTTGGATTGACAAGAAAAGAACATAACAGCAGCCAAAGCAACACAGACAAGCTGGTAAAAAAGTACTCAAGTTCTTGGGTGTACTGCATAGTAGCCAAAGAGCATCCTGTACATGGATTTATAACGTAAATGAGCTCCTGTACATGGAGTAACTGGCAATTCTCAGCTGCATTTGAAAAGTTAACTGCATATCCGATGGTTTTAATATACAGCATCTCACATAAGAAATCAAGGCAACCCGATGGTTTGAAAGACATAATTAGTAAGACAGCACATGTAAGCGACAACACTGTTAAACATTAGTTTTAGAAGTCATTAGAATCGACTGACCCTTCCTAAGGACTTAGGAGAACACTAACCATCCATAAGTTGGGACAATCAGCATGAATGCTGAAAAATAAACTTGCACAATGACATCGCGAACAAGAACAACCACTGAATATTTTGGTCAAATCTAAAACTAAAAACAAATCATGACGAGGTAGGCTTATATAATCGGTTCTAAGCTCATGAGCGCTTCATTGCAGAAGCACAGCAGCCATTACTAATCGCTAGTAGCCTGGTACCAGACAGTTGAAATAATCCTGAAGGGCAGAGGAGCTTACCCATGCCGAGAGCGGAGAGTTCCACCTCGTTATGCATCTGCATGTACCTCTGCAAAATCATCGCCACAACAGCATTAGCTTCCGATTTCACAACAAAAACACGCAAAAAAAAAAAACATCACAAAACTAAATCTATGCCCCGAAATAAACCGCATAGACCAGCGGAAACGCAGACTCAACAACAGAAAGTGCACAGAGCGAATCTAATCCCAGCACAGGCGTTCTAAAACTAAACTAAACGCAGGAATCAACAGAAAAACAAGATGGGGAGGACTTTCCAAGGGTTTTAGACCGGACCCCGGTGCGGATCAAAGCCCTCCCCGAATACCCGGCCGGAACAAACAAGCCGAGATCGAAGGGTCGGGGAGAGGAAAGGGGATTCACCTTGGCGAGGTTGACATAGAAGAAGAGCGGCTTCTTCGTGTTGGAGACCTGGATCCGGTTCTTCTTGTGCGGCTCCGTGACGGCCAGGTTCTTGACCCCCTCCGTCACCTCCTCCATCTCGCTCCTCCTCCTCCTCGGCCCGAAACCCTAGCTCGCGAGAGCGCCGACGCAAACCCTCCGCCGCCGCCGCCGCCGCGCGAGCACCAGACCAGGGAAATAACTCGAAGCCTGGGGACCGGAACGCAAGAAAAATAAATATCGGGATTCCGCGGCGAGATCCTGTGGGTCGGCTGGGTTGGGTTATATGGACGGGAGCAGCGACTTCGAGTTGGGTTCCACCACCAACTCGGGCTCCGAGTCCTGCGGGCTGCGCCTATCCATGAGAAGGGTTGTCCCGGGCCTGGCCCAAGTTCGGCTTTCCCTTTCTTATTTCCTTTTATTTTCTGGTTCGTTTTTCTTTCTGTTTCTCTCCATTTTCTTATGGGTTTTTATCATTTATGCCACCGATAGTGTCCCACTACTCAGTTTTGCCACGAGAAATTTCAACCGCTCAAAAATTCCATCGCTTCATTAGACACATACTCAAAAATGCCACTAGACATCATTATTGTGATCTCAAATCTCTTTTGCCATGTTATAATGACATAAATACCTATGGACCAACATGCCAGCTCTCCCTCTATCTCACCAAAATAAAGTGTGGGGCCTACTTGATCCCGACATCGTTCTTATTTTTCTGTAAAATTATTTGCTTGATTACTCCTGACAAGTGGGGCCACACTTATTATTGTGAGATAGAGAGGACTGACATGTGGGTCTAGGCTTATTTCTGTCATATAACATGGTCAACGGGTTTGAAGTGAAAATAACAATGCCTAATGGCATTTTTGAGCAAATATTCTAACGGAGCGATGGCATTTTTTAGATATCTAATGTCATTTTTGAGCAAGCATCTCACGTATCAATGGCATTTTTGAGCAAGCATCTCATGTATCAATGGCATTTTTTAGTAGTTATAACTTCTAATGGTAAAACTAAGTAGTGAGACACAACTAGTGACATAAACGATAAAACACTTTTCTTATTCGTCTTTTTAATAAAAAAATATTTTCACCTTTGTAAATTACAGTTTTGGGTTACGTATTTATTTATTTTGGTTATCTTAATCCTGATGCTTGAATGAAATCATATGCATAATTATGAATTTGAAGCTACCACCACGGGAGAGTGTCCTGTCCTACAACATGTAAACACATGCTAAGATATCTAAAAACAAGGATGGTCCTACTCCGAAATTGCGTAGAATATATTATATTCTCATTGTTTGTCAATAATTAATGCAATATACATGGTTTAAAAAATTTCTTACTTTCATCTCCAATGGCTAGAGAATTCACCACCGTCATAAACCCCCAAATGTTCCTATAAAATCTCTTCTTTGGTATTGCCTATCATCATTCCTTCACATAGTTATATACCCCCCCCCCCCAGCCAACACCCTCTGCTTCCCTTACGTAGGGTAATGTAGATGTGTAGACAAGCAAGTGCATCATAGATGATAACCAAGCATCAAATAGAACGAAGAAAGGAAGGGGGTGGATACTTTTTTAAGAGAAGCATTCCATGGCTTCCGCAGATGTAAGTAAAAGGTACAACGATGATGAAGAAAATGAGGAGGAAACCAATGATGTGGTGTATCATACTTTTTTTGAGAGTGAAGTGCATCATAGGTCCTTGAACTATTTCGATGGTGTCACGTAGGTCCTCAAACTATGAAAAGTGTCATCTAGGTCCTAAAAAATCTTTCCAGTGTAATAAGTGTGTATATATGTGACACCTCTGAAATAGTTCAAGGGCCTACATGACACCTTTGAAATAGTTCGAGGACCTATGTGTTGGGGAACGTAGCAGAAATTCAAAATTTTCTACGCATCACCAAGATCAATCTATGGAGTAATCTATCAACGAGGGGAAGGAGAGTGCATCTACATACCCTTGTAGATCGCTAAGCGGAAGCGTTCAAGTGAACGGGGTTGATGGAGTCGTACTCGTCGTGATTCAAATCACCGGAGATCCGAGTGCCGAACGGACGGCACCTCCGCGTTCAACACACATGCAGCCCGGTGACGTCTCCTACGCCTTGATCCAGCAAGGGGAGAAGGAGAGGTTGGGGAAGACTCCATCCAACAGCAGCACGACGGCGTGGTGGTGGTGGAGGAGCGTGGCAATCCTGCAGGGCTTCGCCAAGCACCGCGGGAGAGGAGGAGGGAGAGAGGCAGGGCTGCGCCATGGAGAGGTCAAAACTCATCTGTTGTCAGCCCCAAAGTCCTCAAGTATATATAGGGGAGAGGGAGGGGGTGCTCCCCCTTTAGGGTTTCCACCCCAAGGGGTGCGGCAGCCCCAAACCCAACTAGGGTGGCGGCCAAGGGGGGGAGAGAGGAAACTTGCCCCCCAAGCTAGGTGGAGGCGCCCCCTCCCCAAACCCTAGGTGCCTTGGGCCCTTGTGGGGGGACGCACCAGCCCACCTGGGGCTGGTCCCCTCCCACACTTGGCCCATGCAGCCCTCCAGGGCTGGTGGCCCCACTTGGTGGACCACCGGGACCCTCCCGATGGTCCCGGTACATTACCGATAAAACCCGAAACTTTTCCGGCGACCAAAACAGGACTTCCCATATATAAATCTTTACCTCCGAACCATTCCGGAACTCCTCGTGACGTCCGGGATCTCATCCGGGACTCTGAACAACATTCGGTAACCACGTATATCTATTCCCTATAACCCTAGCGTCATCGAACCTTAAGTGTGTAGACCCTACGGGTTCGGGAACCATGCAGACATGACCGAGACAACTCTCCGGCCAATAACCAACAACGGGATCTGGATACCCATGTTGGCTCCCACATGTTCCATGATGATCTCATCGGATGAACCATGATGTCAAGGATTCAATCAATCCCGTATACAATTCCCTTTGTCTAGCGGTACGATACTTGCCCGAGATTCGATCGTCGGTATCCCGATACCTTGTTCAATCTCGTTACCGGCAAGTCTCTTTACTCATTCCGTAACACATCATCCTGTGATCAACTCCTTGGTCACATTGTGCACATTATGATGATGTCCTACCGAGTGGGCCCAGAGATACCTCTCCGTTTACACGGAGTGACAAATCCCAGTATCGATTCGTGCCAACCCAACAGACACTTTCGGAGATACCTGTAGTGAACCTTTATAGCCACCCAGTTACGTTGTGACGTTTGGTACACCCAAAGCATTCCTACGGTATCCGGGAGTTGCACAATCTCATGGTCTAAGGAAATGATACTTGACATTAGAAAAGCTTTAGCATACGAACTACACGATCTTTGTGCTAGGCTTAGTGTAAGTGCACCTAGTGCCACCCCTAGTTGGTTTTGGAGTATTGACGACAAACCTAGTTGAGGGACTAATGTGTTTGTGAGAATTGCAGGATAACACAGGTAGAAGTCCCTCATTGATTCGGTTTTACTACCAGAGATGACCCCTAAAAATGTATGAAGACATTGAAGTTCAAGGTGGTATATGAAGATATTCACATTGAAGACTATGACAAAAGAAGACACGATATGAAGCCTATGGAGCTCGAAGACTTAGATCTTTCGTAGTTCTTTTTCTTTTGTGTTGAGTCATAGGAACCACCGTACTGTTAAGTGGGGTCCAGGAGAACCAGTCAGAATGACTGAAGTGATGCCTAAACCAAAAACCTATGTCTTCGAGTGAAGACAATGAGAGCGAATCTTGTCCAGAGCCGGACAAATCAGCTTTGCTTGTAGCCCAAGTAAAGTTGCCATGAGAGTTTGAAATCTGACCGTTGAGACACGTGTCAGTTCCTTAGTGACCCAGGGTCATTTCGGACAAATCAGGTCGGGTTGCCAAGTGGCTATAAATAGCCCACCCCCTACAACCATAAACGGTTGGCTGCTCAGATTTCAGTGCACGGCTTTTGTCGTTTGAGAGCAACCCACCTCGAAGCCATTGAGAGAAAATTCCTAGCGAGGAGAAAAGCCCTAACCACCCAGAGCCAGAGAGAATTGGGCATCACTTAAGTCTTCTTGTCTGAGTGATCTGAAGACTTATTACACTTGAGGACTGTGCATCCTCCAGCCGGTTAGGCATCGCGTTCTGAGCATCCAAGAGACATTGTGGATTGCCGGTGAACGAAGTCTGTGAAGGTTTGGGAGTCTACCTTGAAGACTTACCTGAGTGATTGGGCGAGGACTATGTGACCTTAGCTCAAGGAGAATACGGTGAGGACTTGGTGTCCTGCGCTGCGTGTTCAGGACTGGGTGTCCGGGACTGTGTGTCCTAAGGTTTAAATACCTAGCCGCTCCAATCAGACGTACAGTTGTCACAGCAACTGGAACTGGTCCAACACATCATTGTCTTCAATGAGTCACTGGTTTCATCTTCAGTTCCTTTTACTTACTGATTAATCATTGTGAAGTCATTGCATGTCTTTTCTATCTTTTGTCTTCACAACGTGAGTGAATGATCTGTTTGGCTTCATAACATCTTCCTACCTGATCCTTATTACACTACAGCTATTTGTCACTGTGCTTTCACTCTGTTGATACTTGACCATGGCTTGCCTAGTGTAGTCTACCTTCCGCTGCATAGTTATAGGCATATCTCTACTGTTTGTCTTCATAACTTCCACGTTTTGAAGACTTTCATAAAAATCGCCTATTCACCCCCCCTCTAGTCGATATAACGCACTTTCAATTGGTATCAGAGCAAGGTGGTCCCTTGTTTTGTGTGATTCGGTTTAACCACCTGGAGTTTTAGCTATGTCGACTGCAGGGATAATTAAAGTCTCCGCTGCGTGCCCCGTCTTTGATGGAACTGAATATCCCTACTGGAAGAATAAGATGCGCATGCATCTTGAAGCCATTGACGTCGACCTATGGTATGTCGTCGAGAACGACATTCCCAAGGCTGGAGAAGGTGTCACTGCTGCTGATGTCAAGAAGTTCACTCAACTGGACTCTACTGCCAAGAATATCATCTGTGGTCATCTGACCAAAGGACAGTATGGCCGTGTGAGTGCCTTGAAGACATCCAAGCTGGTCTGGGACTGGCTCTCCAAGGTCAATGAAGGCATCTCAACCCAGAGAGATCAGAGAATCAGTGTTCTTCGCAACCTCTTCAACCGCTTCAAGAGAAATGACAATGAGAATGTCCAGCACACATTTGACCGGCTCACTGACATCACAAATGAGCTTCAAGCCCTCGGCGCCACTGAGATCACCAAACATGAAATCGTCAAGACGCTGCTGAGATCACTTGATAGTTCGTTTGACATCCTAGCCCTGATGATTCAAGAACGTCCTGATTTCAAGACACTCGATCCGTCTGACATACTTGAGAGGCTCAACACACATGAGTTTCAGCTTTCTGAGAAAAGAGATATCTACGGTCCAAACTATGGGCGAACTCGTGCCTTGAAGGCAAAAGCTGTTTCCTCATCTGAAGAAGAATCTGACAGCAGTTCTGATGATCCTGAAGACATTGGAAGGGAACTTGCAATGCTAGTGAAGAAGTTCCAAAAATTCACCAAGAAGAAAGGCTTTAGAAAATCTTCACGATCAAGCTCAAGGAATGATGAAGCTTCTGCTCATGACTACAAGAAGAAAACATGTCACAAGTGCAAGAAAACTGGACACTTCATCTCTGAGTGTCCACAGTGGGACAATGAGAATAGAAAGAAGAAGAAGAGCAAGGAATATGACTCTGACAACAAGAAGAAGAAGAAATACTCAAAGTCTTCTTCCAAGTCTTCCTCAAAGTCTTCATCACACAAGAAGAGCTCATCTGGCAAGGCACGCGTGTTTGTTGGCAAGGAAATGGATTCAGAGGAGGAATCCGCTTCTGAGGAGGCAGAGGTGGAGTCTGAGGAGGAGTCTGATTCTGGCATTGCGAGTCTGGCTACAGCATACGTCGCCAAGTCCATCTTCAACACTGAAGACAATGACTTCATCACCGACACCGATGCAAATGACAAGAACGACTCCACTCCTACCTACTGCTTCATGGCACGCGGTGCCAAGGTAAACAAACGCACTACTCACTATCAAACATCTAGTGACGATGACTCTGATTGTGATTCAAAACCCAGTTACAAAACACTTGCTAAAATTGCAACTGAACAACAGAAAGCCATGGAACATATTCAAAAATTGTTAGACAGAAGCGATGATCTGTTGGGTGCTGAAATGACTCAATCTGAATCCTTAATTGAAGACATAAAAAATCTTCATGTTAAGTATCAGGAACTTGAAGATCGTCATGATACTCTCTCAACAACTCATGAAAAGCTTTCCTATGATTATCTTCAAAGGAAGCAAGAACTTGAGAAATTGAGAGCGGCTCATGAAGATCTTCAAAAGGAAAATGAGTCACTTCGCGCCGAACAGATCAGTTCCGCTCAGGAAGGATTTGAACCACCATGTCTTAAATGCATTGAGCGTGATAATGCTACTTCTGTTGCTGAATGTTCCACTGCTACTGCTGTTGCAATATCTTCAACTGCTGAAGTGGTAACTAACCCCTCTGCTGAGGATACCACTACTATTGCTGATGAGAATGCTAGGTTGAAGACATTGCTTGAAACAGGGATGTACAAAAGTCTTCAAGGGCATCAGACACTATGTGATGTCCTCAAAAAGCAGATTCTGAACCGAAACCCTAGGAAAGAGGGTGTTGGGTTCGTAAGGAAAATGAATGCAGATGGCTCTTACTGGAAACCTGAGCAGTACCCCAAAACCATGT
This sequence comes from Triticum urartu, assembly GCF_003073215.2. Classification (NCBI taxonomy): domain Eukaryota; kingdom Viridiplantae; phylum Streptophyta; class Magnoliopsida; order Poales; family Poaceae; genus Triticum; species Triticum urartu. Next base: position 539,858,769 of record NC_053028.1, read on the forward strand.
GGGTTGCTGCAAAGGAACCTTCAGCAGATCCATCCAATCTAACTGGCTTCACTTGTGCTAACCCCATTATCATTGATGAATCCTTTGATGCAAACTATATACTATTTAAGAATCAGAATGGTGAAGTGTTTGCCAGGTACATTGGTACTAACTGCAGGAATGGACCGCCTATGAAGAAGATCTGGGTTCCGAAAAAGTGTCTGGAAAATCTTCCTGTGAATGTCTTCATGACACCTCACTTGAAGAAGACAAACCTCAGACCAAAGGCTTCATACGGTCCAAAGGCTTCATACAAACAGAGGACTCACCTGAGTCACACTAACGCAAATGTTTTGTAGGGAGATCATACTCAGTCATATGAATATGAGAGCGGTTCATCAAACCGCTATGTTCGTAAGACCAAGAACTATTCTGCTTATTCTTATGAGTACTATTGTCCACCTCCAAGACTGTTTGCTAAGGCTTCAAAGCCAAAATTCTCAGATGCTGCACTTAGACTTATTGCTTCTAAGCCACCCTTGAAGATGTGGGTGGTTAAGAAGGCTTAACTCTCTTTTGCAGGGAATGGTCTCCAGCAGAAAACCAAAATCGTCTAACGCTATTGCTGGAGACCTTAGACATCTTGTAGGGCGCAAGATCAAATGCCCAAATGGTCTTACTATGTACTTCGTACCTGAATCGCTTGCTACTCTCTCTATTAGTCCTAACCTGGATCTAAGCTTTCATAACCCACTGGTTCGTCAAATGTTTTTGCTTCACAATTCTCTTCGTGAAGCCTATCCCCCTAACTGCACTGTAGGGTACGACACCAGTGTCTTAGAGTCTTCAGAATGGATTATTGACAGTGGGTGTACAATCACATGACCGGCAAAAGAAGCCTTCTCATGGACTCAACCTTACGTCCATCCGACAAGAGCCACATCACATTTGCTGACACTGGTAAAAGTAAGGTATTGGGTCTAGGTAGAGTTGCAATCTCAAAGGATCAACACATGGATAAAGTCATGCTTGTTGAATCCCTTGGCTTCAACTTAATGTCTGTCTCAATGCTTTGCGATTTGAACATGGTCGTAATATTTGGAAAATATCGTTGCCTGGTACTAATGGAATCTGACAAGTCTCTAGTGTTTGAAGGGTATCGGAAAGATGATTTGTATGTGGTAGATTTCTCAGCAGGGCCACAGCTTGCAGTATGTCTTCTAGCAAAGGCTTCAGAATGCTGGCTATGGCATCGGAGGCTTGGACATGCTGGCATGAGGAACCTCCACACCCTCGCGAAGAAGAAGCATGTCATAGGCATCGAGGGCGTGAAGTTCAAGAAAGACCATTTATGCGGTGCCTGTGAAGCAGGGAAAATGACGAGGGCCAAACATCCCTCGAAGACAATCATGACTACTACTCAACCCTTCGAACTGCTCCACATGGATCTTTTCGGTCCCACTCATTACTCAACTCTAACTACTATTGCTTGCCTCTATGGCTTCGTTATTGTTGATGATTATTCTAGATATACTTGGGTGCACATAATCCTTTACAAGACTGAAGTGCAGGATGTCTTCAGACGCTTCGCCAATCGTGCTATGAACAATTTTGGCGCCAAGATAAAGCACATCAGAAGTGACAAGTGCAGAATGGCGTCGTGGAACGCAAGAACAGAACACTAATTGAGATGGCCAGAACGATGCTAGATGAATACAAGACTCCAAGAAAATTCTGTCCCGAAGCCATTGATACTGCATGTCATACAATCAATCGTGTTTATCTTCACAAGCTACTGAACAAGACATCTTATGAGCTCCTTACTGGCAAAAAGCCAAATGTCAGTTACTTCAGAGTATTTGGCGCAAGGTGCTGGATCAAGGACCCACATCACACCTCTAAATTTGCACCAAAAGCACATGAGGGTATTATGCTTGGATATGGAAAGGATTCGCACTCCTACAGAGTCTTCAATCTCTTTCACTACAAAGTGGTTGAAACAGTGGATGTGCGGTTCGATGAGACCAACGGATCACAAAGAGAGCAGCTGCCAAGTGTGCTAGATGAAGTTCCATCCAGTGAATCAATCAAGCTAATGGGAACTGGAGAGATTATACCTTCTGAAGCTCATCCTGAAGAAGAACTTATCATTTCAGCACCTGATCAACATGAAGACATTGCTCAGCCTGAAGACATTCCTTCCAACAACGACAGTGAACAGCAAGAGCAAAGTCTTCGCCCTGTACATCCTTACGTTGCCAATGAAGTGCAGATTGAAAGAATAATAGATAGCATCAATGCACCTGGTCCACTCACTCATTCAAGGGCAACTCAGCTAGCAAATTTCTGTGGGCACTTCGCATTCGTCTCAATATCAGAACCCAAGAAAGTTGAAGAAGCCTTCATGGAACCTGAATGGATTCAAGCTATGCAAGAAGAGCTTCAACAGTTTGAGCTGAATAATGTATGGGAACTGGTTAAGCGTCCTGATCCACGGAAGCACAACATAATAGGCACCAAATGGATATACCGCAACAAGCAAGATGAGCATGGTCAAGTTGTCAGAAACAAAGCTCGTCTCGTTGCTCAAGGATATACTCAAGTGGAAGGCATTGACTTCGATGAAACATTTGCTCCTGTGGCTAGGCTTGAAGCCATACGCATACTGCTGGCCTATGCAAATCATCATAACATACTTCTATATCAAATGGATGTGAAGAGTGCCTTTCTCAATGGCAAGATTGAAGAAGAAGTGTATGTTGCACAACCGCCTGGCTTTGAAAATCCAAAACATCCTGACATGGTATACAAGCTCAACAAGGCACTGTATGGCCTCAAACAAGCCCCTCGGGCCTGTTATGACACACTCAAATACTTCCTGAAGAGCAAAGGCTTCATACCTAGTTCCCTAGACCCCACTCTCTTCACGAAGACATATGATGGTGAACTATTTGTGTGCCAAATATATGTGGATGACATTATCTTCGGCTGCATCAATCAGAAGTACAGTGAAGAGTTTGGATATATGATGCAAGAGCAATATCAGATGTCCATGATGGGGGAGCTGAAGTTCTTCCTTGGTCTTCAAATACGACAACAACGCAATGGCATCTTCATATCTCAAGAGAAGTATCTCAAAGATTGCCTGAAGAAGTTCGGTATGCAAGACTGCAAAGGCTTCACAACACCAATGCCAGCCAAACATCATCTGGGTCCTGACGACAATGGTAAAGAGTTCGATCAAAAGGTATACCGCTCCATGATTGGTTCGTTACTTTATCTATGTGCATCTAGGCCAGATATTATGCTTAGTGTTTGCATGTGTGCTCGATTTCAAGCGGCACCAAAGGATTCGCATCACTTAGCTGTGAAGCGAATTCTTCGATATTTGGCTCACACCCCAACTCTAGGATTATGGTATCCAAAGGCCTCAGAGTTTGATTTGGTTGGATTCTCGGATGCTGATTATGCTGATGACAAAGTTGATCGCAAGTCTACATCAGGCACATGTCACTTTCTGGGACGATCACTTGTATGTTGGTCTTCAAAGAAGCAGAACTGTGTATCTCTCTCCACTGCTGAATCTGAATACATTGCTGCTGGATCTTGCTGCGCTCAGCTTCTGTGGATGAAGCGAACACTCAAGGACTATGGCATTCATCTGAAGCAAGTGCCACTTTACTGCGACAACGAAAGCGCCATCAAGATTGCCAACAACCCAGTTCAGCACTCGAAAACAAAGCACATTGAAATTCGTCATCACTTTCTCAGAGATCATGTTGTGAAGGAAGACATTGATATCATACACGTCAACGCTGAAGAGCAATTGGCAGATATCTTCACCAAGCCCTTGGATGAGAAGAGGTTTTGCAAGTTATGGTGTGAGCTAAATATCCTGGAATCCTCAAATGTCCTGTGATCAGGCACACATCCTAAGCCTTATGCATATTGATGACTTAGATGTGCAACACACGAAGTGAAGTATATCTTCAATCAATGAAGACATACATTCTAAGTGTGAACACATTAATGTGGAATTTGACTTCGGAGCGCCACGATAATTGTGCGCCGTGTCTGGGTCTAATACTTCCTATACGGTGGGTAACGCCACCACCAAACATTCTATTTTGAAGTGTTTCACTCATGGCGTTACCTTGCAATGTCTTCACATTTGGTTTGGCTTCAATCTCAACATGTCTTCATGATTATCTTCATTACGTTGATTATATAGATATATATATACTAGTGTTCTGTCCTCTACAGCATTCACTTATAGCTATGTCTTCTTGTTTGAATCTTTTGAACTAAGTGAATGTGATCGGACCCTAACCTCTCTATGCTTTCTATCTCAAATTCTATCTTTCCAAGTCATATGCATTCTATTGAAACTGTCGAATGTCTTCACTGCGTCCTTGTCAGCAGAAGATATAGAGACAACCATAAAGTCCGTTTTCAATGCTCATTCCTCCACATAAAATCCAGAGAAGCATGAACGACCACCTGACAATCCAGGCGTGCGTGGGACGTGGAACAAACCCCAAACTTCCGCAAACTGGCCACGCGTTCCTCAGATGCGAATCGCCAGGGGCACCTGTGTAATAGCACAGTGCCGCCCTTGTGCCTATAAATACACAATCACAGTGGTAACTATCTCTTCTTCCACCCTCGCACGAACCCTAGCGCCACCGCTAGCTCTCGACGACGCCGGCGACGAAGCGCTTCGCCGCCGCAACCTCTCCGACGCCATCTTCACGCCGACCGCGGACATCGTCCTCTCCGCCGTCGCCGTAGGTCTCCTCCGTCGCCAAGTTAGGGCACGGACGAGTGAACTGCTCGGCCTCATCTCTCGCTCTGTCTAGCAGTTCTCAGTGTGGTAAATAAAACTGCCTTTTTACAGCACCGTTGATCCTATTGATCTGTCACTTTCTACCACAAGAAGTTTCTGTTCACACAAGCTAGATCTCTCTCAAACTGCATCTCATAACATGCCTAGTATATTCACTTGTGCTTCACAAAGTAGTTAGATTCCTCACTTGTACTGATCTGTGGATTCGTACAAATCTGGAACCAACTTCTTATCTATGAGTGAATGTCTTCGCACGATGAGGTCAATGTCTTCTAAACTGATTTATCTTCAAAATCTTCTGAGAATGCATATGACCTCTTCCCCTTCCCTCGCACCTTAATGCTGTCACAGGTACATGTCCGTGGGAGAATCCTTTGGTTCTCATAGTCTGCATTCATTTGCAGAATTCTTACAGCATCACATAAATTCTCCTGAAGCCAGTTCCTGTTGGTCCAGCAAGAGAAAGCCTTTGAAGCCTTTGAACGTCTTGAAGCCTTTCAAGTTAAAGTTTATGGCTTCAGAGAAAGCAGCAAGGAAGGGGGGCAGACAACGTCGTGGCGGAACATCCAAAGATCTGCCTGATGAACTCGCGGAAATGTATAAGACATATCCTGAAGAGGATTATGGTCAGCGCAAGACCCGAATCCAATGGATTCGACGCTATTGGGCAGAACAATGGTTCAAGTACCGCTTCACAACCCAAGAGTATGCTGAGAAAAGCGCCATCAAAAGACCGTGGGGAGACATCTTATACAAGAATCTCCAACCCAAGTCCAGAGATGAAGCTATTGCCCAAAGCTTCTATCCATGCATGGTTCGTGGGCCACAGCCTGATGATGCACATCCGTCGTCACTACTCTGGTGTCGTGACGACAATCTGTTCAAGCGCAACTTCCAGTTTGCCCAAAACTCAGCGAAGCAGAACAAGAAGAAATTTGGGTTAGACTTCAACCCTGGTCCCTCAGCACCAAGGGCAGATGGCACACGAGAAGCAGAACCCAATGTCATCGGTCCGTATGCCAACCTTGAAGGCCTCATCACCTACATCTTGGTTCCAGGGACTGCAGTGAATGAGCCTGCAGCTGACACTGAGTCTGATGAAGCGCCTGCAGTGCCTGCAGTGCTGAAGCCGAAGCAGTTGAAGAAGCCAAAAGCTTCAAAGCCAGCCCCTTCACCAAAAATCTCAAAGGCGAAGCCATTGGCGACTGCACCTCCTGAAGACAGTGTGCAGTCTGAAGACTTATCATGCGTCTCAAGGCACCAGAAGGCCAAGATGCCTCTGTCTCACACTGGCAAAGAGCTCACAGCTGCTGGCATCCTGCGCAGTGAAGCCATTGATCTGTCAAGTGATGAAGATCTTCGAGATGACGCTCTTGAGCAACTCATCAAGAGCAAAGAAGAAGCAGAAATCTTCAACAATCTGCCTCTCTTTGATGTCGCCATCATCCACAACTTCATTGACGAGTGGTTTGCCACACCAAACATCAGCTTTGAAGATCTACAGCTGCCCGTTGGCCTCAGCGTCGCCTTCCAAGGCGCTATTGCTTCAGAACTTGCTATTGCCCAGCGCATTGTTGGACTGAAGCAGAAAATTGATCATGAAAAGGCTCAGTTCAAGAAGCATATGGCCAAGCTCAGCGTGCAAGAAGTGAAGAGCTTCAAGATCATGTTGCATGAGCTAAAGGAAAACTTTCTGAAGAAGCATGCAGAAGCTCAGGGTTCACGTGAGCGGATGAAGACTCTGGCTGACATATGTGTGCAAGCCTACAATGAGGCTGAGAAGCGCAAGGCACTTGGGCGTCCTGGCATCGACCCCAAGATGGCCGCAAAGAAAAAGAAGAAGACTGTTCCAGCTGAACCAGAGGCACCAAGGCAGGAAGCAGTTCCGCTTGTCTTCCCAACTGCAACGACTGGCTCGAAGCCAAAGAGCCGGTCAACCGCTTCAGAGCTCAAGAAGACAAGAACTGCAGAGGCTGAAGCCAGGAAGAGGAAACACTCTGAAGCCTCTCCTTCTGCCCCCACTCAGAAAAAGCGAAAGATCAAGAAAGCTCGGGCTGCTCCCACAGAGCCCTTGATAGTTGAACCTATTTCTATGGTTCACCCTGACGCAGAACGTCAACTGACGGTTCATGAGCCTGCTTCCACAGAGACTCCTGAAGCTGAAGACATTCCAGCAGCTGATCCCATCGCTGCTGAAGACATTGGTCATCGTGACAATGTAGAAGATGATGCAGCCCTTCCTTAGTTAGAACACAGCGAACTCATCAGCATTGGTCGTCCACTGACGCCAATTGCACAGGATGCTTCATGGGCGGATCGCCCTCAAGAGGAAGAAGACTATGAGGCCCAGCCCACTCCAGCCCCACAGGCGTCGTCTGCGTTCCGCAGGCTTCGCAAAGGTCCAAGGCCTCAAGTCTATGCTGAAGACATTCCGGCTGCATCAGCCGCAGAAGAAGCACCACACGAGCCCACTCCTCTGCTCCACCAAGAAGCAGTTCTCCAGGAGAACGTGCTTGTGACCGACCCTCCAGCTAGTCAAGCGGAGGATGAAAATCTTGAGGCTGCCACAACCAACAACGAAGCTAATGTGGAGCCCTCCCCAGCAAAAGCTTCAGAAGATAGTGAAGCCACTGAACCCACAACTTCTGTTCCTGAGTCTGCTGCAGGTCCCCAATTCAACTATCATGTTGAGCACAGGCCTCAGGTCCAGAAGCCAATCCCCAGACTGCCAAGGTTTCCAGGTCCTGCATCAGCACCTGGCTCCTTCAACATCAATGGCTTCAGGGCAGACAACACGTTCTTCGATAGCTCCAAGAACCCCTACTCAAGAGAAAGGATATCATCTGATCGGTTCTGGAGCTATCCTCAGCGAAGCTACTACTCTTGCATTCTTTACAACCAAGGTCACATCTTTCCACACAAGCGCCTTGACGTTGAAGCTATAGCTGGTCTGCCCTGTCTAGAAGAAGCGTTGGATTGCTTCAAACAAGTGGGTCTGCTGCAGTTTGTCACTGATGAAGAGCATTGGAATGAAGAGCTGCTGCTACAATTCTATGCCACCCTTCACATCAAAGGATACAGTAGAGATTCAAAGACTTGGATCCTGGAGTGGATGACTGGCAACGTCCATCATGAAGCCAATGCATTTGACATCATTGAGCTCACTGGCTTGCCCACTCCAGGCGATCTTTTTGAGCAAGGCTGTCAACTGCATGCTGAAGCTATTGAGGGCATCTTTCAGCGGCCAGAACCTAATATGAGCCAAATGCTCAGCATGATGAAGCCATTGCCCCCAGATGCTGCGTATCCCACAGAGTTCTTCGTTGAAGACCTTGAGAACCTGCCCAGAACCATCTATCACATCATCCGGCGGACTCTCTGGCCTATCAAAGGGCACTCTCCAAATGCCAAGCTTCAGGGTGCAATGAAGACTTTAGTCTTCAACATACTTCATGGCAAATGCTTCAATGCACAGGACTTCTTCATACGCCAACTTGTTGCATCAGGCATGGATCTGCTTGGTTTGAAATTCTACGCCCCTTGGGTCATGCGGCTGATCAAGCTACACTCCGCCATCAAGTATCAGCCCTCAGCCCGCAACCATCGGATCTTCCTGCCTGATGTGGACATGTCAACTGAAGCCATATATTCTGAGCCTGGCAAGCAACCTCTAAGTCTTCAGAATGCAGAACATCAGAGCTTCACTCAGAATGTTGAAGGCGTTGAAGCAGTTTCTCGGGTGTATCCTTTGGCTGGCACTACACGTGCACCACACCCTGCTTCAACTGAAGCCACTGACAGTGCCACTGCTTCAGGACCCAAGAAGCGCACTCGCGTTCTCAACGACCGAGAGCTTCTTGTGGCCCTTCATCAGAAACAAGATAGGCATCATGACTGGCTGAAGCGTCAGATGAAAAGCCTCTTGGTGGATGTTAATCGCACTCGAAATCTTGCCACCAAGAACGCTTTTGTTGCCCATGAAACCTGTCGCCGCACATGGAAAGGGCTAAAGATGATGCTTTCTGAAGCTGATCTTCAAGAGGATGGCTTCACTGAGAGATTCAAATTTGACTCCACACCTCCTCGAAGAGCTGTGCTGCCGGGGACTCCATCTCTTGAAGACTCTGAGTTTTCTTCCTCTGCTGCCACAGTCACTGCCAGAATCATTGAGGAAGAAGACGATGCTACTTCACCACCATCTGCTTCAGCACCTCCAAGCTCTTCTGCACCGCCAAACAACATCAACAACCCTGCTACTTCATCTACTCCTCATGGGAATGAGTAGAGGCTCTATGTCTTCAAACCTTTTTGGTCATTACTGACAAAAAGGGGAGAAGCATATGAGATTGATAGTCTTCAAGCGGGTTCATATGGGCGGGTGCCTTATATTTTGCTTCGTGCTTACAACTCTCGTTTTTGCTACATTTGGTTCATATGAGTTGTAACACTTAAACCAGATGGTCGTCTGCTACTTGTTTGCCACCCTGTTTTGCGAAGATAAATTCCGCATGTGCGACGATAAATTCCGCACTTATCTCATTCTGCAGACGTCCATTTTCCATTATGCATGTCATTATCTTCATATAGTTTCACATGCATAGTGGATTGTCATCATAAGCTGAAGTGGATCTCCACAAGTACAACCTGCCATATGCATTTGCATTCCAAAAGCAAATTAACTTATATGCACATCTTTAGGGGGAGCCCTTGCAACTTATGAAGACAATTCCTTATCCTTTACAATTTCACAGACTATATTCCCTGTTGAAAACTTCAACTAGTTTGTCATCGATCACCAAAAAGGGGGAGATTGTAAGTGCATCTAGTGCCACCCCTAGTTGATTTTGGAGTATTGACGACAAACCTAGTTGAGGGACTAATGTGTTTGTGAGAATTGCAGGATAACACAGGTAGAAGTCCCTCATTGATTCGGTTTTACTACCAGAGATGACCCCTAAAAATGTATGAAGACATTGAAGTTCAAGGTGGTATATGAAGATATTCACATTGAAGACTATGACAAAAGAAGACACGATATGAAGCCTATGGAGCTCGAAGACTTAGATCTTTCGTAGTTCTTTTTCTTTTGTGTTGAGTCATAGGAACCACCGTACTGTTAAGTGGGGTCCAGGAGAACCAGTCAAAATGACTGAAGTGATGCCTAAACCAAAAACCTATGTCTTCGAGTGAAGACAATGAGAGCGAATCTTGTCCAGAGCCGGACAAGTCAGCTTTGCTTGTAGCCCAAGTAAAGTTGCCATGAGAGTTTGAAATCTGACCGTTGAGACACGTGTCAGTTCCTTAGTGACCCAGGGTCATTTTGGACAAATCAGGTCGGGTTGCCAAGTGGCTATAAATAGCCCACCCCCTATAACCATAAACGGTTGGCTGCTCAGATTTCAGTGCACGGCTTTTGTCGTTTGAGAGCAACCCACCTCGAAGCCTTTGAGAGAAAATTCCTAGCGAGGAGAAAATCCCTAACCACCCAGAGCCAGAGAGAATTGGGCATCACTTAAGTCTTCTTGTCTGAGTGATCTGAAGACTTATTACACTTGAGGACTGTGCATCCTCCAGCCGGTTAGGCGTCGCATTCTGAGCATCCAAGAGACATTGTGGATTGCCGGTGAACGAAGTCTGTGAAGGTTTGGGAGTCTACCTTGAAGACTTACCTGAGTGATTGGGCGAGGACTATGTGACCTTAGCTCAAGGAGAATACGGTGAGGATTTGGTGTCCTGCGCTGCGTGTTCAGGACTGGGTGTCCGGGACTGTGTGTCCTAAGGTTTAAATACCTAGCCGCTCCAACCAGACGTACAGTTGTCACAGCAACTGGAACTGGTCCAACACATCATTGTCTTCAACGAGTCACTGGTTTCATCTTCACTTCCTTTTACTTACTGATTAATCATTGTGAAGTCATTGCATCTGTTCTATCTTTTGTCTTCACAACGTGAGTGAATGATCTGTTTGGCTTCATAACATCTTCCTACCTGATCCTTATTACACTACAGCTATTTGTCACTATGCTTTCACTCTGTTGATACTTGACCATGGCTTGCCTAGTGTAGTCTACCTTCCGCTGCATAGTTATAGGCATATCTCTACTGTTTGTCTTCATAACTTCCACGTTTTGAAGACTTTCATAAAAATTGCCTACTCACCCCCCCTCTAGTCGATATAACGCACTTTCACTTAGGATTGGGTCTTGTCCATCACATCATTCTCCTAATGATGTGATCCCGTTATCAACGACATCCAATGTCCATGGTCAGGAAGCCGTAACCATCTATTGATCAACGAGCTAGTCAACTAGGGGCTTACTAGGGACATGGTGTTGTCTATGTATCCACACATGTATCTGAGTTTCCTATCAATACAATTCTAGCATGGATAATAAACGATTATCATGAACAATGAAATATAATATAATAATAACTAATTTATTATTGCCTCTAGGGCATATTTCCAACAGTCTCCCACTTGCACTAGAGTCAATAATCTAGTTCACATCGCCATGTGATTAACACTCACAGGTCACATCGCCATGTGACCAACATCCAAGAGTCTACTAGACTCAATGATCTAGTTCACATCACTATGTGATAAACACTCAAAGAGTTCTGGGTTTGATCATGTTATGCTTGTGAGAGAGGTTGTAGTCAACGGGTCTTGCCATATTCAGATCCCTATGTATTTCGCAAAACTTTACATCGTAGATGCTGCTGCCATGTTTCACTTGGAGCTATTCCAAATTGTTGCTCCATTATACGTATCCGGTATCTCTACTCAGAGCTATCCGGATAGGTGTTAAGCTTGCATCGACGTAACTCTTTATGTCGAACTCTTTATCACCTCCATAACCGAGAAATATTTCCTTATTCCTCTAAGGATAATTTTGACCGCTATCTGGTGATCTACTCCTAGATCACCTTTGTACCCTCCTGCCAAACATGTGGCAAGGCACACATCAGGTGCGGTACTTCAGCATGGCATACCGTATAGAGCCTATGACAAAAGCATAGGGGACGACCTTCATCCTTTCTCTTTCTTATGCCGTGGTCATGCTTTGAGTCTTACTCAACTTCACACCTTACAACTCAGGTAAGAACCCCTTCTTTGACTGATCTATTTTGAACTCTTTCAAAAACATGTCAAGGTGTGCGTTCTTTGAAAGTATCATCAGGCGTCTTGATCTATTTCTATAGATCTTGATGCCCAATATGTAAGCAGCTTTATCCAGGTCTTCCTTTGAAAATCACTCTTCAAACAACCGTTTATGCTTTCCAGAAATTCTACATTATTTCAGATCAACAATATGTCATCCACATATACTTATCATAAATATTGTAGTGCTCCCACTCACTTTCTTGTAAATACAAGTTTCTAGCAAACATTGTATAAACCTAAAAGCTTTGATCACTCCATCAAAACATATATTCCGATTCCGAGATGCTTGCTCTAGTCCATAGAAGGATTGCTGGAGCTAGCATACCTTTTAGCATCCTTAGGATCGACAAAACCTTTTATTGTATCACATACAACTTTTCTTACGAAAACTGGTAAGAAAACTTGTTTTGACATCCATCTGTAAGATTTCATAATCGAAAAATACAGCTAATGCTATCATGATTCCGACGGACTTAAGCATCGCCACGGGTGAGAAATTCTCATCGTAGTCAACTCCTTGAACTTGTGAAAAGACTCTTTCCCACAAGTCGAGCTTCATAGACGGCAACATTACCGCCCACGTCCATCTTCTTCTTAAAGATCCATTTATCTCAATGGCTTGCCGATCATCGGGCATGTCCACCAAAGTCCATACTTTGTTCTGATATATGGATCCTATTTCGGATTTCATGGCTTCTAACCATTTGTCGGAATACGGGCCCACCATCGCTTCTCCATAGCTCGTAGGTTCATTGTTGTCTAACAACATGATATCTAAGACAGGATTACCGTACCACTTAGGAGTAGTACATATCCTTGTCGACCTACGAGGTTTGATAGCAACTTGATCCGAAGCTTCATGATCACTATCATTAACTTCCTATTCAACAGACGTAGGCGCCACAGAAAACATCTTTCTGTGTTGCATCACTCTCTGGTTGAAGTAAAGGTTCGACAACCTCATCAAGTTCTATCTTCCTCCCACTCAATTATTTCGAGAGAAACTCCTTCTCGAGAAAGGACCCGTTCTTAGCGACAAACAATTTGCCCTCGGATCTGAGATAGAAGGTATACCCTACTGTCACCTTTGGGTATCCTATGAAGATGTGTTTGTCTGCTTTGGGTTCGAGCTTCTCCGGCTGAAGCCTTAAGCATGGCAGCCCCAAACATTAAGAAACGACAACTTTGGTTTCTTGCCAAACCAATGTTCATACGACGCCGTCTCAACGGACTTAGATGGTGTTCTATCTAAAGTGAATGCAGCTGTCTCTAACGCATAACCTCAAAATGAAAACGGTAGATTGATAAGAGACATCATAGATCGCACCATATCTCATAAGGTTCGATTACGATGTCCGGACACATCATAACTCAGTGGTGTTCCAGGTGGCTTCAACTGTGAAACAATTCCACAATGTCTTAAGTGATTGCCAAACTCATAACTCAGATATTCTCATTGATCAGATCATAGGAATTTGATATTCTTGTTATGATGATTCTTAACTTCACTCTGAAATCGCTTGAACTTTTCAAACATTTCAGACTTGTGCTTCATTAAGTAAATATACCTATATCTACTCAAATCGTCAGTGAAGATGAGAAAATAGCGATATCCACCACACGCTTCAATTCTCATTGGATCACACGCATCAGCATGTATGATTTCCAACAAGTCACTTGCCCGTTTCATTGTACCTGAAAGCGGGGTCTTAGTCATCCTGCCCATGAGGCATGGCTCGCATGTGTCAAGCGATTCAAAATCAAGTGACTCCAAACATCCATCGACATGGAGTTTCTTCATGCATCTTACGCCAATATGACCTAAGCGGCAGTGCCACGAGAAAGTGATACTATCATTATTAACTCTACATCTTTTGGCGTGAACATGTGTATCACCACGACCGAGATTCAATGAACCATTCACATAGGGTGCATGACCATGAAAGGTATCATTCATGTAAACAGAATGACCATTATTCTCTAACTTAAATGAATGACCGTATTGCAATGAACATGATCTAATCATATTCATGCTCAACGTAGACACCTGATAACATTTATCTAGGTTCAATACTAATCCCGAAGGCACATGGAGCGTGTGATGGTGATCTCATCAACTTTGGAAAGACCTCCAACACACATCGTCACCTCGCCCTCAGCCAGTCTCTATTTAGTCCGTAGCTTTTGCTTCAAGTCACCAATAATAGTAACTGAACCGGTATCCAATACCCAGGTGCTACCAGGAGTACTTGTGAGGTACACATTAATAACACGTATATACTTTGTTGAAGTTGCCAGCCTTCTTATCTACCATGCATTTGGGGTAATTCCGCTACCAGTGACCGTTCCCCTTACAATAGAAGCACTTAGTCTCGGGTTTGGGTTCAACCTTGGGTTCCTTCACTGGAGCGGCAATTGGTTTGCCATCCATGAAGTTTCCCTTCTAGCCCTTGCCCTTCTTGGAACCATGGTCTTGTCAAACCATCAACACTTGATACTCTTTCTTGATTTCTACCTTCTGCGGTTTTAAACACCGCGAACAGCTCCGGGATCAACTACATCCCTTGCATGTCATAGTTCATCACGAAGATCTAGTAGCTTAGTGATAGTGGCTAGAGAACTCTATCAATCACTATCTTATCTGGAAGTTTAACTCCCACTTGATTTAAGTGATTGTAGCACCCAAACATTATGAGCACATACTCACTAGCTGAGCTATTCTCCTCCATCTTGTTGGCAAAAAAACTTGTCAGAGGTCTCACACCTCTCAACACGGGCATGAGCCTGAAATCCCAATTTCAGCTCTTGGAACATCTCATATGTTCTATGGCGTTCAAAACGTCATTGGAATCCCGATTCTAAGCCGTAAAGTATGGTGCACTAAACTATCAAGTAGTCATCAGGATGTGTCTGTCAGGTGTTCACAACATCCACAGACGACGTTGTAGGGGTTTGCACATCGAGCGGTGCATCAAAGACGTAAGCCTTCTGTGTAGCAGTGAGGACACTCCTCGGACTACGGACCTAGTCCGCATCAGTGCTTACAATATCTTTCAACTTGGTCTTTCTCTAGGAACGTATTGGAACAGGGAGCTACAACATGAGCTATTTATCTACAACATATTTGCAAAGACAATTTAGACTATGTTCATGATAATTGAGTTCATTTAATGAACTCCCACTCAGATAGACATCCCTCTAGTCATCTAAGTGAAACATGATCCGAGTCAACTAGGCCGTGTCCGATCATCACGTGAGACGGACTAGTCAACATCGGTGAACATCTTCATGTTGATCGTATCTTCTATACGACTCATGATCGACCTTTCGGTCTTCCGTGCTCCGAGACCATGTCTGTACATGCTAGGCTCGTCAAGTCAACCTAAGTGTTTTTGCTGTGTAAATCTGGCTTACACCCGTTGTATTCGAACGTTAGAATCTATCACACCCGATCATCACGTGGTGCTTCGAAACAACGAACCTTCGCAACGGTGCACAGTTAGGGGGAACACCTTTCTTGAAATTTTAGCGAGGGATCATCTTATTTAAGCTACCGTCGTTCTAAGCAAATAAGATGTAAAACATGATAAACACCACATGCAATCAAATAGTGACATGATATGGCCAATATCATTTTGCTCCTTTTGATCTCCATCTTCGGGGCTCCATGATCATCGTTGTCACCGGCATGACACCATGATCTCCATCATCATGATCTTCATCATCGTGTCTTCTTGAAGTTGTCTCGTCATCTATTACTTCTACTACTATGGCTAACGCTTTAGCAATAAAGTAAAGTAATTACATGACGTTTAAGTTGACACGCAGGTCATAAATAAATTAAGACAACTCCTATGGCTCCTGCCGGTTGTCATACTCATCGACATGCAAGTCGTGATTCCTATTACAAGAACATGATCAATCTCATACATCACATATATCATTCATCACATCCTTTTGGCCATATCACATAACAAGGCATATGCTGCAAAAACAAGTTAGACGTCCTCTAATTGTTGTTGCAAGTTTTTACGTGGCTGCTATAGGTTTCTAGCAAGAACGTTTCTTACCTACGCCAAAACCACAACGTGATATGCCAATTTCTATTTACCCTTCATAAGGACCCTTTTCATCGAATACTAAAGTGGGAGAGACAGACACCCGCTAGCCACCTTATGCAACTAGTGCATGTCAGTCGGTGGAACCAGTCTCACGTAAGAGTACGTGTAAGGTCGGTCCGGGCCGCTTCATCGCACGATGCCGCCGAATCAAGATAAGACTAGTAACGGCAAGCAAATTGACAATATCCACGCCCACAACTGCTTTGTGTTCTACTCGTGCATAGAAACTACGCATAGACCTAGCTCATGATGCCACTGTTGGGGAATGTAGCAGAAATTTAAAATTTTCTACGCATCACCAAGATCAATCTATGGAGTAATCTAGCAACGAGGGGAAGGAGAGTGCATCTACATACCCTTGTAGATCGCTAAGCGGAAGCGTTCAAGTGAATGGGGTTGATGGAGTCGTACTCGTCGTGATTAAAATCACCGGAGATCCTAGTGCCGAACGGATGGCACCTCCGCGTTCAACACACGTGCAGCCCGGTGACGTCTCCTACGCCTTGATCCAGCAAGGGGAGAAGGAGAGGTTGGGGAAGACTCCATCCAGCAGCAGCACGACGGCGTGGTGGTGGTGGAGGAGCGTCGCAATCCTGCAGGGCTTCGCCAAGCACCGCGGGACAGGAGGAGGGAGAGAGGCAGGGCTGCGCCGTGGAGAGGTCAAAACTCATCTGTTGTCAGCCCCAAAGTCCTCAAGTATATATAGGAGAGAGGGAGGGGGGTGCGCCCCCTTTAGGGTTTCCACCCCAAGGGGTGCGGCAGCCCCAAACCCATATAGGGTGGCGGCCAAGGGGGGGAGAGGGGAAACTTGCCCCCCAAGCTAGGTGGAGGCGCCCCCTCCCCAAACCCTAGGCGCCTTGGGCCCTTGTGGGGGGCGCACCAGCCCACCTGGGGTTGGTCCCCTCCCACACTTGGCCCATGCAGCCCTCCGGGGCTGGTGGCCCCACTTGGTGGACCACCGGGACCCTCCCGGTGGTCCCGGTACATTACCGATAAAACCCGAAACTTTTCCGGCGACCAAAACAGGACTTCCCATATATAAATCTTTACCTCCGGACCATTCCGGAACTCCTCATGACGTCCGGGATCTCATCCGGGACTCCGAACAACATTCGGTAACCACGTATATCTATTCCCTATAACCCTAGCGTCATCGAACCTTAAGTGTGTAGACCCTACGGGTTCGGGAACCATGCAGACATGACCGAGACAACTCTCCGGCCAATAACCAACAGTGGGATCTGGATACCCATGTTGGCTCCCACATGTTCCATGATGATCTCATCGGATGAACCACGATGTCAAGGATTCAATCAATCCCGTATACAATTCCCTTTGTCTAGCGGTACGATACTTGCCCGAGATTCGATCGTCGGTATCCCGATACCTTGTTCAATCTCGTTACCGGCAAGTCTCTTTACTCGTTCTGTAACACATCATCCCATGATCAACTCCTTGGTCACATTGTTCACATTATGATGATGTCCTACCGAGTGGGCCCAGAGATACCTCTCCGTTTACACGGAGTGACAAATCCCAGTCTCGATTCGTGCCAACCCAACAGACACTTTCGGAGATACCTGTAGTGAACCTTTATAGCCACCCAGTTACGTTGTGACGTTTGGTACACCCAAAGCATTCCTACGGTATCCGGGAGTTGCACAATCTCATGGTCTAAGGAAATGATACTTGACATTAGAAAAGCTTTAGCATACGAACTACACAATCTTTGTGCTAGGCTTAGGATTGGGTCTTGTCCATCACATCATTCTCCTAATGATGTGATCCCGTTATCAACGACATCCAATGTCCATGGTCAGGAAACCGTAACCATCTATTGATCAACGAGCTAGTCAACTAGATGCTTACTAGGGACATGGTGTTGTCTATGTATCCACACATGTATCTGAGTTTCCTATCAATACAATTCTAGCATGGATAATGAACGATTATCATGAACAATGAAATATAATATAATAATAACTAATTTATTATTGCCTCTAGGACATATTTCCAACACTATGATGCACTTCACTCTTTTCTTGACGTAAGCCGAGGAATCAATCATGTTATTTCTTATACTTGTTTACTAATTGGGTGCTCCTTTTAGGATTTCACATCACATTCATCCTAGAAAACCATAGGACATTAACCTTAGGAACACGTTCTACGGTTAGGATCAAATAAGCGACCATGGTCTTGATTTGTTGTCCAGCCTACGCAAGCGAACTTCCCGCCCAGCCAACTAGTCATCGTGCTAAGAACCCCAAGGCCATCAAAGATGAGGTGGACCGGCGACTGCGTCGACATGAAGCACACGGAATCTAGATGAACCATATGAATTATGTCATGTTTAATTTATGTACTATTTAATGGGGGTTGTTGTGCTTAGGCCGACAGATATTATTAAAAGATCTGCCACCTTGCAAGCTGTCAGATCTGACACAATCTATCGGTTGAATGTTTCCTCTACTTCGCAACAGAGATCTTGTTGTAAAAAACATTTGCAATAGAGGTTGTGTTGCGGATTTTTTTGCAACATAGGTTGGGGTGTGGATTTTTTTTTTCAACAGATGTCGTGTTGCAGTGTTTTTTTTGCAACATAGGATATGTTGCCGTTTTTTGCAACATAGGTTTTTTGTCTTCACTTTTGTTACAACAATGGTGATTTGTGGAAAAACTTTTGCAACATAGATAATGTTGCAAAAAATTTTGCAACTGGAAACAATGTGCAGAAGCGTCGCCATCGTTGCCTGCGTCTAGCGCGTCACCGCCGACCGCAACAGGTCTGTAGAGTCGTCGCACCTGCTGTTGCAGAAGCACGCTGATGAGTCGTGCCTCGCCTGAAAAGCAACTTGAGGTGAGCGAGCCGTCAACGAAAAATAGCAGGAAGTGAAGGACGGCGGTGAAGGCCTACCTCACCGGCGAATGACGACTACCGACGCGGGTCGATGGCGAGCATGGGCGCGCGTGAGCGCGTGGCGGAAGCCGACTGGTAGCGTCTCATTCTATCTGGGGAGGAGAGATGCGAGAGAGAGGAGAGAGTCGTGGAATACGATGCAACTAAGTTCTATTTCAAAAAATCAGATGGATACATATGTAGAGCCCATAGGGACACGTGTTGTGTAGAGGAAGCGACGGACGTGATATCCATTTTCAGCCGGTTGACATTGAGTGTTTTTCCTATTTAATTTACGTTGCACTTGAAATTAAGTTGTATGCTATGGACAGAATTTTGCATAAATCCCTAATTTTCACTTTTGGTATTGTTCCTCACAAAATCCCAACAAAACAATTTCCCGTTGATTTTTTCGTAAAATATAAAAGGGAAAGGAGCAGGTTTCCGCCCAACGGCTCTCTTCAACATTTCCCCACCGAGGTCGCCTTCCCCGCCCCGGAGCCCGCTCGCTCAAGAACAAAGAACCAGAACCAGGAGGGAGAAATCCCAAATCCCGAGCCCCCATGGAAAGCAACGGCGAGCCCCCCAACAAGGCCGCCGCGCTCGCCCCCGCGGCCGTCCCCGGCGCCGCCGCCGCGGTCCCTGGAGGCGGCGTGGATTTCTTGAGCCGCCTCCCCGACCACCTCCTCGTCGACATCCTCCTCCGCCTCCGCACCAAGGAAGCCGTCGCGACGAGCGTCCTATCCCGGAGATGGCGCGGCGTATGGGCCCAGCTTCCCCACCTCTTCTTCGACGGCGTACACCCCTCCGTGCCCGCCCGTGCCCTCGCGGCCTACGAGGCCCTCGCCGCCCCGGAGGCGCACGACATCCAGAGCCTCGCCGTCTCGCCCTACCAGGTGGACGCGCGGGAGACCTTCGCCTGGCTTTCCCTCGCCGCGCCCCTCCTCTGCGGCCGGCTCCACCTCGACGACAGCCGCGCCGTGTCGGACGAAATGGAAGAGCTCTTTCGGGGACGACGACCACGGCACGACGGCGAGGCGTCCGAGATGCCCTGCTTCAGGAGAGCCACAGAGATTCGACTTCGCCTCGGGTTTCTTACCCTGGAGCTGCCACGGGTCGGCGTCTTCGACGCGCTTAGGCTGATGCGGTTGCAGAACTTCCAGTCCCGGGGCCAGTTTCTCATCAGCGACACCATGCTCCCGTCCTTGCAAGAACTAACCATGAGCAGCGTCCGTGACATGAACGTGCTGACGCTCAACTCCAAGTCTCTGGTATCTATTGATCTGTCCTATCTCATGGGGCTTGAGCGTCTCCACATCACGGCTCCAGGGCTCCATCAGCTAGATGTGGTACGCTGCTTCTATGATTCTCTCAAACCAGTTGCCAGCATTACTGCAGAGAGATTAGAGGTGTTCAGGTGGAATGGGCCTTATGATCTAGAGTCTGTCCACCTCGGAGAGATGCCATGCCTCCAGACGCTCGGAGCACCTCCTATGGACACACATCGTTGGCGAGGTTTTCAGATGGCTCAGATATGTGCAGGGTTTCTTGGTCGCTTTGCAGCAGTTCACCACCTTGAGCTTGAGATGACTCTTGGTGTGAGTGCCTTTTCTTCCTCTTGGATACAATTATTTTTACGGTCTCCTCTTGGACTTAAACTGTGCAATGTTATTCATGAGCATAAATTATTCTCTCCTTGAATAATATCGATCAGTGTGCCATTGAGATAAAATTGTATTGTAACGAGGCAAGATCATACGTATCTTTTCATTGATAGAAGGAGTGTGAGAAATTACAATCGGGTGGGGAAGTACATCAAACGACACATGCACAAGATGGTTAAGTAACTGTTGACTAGTATGGAAGTGCACAAGCATAATTAGAGCAGGAAAGCAGCAAATAGGAGTTCCGAAATAGCATTGTTGGTATTGTAGAATATGCTTCTAGTGGTTTGAGTTTGCAAGTATCCTTCAGGAAATCAGGAAATAGGTGGTCAGAAACAGCATTGTCGGTATTGTAGGATATGCTTCAAGTGGTTTGAGTTTGTGTTTGTACATGTGCAAGTATCGTTCAATAAACCAGAAAATAAGAGTTCAGAAACAGCACCTTTGGTGTCGTAGAATGTACATTCAGTGGTTTGAGTCTGCAAGTTTGTACATATGCAAGTATCCTTCAGGAAATCAGGAAATAGGTGGTCAGAAACAGCATTGTCAGTATTGTAGGATATACTTCAAGTGGTTTGAGTTTTTGTTTGTACATGTGCAAGTATCGTTCAATAAAGCAGAAAATGGGAGTTCAGAAACAGCACCGTTGGTATTGTAGAATATTCATTCAGTGGTTTGAGTTTGCGAGTGTCGTTCAGGAAAGCAGAAAATAGGAGCTCAGAAACAGCACTGTTGGTATTGTAGGATATACTTCAAGTGGTTTGACTTTGCACGTCTGTACATGTGCAAGTATCCTTCAGGAGCAGCATTGTTGGTTTTGTAGAATATGCTACTGTGCCTTTTGACTTATGCGTAAGATATTCTACTGGTGGTTTTTAGATATGTATATATTGCAAGGATTCTCAGAGTATACAAGGAAAAGATCGAATGTTAAGGCTGATGTAGTTTCTCAATCTGTTACTCAGAGTGTAAATTCACTGAGGATCATTTTTATGGGCTCACCTTTTTTGACTTCCAATGAATCAGCCGAGGATGGATAGCTCGTTGCTCCTGATGGAAGACATAGTCATCCCTAATGTGGATATCTTGGGGTTATCCTTAGAAACAAATGAACATGCTTTTGAAAGAAGTGTACTGCGGTTTCTCACGAAGTGTCATGGTATAAGAGAGCTGCGCCTATCATTCGAAATCCGAGATGAGGTAATCATACCCTCTGTAGTATACCTGTATTCAGCATTTTCAGCACCCTATGGTTACAATCTGTTGAACGACTGAAGTTACACACCGGCTGTTAAATTGAGCAATGCATTTATATTTCTTATATAATTGGGAACCAGAGCACACTAATGATTTTTAAGTGACACATAAATTCCAGTATAGCTGGTGTCCAATGGTGTGCATGAACATGAATGCCCATTGTGTATTGGACTAGAACTAAGTTCCCTTCTCTGTTAGGACTAGGAGAGCATAGACATGTTGAGGACATACAGCGGAAAAATAAGAGCATTACTAGGAAGGTGCATTAACATCATAATAAGGATAAGGAAAAGCTCTTGATACGAGTTAATTAATAGGAATAGTTGCAGAGGCCAGGGGTGCTCCCTCATTTTTTCGGACAAAAACTTGGTAGGTGTAGTTAGTATAAAGTGTACATATATTATCAAGTACCAGTATATATCTTTCTTTTAGAGTTTCTTACACTTTCTGTATTGTGATTGTAAACACCAAATTAGTTACTAGCGTCTATCGTTCCGGTTTATACTCGCCAATACCATTTGCACTGCACAGTTATTTTTGTTCCATGCATCTTCGGTTCAGTTATGAGTTTAAAACGAGGTGGCTAAAATCGTTGTCCAACGTGCAAATGTTTTTCACTTCGTATGATATAGTCAGTAATATCATTGTGCCTGAAAATGGGCAAGATAGGTAATCTGTTATTCCATGAGGTGGGAGATTTTTGAAAATACTGCTTGTGCTTGATCACGTGATTACTGCATCTCTGATATTTCCTTGATGGTGAGTCAGTTACACTGGCGAACCTCGGAACTTGAATTGTTTTCAAATGATAGCGCTAAATTAAAGATTTGTCGCGCTTACCGTTTGCTTATTCTGTAGCATGGCAATTAAAAGCTTTTACACTGGCCATGATGGGCTAGACTCATGCATCTTCTGTTCCAGTTTTGTCTCTGCCATTTCTAACGCACCTGGTGTGCTCTGCTCTCCTTCCAGGTCCGAAGTTACTGTTCGCCAAACTGCATTTGCCACACTGAGCCAGGAGCCGAGGGCGTTCTGATGCTGGCTCTGAGAGAAGTGTATATCATCAATTTTGATGGGGATGCAGGTGAAGTTTACGTTGTGGAACAACTCCTGCAACGGGCACCGGGTCTTACAGTTTTGACAATAGCCTCGGAGGCTGAGGACCCTTCATTGGGCAACATCGAAAGCTCATGCCCTGCAGATTGTAGATTTGAGCTTTTATGGTATTAGAAGCGAAGAGGAATGCGTACATCTGTTCGCTGTGCATTGTCGGCACGTTGCAACATGTATGCGGTGGGCATATTTGGTGACATGATCTCTGACTTGCTATTAGAGCTCTGAACCATACTTTTTTTTTGGAGGAATGCATACAATCCTCAAATGAGGAATACATACATCTGTTCATTGTAAATTCTGGGCAGGTAGCAAAACATGTATACAGTGGGTACATTTGGATTCATGAATGATGACCGCGATTGAGCAGTCCCGCATTATTGGATTCATGAATGTGGTCAGTTGAGTGTACTTGTTTGTGTGTTGCTGCCTTTGTTGTGTTTGGGATGGACCTGTTGGCTGTCCACCGTCGCTACGGATGATAACCGAGCTCATGTGGTTAATTTGAAATGGTGTTGGTGTGTCCGCAACTGCCTGGGCAGCGTTTCTTTGATGCCCATGAGACCTGAAAATCGCTCGATTTTGCGCTGAACTTGAGGTTTCCATTGGTCACGCGCCTGTGTGTCCACGCTGAGCATTTTATCATCTAGCTCGAAGCTCCTGCAAGAGAGCATCCTTCTGTGAAGAGAAACTAAACAACTGTAGTCCATCCGACAAAAAGAAGATCGTTTCTACAAAGGGCACTTTTATTAACTTAAATATAGTATCATGTGGATATATAACATGAAGAGCGATGCCGGACCTCTGCCTCTGCATAGATATGCACAACCAAAAGTAACAAGTCCGACCAAACAAATAGGACGCCGATAACTGCCACACGTGTGACATATACGACATGCGCCCACACATCATGTGTGGTGTGAGCAGGAGGCAGCCCACACGGACTGTGTGTGGGCGGACATTAGAATTGCCACATGTGTGGGCGCGGCTACTTCGTGCCACACGCCCAACAAGTACTACTCATCTCCACTCCGTGCGTGTGGCACGAAGCAAAAATGCCCACACGTCCTGACGCAGCTACGTTAGTTACCCCGCGGGATGACGATTTAGTTGCCATCCTGATTGGCAGATGTAGTCATCCGGGATGGCAAGTGTAGTTGTAAAAGCATGGCAACTCTATCCATTTTGGTTAACTATAATTGCCATGTCTAATTTATGGTAGTTGCCGCGTGTAATCAAACCGTAGTTGCCGTGTGTGATTAACTACTTGCCACATATGGTCAAAATAGTAGTTGCCATGTGTGTTTACCTAGTTGCCACGTGTGGTCCAACCATAGTTGTCATGTATTGTTAATCACAGTTGCCATGTGTGTTTATCTGGTTGCCACGTACGCGCAACTGCAGTTGCCGTGTAGCAAAGAATCACAGTTGCCATGTGTGTACCGAGTTGCCACGTTCGCGTAACTGCAGTTGCCATGTAGCAAAGAATCACAGTTGTCATGTGTGTGTATCGAGTTGCCACGTTCGCGTAACTGCAGTTGCCATCCACAAGATAGTAGTGTCGTGTGGGCGAAAAGCAGTTCGCCCACACGCGCATGACCTAGTTGGTGGCTGTGTGGGCGAAAAGCAGTTCTTCTATACAATGCAGCTGGCAAACAACGTGGTGCGGGCGTGTGGGCAAACTCTCTAACGCCCACACACCAGCCCCGCCCTACGTGACACACTAAATTCACCTTTTCGTGTCAAGATTCGTGCAAAAGACAGTGAACGACGATTCAGACGTGTGGGCGAGTTGGGTAACACCCACACGTATGGGCGTTAGTGTTTTCGAAAAAATAAAAAGGGTGAAGCAAACAAGGCTCCTGCATTGTCCTCAACGGGCCAACACGGGTAGTGTTCCAATCTTCGCCGTCTCTGGGGCCCCTATTCCTCCTCTATCCTCTCGCCGCCACCAGGCGAAGCCCCATGCGGAAGGCAGTGACGGCAGGACTTCTCTCCCTTTGTTGTGTCCTTCCCTTCGCCCGACGTAGTCGTTCGTCTCCTTGTGGTGCCCGTGTTCATGGCCGCCGGTTGGGCTCCGTTCTCCACCGCGAACTAGGGGTGCTAGGTTTTGACGGTGTGGCCAGGAGGGCTGCAGCTGCCCCATCCCGGGCCATCGGCAATCGACCGCCGCGACCTGCTCTTCCCTGCCCAGATCTGGCCATGGCTGGCTGGCCGGGGATGTCGACGTGGGCGGGTTCTTTCCCAGATTTGACCATGGACGTGCAATACAGGGCGTGTCTTCCCTTGCCATGTCTGGTCGGGGGCTAGCTAGGTTGCCATTGTGGGCCGGTCTATGTTTAGATCCAACAAGGGGTCGTGGCCAAGAGCGTCGTGACCGCTCTGCAGCCGCTAGTGTTGGTCCTTGCGATGATCACTCTGGCCCGAGACGACGGCCTTGCTGCGGACTTCAGTGGCCACCGAAAGATCTCCGTGGCCTCCCTGCATGCATGAGCTTCCAGGGTCGTTGGATCCATCACCCCAGGTAACACAACATCCGAAGCACCCAGGAAATGTCCATCTTCACTCTTGTAGACAACTCTGACCGCCCCTTTGTTCGTTGTTTTGGCCAGCTCCATCAACATTAAGTTTCACCATGCCTGGGCCAGGCCGAACCCACTTTGCTGGTTTCCTTCTCGTACGGAGCCCTAGTGGTAGCCCGAGCAGGTGGTGTCCTTCTGCTGCAGTACTCGACCTACTCAAGGCATTGTCCGATGAACAAGTTTGTGGACCAAGGGCTCTGAAATTCCCCCTCATGAATTGCTCGACGCCGAGCCCACCATATCACCCAAAGGGTCACCAAGACCTCCACAAACATAAGTACATAGTGTTATGTACTATTTAGCTTGGTGATGAAACGCAGGATGCCAAGCTATGGCTATTTAGCTTGAGCAAGACGCTGGATAGTGTTATGTACTTGAGCAGTTTTAACATGGTCCCTCTTACCCCCTCTTTTCATATGAGAGGTAAGAGTATAAAATAGATCTTAGCCGTTGATCTCATTAATGAATGGCTTGATTGACTCTTACCTTCTTACCTCATATGTAAAAAAAGGAGGTAAGAGGGACCATGTTAAAATTTGCCCCAAACAAAAGGAACTGCAGCGTCATCCTCACATAGCGCCCATACACTCTTTGTCATATCGCAATCGAGTAAAGCGTGCCACCAGGAATCTACCACAACGTTGCAAATCGAACATGCCGCTGATTGTGCCATTTTACGATCCTTTCCGACCTCTCCCGTGGGCAAAGATGCCCTTGCTAGTCTCCATGCAAACACTTTCAGTTTGGCCGGGACTTTAACCTTCCACAACCCACGCCAAAATTTCTCATCTCCTTTTTTGTTTGAGCTCGCCGTAGCTACTTGCCTCCAGTCCTTGCATTGCATCTTAGTCTATAGAAGCATCATATATGTCGATCTCAATGAGAAAGAGCTGCTCTTTCCATGCCAGGCCCGGCAATCACTCTGATGGACCATACTTAGTGGGACCTGGCGGATGGCTTCTACATCCATTGGAAGGAAATGTGAGTGGAGCTCCTTCCATTCCTTTGATGCAACGTGCATAAAACCACACACTCGTTATGGGGGACTAATGGTGATAGTGCATGTTAGGCCTAAGACGATGGTGGTGCTTCAACCCGGCAATTCCACCCATAGGTACGCGTGCCCATGGGCACTCGACCCGAATGGGTAGGGTATGGGTCTCCATGTGCGCGTAGTGATGGTAGGGTATGGGTACACGCCTATACCCATGGATTATCCGATGGGCTACCCGATTAATGTGACATGTATGTGACCTAGTGAAAACTTGTAATTATTAACTAATTATTTAGTATGTATGCACAAGGCACAGAGAAACAGAGGAGAGAAATGTAGGGTGAATGTATGAATATACAGGCCAAGCACCTAACACAGAACACATGAGAAAAAGAATACGTGCGTGAGGCTCATGCGCAAGTAAAGAGAGAAAGACCTGACCCATCCTTCAAAAAAGAGAAGCACCCGACCCATGGTTTGCGCGTGCAAGCTAAAATCACTTGGGCCATGTTCCACTTGACTCTGGCGGCTCATCCATTCCAGTGCAGTACTACAGTAGTTCTGATTGAGATAGTTCCACGTCGCTTGTGGTAGTAGAAAAGGAAGGGTTGGATGCCTACTGACTTCTTTCGAAGCAGACAATACAAAAAGAGTTTCTTATTGCCCTGACCCGATGGGTGCCCAATTTGGTCGGGTGACCCGGCGGGTTCGGGCATGGGTCTAGCCTAAGACCCATGGGTAGGGTCGTGGGTTTGGCTATGCACCCAGTTGCGTTTCGGGCATGGGTCTGGTTGAGGTCTACCTGACCAAACCCGACTCGACTGCCACCTTGAGTGGTGCTACTTGAGCACCAAGTCATGCTTTTTTCTCTCGCAAAAAAGTAACTTTTTTTAGGGGAGAACACCAAGTCACTTTTTTATTGAGAAATGAGCACCAAGTCACGTGCTCCAACCAGCTCACCCCGAGAGGTTAAAACGCTGGGCCAATTTGCGACCAAGCTGAGCCTCTTTTGGCCCGGTCCAGCCCGAAAAACTGTATGTGTTGTTTGGCCGACATAGTCGCGTTCGAGTTGGTATAACAAAGTCGGTCAAAAAAATTCTAAATAAATAAATAAAGTAAGCGGGTCAATCTTGAAAAAGAAACTGGGAGCTCCTGTTCGGCGCCTTAAGCGCCCGAACATGTAGCTGGCGTGCAACGCTCGTGAAGTCAGGTATTGTTCGAGCTAAGCTGACCACCACAGCAATTGGACAACTGTGATTTCAATAGCGCTAACGGTACATGAATTAGTATAGCCACGTGATTAATTTATCATTTAAAAAATTTATTTTAAAAAAATCGTTAATTTAAAATCATTCATTGATTTTGAGACAAAAGTTCACAAACTTAAAAAAGATTCATCGATTTTGAGAAATAGTTCATCATTTTTGAAGAAAAGTTCACAAACATAAAAAAGTTCACCGATTTTGGGAAAAATTTAAAAGTTCATCGTTCTCGAAAAAAAGTTCATCATTTTCAAAAAAAAGACATCAGCTTTGAAAAAAGTTCATCGAGTTTGAAAAAATAGTTCATCGATTTTGAAAAAAGTTCATAAATTTGAAGAAACAATTCATCAATCTTGAAAAAAGTTCATCGAATTTGAAAAAAGTTCATCAAATTTGAAAAAATGTTTATAAAATTTGAAAAAAGTTCATCGATTTTTCGCGCTTTGAAAACGCGAACGAAAGAGCTAAACGGGCCGAGCCCAGCTGAAGCGCCTGCAGGCTCCGGTTTGCAGACAACCCAAGAAACCTAAGGTTTTGCCAAAGAAACCTGTTCAAACAGAAAATCTCACCGCCGAGCAATTGCGGCGATTTGGATTTGAAAGAAGTGCGCGGCGCACTAAGGTTTGCAACAATGGAGGAAGGAGCACACCACGGCGGCCTTCCCGAGCTAGTTCCAACCGGAGGAGGAGCCGATCTCATCAGCGCCCTCCCGGAGGATCTGCTTCTCCAGGTCCTCGCCCGCCTCCGCTGCGCCCGCGCCGCCGCGCGCACCAGCCTCCTCTCCCGCCGGTGGAGCCGCCTCTGGACCCGCCTCACCGGTTTCACCTTCCGCGACCTCGCGCTCCACTCGCTCCAATCGGCGCTCGACTCCCTCGTCCACGCTCCCGGCGTGTTGTTCCTCCTCGACATCCACTCCGAGGTGCCCCCGCCTGTTCCTCGGCGTGAGCTGCTATACTACCTGCAGTACGCGGCCGGCGTCTCCTCACTGCTCCGCGCCGCCGCGGGGCTCTCGCCGGTGGAGCTTCGCTTCAACGTCTCTCTCGGCCCACTTGCCCGCTTGACACCTGACTTATTATTGTGCTATCCCCCAAAGGTGGACCTCCCCTGCTTCCACCGAGCCACCTCCATCGACCTATCTGGGTTGGAGTTGGAGTTGGACCTCTCCCTCTTGGCCGACCCACCGGCAAGCTGCTACATGTTCCCTGCTCTGGAGGTGCTGTCCCTCTCTCGCTGCTGCGTGGACGTTGCCGACTTGCTCCTCCATTGAACGCGCCTGCGCGTGCTAAGGGCGACCGACTGTTTGCTCGGCGACGCCATCCGCTCCGCGTCCCTGCAGGGGCTCGTTCTAGAGATCAAGACAGGGAGTGTGGATATCGAGGCCCCCACGCTTAAGCAATTGACATTATCCTTAGACACTCGCCGCGAGCTCAGGTTGTCCATCTTGGCACCTATGGTGGAGAAGGTTCTGTGGCTATGCCACTATTCCAAGGTAGCTGCTGGGATTGGCCTTTGGGGCCTTGCGATGGTGAGGTTAGAGACGGAGAGCAATGCCCTGTGCCTGTGGATGGACTGTCTTGTGCGTTCCTTGGCCTGCTCAATTTACTTCCTGGAGTTGCCAACTATACTTATTAAATTTATTGCTGATACAAACAACAACAACAAAGCCTTTAGTCCCAAACAAGTTGGGGTAGGCTAGAGGTGAAACCCATAAGATCTCGCAACCAACTCATGGCTCTGGCACATGGATAGCAAGCTTCCACGCACCCCTGTCCATAGCTAGCTCTTTGGTGATACTCCAATCCTTCAGGTCTCTCTTAACGGATTAAACTTATTGCTGATATTACTCTCAAATTGTTTTTGCAGCACCAGCACTCATTTAG
Source organism: Triticum urartu (assembly GCF_003073215.2). Taxonomy (NCBI): domain Eukaryota; kingdom Viridiplantae; phylum Streptophyta; class Magnoliopsida; order Poales; family Poaceae; genus Triticum; species Triticum urartu. Next base: position 539,888,531 of record NC_053028.1, read on the forward strand.
TTTTTCACGCACCGAGCTCAGCCTTGCGCAAGAAATAGAGAAACATCTAGTGGTTTGTAACTTCTCTGTCTTGGATCTACATTTCAACTCTTTCAAAACAAGCGGGCACGCTTTTGGAGCATTTGTGTTTCGCCTCCTGGCGATTCATCGGATTCGTACTGCTACAAAAATTCTTAAGATAGGACTGGTAATTCTTTCCTCTGCTTATATCTGAAATATATGAAGCAAAAAGGCAAATCCAGGTACAGTTTTGAGATGATATTTTCAAAGAGTATAACACGCTGTAGTTATTCATATTTCTTTTAGGGGGAGAAAGCAATAGCATGCCCAGTAAATTGTCCCTGTGATGAGCCTAAGAACTGGAGAAGCGAAACTATCACCTTGATCAATCTTGAAGAAGTGAAAATCAATGTCTTTGAAGGACAGGAGCATGAATTTGATTTCTTGAGACAAATATTCAAATGCACACCAATGCTGAAAAGAATAGCTGTGAAGCTTTCAGATGATGTCACAGCAAGTAACGGTTTGTGCACAAAAATATATGACATCTTCAAGGAGTACCCTTATGTGGAATGCAGTGTTGTTCCTAGTTCTGGTAAGCAGATTCTAAATACATGATTATCACGCTCCCGAATGCAACAACTATTTCTGTTTTGCATATTGTTGAAACTCCATGCCTCTGTTGCTTAATCCCATGCATTATCTCTGTCAGACTTGTATCTATATTTTGCTAAGTGCCAATTATTAATTCCAGGTTGTCTTAGTTTTAGGTTTCCTCATGCTATCTTTGTTGTAAAGCTCTGTAGGTTTAGGGAATGTTTTTGCGGTCTTTGTACTAGTATTTTCTTTAGGTTCTGTTCCCAAAGTGGTCGGACCCTGCGCAAGCGGGAGCTACATGCACACGGCTGCCCTTTTTCTGTTCCCAAAATACTAAACTCTCATTTTCCATAAATTCATTCACACCATCTACATGGGTGTTCGGTGTCCAGTTTGCAGATGTTATATTGGTTTTCGAGTAACTGAAGTTTGGTTGTGCCCGTATCCCCATAATTGGCTGATAATACTGATTTTTTGAGGGAATAAAACTGCTGAATTAGTGTGCATAAATCCCCAGATTTCTTTCTTTTCGAAATGATTGCTGAATGGTGGAATAGGGGGTAATGAATTATTTAACCTTTCTAGTTTGTGGCCCTTTTTGGTATATGCAATCTTCTCTATTCGCTGCACTTGCAAAATATTAGCAAACTCCTGCAGGTACTGTGATTGTCAAGAAAAGGGAGTTCTAGTGATGTGATGAGCAATTGTTCTGTTGTTTTTCTGCATGCTGCTAGTTCATAGATGGTTTTGTTTGCTATATTGAGTATTGCAAATAATCTTTATAAACACAACGATTTTCATGTTTACATGTTAAGATATTGACTGACCTCCTTTCCATGAAGGGCCAGAGCACAGCAGCCAAAGTGGTGCGTCGACATGACTCTCAACGTCAAATTTGCTTATCAGACGACTGGTTTCAGGATTTTGCTTGGTGGTTTCAACCCATAAGCTAGTGTTGTTTTGCTATTGTGATGGAGCTGCTGGCTGGAAGTGGGTTAATTCGTAAATGTTAGCCATGGCCTATTTATATATGGCATTAGTGGGAGAGAGGAATGTTGGATAGTCAAGCATGCATGTGCCAGTATTTGCAAGTGTTTCTGCTCTGAATTTTTTTTTGAAAGATCCATCATGTTGCTGGCTTGCATTGATTGATAGAAGGAAGCAGCGGGAAAACAGAATACATGGACCAGATCACTGGATCCGAATGTTTTGGATGGATCGAATTAGCTCACTCACGGTCTCATGGTGCTATTACTACGGTGATTTATATAGCACTGCCATCCATGTGAAGGGAACAGTGCATAGCTTCTCATTGAAATGGGGAGAAGGAGAGATGAAGTGCCTATGGGCATCAGGTATCATTTGTTGATTAGGGAAGGTATAAAGGTAAGGGAAATTATGATTGTGCCACTAGCTAGCATAGAAATCTGATGGCTGGCGGCAACTTTATGCAAATTGTGGAGAAGGGCTGAAACCTTGGAGCGAAGCCACTGCATGACATCGCTTGGGGAAAGTATCAGATGATACTAGCCCTTATAGTATGCTACCACCCTTGTATGCTACCATGAATTCATGATACCAACTTAAAAAATTCAAATTTAAACTTGTCAAAAAATTCTGAAAAAAATCATGGATGTTCACGAAAATTTCAGATCAAAATTTGAAATATACATGGAGAAACAAAAAAAGTTCAGATCAAAATTTGAAATATACACGGAGAAACAAAAAGACAAATTCAGGTGTGAATAGTGTTATTTTTGCTTTTGTCTTCCTTTGATACATTCATGATGGATTTGTCTTCTTTGTTTCTTCATGTGTATGTAGAATTTTGATCTGAATTCTTTAGGGGTTGTCGACATATATGTCATGAACATCGATGATTTTTTTTCAGATTTTTTTAATTGATATCATAGTAGCATGTAAGGGATGGTATCACTTGATACTTTCCCCTCGCTCGAGTCTGACGGTATAGCCCCGTCCATCCCTTCGCGTTCGAATACAGCCTCAGTCATCTTCACCATCCGCTCGCACAGCGCCGGGCGTCATCCTTTGCCAGCTGCTCCTCCGTCGCCGCCACCTCACTGCTGCCATGCCCTAAGCTTACCCCTCTGCTCTTGTGGAGATGGATACCGCACGAGCCGAGAACACCGACGGCGACGCAGTCAGAGAACATCGGCATTTTCTATTGCTTCCTTAGATGCCAATGCATGGCCGATGGTAGGGTCGGTGTTTCAATATCGATCTACTGTAGACAATACTTTGAAAAAATATCATAGATTAGGAAGCCAATGCATGGCGGATGGTATAGGGTCAGGGTTTGAATATCGATTGACTGTAGACGACACTTTGAAAAAATATCATAATGTAAAGAATGACAAGCCATTGGCCATGATATTGGGTAAGGGAAAGTAGTGGCTGCATCCATTTATGATGCACCCACGCAATGAACAACATAATAAATAAATTTAGAAAAATCTAAAACTTCGTGGTATTGATTATGAGCAAATGTTTTACAATCTTGTAAAGTTTGGTCGCCAAATAACATTAAATGATCTTCATATGAAATAAAATACAAACTCTTGCTCGGCACCCATGTTTCAGATTTTTTTTGTGTGTATAAAGTTTGTTTATTTTTTGTACGGAGTTCCTTAGATGTCATTTGGCTACAAAACTTTGCAAGCACCTAAAACATTTGCTCATAATCGGATTTGTAAAGTTTCATTTTTTTTTTGTTTTGCTAAGTTTTCGATCGTGGGTGTAACAGGGGCGCAATGTCCGTGCGTGTTGAACAGCCACACTCGGTTGGGTAAACACTTGAGTAACAAGGACCGTGTTGATGTCGGTTTATATTGTTAAACAAGGAGACTACCTAATGATTTCAGCACATCAACTACTCAAACAACTGGACCTAGCTTATCTCAGCTTCTTCATTGAGTATGATGCAGAGGCAAGTGAGCAGGAAAAGGATGGCACCGACATAGAATTGGGGGCAAAGGATAATTTTGCTTTCTCTGAAAAATATCTAGCTGTGGATGTGGACCCGGCAGTTAAGTAGGGAATTTATCAGCAGCAACAACGTTCACCGAAAAATATATTAACATGAGATACCTCTTGGCTCGAATATCATATTGAATTCATGCTCCAGCCAGTTGCTCCAAAAGTCCGAACTGATAAAGGGAGACGGACAATATATTTCAACACCATGTACCTCTAATTCGATCTCTCAGACGCCCGTGGACACGCCCGATCAATGACTGGGCGCGTTTGTTTTAAGCGCCTATTTTATTCATCCACGCAGTTATAATGTTCTTTTTTTCTTCATGTGTTGACGGAGATGAAGATAAAGAAAGATAAGAATGAATAAAGAAAGGTAAAAGATAATCCGGAGTGAGTCTGTGTTCTACGTGGCAGATTGACCGGACGCATCCGGGCGTGTCAGCGAGCCCTCATATTCTCCCCAAATTTGAGATGGATACGAGAGTTCATGGACAGTCCGGACATATAGAAAAGATATGAGGGGTCTGGTTAGGTCACTTTTTTCTTCTCTCTTATGTCCAGTCATTGATCAAGTGCGTGCGCAACCATATGAAAAATGGTTTAATACGTCCGATTGTAGATGATCTAACTACCAGTCATGCTGAGACGAAAAAGAAAGGAACGCCAGCAAGAAGAATGGACCCTGAGAGATCGGTCCAGGTGTTAATTTTTTTCCGTCACGGGTGGTTGTGCGAAATGATCCAAGTGCTCCATTTATTTATTTTATACATCATGCTAAGTGACCGTGCGGCAGGTGTGATAAGCAATCTTCAAATCATTCGAAAAACATGCCAGGCGAGGCCAGCGTGTGTCCTAAGCGTGCAATCACTCATCGGCTCGGCCTCCAGCCTCAGACGTGGACGCGCCTGCGCGCCGTATCGCACGTAGGCCAGGCGCGTGGATTTGACCGCTCATTAGTCACGATCGGTTGCCAGTTTGTTATCGCGTCATTGCACAATAATCCGCTACTTTTGCCGTTAACACGTGTAACGCACGGCAGGAGCCTTGTCCGGCCAAGTTGCTTTCATCATACAGCCGAAGATCTCCAACCCAATAAAAGAGTAGGGATGGCAGTGGATAGGGTATGGGCGGGTACAACCTCCTTCTACCCAAATCCATACCCATAGAAACTTTTTATACCCACTCACTTCAATATTCATGGGCATGAATTGATACCCATGTCCATACCCGTCGGGTATCCTGTACACAATGAGTATCCATTGGGTACCATATATAACATTTAAATTTAAAAAAAATAGATAAATGAGTGTAAAATTCAAGTGATATGGGCGGGCATTATAGTACCAACATAGCCTCCTCCGATGGGTGGCTTCTTGGAGGCATCAAGGGAGTATGAGTAGCGGTTGGTGGAAGCCCGACGTAGTGGGAATGAGCAGTTGGAATTGGGGGTCACTGGATCGAGAGTTCGATGGTCATGAATCGAGATTTCATTGTTTCAAGAAGTTACATAGGATGTCAGAGGAGTGTCGAGGAGGAGATTGCGGACCTATGACCTATGGCTGGTTTAGAGAATACAAGATTTAGGATTGGGCCATAAGAGTTACTCCTCCGTTCCTAATTAATTGTTGCGCGGTATGGATGTATCTAGATGTATTTTAGTTTTAAATACATCCATTTCTGCGACGAGTAATTTGGAACGAAGGGAGTAGATACTTACCCCACATGTCATACGAATAATTTTGATTTATTAAATTTTCCGGGTATCCATTGGGTTAACAATGGGCGCAATTTAATACCCATGCCCTACCCATAGATTTTGCGGGTATGGATACCAATTTCCCGTGGGTACAAAATCTTTTCAATTCATGCCCATGTCCATTATTTTAGGGTAGGGTACCCGTGAGTACTCATACCCATGGGTAAAACTGTCATCCCTATAAAAGAGTACCTACCATACAAGTGCGCATGTTATGCATCATGAGGAAGAGCAGCAAGATAATACATGCAATTCATTTTTTATTTAGAAAGGACACATGCTGGCTTGACTTAGCACGATGAACAAATAAGATAACCAGAGCAGTAAAAAAGAACATCAAATCTATTATATATAAGTTCATTGAAAGTACAAAACATCTCAAATATAATAAAAATTAGATCGAGATTTCGAGACCAAACGACCACTACCGCCGGCAGACCGAGCCGCTAACGCGCTACTGTCTCCTCTCTCCTACCATAGCCGCCTTGACTTTGTCGAGAACATCCGGGAAGTATTCGTGCACGTGACCATAAGGACCGACGCCCTGGAGCCGGAGTCGTCGGCGTTGAACCCTTGCATAGTTCTGAAGCACGTAACACCAAATCTCGTCACTTGACGAGAAACCCTAATCTCACTGCCCTAAAGAGACGGCTGGAGTTTAGGCCGGTGCTCCATCGATTACGTTTAGAAGGACAAAGTCGCGGAGGGTTAGAGCCCGAAAGACAAACTCAAAGAAGAAACGCCGCCATTCGTCCGAGCACCCCAGTTTCAAGGACCCAAAAATCCTAAAATAAACTACTAACCGGAGCGGAGAACCGGGATTACCCTCCCCACCACCGGCTGCCAGAGCACAGGCAGAGGGAAGGTGAATCCACGGGCTCATCGATGAAGTCTATAGTGGAGAGTTTACCCTAACTGGAGCACTTCATTTCGCAGAACCACCATGACATTGTTTTTTACACAATACAAAAACAACTACTCATACACTCACCCCTATGAATGCACACACGCACATCCTACCCTTATGATCACCTTCAAGAGTCTGAGTCGGCACATCTTCTTGAGATTGACGAAGTCGCCATAGACGCCTTTGTACGACCTTATCAAAAGTCTCCTGCCTATGGGAATTGGTCATACATCTCCTTCCACAGAACACACATCGTCGAAAAGCATGAATAATAGCATGATAAAAACAATATATAATTGCATATAAAACATCCAAGATTGATACGTTGGAGACGTATCATGGCTCTCCCAATTGGGGAAGGTTTGCGCTTTCAGTGTTGGAGATTTTTCTAGTTCATATTTGGGGAAGGTTCTATTATTTATCCAATTGGCATTTCTTCTCTAGTGCTAGTTCTTAATATATCCATTCATTGTTGGATTGTGTTTGTCGTCATCTATCCAACAAGCTTGAGTCTTCGTTTGTAGAATTTATGGTTGTTCTAGCTCTGCTGCTACCTTAAGGGGTAGTACCGCTTGTGCAGTACTTCAGTTGTTGTGCCACGTGTACTACCGCGAGGATTTATGTTACCTACCTATATTTATAGGTAGTACCACTCCCTTAAGCGGCAATACCTCTTGAGCATTTCCAAAACATAATGGTTGGATTTCTCTTCCCACTATATAAGGGGGTCTTCTTCCCTATTGCCCGGAACAACTTTGAGCAAGTTTCCCCCTCCATTGTTGACCTCCAAAAGCTTGCTTACTGTCATTTCGTCCCATGATTCTTGATTATTTTGGGGGAAAAGAGGGACGAGATCTAGATCCATATTTCCACCAATCATTTTTCTCCTCTAAGTGAGGGGAACCTTGTACATCTAGATCTTGATGTTCATTTGTTTTCCCCTTGCTCTTCCTCTCATATTCCTCCATAGCTTTCGTTGCTTTGGTGGGATTTGAGAGTGTGGGACTTGACCACTTCGTGTGTTCTCGCCATTGCATTCGTTACATCAGTTTGAGTTCTCCATGGTGATATGTGGAAGTGAAAGTTGAGAAGCTTATTACTAGTGGGTGTTTGGGCACCCTAGAGCTTGTGCCTCTTGGGTGCTTGGGTGTCCTAGATGGTTGGGGGTGTCGCGGAGCTCAATCATTGTGGTGTAAATCCGCGGGCAAGCTTTGGGGTCTACAATGTGGAGATTGCCCCAAGCAATTTGTACAGGTTTGGTGACTGCCCCAAGGGTCGCCATTTGTATGGGTTTAGTAACCGCCCTCAAGGGTCCCTTAGTGGAATCATGATACCTTGCATTGTGCGAGGGTGCGAGGAGAATACGATAGCCATAGTGGCATTTTGGGTAGCATTGTGCCTCCACACATCACTCTAATGGAGATTAGAATCCGCAAGGATGTGAACTTCTGGATACATCGCCGTCTCTGCGTGCCTCGGTTATCACTTATCCGAACTCTTTACTTATGCACTTACTTTGTGATAGCCTTCATGCTTGAAGTTATATGTCTTGCTATCACTTAGTTGTTTATCTTGCTTACCATAAGTTGTTGGTGCACATAGTGGAGCATACTATATTTAGGTTTTGTGCTAGACAAAGTAAGCTATAGTTTTATTTCGCATTTTTCAAGCCTAAACCGTAATTGTTTTAAAAGCGCCTATTGATGTCTACTACACAACCTTCTTCTTGTAGATGTTGTTGGCCCTCCAAGTGTAGAGGTTTGTAGGACAGTAGCAAATTTCCCTCAAGCGGATGATCTAAGGTTTATCAATCTGTGGGAGGCACAGGATGAATATGGTCTCTCTCAAACAACCCTGCAACCAAATAGCAAAGAATCTCTTGTGTCCCCAACACACCCAATACAATGATAAATTGTATAGGTGCACTAGTTCGGCGAAGAGATGGTGATACAAGTGCAATATGGATGGTAGACATAGGTTTTTGCAATCTGAAAATATAAAAATAGCAAGGTAACTAATGATAAAAGTGAGCGAAAACGGTATTGCAATGCGTTGAAACAAGGCCTAGGGTTCATACTTTCACTAGTGCAAGTCTTCTCAACAATAATAACATAATTGGATCATATAACTATCCCTCAACATGCAACAAAGAGTCACTCCAAAGTCACTAATAGCGGAGAAAAAACGAAGAGATTATTATAGGGTACGAAACCACCTCAAATTTATCCTTTCTGATCGATCTATTCAAGAGTTCATACTAGAATAACACCTTAGGACACAAATCAACCAAAACCCTAATGTCACCTAGATACTCCAATGTCACCTCAAGTATCCGTGGGTATGATTACACGATATGTATCACACAATCTCATATTCATCTATTCAACCAACACAAAGAACTTCAAAGAGTGCCCCAAAGTTTCTACTGGAGAGTCAAGACGAAAACGTGTGCCAACCCATATGCATAAGTTCACAACATTACAAAAAATACACTTCCTTGATGATACATGTTTGTCACAGTAGGTCACGTTTTCTGTCATGCATGTACATCCATGACAAATTTATGACAGAATCAAGATAGTCATACCTGTGCTGTCATAGAAGTTTTCCATGACATTACCAAAATTATCATCACGGAAGTGTCCACTTCCATGATGATAAATCACACGTCACAGAAGTGCTTTCGTCAAGGGTGACCGACACGTGGCATCCACCGTCACGGAACGCCGTTAAGCTATCGGGTCCGGTTTTGGATCCGTTAACCCGTTAACAACCCTGACCAATGGGGATTTTCCACGTGTAAAATCATCATTGGGTGGAGGAAACATGTGTCGGCTCACCGTTGGGACAGATGTCATCCACTCATTGGACCCAAAGCGTCTATGATACGTCGACACGTGGCACGACCCAACAGAGGCCCATTCCTGTGAAAAGGCCGGCCCATTTGACTTGGTCAAAAGGTGGCGGGCCTGCCCACGGCAAGCCTGTTAACGGCCTGTTCGCGTATAGCCCATTTACAGCCCGCTAACCCAGGGCCCGTTTACGGCCTATCCGAATTAGGCCCAGTAGCGTCATCTCGGCCGTCCAATATAATTACAGCCCGTTTTAACTTCCGGCCCATGTATGGCCCATGACGTCTTTCGGCCCATATGAGGCCCTTAGTAACCCTCGGCCCATTAATGGCCTGTGGTAAAATTGGCCCGTAATGAACAGTGCATCACTTTAAAACCATTAACGACCCATTATTCCATTGGGCCGTTTCCAACCCATGTTATCTTTCTTAGGGCCCATTTATTCTTTAGCTCATTTCTAGCATTCGTTTACTTTCGGCCCGTTACTGTCATTTTCTGCTTGTGGGCCAAATTCAGCCTGTGGTTATAGTTGGCCCGTTTGTGGCCCGTTAATACATTGGGCCGTTTTCATAACATCATCAAATACGGCCAATTAACGACGGCCCATTATGGTCGTCCCATGAACGAACGATTTCAACCCTAGCCATTTACGGCCATAATGTGGTCTGTTATTGGCCCATGTTTGGCCAGGCCCATTGATGATACGGCTCGTAGAAGGCCCATTGTGTCTACGTGTTGGGAAACGTAGCAATAATTCAAAACAATTCCTATGTGTCACCAAGATCAATCTAGGAGATACTAGCAACGAGAGAGAGGGAGTGCATCTTCATACCCTTGAAGATCGCTAAGCGGAAGAGTTACAAGAACGCGGTTGGTGGAGTCGTACACGCAGCGACCAGATCGCGGTCGATTCCGATCTAAGCGCCGAACAACGGCGCCTCCACGTTCAACACACGTATAGCCCGGGGGCGTCTCCTCCTTCTTGATCCAGCAAGGGGAGAGGAGAAGTAGAGGGAGAACTCTGACAGCACAGCGGCGTGGTGGTGATGGAGCTCGTGGTTCTCCGGCAGGGCTTCGCCAAGCGCTACGGAGGAGGAGGAGGTGTAGGAGAGGGGGAGGGGCTGCGCAAGGGGAAGGGTGCGGCTGCCCTCTCTCTCCCTCACTATATATAGGGGGAAGGGGGTGGAGGAGGTGCCCTAGGGTTCCCTAGGGGAGGGGCGGCGGCCACAGGGGAAACCCTAGATGGGTTTGGGCGCCCCCACCCCTAGGAAACATGCCCCCCAAGCCGGGAGGGGTGGCTGCCCTAGGGGAGGCGCCCCCACCTCTCCAAGTTACGTGAGATGGGGTGGGAGGGGCGCTCAGCCCCTTAGTGGGCTGATGTGCCCCCTCCCCTTGCCCCATAAGGCCCCCCAACGCTTGTCGGGGGCCTTCGAAACCCCTTTCGGACACGCTGGTCGTCACCCGGTACCCCCGGAACAATTCCGGACTCCAATACCCTTCGTCCAATATATCGACCTTCACCTTCGGACCATTCCGGAACTCCTCGTCACGTCCGGGATCTCATCCGGGATTCCGAACAACCTTCAGTAACCACATACTATTTCCCATAACAACTCTAGCGTCACCGAACCTTAAGTGTGTAGACCCTACGGGTTCGGGAACCATGCAGACATGACCGAGACATCTCTCCGGCCAATAACCAGTAGCGGGATCTGGATACCCATATTGGCTCCCACATGTTCCACGATGATCTCATTGGATGAACCACGATGTTGGGGATTCAATCAATCCCGTATACAATTCCCTTTGTCTATCAGTATGTTACTTGCCCGAGATTCGATCGTCGGTATCCCCATACCTCGTTCAATCTCGTTACTGGCAAGTCTATTTACTCGTTCCGTAACGCATGATCCCGTGACCAACTCCTTAGTCACATTGAGCTCATTATGATGATGCATTACCGAGTGGGCCCAGAGATACCTCTCCGTCATACGGAGTGACAAATCCCAGTCTCGATTCGTGCCAACCCAACAGACACTTTCGGAGATACCTGTAATGCACCTTTATAGCCACCTAGTTACGTTGTGACGTTTGGTACACCCAAAGCATTCCTACGGTATCCGGGAGTTACGCAATCTCATGGTCTAAGGAAATGATACTTGACATTAGAAAAGCTTTAGCAAACGAACTTCACGATCTTGTGCTACGCTTAAGATTGGGTCTTGTCCATCACATCATTCTCCTAATGATGTGATCCCATTATCAATGACATCCAATGTCCATGATCAGGAAACCATAACCATCTATTGATCAATGAGCTAGTCAACTAGAGGCTTACTAGGGACATGTTGTGGTCTATGTATTCACACATGTATTACGGTTTCCGGTTAATACAATTATAGCATGAACAATAGACAATTATCATGAACAAGGAAATATAATAATAACCATTTCATTATTGCCTCTAGGGCATATTTCCAACACTACGACCCGTAGAAGGCCCATTGTTTCTACGGCCCATAGGAGGCCCATGTTATCTACAGTAAATATGTAGCCCATGGTTAATGTGGCCTAGTTTTAAAAAATAGGTTATTGCGGCCACTAGCAAACCGCAGAAAAAGAACTGCGCTGACTACAAGAAAACAAATAAACAAGACAATAAGGAAATAAATAAGCAAGCAACTTACGCTAGGCTATTACGGCTATTACACATATTACATCCATTGGGCATCAAAGTTCGCCACCAGTGCAAATATAGGGAACACCCTACACTATACAAAAATGGCTTGTTGTTTTCTTTAGCCGGTGGCTGCATGTTAAGAACAAATTTTGTATCGCACCAAACAATGTACAACTATAAAACAAAAGGAAGGTTGGCATAAAAGTTAGCAGTCTAGCAGATAAATGCACCACCAGAAGTTCAGAAGCTCAGTTCATTTGACCTGACTGTTATGTTTTCATGTTGTATTGTCCGATGGAGCACCATAACCTTCGCCTTCAGTTCTCCTAGGCTCTTGAACAACATAGCAAATGTCTGATAGTCTGGTTTCAAAACCATGCATATCTTGACAACATCGAACAATGTCTCTCCTTGTTTCACAAAGGGTCTCTGTTAGGGAATGGACTTGTGTCTGGAGCACAGATACAACATTATTTTGATCTTGCATATCTTGATCATGAGGCAGTTTGGACGAGATTGCCTTAACAACCGACCCAGTATCACGCAGGAACGTGCTTTTGGCACTGTTAGTGGACAAGTACTGACCCACTGCATCAAGAGCTGGCATTGCGGTTGTAGTTGCCACGCCACCTTCAGAAGGTGGCGGTTCCACCATTTTTTCCATAGCCCGCTGAAAAGTTGAGGTTTTACATTAGTAGTACCAGAACAAAAGATATTAAGGAGGCAGCAAAACCAAAATAAATAGCTTTGGTCTATATACAGAACTTATTCTGGTGAACCCATGTAAAATATTAGTTGTATTTTATTGCAAAGTACATAATAATACCAGGTTCCAAACATATGACCATGTACCATTGCTAATGTATTGTCTATTTCTTCACATTGTATTGAGGGCTAAGGATAAAGAGACGAAGTTTATAATACGGTAAGCATAGTATGACATCATTCATATCACAAAACAACTGAGAACAGACAAACAGGCAATTGTAACGTTGTGTGGGCAAGTCCAGCACGGAACTAGATTACAGGTCAAGATCAAAGGAATATCACTCCTCTCTTTTAAACCTTGTAAGGTGCAATGATATGCTAAGACAATTGTGTATAAAATTGAAAAGAGTAATAGACATTGGCTGGAAACCATGCAGTTCAAGGGACAAGTCAGAGTAAGTAGTAGTTAAAAGGCACGAGGATTAAGGACTTACAACAACGGCTTTGACTGGTGTAGTCATGCCCTTCTTCTTGCTGGTGTGACAGTCCTTGAAGATTTACACAACATTTGGTTCAGTTACTTTTTGGTCCTTGCGGGCTTTCCTCTGCATTTGGAACAAGTCAATATAGATCTGATAATATGGTATAGCGAAAAGAGTGAAACAGCAGCTAATTACAAGAGCCTCGCAGTGTGCAATATAGCTACGAGATCCTGTCGTCTGTTGGAATTTCACTTTCGTACGGTTGGCCTTGTTCTTTGAACAGTTCACCTACAAGAAGATAGATTTGTGTGGCACATGCGTAAATAGGACTTCAACATGTGATTTGATCATATATATATAATGTACCTGATACTTCGGATCAGACCAGTGTTTAATGAGGCCCCTCCAGTCTTCATCCGATATATTTTCCACTGGAGATGTTTGGGAAAGTTCACTATTAGCCTTGCCTTCAAAGTGAGTTTTCCTCAAGTTATACCGATACTGTCGCAGAGCAGACTTGAAAACATGGGTGCAAGCTTGTCTGGTTGCATCATCTTGGCTATCCAACTTGAACCTCATCTGTTGAAAATTATGGGAGTCTCATTATCAGCAACCTAGAAAGTATGGGACATAGAAAGACGATATTAGTAGTTTCCATACATAACCATACTTACAGATAAATGGTCAAGGAAAGTGTTAAACTGGGTTTCGTCTTTGTCATTCATGTATTGAATCCATGTTGGGAGGATACGTACATGACACCTAACGGCAACCGCTGCCTCTAGTACTAACTTGGTTGACTCTGTAGCATCACATGGCCTTTTTAAACCTGCCTCAAAATGGATCTCCATTCTTCCTCCTCTAGATTTAGTTAACCTATCGAGCATTATCCCTGATGTTTTTTTTTCTCTTGCGCCTAGGTGCTAGTCCAACAACGAACATAGGAAGTGTTAGTGTACATCAAACTGTGAGACTACATATAAAGAAGCATGCAACTGTAACTTAACTCCAGCAACTACCTTCTTGCTGTTGAAGCTCACAAGGTTCATCTGATCTTGCCAACTCGTCTTGTGTCAAGAGTGCTTGGGAAGTAGTGTCAGGTGGCAATGGAGCTTGGGAACGTGCTGCTAGCTCAGTAGACGCACGAGTAACTCGTGCAGCTGGTAGTACTGTGGAAGGTGTTGCAAGAACTAGGGATGTCTCTGCTTGTTTGGTGGCAACTATTTGTTTCTATTTGGCTTTTTCTGCAGCTCGTGTAGCATGGGATACCCTGTTTGTAGAATTTTCTGCTGGACTTTGACCTTCTATTGCACCATCAATACCAGTAGAATCTGCAGGATTCTTCTGGTTCCCATTCCCTGCCATTCTGTGTTTCTTCCTCTTTCTCTGTGCCATGTTAAGTCAAGCTGACAAGAAAAATGAACAACAATTTAGTTCTTCAGAACAAATTGATGCGTGATACAGACGAACTGAACTTTGATGTTAGACAACCACATGATAGGAGGATGCAATATGTATGAAAAACAGGACGGAAGAGATAACCAGAACTATGATGTGTAAACTAAGCAGAAGACATTTCACTAAATTAGAAGCAATGCAATGGAAGGTAGACACCATATGAAAGGTGCTACAAATATCGCTCTGCCAAGTTAACAGTGTCTCATCATAAATGGCATTTAAACAAATGTGAAGCAGTACAAGAAATAAATCATATGCAAGATGCAAATAACATCACACTACCAAGTTAGAGGTCTCTCGTCATTAGTGCCATTGCATATTCACAGCTTATGATGTGTAAACTAAGGAGAAAGCATTTCAACAAATTAGAAGCAATGAAAGCTAGACACCATATGAAAGATGCAACGAATATCACTCTACCAAGTTAAAATTGTCTCATGATAAGTGCCATTTCAACAAATTAGTAGTACAAGCTAGAAAAGAATGCGAGATGTAACCTATATCACACTCCAAAGTCAAACGTGTCTTATGATAAGTGGTTGTTGCAGGTTACACAACAGTAGTAATTTGATGTAAGAACATGGTGTGATAGACAGATAGTGTATGTTCTAGAAACAGGAACACATGTCTTATTCAAGTATAATGTGTAAAGTAAGCAGATGGAATTCAACAAAATTAGAAGCAATACAAGCTAGACATCAGACATAACATGCAACCACATATAACAGTGCTAAGTTAGAGGGAGCACCGGTGATGGTGCACTAGGGGAGACATGCTCATCATAAACACATCTACGTTGAGTGCCTATGCATGTGTTGTCTTGGAAATCATCTTGGGGGGATGGAGGAGTAGAAACTGTAGAGGCCCTCCGTTTGGAAGGAGCATCTTTATCCGCTACCTTGCTAAATTCCTTCCGCTTTATTGATTTTGAATTGTCAAGTAAAACCGACAAGAAAAAGCAATAAAATTCTTTCTTCACAACTCATTCATGCATGATACTGACGATCACTACTTTGATGTAAGGCGAACACATGATACCAGGATGGAATATGTACGAAAAACAGGACGGCATGGCATGTTCACAACTGTTTGTGTAAACTAAGCAGAAACCATTCCAACAAATAAGAAGCAATGCAAGCTAGACACCACATGAAAGATGCAACCAATATGACTCTGCCAAGTTAAAAGTGTCCCATCATAAATAGAATTTCAACAAATTAGAAGCAGCGCAATGCTATAAATCATATGAAAGATGCAACTAATATCGCACTGCATATACTAAAGGTGTCTCATCATATTGATTGATGCGGGATACAAAAAAAGCAATAGTTTTATGTAAGGACATGCTTAATATACAAATGCACTATGTACTAAATATAGGAAGGCATGTCACATTAACAGGTATAATGTATAAGCTAAGCAGAATAGCACATGCAGTTTAACCAGATTGGAAGGATTACAATCTAGACACCATATGCAACATGCAACCACATATCACGCTGCCAAGTTAGAGCAAGCACCTGCGATGCTAGTGTAGGGGAAATGCGATAATCAACTACAGAGCTACGTTCACTATCTTCATCTAGCCTTGCTGTTTCTTGAGAATCATGTCGGGAGGCTGACGATGCATTCTTTAAATGAGGAGTAGTCCACTTGCCTAACTGCCTCATCATAAGTGATTGATGAGGGATACACAAGAACATTAGTTTGATGTAAGGTTAATACATAGATGTACTACTATGCACCAAAAACAGAAAGGCATGTCATATTCAAAGGTATAATGTGTAAGCTAAGCAGATGCAATTTAACCAAATTGGAAGTAATACAAGCTAGACATCCGGCTGGAGTGGTGAGCATGATCATCTAGGACCTGAGAGCCTGGTGCGAGGCGGGCTACTTCGCCACCATCGCGGCTTTTTAGTTGGCTTCCAGGTGATGCCTGTCTTTGTTGGGCTTGTCACTGGCTCGGCCAGTGCCCTGACTAGCTATTTGTCTTCTGGTGCTCATGGGATGGTGGTTCATGTATAAAATATATTTCCTTATTTTAATAAAGACCGACTTCGGCCTTTCGAATACAAGCTAGACACCATATGGAACATGCAACCACATATGACCCCGTGAAGTTAAAGCAAGCAACTGGGATGGTGGTTCATTGCGAGCGAGGTCATCAACTCCAGAGCTACGTTTACCGTCTCCATCTGCTGACACTGCACCCTTTATAGTGTTGTAACATGCCGTGCTTACCTGCGTAGAAAGCTGGAGCAACATCTCTATTTTCTTTTCTGCTTCTCTCGAGGCAGACTCTGAAATACCCTTGCATAAAAACACAATAGTGAGAGTACAGGTGAAGTGTGTGCAGAACTAGTGCACTGTAAAAGTAGCAGATAGCAGGTGGCTGAAAAATAAATGACAGGAGACATATGATAGCTCTACAACATTGCATGGAAAACAAAATTAGATTCTACTCCGTATGATTTTGTAATATATGAGCACAGGAAATGTAGGTACTCCTCCAGCACACCACCACATGTGGTCATATCAAGATAACAGTCAACTGAAAA
The DNA here is from genome assembly GCF_003073215.2 of Triticum urartu. Lineage (NCBI taxonomy): Eukaryota > Viridiplantae > Streptophyta > Magnoliopsida > Poales > Poaceae > Triticum > Triticum urartu. The sequence goes on from NC_053028.1 coordinate 539,905,529, forward strand.
TAAATAGGTCAGTCGATTTTTTTAATGAACCGTCCGATCTATAAGGAACAGGCAGATGGCCTTCGTCTACCTCCCGCCAGTCACAGTTGACGATCTTTCTCGAACCGCCAGCGACCAACATCCCAAACCCCTGCCTCCGCCGCTGCGCCCTCCCCTCGACCTCACACCACCACCGTGCTTGGCAGCGCCCCTAGGCCATCCCTTTAATCCCGGCCGACCTCCAGATCGGGTGCAAGTAGCTCTAGGCCCCACACGCCCCTAAGATAAACAACAAGGCACTACTTCCCTGGCGTAATAGGCGGACTAGCATCTGGTACGCCGGGGAGTGCTTCCGTTAATTGGGAATCAACTCACCAGGAATTGAAATTCAGGGGGGCGACGGATCTCTAGCTAAGGTGAAATAGTATATGAGGAGAAACCTTGTGCATCGCGAGTTACTAGGAACATCTAGTATCAAGAAGAAGCGGTCAACTAGTGTCTTCTATGGGATGAATACCGTGCAAGCAGACATGTAAGATTTGCACGAATAAGGGAAGAGGAGTACCTTTATTGGTTGCCAGTGTGGTCTCCTCCATATGTCGCGTCGATCTTATTTTTTCTCCCGAGGGAACCGATGTTTTGGAGAACCGTGGATCCTTGGACAAACCCATGGCCAAATTGTTGACTATGTTGCCGTGGCCGTATATCGGCGGAGGGGAAGCAGATCCGAGGCGGTGAAGGACGGCGTAGCAAGAACAACTCCGGTGTGGTGGAGGGTGGTGAAGTTGGAGCGGCAGCGGTGAGGCGCAGGACGGCGTGGTTGAACTGGCTCGGGTACGGATGGCTCGGCCTCTGCTTCAACTACTAGCCATGGAGGGCGTTGCGGTTGAGGTTGCGGTGGACGACGACGTCGGGGTATCGGCTCTGGCCTGATGGAGGAGGGCGGCGGTTGATGGGTGGGATGGGGTGGCGGACGGAGGACGCCGGGGTTTCACGGCTGGTGGAGAGGTAGTTTTTGCGCCCACGGTGTACGAATGGGGAATCGGACGGGTGGGCGGGGGGAGGGGGAGAACCATGTTTCGGTCTGGGACGCGCTTGTTTTTGTTTTTTTGAACAGAAGATGGGACGCGCTTGTTTGAAATTTAGGGAAAGTACAAACTTTGTGCCCCTCTTAAATTTCGGACCTACTATGGGTCAGGGGTAGGATGGTAATCCCAGGTGTCCCAAATAGTGGGCGGGAGCGACTTCGGCCGCGCGGATGTGTGCTTAGGCGGCTGATACGTCTCCGTCGTATCTACTTTTCCAAACACTTTTGCCCTTGTTTTGGACTCTAACTTGAATGATTTGAATGGAACTAACCCGGACTGACGCTATTTTCAGAAGAATTGCCATGGTGTTATTTTTGTGCAGAAATAGAAGTTCACAGAATGACCTGAAAATCAACGGAGAATTATTTTGGAATATACAAAAAATTACTGGAAGATCCACGTCAGGGGGCCCACACCCTGTCCACGAGGGTGGGGGGCGCGCCCCTGCCTCGTGGGCCCCCTGACGCTCCACCGACCTCAACCTTGACTCCATATATTCACTTTCGAGGAGAAAAAAATGAAGAAGAAGGATTCATCGCGTTTTACGATACAGAGCCGCCGCCAAGCCCTAAACTCTCTCGGTAGGGCTGATCTGGAGACCGTTCGGGGCTCCTGAGAGGGGAATCCGTTGCCATCGTCATCATCAACCTTCCTCCATCACCAATTTCATGATGCTCACCGCCGTGCGTGAGTAATTCCATTGTAGGCTTGGTGGACGGTGATGGTTTGGATGAGATTTATCATGTAATCGAGTTAGTTTTGTTAGGGTTTGATCCCTAGTATCCACTATGTTCTGAGATTGATGTTGCTATGACTTTGCTATGCTTAATGCTTGTCACTAGGGCCCGAGTGCCATGATTTCAGATCTGAACCTATTATGTTTTCATCAATATATGAGAGTTCTTGATCCTATCTTGCAAGTCTATAGTCACCTATTATGTGTTATGATCCATTAACCCCGAAGTGGCAATAATCAGGATACTTACCGGTGATGACTGTAGTTTGAGGAGTTCATGTATTCACTATGTGTTAATGCTTTGGTTCGGTACTCTATTAAAAGGAGGCCTTAATATCCCTTAGTTTCGAATAGGACCCCGCTGCCACGGGAGGGTAGGACAAAACATGCCATGCAAGTTGTTTTCCATAAGCACGTATGACTATATTCGGAATACATGCCTACATTACATTGATGAACTGGAGCTAGTTCTGTGTCACCCTAGGTTATGACTGTTACATGATCGATCGCATCCGGCATAATTCTCCATTGATGAAGATATGTACCTAGGGTAGGGTCATAGCCTGACCTAGACACCCTCCCCTAGGACGTCACCCTAAAACCAGAAGCATTCGAAGAGGAGTCATCATCCACTCGACCATGAGGACTTCCACTCGGAAGACTTGAAGTCACTCGACCGCGGAGACTGCCACTCGACCACCAGAAGGTCTAAGGTCGCTCCGAACTACAACGGTCGAACATCACCTCATAGCTTTAATGGTCATTATGTCTATTTATTTACTAGTGTTACCAGTAACATCTCCCCTTTAATGTACCTTAAACCCTTTGTAACGTGGGCCGGCTGGGGTCCTGGCGCACTCTATATAAGCCACCCCCTCCACAGGCACAAGGGTTTGCATATTTTGTAAACTCACACACACATATAATCCAGTCGACCGCCTCAGGGCACCGAGACGTAGGGCTGTTACTTCTTCCGAGAAGGGCCTGAACTTGTAAAACTCGTGTGTACAACTACTCCATAGCTAGGATCTTGCCTCCTCATACCTACACCCCATTCTACTGTTAGTCTTAGATCCACGACAGTTGGCGCCCACCATGGGGCAGGTGTCTTAGCAGTTTGTTGGAGAAGTTGTGATTTTTCCGATTCCCGCCATCATGGTTTTCGGCGGAGGATTGGCTGAAGGCCGCGAGATCCGTCTCGGCGCGCTTATCTTCATCGCAGATGACTCCGCTTCGCTCCATGAGGCTCCACTAGACGTCGAGGCGCTCCCCATCCGCGGGGTGACGCACTTCCGCGCATGCGTCTGCGGTGTCCTTCTTCGGCAGCTATCGACTCAGTATCAGTCGGCTCCTATGGCAACCTCACTTTTCGTTGCTCGCCGGCGCCAGTGATCCGGTCGATCGCGGCTTTAGCGGTGGGTGAGGCATGCGGTGGCCCGCCAATCGGCCACCCCACAAATCGCGATGATCGAGCCTGATGAAACTCTCTACGGCCTGTTCGATCTGTCGACTGGCTCCTTCGAGACTGCATCCGAGTGCGACAGCAGCGACCCCGCGGTGGAAGTTTTGATGGTCAATGGACCACGCAGTCCTCCTGGCTTCACCCGTGAAGACGGTGGTGATGGCGTCGGCGACCCATCACATGCCCATGAGGAGTACCGCCCCAAACCCCTCGCTTCGCAGCGGAGGGAAGAGCTTCGCCGCCGTAACGTGGATGCACTTCACACTCCTATCTTTGGAGAAACCCCCGAGGCCCAGGCCTTGGAGGAGGCGCGCCTGGCCAACTTGGCTGAGTGCACTCGACTGGAGAACCTCCAGCGCACCCTCGACGAGCGTGCCTGGCAGCGGATTCCTGAATCCAGTCGACGACAACTTTTTCCGCCTTCGACTCAGGTATACCGAACTCCGATCTAGAATCTCACAGCTGCAGCTCGAATAGCAGAGTCAATTCAACCTTCCCAGTCAGAAGCTGGCTGAGGTTTGATGCAGATCCGGGATTTTCTCCGGGCAGCGGGAGAACAAAATACAACAGTATCTCAGTCACGGAATAGGATTCATAGCAGATCTGTGGTGGCAGATACTGTCCAATCTGCTCACAGCCCAAGATCGCCTCCACGGTGTGAGGAACGTGGGCACCGGCAAGATCAGTACAGGAATCGTGAGCAGTATGATCATCGACTCGACCACGATGACCGTCATCGAGTGCCCACGCCTCCTCCGAGGAGTGGGTCATACGTGTCTCGGCGGCAAGATGACAGGCGCCCCCACAGCGGCGAATGAAGAATTCCAGTCGACCCCAGAGAGCCAGGCTTTGATGCAAGATCTATCCTCGTTCAAGGTCTGGTTGATAGGAACAGGGCTCACAGAGAAGGCCATGATAGAGATCATCCGACTGGAAGCAGGGTGCATGTTTCAGGACCCAAGTGTTTTAGCAGAGCCATCAGAGCAGCAATGATTCCTCCCAACTTCAGGTTGGCGACTAGAGTCAGCAAGTTCACCAGCGATTCCAAGCCAGACACTTGGCTTGAGGACTACCGAGTAGCTGTGCAGATTGGTGGCGGCAATGATGATGTGGCTATGAAGCACCTCCCCTTGATGTTGGAGGGCTCAGCCAGAGTGTGGTTGAATCAGTTGGCTCCTGGTAGTATATATAGTTGGGAGGAACTTGCTCGAGTGTTTGTTAGGACCTTTGTAGGCACTTGCAAAAGGCCGGTAGGGTTGACAAAATTGCAGTGTTGTGTCCAGAAATCAAATGAAACCTTGAGGGATTATATCCAGAGATGGATCATGTTGCACCATACAGTGGAGAATGTATCAGATCACCAAGCAATTTGTGCCTTCAAGGAAGGCGTTAAGTATCGGGAGTTGAATCTGAAATTCGGTCGGACAGGAGATATGACTCTGACTCGGATGATGGAGATTGCCACCAAATATGCCAATGGTGAAGAGGAAGACCGACTCCGGAGTGGCAAGCACAAAACAGTCGCCCAAGAAACCGGAGGAGGGAATTCCAGTTGAAAACAGAAGCAAAAGGCTGAACCAGCTGCTCCTGGTGAAGCTTTAGCTGTTTCCCAAGGAAAGTTCAAAGGAAAGCCCAAGGGGCCCTGGAATCCCAAAAAAGTTAAGGATAAAGATGGGAATGATGTGTTGGATTTACCATGCCATATTCATACCAAAAAAGATGAAGAGGGGAACATCATTTACCCTAAACACACCACTCGACAATGTCGTTTCCTTATCCAGCAGTTCTGAGAGAAACGGCCCAGGGAGAAGGAAAAGGAGTCGGACGGAGGTGAGGATAGGGAAGAAGATGATGATGGTTTTCCCAATGTTAATTCTACACTGATGATTTTTGCTGATGTTGAAAGCAAAAGTCGGTTGAAGGTCACTAACTGGAAAGTAAACATGGTTGCTCCTGCAACACCCAGTTATCTGAAGTGGTCCCAGACTGCCATCACATTCGACTAGTCAGACCATCCTGTTCATATAGCCACCCCTGGGAGGCAAGCACTGGTGGTCGACCCAGTAGTTGAAGGCACTCGACTGACTAAAGTGCTGATGGATGGTGGCAGTGGCCTGAACATCCTTTATGCTGAAACCTTGAAGGGAATGGGCATCCGATGTCCAAGCTTAGTGAAAGCAACATGAGTTTCCATGGCGTTATTCCTGGCAAGAAAGCTCAGTCACTCGGCCAGATCGCCCTTGATGTGGTTTTCGGTGATTCCAAGAATTACCGCAAGGAAAAGTTGACATTTGAGGTAGTGGTTTTCAAGAGTGCTTACCATGCTATTCTAGATAGGCCAGCTTATGCACGTTTTATGGCTCGACCATGTTACGTGTATCTCAAATTGAAGATGCCTGGTCCTAAAGGAGTAATCACCGTCACTGGCAATCGGCAGAAGGCGGAAGAGTGCTTCCAAAAGGGCTCAAAAATTGCCGATGCACAAATGGCAGTAGTAGAACTGCAAGAGTATCAGAAGAATGCAGATCTGAGTGATTTGCTGTGAGCCAAGAAGCCTGCCACATATTCTGCATTTCAGTCGTCCGATGAAATGAAGCCGATTCATATTCACCCGACCGATTCCAATGCCGCTCCGACCCATATCTCAACAACACTCGACAACAAATAGGAAGAAGCGCTCATCCAGTTCCTCCGTGAGAACTGGGACATCTTTGCATGGAAACCTTCTGACATGCCAGGTGTACCCAGGGGACTAGCTGAGCATCGTTTGCGAGTCGACCCGAAAGTAAAACCAGTCAAGGAACATCTCCGACGGTCCACCGTCCAGAAGAGAAAGGCAATCGGCGAGGAAGTGGCTCGGCTCCTAGCAACTGAGTTCATCCGTGAAATCTACCATTCCGAGTGGCTCGCCAATGTTGTCATGGTCCCTAAGAAGGACGACTCACTTTGCATCTGCATTGACTTCAATCATATCAATTGGGCCTGCCCGAAAGATCATTTTCCTCTCCCTTGCATCGACCAAATCGTCGACTCAACTGCGGGGTGTGAGTGTTTGTCCTTTTTGGAAGCCTATTCCGGGTACCATCAGATCCGACTATATGGTCCCAATGAGATAAATACGGCTTTCATCACTCCATTCAGATTCTTTTTTTATGTCACTATACCATTCGGCTTGAAGAACGCCGGGGCCACATTCATGAGGATGATCCAGAAGTGTCTGCTCACTCAAATCAGTCGGAATGTGGAAGCACACATGGATGACATTGTGGTCAAGTCACCTAAAGGTTCCGACCTGTTGACTGACCTTGCTGAAACCTTTGCCAATCTCAGAAGATATGATATCAAGCTTAATCCATCAAAGTGCACATTCGGAGTTCCTGGTGGAAAGTTACTCGGTTTCCTCGTTTCCGAACAAGGGATAGACGCTAACCCAGAGAAAGTTGGTACTATACTTCGGATGAAACGCCCTGTGCGTGTGCACGATGTCCAGAAGCTTACTGGTTGTCTGGCCGCCTTGAGTCGATTCATTTCTCGCCTCGTTGAAAAGGCATTGCCTCTTTACCGACTGATGAAGAAGTCTGATAAGTTCGAGTGGACACCCGAAGCTGATGCAGCGTTTGCAGAGCTCAAAACCCTGCTTTCCACCCAGCCGGTGCTTGCTGCGCCAATCAACAAAGATCCTTTACTGCTTTATATTGCAGGCACTAGACAAGTTGTCAGTACAGTACTCACGGTCGAGCGGGAGGAAGAAGGAAAAGCCTATAAAGTTCAGCGCCCAGTATATTATGTTTCTGAAGTTCTGACTCCGTCGAAGCAAAGATATCCACATTATCAGAAGCTTGTTTATGGGATTTACATGACCATGAAGAAATTTCACACTACTTCTCTAATCATTCCATTACAGTCGTCAGCGACGCTCCATTATCAGAGATTTTGAACAACAGAGACGCAACCGGTCGAGTGGCAAAGTGGGCGATTGAACTCCTTCCCCTGGACATCAAATTTGAAGCGAAGAAGGCCATCAAGTCCCAAGCAATAGCTGATTTCCTCGCTGAGTGGATCGAACAACAACTTCCGTCCCAAATCCACTCGGAGCATTGGACCAAGTTCTTCGATGGGTCCAAGATGCTGAATGGTTCCGGTGCTGGGGTGGTGTTGGTATCCCCCCGCTGTGACAAACTTAGCTATGTTCTCCAGATTCACTTTGACTCCTCCAACAATGAAGCCGAAGATGAGGCACTTCTGTACGGGTTGCGTATGGCCATTTCAGTCGGCATCCGTCGCCTCATGGTCTATGGCGACTCAGATTTGGTGGTCAATCAAGTAATGAAGGAGTGGGATGTCAGAAGCCCAGCTATGACTGGTTATTGCAATGCAGTGAGAAAGCTAGAAAAGAGATTCGAGGGATTGGAGCTCCACCCTCGACTGAAAAATCAAGCGGCCGATGACCTGGCAAAGATAGGCTCCAAGAGAGAATCCATCCCTAGCAATGTGTTCTTGGAGCACATTCATACACCTTCAGTTCAAGAACATCCCTTCACTGAAGAGCCCCCACAGCCGAAGAGTGCCACCGATCCGACTGAAATCGAGATTCCAGCCGTAGTCGATTTGATTATGGAGGTTTTGGTCATCACCCCCGATTGGACAGTACCATATATCGCATACATTCTTAGAAGGGAACTCCCAGAAGATGAAGAAGAGGCTCGACAGATCGTCCGTCGATCTAAAGCCTTTCTGTGATAAGAGGACAGTTGTTTAGAGGAAGTGCGACTGGAGTTTGCCAGAAATGCATAACGCCTGAAGAAGGTCGAGTGATCCTCAATGACATCCACTCGGGGACCTATGGTCATCATGCGTCCTCTCGGACCATTATGGCCAAAGCATACCGAGCAGGATTTTACTGGCCACGGGAAAATGAGATGGAACAAGAAATAGTCAAAAAATGTGAAGGTTGCCAGTTTTACTCCAACATGTCTCACAAGCCTGCGTCGTCCCTGAAGACCATTCCACTCGTCTGGCCCTTTGTTGTTTGGGGATTAGACATGGTTGGACCTCTAAGGATTGGTAGGAGTGGATTCACTCATGTGCTTGTAGCAGTCGACAAGTTCACCAAGTGGATTGAGGCCAAGCCTATCAAGAACCTTGATGCCAGCACTGCTATCAGCTTCATCAGAGAGATAACATTCAGATATGGTGTTCCACACAGCATCATCACTGACAATGGATCAAACTTCGAATCTGATGAGTTCAGAACTTTCTGTACTTCACAAGGTACTCGAGTCGACTATGCCTTAGTCGCCCATCCCCAGTCGAATGGACAAGCTGAAAGAGCAAATGGATTGATTCTCAAAGGACTGAAACCCCGACTGATGCGTGACCTCAAACACGCAGCAGGAGCCTGGGTCGACGAACTTCCGTCAATATTGTGGGGATTGAGGACAACTCCCAATCGGTTGACTGGCAGAACCCCATTTTTCTTAGTTTATGGAGCTGAAGTTGTACTTCCGAGTGAGTTGCTCCACAATGCCCCGAGTCGATCTTTCTCAGAGGAAGAAGCAGAACAAGCAGGACAAGATGCAGTTGATCTCTTGGAATAAGAAAGAGAGATGGCCTTGATACGGTCAACCATCTATCAGCAAGACCTGCGTCGATTCCATGCCAGAAACGTGAGGGGTCGAGCATTTCAAGAGGGAGACTTGGTTCTCCGAGTGGATCAGCAGAAACCACACAAGCTTGCTCCCTCTTGGGAAGGCCCCTTCGTTGTCACCAGAGTGCTCCACAATGGAGCGTACCACCTCTACAACGTCGATCACAAGAAATATGAGCCGCGCGCTTGGAATGCGGAGCTGCTCCACCCCTTTTATTCTTAAACACTCAGTCTTTTGAGATGTAATAAGAAGCACCTTTGTAGTTTGTTTATCAAAGACAAGAGTTTTTACAGTCTTCTGAAAATAATTGTCGATTGCTTATGTTTGTTTCTGAAATCCCCCAGTGGGTGGCTTAGCTATGAATCCGTTTTGCCTAAGTTGAAAAAATCCTACTGAGTGATGAGCAAGTCTCTCACTCGGGGGCTTAGCTGCAGTCCAGTACTCGCCTAAGTTGAAAAAATCCTACCGTGTGATGAGCAAGTCTCTCACTCGGGGGCTTAGCTGCAGTCCAGTACTCGCCTAAGTTGAAAAAATCCTACCGAGTGATGAGCAAGTCTCTCACTCAGAGGCTTATCTGCAGTCCAGTACTCGCCTAAGTCAAAAAAAACCTACCGAGTGATGAGCAAGTCTCTCACTCGGAGGCTTAGCTGCAGTCCAGTACTCGCCTAAGTTGAAAAAAATCCTACCGAGTGGTGAGCAAGTCTCTCACTCAGAGGCTTAGCTACAGTCCAGTACTCGCCTAAGTTGAAAAAATCCTACCGAGTGATGAGCAAGTCTCTCACTCGGAGGCTTAGCTGTAGTCCAGTACTCGCCTAAGTTGAAAAAATCCTACTGAGTGATGAGCAAGTCTCTCACTCGGAGGCTTAGCTGTAGTCCAGTACTCGCCTAAGTTGAAAAAATCCTATTGAGTGATGAGCAAGTCTCTCACTCGGGGGCTTAGCTGCAGCCCAATGCTCGCCTAAGTTTCAAAAATCCTACCGAGCGATGAGCAAACCTCACGCTCGGGGGCTTAGCTGCAGCCCAGTGCTCGCCTAAGTTTCAAAAATCCTACCGAGCGATGAGCAAGTCTCTCACTCGGGGGCTTAGCTGCAGCCCAATGCTCGCCTAAGTTTTAAAAATCCTACCGAGCAATGAGCAAACCTCACACTCGGGGGCTTAGCTGCAGCCCAATGCTCGCCTAAGTTGAAAAAAATTCTACCGAGTGATGAGCAAGTCTCTCACTCGGAGGCTTAGCTGCAGTCCAGTACTCGCCTAAGTTGAAAAAATCCTACCGAGTGATGAGCAAGTCTCTCACTCAGGGGCTTAGCTACAGCCCAATGCTCGCCTAAGTTTCAAAAATCCTATCGATAGCGATGAACAAACCTCACACTCGGGGGCTTTGCTGCAGCCCAATGCTCGCCTAAGTTGAAAAAATCCTACCGAGTGATGAGCAAATCTCTCACTCGGAGGCTTAGCTGCAGTCCAGTACTCGCCTAAGTTGAAAAAATCCTACCGAGTGATGAGCAAGTCTCTCACTCGGGGGCTTAGCTGCAGCCCAGTGCTCACCTAAGTTTCAAAAATCCTACAGAGTGATGAGCAAACCTCACACTCGGAGGCTTAGCTGCAGCCCAGTGCTCGCCTAAGTTTCAAAAATCCTACCGAGTGATGAGCAAACCTCACACTTGGAGGCTTAGCTGCAGCCCAGTGCTCGCCTAAGTTTCAAAAATTCTACCGAGTTATGAGCAAACCTCATGCCCGGGGGCTTAGCTTCCAGTACCCGCCTAAGTTAAAAAACCATCCCTACCCGCAAGGACGACGAGGTGCAGGTCGACTGCAATCCTCTCCACGGAGCTGCGCCACAAGTACAATGCCCGCTCCATCCCTATCTGCAAGGACGACGAAGTGCAGGTCGACTGGAATCCTCTCCACGGAGCTGCGCCACAAGTACAATGTCCGCTCCATCCCTATCCGCAAGGATGACGAGGTGCAGGTTGACTGCAATCCTCTCCACGGAGCTGCGCCACAAATACAATGTCCGTTCCATCCCTATCCGCAAGGACGACGAGGTGCAGGTCGACTGAGATATCTCCCTCAGTGTTGAATCTCAAAAAATATTCCAAGTGAAGATTAAGGTCCACTCGAAGGCAAACGAAAGCACATGCAGAAGATAAACCAAGATCAGATAAAATCTCAAGAGTTTCAGAATGAAGATAAAAGTACTTGGGCGTCAGGCCCGAAGGAGTTTAACGGTTACAAAAACCACTCGGCATTCCATGGCAAATTTAAAGCAAGTTTAAGTATCAAGTTTGTTCACTCGGCAGGAAGAGGACTTGCAGGCTCGACGAACTCATCCAAATCAATCCCATCCGTGATCCGAGTGGCAGTAGCAATAAAAATCTCCATGAAGGACTGGAAGTCGTGCCTTTTTATGTTAGCAACCTTGATCGCCGCCAACTTCTCCTCTCGAACTTCTTGGCAGTGGACTCTCACCAGTGACAAAGCCATGTCAGCGCCACATCGGGCAGAAGACTTCTTCCATTCCTGCACTCGACCAGGGATCTCGTTGAGTCAAGCCATCATAGACTCGAGATCATTCTGAAGCGTTGCCCTTGGCCAGAGCGATGAGTCGATGTGTGAAACTACAACCTTCAGACGGGCAAGATAACTTATAACACTAGCGACGCGAGATTCCAGTCGAAGCACATTCATGGCAGCTGGAAGTGCGTTATATCGACTAGAGGGGGGGGGGGTGAATAGGCGATTTTTATGAAAGTCTTCAAAACGTGGAAGTTTCGAAGACAAACGATGGAAATAAACCTATTACCATGCAGCGGAAGGTAGACTACACTAGGCAAGCCATAGTCAAGTATTCAAGTGAGAGCACAATGACTAATAGAAGAATGCAGTAAGGATCAGGTAGGAAGATATTATGAAGCCAAACAGAACACGCAGTCACTTAGTGAAGACAAAAGATAGTGCAATCATACAATGACTTCACAAGGAGTAACAGTAAGTAGAGGGACGGGAAGGATGAAACCAGTGACTCGTTGAAGACAATGATTTGTTGGACCAGTTCCAGTTGCTGTGACAACTGTACATCTGGTTAGGGCGGCTAGGTATTTAAACCTGAGGACACACAGTCCCGGACACCAGTCCCGAACACGCAGCTCAGGACACCCAGTCCTCACCGTATTCCCCTTGAGCTAAGGTCACACAAACCTCGCCCAATCACTCTGGTAAGTCTTCAAGGTAGACTCCCAAAACCTTCACAGACTTCGTTCACCGGCGATCCACAATGTCTCTTGGATGCTTAGAACGCGACGCCTAACCGGCTGGAGGATGCACAGTCCTCAAGTGTAATAAGTCTTCAGATCACACAGACACGAAGACTTAAGTGATGCCTAATTCTCTTTGGCTCTGGGTGGTTAGGGCTTTATCCTCGCAAGGAATTCTCTCTCAAAGGCTTCGAGGTGGGTTGCTCTCAAACGACAAAAGCCGTACACTAATTCTGAGCAGCCAACCGTTTATGGTTGTAGGGGGTGGGCTATTTATAGCCACTAGGCAACCCGACCTGATTTGTCCGAAATGACCCTGGGTCACTAAGGAACTGACACGTGTTCCAACGGTCAGATTTCAAACTCACACGGAAACTTTACTTGGGCTACAAGCAAAGCTGACTTATCCGACTCTGGACAAGATTCGCTCTCATAGTCTTCAGTCGAAGACATAGGTTTTGTTTAAGCATCACTTCAGTCATTCTGAATGGTTCTCTTGGACCCCACTTAACAGTACGGTGGTTCCTATGACTCAACAAGGAAGAGGAAAAAGAGCTACGAAAGATCTAAGTCTTCGAGCTCCACAGGCTTCATGCGATGTCTTCTCTTTTCATAGTCTTCAATGTGAATATCTTCATATACCACCTTTGACATCAATGTCTTCATACATTTTTAGGGGTCATCTCTGGTAAGAAAACTAAATCAATGAGGGACTTCTACCTGTGTTATCCTACAATTCTCACAAACACATTAGTCCCTCAACTAGGTTTGTCGTCAATACTCCAAAACCAACTAGGGGTGGCACTATATGCACTTACAATCTCCCCCTTTTTGGTGATTGATGACAAACTAGTCAAAGTTTTCAACGGGGAATATAATATGTGAAATTGTAAAGGATAAGGAATTGTCTTCATAAGTTGCAAGGGCTCCCCCTGAAGATGTGCATATAAGTAATTTGCTTTTGGAATGCAAATTCACATGGCAGGTTGTGCTTGTGGAGATCCTCTTCAACTTATGATGACAATCCACTATGCATGTGAAGGTATGTGAAGATAATGACATGCATAATGGAAAATGGACGTCTGCAAAATGATCTAAGTGCGGAATTTATCGTCGCACATGCGGAATTTATCATCGCATCACAAAATGGCAAATAGGTAGTAGACGACCATCGAGTTTAAGTGTTACAACTCAAAGAACCAAATGTATCAAAACGAGAGTTGCAAACACGAAGCAAAATATAAAGCACCCGCCCATATAGACCCGCTTGAAGACTATCAAACTCATATGCTTCTCCCCCTTTTGTCAGTTAGGACCAAAAAGGTTTGAAGACATAGAGCATCTACTCGTTCCCATGAAGAGTAGGTGAAGCAGCAGGGTCGTTGGTGGTGTTTGGCGGTGCAGAAGAGCTTGGAGCAGAGTCGAAGCGTGCTGAAGGAGGTGGCGGTGAAGTAGCATCGTCTTCATCCTCGATCACTCTGGCATTCACAGTTGCAGCAGAGGAAGAGAACTCAGAGTCTTCAAGAGATGGAGTTCATCGCAGCACTGCCCTTCGAGGAGGTGTGGAGTCAAACTTGAAGCGCTCATAGAAGCCATCCTCTTGAAGATCATCTTCAGAACACATTAGCGTCAGCCCTTTCCATGTGCGGCGAGAGGTTTCATGGGCAACAAAAGCATTCTTGGTGGCAAGATTGCGAATGCGATTAACATCCACCAAGAGGCTTTGCATTTGACGCTTCAGCCAGTCATGATGCCTATCATGTTTCTGATGAAGAGCCACAAGAAGCTCTCGGTCATTGAGAACACGAGTGCGCTTCTTGGGTCGTGGAGCAATTGTACTGTCAGTGGCTTCAGTGAGAGCAGGATGCGGTGCACGTGTAGTGCCAGCCAAAGGATACACACGAGCGACTGCTTCAACTCCTTCAATGTTATGAGAAAAACTCTGATGCTCTGCATTCTGAAGACTTAGAGGTTCCTTGGCAGGCTCAGGATAGATGGTTTCAATAGACATATCCACATCAGGCAGAAAAATCCGATGATTGCGAGCAGATGGCTGATATGAGATAGTGGAGTGAAGTTTGATCAGCCGCATGACTCATGGGGCGTAGAACTTCAAGCCAAAAAGATCAGAGCCTGATGCAGCAAGTTGGTGAATGAAGAAGTCCTGTGCATTGAAGCATTTTCCATGAAGAATATAGAAGATCAAAGTCTTCATTGCACCTTCCAACTTGGCATGTGGAGAGTGCCCTTTGATGGGCCAGAGAGTTCGCCTTATGATGTGATAAATAGTCCTTGGCAGATACTCTAGGTCTTCAACAAAGAACTCTTTGGGATATGCAGCATCTTGGGGTAATGGCTTCATCATACTGAGCATCTGACTCATGTTAGGTTCAGGCCTCTGAAAGATGCTCTCCATAGCTTCACTTTGAAGTGACAGCCAGATTCGTAGAGATCGCCGGGAGTGCGCAGACCAGTGAGCTCAATGATGTCAAAGGCTTTGGCTTCGTGATGAACGTTTCCTGTCATCCACTCCAGGACCCAAGTCTTAAGATCTCTGTTATACCCGCAGATGTGAAGTGGCGCATAGAATTGGAGCGGCAACTCTTCATTCCAATGCTCTTGGTTAGTAACGAATGGCAGCAATCCAACTTCTTTGAAGCAATCCAGAGCTTCTTCCAGACAGGGTAGACCAGCTATTGCTTCAATGTCAAGACGCTTGTGTGGGAAGATGCAACCTTGATTGTATAGAATGCAGGAGTAATAGCTTCACTTCGGATAGCTCCAGAACCGATCAGATGATATTCTTTCCCTTGAGTAGGGGTTCCTGGAGCTATTGAAGAATGTGTTGTCTGCTCTGAAGCCATTGATATTGAAGGATCCAGGTGCTGATGCAGGACCTGGGAACCTGAGCAATCTTGGGATTGTCTTCTGTACCTGAGGCCTGTGCTCAACATGATAGTCGAACAGAGGACCGGCAGCAGGTGCAGGAACAGAAGCAGTGGGATCAGTGGCTTCGCTGACTTCTGGTGCTTTTGTGGGTGAGGGCTCCACATTAGCTTCAGCCACGACTGCATCAGTGGCTTCAGTGGTGTTGGTGGTGGCAGCCTCAAGATTTTCAACCTCCACTTGACGAGCTGGAGGGTCAGTCACAATCACGTTCTCCTCGAGAACAGCTTCTTGGTAGGACAGGGGAGTAGGAGCTTCTGGGGTTTCTTCTTCATCGGCTGATGCAGCCGGAATGTCTTCAGCAGCTTTAGCTTCAGACTCGGAGACTGGAGGCCTTGGTCCTTTGTGAAGCCTGCGTAACGCTGACGACGCCTGTGGAGTTGGTGTTGGCTAGACCTCAAAGTCTTCTTCTCTTGTGGACGATCAGCCCATGAAGCATCCTGAGCAATTGGCGTCAGAGGATGACCAATGCTGATGAGTTTGCTGTGCTCGAGCTGAGGAAGGACTGCACCATCTTCTACATGGTCATGGTGACCAATGTCTTCAGCAGCGATGGTATCAGCTGCTGGAAAGTCTTCAGCTTCATGAGCCTCTATGAGAGCAGGCTCATGGATTGTCAGTTGGCATTCAGCGTCAGGACGAACCATGGAAATGGGTTCAACAATCAAGGGCTCTGTGGGAGCAGCCTGTTCTTTCTTGGTCTTCCCCTTCTTCTTGGAGGGGGCAGTAGGAGAGGCTTCAGGATATTTCCTCTTCCGGGCTTCAGCCTCAGCAGTCCTCGTCTTCTTCAGCTCTGAAGCAGGTGACCGGCTTTTTGGCTTTGAGCCAGTCATTCTAGTTGGGAAGACAATGGGATCTGCTTCCTGCCTTGGTGCGTCAGGTTCAGCCGTAGCGGGCTTCTTCTTCTTCTTTGCAGCCATCCTGGGGTCGATGCCAGGACGCCCAAGGGCCTTGCGCTTCTCAGCCTCATTGTAGGCTTGCACACATCTGTCAGCCAGAAACTTCATACGCTCACGAGAACCCTGAGCTTCTGCACGTTTCTTAAGAAAGGCTTCCTTGAGCTCGTGCAGCATAATCTTGAAGTTCTTCACCTCTTGCATGCTGAGCTTGGCCATATGCTTCTTGAACCGAGACTTTTCATAGTCACTCTTTTGCTTCAGTTCGACGATGCGCTGAGCGAGAGCTAGCTCTGAAGCAATGGCGCCATGGAAGGCGACACTGAGGCCAATGGGTAGTTGCAGATCTTCGAAGCTTATGTTTGGCGTGTCAAACCACTCATCAATGAAGTTGTGGATGATTGTTACATCAAAGAGAGGCAGATCATTGAAGATTTCTGCTTCTTCTTTGCTCTTGATGAGTTGCTCAAGAGCGTCATCTGCAAGATCTTCATCACTTGACAGATCAATGGCATCATTGCGTAGAATGGCAGCAGCTGTTAGCTGTTGGCCGGTGTGTGGCAGAGGCATCTTGACCTTCTGGGGCTTGGAGATGCGTGACAAATCTTCAGACTGCACACTGTCTTCAGGAGGTGCAGTTGCCAGAGGCTTCGCCCGTGAGATTTTTGGAGCAGAGGCAGGCTTTGAAGCTTTAGGCTGCTTCTTTGGCGTCGGCGCTGCAGGCACTTCATCTGATTCAGCGTCATCTGCAGGCTCATTCACGGCTGTCCCTTGAACCAAGATATGGGTGATGAGACCTTGAAGGTTGTAGAAAGGACCGACGACATTGGGTTCTGCATCACGTGTGCCATCAGCCCTTGGAGCAAAGGACCAGGGTTGAAGTCTAGTCCCAATGTCTTCTAGTTCTGCTTTGCTGAGTTCTGGGCAAACTGGAAGTTGCGCTTGAATAGAATGTCGTCACGACACCATAGCAGTGACGATGGGTCAGCATCCGCAAGTTGTGGTCCACGGACCATGCAGGGATAGAAGCCTTGTTCAATGGCTTCATCTCTGGTCCTGGGTTGAAGATTTGTGTAGAGGATGTCTCCCCATGGTCGCTTGATGGCATTCTTTTCAGTATATTCCTTGGTCACAAATCTGTACTTGAACCACTATTCTGCCCAATAGCGTCGAATCCATTGGATTCGCGTCTTGCACTGATTGTAATCCTCTTCAGGATCTATCTTGTACAGCTCTGAGAGGTCATCGGGCAGATCTCTTGATGTTTCTCCTCGACGCTTTCTGCCACCCTTCCTTGCTGATTTTTCTGAAGCCATGAACCTTAATCTTAAAGGCTTCAATACGTTCAGAGGCTTCAAAGGTTTTCGCTTGCTGGACAAACAGGAACTGGCTTCAGGAGAATTTATCTGATGCTGTAAGAATTCTACAAATGAATGCAGACTATGAGAACCAAGGGATTCTCCCACGGACATGTACCTGTGACAGCATTAAGGTGCGAGGGAAGGGGAAGAGGTCATATGCATTCTCAGAAGATTTTGAAGATAAATCAGTTTAGAAGACATTGACCTCATCGTGCGAAGACATTCACTCATAGATAAGGATTTGGTTCCAGATTTGTACGAATCCACAGATCAGTACAAGTGAGGAATCTAACTACTTTGTGAAGCATAAGTGAATATACTAGGCATGTTATGAGATGCAGTATGAAAGAGATCCAACTTGTGTGAATAGAAACTGCTTGTGGTAGAAAGTGATAAGGCTATAGGATCAAAGAGGCCGTAAAAGGAGGTTTTATTTACCACACGAAGAACTGCTAGACGGAGTGGAAGAGGAGGCCGAGCAGTTCGATCGTCCATGCCCTAACTTGGCGACAGAGGACACCTACGGCGACGGCGGAGAGGACGATGTCCGCGGTCGGCGTGAAGACGGCGTCGGAGAGGTTGCGGCAGCGAAGCGCTTCGTCGCCGGCGTCGTCGAGGGCTAGCGGTGGCACTAGGGTTCGTGCGAGAGTGGAAGAAGAGATAATGACTGCTGCGAGGTGTGTATTTATAGGTACAGGGGCGGCACTGCATTATTACACAGGTGCCCCTAGCGATTCGCATCTGAGGAACACGTGGCCATCATGCAGCATATTGGGGTTTGTTCCACGTCCCACGAATGCCTGGATTGTCGGGTGGTCGTTCCCACTTCTCCGGGTTTCAGGTGGAGGAATGAGCATTGAAAACGGACTTAATGGTTGTCTCTGTATCTTCTGCTGACAAGGACGCAGAGAAGACATTCGACAGTTTCAATAGAATGCATATGATTTGGAGAGATAGAATTTGAGATAGAAAGCATAGAGAGGTTAGGGTCCGATCACATTCACTTAGTTCAAAAGATTCAACAAGAAGACATAGCTATAAGTGAATGCTGTAGAGGACAGAACACTAGTACATATATATCTTCCTTCACAACATTGATATTGAAGGATCCAGGTGCTGATGCAGGACCTGGGAACTTGGGCAATCTTGGGATTGACTTCTGTACCTGAGGCCTGTGCTCAACATGATAGTCGAACAGAGGACCGGCAGCAGGCGCAGGAACAGAAGCAGTGGGATCAGTGGCTTCGCTGGCTTCTGGTGCTTTTGTTGGTGAGGGCTCCACATTAGCTTCAGCCATGACAGCGTCAGTGGCTTCAGTGGTGTTGGTGGTGGCAGCCTCAAGATTTTCAACCTCCACTTGACGAGCTGGAGGGTCGGTCACAATTACGTTCTCCTCGAGAACCGCTTCTTGGTGGGACAGGGGAGTCAGCTTGTGGGACTTCTTCTTCATCGGCTGATGCAGCCGGAATGTCTTCAGAAGCTTCAGCTTTAGACGCAGAGACTGGAGGCCTTGGTCCTTTGCGAAGCCTGCGCAACGCAGGCGACGCCTGTGTAGTTAGAGTTGGCTGGGCCTCAAAGTCTTCTTCCTCTTGTGGGCGATCAGCCCATGAAGCATCCTGAGCGATTGGCATCAGAGGACGACCAATGCTGATGAGTTCGCTGTGCTCGAGCTGAGGAAGGACTGCACCATCTTCTACATGGTCATGGTGACCAATGTCTTCAGCAGCGATGGGATCAGCTGCTGGAAAGTCTTCAGCTTCATGAGCCTCTGTGAAAGCAGGCTCATGGATTGTCAGTTGGCGTTCAGCGTCAGGACGAACCATGGAAATGGGTTCAACAATCAAAGGCTCTGTGGGAGCAGCCCGTTCTTTCTTGTCTTCCTCTTCTTCTTGGAGGGGGCAAAAAGTGGTAGAAAGTGACAAAGCTATAGGATCAACGGGGCCGTAAAAAGGAAGTTTTATTTACCACACGAAGAACTGCTAGACGGAGTGGAAGAGGAGGCCGAGCAGTTCGATTGTCCGTGCCCTAAGTTGGCGACGGAGGACACCTACGGCGACGGCGGAGAGGACGATGTCCGCGGTCGGCGTGAAGACAACGTCGGAGAGGTTGCGGCAGCGAAGCGCTTCATCGCCGGCGTCGTCGAGGGCTAGCAGTGGCGCTAGGGTTCATGCGAGAGTGGAAGAAGAGATAATGACTGTGGTGAGGCGTGTATTTATAGGTACAGGGGCGGCACTGTGTTATTACACAGGTGCCCCTGGCGATTCACATCTGATGGGCACGTGGCTGTCATGCAGCATATCGGGGGTTGTTCCACGTCCCACGCACGCCTGGATTGTTGGATGGTCGTTCCCACTTCTCCGGGTTTCAGGTGAAGGAATGAGCATTGAAAATGGACTTAATGTTTGTCTTTGTATCTTCTGCTGACAAGGACGCACAGAAGACATTCGACAGTTTCAATAGAATGCATATGATTTGGAGAGATAGAGTTTGAGATAGAAAGCATAGAGAGGTTAGGGTCCGATCACATTCACTTAGTTCAAAAGATTCAACAAGAAGACATAGCTATAAGTGAATGTTGTAGAGGATAGAACACTAGTATATATATATATAATCAACATAGTGAAGATAATCATGAAGACATGTTGAGATTGAAGCCAAACCAAATGTGAAGACATAGCTAATGTAACACCATGAGTGAAGCACTTCAAACAGAAAGTTTGGTGGTGGCATTAGCCACCGTATAGGAAGTATTAGACTCAGACACGACGCACAATTATCGTGGCGCTCCGAAGTCAAATTCCACATTAATGTATTCACACTTAGAATGTATGTCTTCATTGATTGAAGATATACTTTTCTTCGTGTGTTGCACATCTAAGTCATCAATATGCATAAGTGTTAGGATGTGTGCCTAATCACAGGACATTTGAGGATTCCAAGATATTTAGCTCACACCGTAACTTGCAAAATCTCTTCTCATCCAAGGGCTTGGTGAAGATATCTGCCAATTGCTCTTCAGTGTTGACGTGTATGATATCAATATCTTCCTTCACAACATGATCTCTGAGAAAGTGATGACGAATTTCAATGTGCTTTGTCTTCGAGTGCTGAACTGGGTTGTTGGCAATCTTGATGGCGCTTTCATTGTCGCAGTAGAGTGGCACTTGCTTCAGATGAATGCCATAGTCCTTGAGTGTTTGCTTCATCCATAGAAGCTGAGCGCAGCAAGATCCAACAGCAATGTATTCAGATTCAGCAGTAGAGAGAGATACACAGTTTTGCTTCTTTGAAGACCAACATACAAGTGATCGTCCCAGAAAATGACATGTGCCTGATGTAGACTTGCGATCCACCTTGTCACCAGCATAATCAGCATCCGAGAATCCAACCAGATCAAACTCTGAGCCCTTTGGATACCATAATCCTAGAGTTGGGGTGTGAGCCAAATATCGAAGAATTCGCTTCACAGCTAAGTGATGCGACTCCTTTGGTGCCGCTTGAAATCGAGCACACATGCAAACACTAAGCATAATATCTGGCCTAGATGCACATAGATAAAGCAAAGAACCAATCATGGAGCGGTATACCTTTTGATCGAACTCTTTACCATTGTCGTCAGGACCCAGATGATGCTTGGCTGGCATTGGCGTCGTGAAGCCTTTGCAATCTTGCATACCAAACTTCTTCAGGCAATCTTTGGGATACTTTTCTTGAGATATGAAGATGTCATTGCGTTGCTGTCGTATTTGAAGACCAAGGAAGAACTTCAGCTCTCCCATCATGGACATCTGATATTGCTCTTGCATCATATATCCAAACTCTTCACTGTACTTCTGATTGGTGCAGCCGAAGATAATGTCATCCACATATATTTGGCACACAAATAGTTCACCATCATATGTCTTCGTGAAGAGAGTGGGGTCTAGGGAACTAGGTATGAAGCCTTTGCTCTTCAGGAAGTATTTGAGTGTGTCATAACAGGCCCGAGGGGCTTGTTTGAGGCCATACAGTGCCTTGTTGAGCTTGTATACCATGTCAGGATGTTTTGGATCTTCAAATCCAGGCGGTTGTGCAACATACACCTCTTCTTCAATTTTGCCATTGAGAAAGGCGCTCTTCACATCCATTTGATATAGAAGTATGTTATGATGATTTGCATAGGCCAGAAGTATGCGTATGGCTTCAAGTCTAGCCACAGGAGCAAATGTTTCATCGAAGTTAATGCCTTCCACTTGAGTATATCCTTGAGCAACGAGACGAGCTTTGTTTCTGAAAACTTGACCATGCTCATCTTGCTTGTTGCGGTATATCCATTTGGTGCCTATTATGTTGTGCTTCTGAGGATCAGGACGCTTAACCAGTTCCCATACATTGTTCAGCTCAAACTGTTGAAGCTCTTCTTGCATAGCTTGAATCCATTCAGGTTCCATGAAGGCTTCTTCAACTTTCTTGGGTTTTGTTATTGAGACGAATGCGAAGTGACCACAAAAATTTGCTAGCTGAGTTGCCCTTGATTGAGTGAGTGGACTTGGTGCATTGATGCTATCAATTATTCTCTCAATCTGCACTTCACTGGCAACGCGAGGATGTACAGGACGAAGATTTTGCTCTTGCTGATCATTGTCGTTGTTAGAGGGATTGTCTTCAGGCTGAGCATTGTCTTCAGGTTGATCAGGTGCGGAGATGATGAGTTCCTCTTCAGGTTGAGCTTCAGAGGGCATGATTTCTCCAATTCCCATCAGCTTGATTGATTCGCTGGATGGAACTTCATCTAGCACATTTGGCAGGTGTTCTCTTTGTGAACCGTTGGTCTCATCAAATCGCACATCCACTGTTTCAACCACTTTATAATGAAAGAGATTGAAGACTCGGTAGGAGTGCGAATCCTTTCCATATCCAAGCATAAAACCCTCATGTGCTTTTGGTGCAAATTTTGAAGTGTGATGTGGATCCTTGATCCAGCACCTGGCGCCAAATACTCTGAAGTAGCTGACATTTGGCTTCTTGCTAGTAAGGAACTCATAAGATGTCTTGTTCAGAAGCTTGTGAAGATAAACACG
Organism: Triticum urartu; assembly: GCF_003073215.2. NCBI lineage: Eukaryota > Viridiplantae > Streptophyta > Magnoliopsida > Poales > Poaceae > Triticum > Triticum urartu. The sequence continues at coordinate 539,927,959 of NC_053028.1, forward strand.
ATTGATTGTATGGCATGCAGTATCAATGGCTTCAGGCCAGAATTTTCTTGGGGTCTTGTATTCATCTAGCATCGTTCTGGCCATCTCAATGAGTGTTCTGTTCTTGCGTTCGACGACGCCATTTTGCTGTGGCGTGTACGGGGCTGAGAATTCATGTGTGATGCCCAAGGTATCAAGATATGTATCAAGGCCAGTGTTCTTGAATTCAGTGCCATTGTCACTTCTGATGTGCTTTATCTTGGCGCCATAATTGTTCATTGCTCGATTGGCAAAGCGTCTGATGACATCCTGCACTTCAGTCTTGTAAAGGATTATGTGCACCCAAGTATATCTAGAATAATCATCAACAATAACGAAGCCATAGAGGCAAGCAGTAGTAGTTAGAGTTGAGTAATGAGTGGGACCGAAAAGATCCATGTGGAGCAGTTCGAAGGGTTGAGTAGTAGTCATGATTGTCTTCGAGGGATGTTTGGCCCTCGTCATTTTCCCTGCTTCACAGGCACCGCATAAATGGTCTTTCTTGAACTTGACGCCCTCGATGCCTATGACATGCTTCTTCTTCGCGAGGGTGTGGAGGTTCCTCATGCCGGCATGCCCTAGCCTCCGATGCCAGAGCCAGCATTCTGAAGCCTTTGCTAGAAGACATACGGCAAGTTGTGGGCCTGCTGAGAAATCTACCACGTACAAGTCATCTTTCCGATACCCTTCAAACACTAGAGACTTGTCAGATTCCATTAGAACAAGGCAGCGATATGTTCCAAATATTACGATCATGTTCAAATCGCAAAGCATTGAGACAGACATTAAGTTAAAGCCAAGGGATTCAAGAAGCATGACTTTATCCATGTGTTGATCCTTTGAGATTGCAACTCTACCTAGACCCAATACCTTACTTTTACTAGTGTCAGCAAATGTGATGTGACTCTTGTCGGATGGACGTAAGGTTGAGTCCATAAGAAGGCTTCTTTTGCCAGTCATGTGATTGGTACACCCACCATCAATAATCCATTCTGAAGACACTGGTGTCGTACCCTACAGTGCAGTTAGGGGGATAGGCTTCACGAAGAGAATTGTGAAGCAAAAACATTTGATGAACCAGTGGGTTATGAAAGCTTAGATCCAGATTAGGGCTGATAGGGAAGTAGCAAGCGATTCAGGAACGAAGTACATAGTAAGACCATTCGGGCATTTGATCTTGCGCCCTACAAGATGTTTAAGGTCCCCAGCAATAGCGTCAGACGATTTTGGTTTTCTGCTGGAGACCTTTCCCTGCAAAAGAGAGTTAAGCTTTCTTAGCCACCCACATCTTCAAGGGTGGCTTAGAAGCAATAAGTCTAAGTGCAGCGTCTGAGAATTTTGGCTTTGGAGCCCTAGCAAAAAGTCTTGCAGGCGGACAATAGTACTCATAAGAATACGCAGAATAGTTCTTGGTCTTATGAACATGGCGGTTTGATGAACCGCGCTCATATTCATAGGCCTGAGTATGGTTTCCCTGCAAAACATTTGCGTTAGTGCAACTCAAGTGAGTCCTCTGTCTGTATGAAGCCTTTGGACCGTATGAAGCCTGTGGTCTGAGGTTTGTCTTCTTCACGTGTGGTGTCATGATGACATTCACAGGAAGATTCTCCAGACACTTTCTCGAAACCTAGATCTTCTTCATAGGCGGTCCATTCCTGCAGTTAGTACCAATGTACCTGGCAAACACTTCACCTTTCTGACTCTTAAACAGTTTATAGTTTGCATCAAAGGATTCATCAATGATAACGGGGTTAGCACAAGTGAATCCAGATAGATTGGATGGATCTGCTGAAGGTTCCTTTGCAGCAACCCATGTGGTTTTGGGGTACTGCTCAGGTTTCCAGTAAGAGCCATCAGCATTCATTTTCCTTACGAACCCAACACCCTCTTTCCTAGGGTTTCGGTTTAGGATATGTCTTTTGAGGACATCACATAGTGTTTGATGCCCTTTGAGACTTTTGTACATCCCTGTTTCAAGCAATGTCTTCAACCTAGCATTCTCATCAGCAATAGCAGTGGTATCCTCAGGAGAGGGGTTAGTTCCCACATCAACAGTTGAAGATATTGCAACAGTAGCAGCAGTAGAACATTCAGCAACAGAAGTAGCATTTTCACGCTCAATGCATTTAAGACATGGTGGTTCAAATCCTTCCTGAGTGGAACTGATCTGTTTGGCGCGAAGTGACTCATTTTCTTTTTGAAGATCTTCATGAGCCGCTCTCAATTTCTCAAGATCTTGCTTCATTTGAAGATAATCATAGGAAAGCTTTTCATGAGTTGTTGAGAGCGTTTCATGACGACTTTCAAGTTCCTCATACTTAACGTGAAGATTTTTTATGTCTTCAATTAAGGACTCAGATTGAGTCATTTCAGCGCCTAACAGATCATCTCTTTTGTCTAACAGTTTTTGAATATGTTCCATGGCTTTCGGTTGTTCAGTTGCAATTTTAGCAAGTGTTTTGTAGCTGGGTTTTGAACCACAATCAGAGTCATCATCACTTGATGTTTGATAGTGAGTAGTGCGTGAGTTCACCTTGGCACCGCGTGCCATGAAGCAGTAGGTAGGAGTAGAGTAGTCCTTGTCATTTGCATCGGTGTCGGTGGTGAAGTCATTGTCTTTAGTGTTGAAGATGGACTTGGCAATGCATGCTGTAGCCAGACTTGCAACGCCAGAATCGGACTCCTCCTTAGACTCCACCTCCGCCTCCTCAGAAGCGGACTCCTCCTCTGAATCCATTTCCTTGCCAACAAATGCACGTGCCTTGCCAGATGAGCTCTTCTTATGTGATGAAGACTTTGAGGAAGACTTGGAAGAAGACTTTGAGTATTTCTTCTTCTTCTTGTCGTCAGAGTCATATTCCTTGCTCTTCTTCTTCTTCTTCTTTCTGTTCTCATTGTCCCACTGCGAACACTCAGAGATGAAGTGGCCAGTTTTCTTGCACTTGTGGCATGTTTTCTTCTTGTAGTCATGATCAGAAGCTTCATCATTCCTTGAGCTTGATCGTGAAGACTTTCTGAAGCCTTTCTTCTTGGTGAATTTTTGGAACTTCTTCACAAGCATAGCAAGTTCCTTTCCAATGTCTTCAGGATCATCAGAACTGCTGTCAGATTCTTCTTCAGATGAGGAGACATCTTTTGCCTTCAAGGCACGAGTTCGCCCATAGTTTGGACCGTAGATATCTCTTTTCTCAGAAAGCTGAAACTCATGTGTGTTGAGCCTCTCAAGTATGTCGGACGGATCGAGTGTCTTGAAATCAGGTCGTTCTTGAATCATCAGGGCTAGGGTGTCAAACGAACTGTCAAGTGATCTTAGTAGTGTCTTGATGACTTCATGCTTGGTGATCTCAGTAGCACCGAGGGCTTGAAGCTCATTTGTGATGTCAGTGAGTCAATCAAACGTGAGCTGGACATTCTCATTGTCATTTCGCTTGAAGCGGTTGAAGAGGTTGCGAAGGACACTAATTCTTTGATCTCTCTGGGTTGAGACGCCTTCGTTGACCTTGGAGAGCCAGTCCCAGACCAGCTTGGATGTTTCCAAAGCACTCACACGGCCATACTGTCCTTTGGTCAGATGACCACAGATGATATTCTTGGCGGTAGAGTCCAGTTGAACGAACTTCTTGACATCAGCAGCAGTGACACCTTCTCCAGCCTTGGGAATGCCGTTCTTGACGACATACCATAGGTCGACGTCAATGGCTTCAAGATGCATGCGCATCTTATTCTTCCAGTAGGGATATTCAGTTCCATCAAAGACGGGGCACACAGCGGAGACTTTGATTATCTCTGCAGTCGACATAGCTAAAACTCCAAGTGGTTAAACCGAATCACATAGAACAAGGGAGTACCTTGCTCTGATACCAATTGAAAGTGCGTTATATCGACTAGAGGGGGGTGAATAGGCGATTTTTATGAAAGTCTTCAAAACGTGGAAGTTTCGAAGACAAACAATGGAAATAAACCTATTACCATGCAGTGGAAGGTAGACTACACTAGGCAAGCCATAGTCAAGTATTCAAGTGAGAGCACAATGACTAATAGCAGCAATGCAGTAAGGATCAGGTAGGAAGATATTATGAAGCCAAACAGAACACGCAGTCACTTAGTGAAGACAAAAGATAGTGCAATCATACAATGACTTCACAAGGAGTAACAGTAAGTAGAGGGATGGGAAGGATGAAACCAGTGACTCGTTGAAGACAATGATTTGTTGGACCATTTCCAGTTACTGTGACAACTGTACGTCTGCTTAGGGCGGCTAGGTATTTAAACCTGAGGACACACAGTCCCGGACACCCAGTCCTGAACACGCAGCTCAGGACACCCAGTCCTCACCGTATTCCCCTTGAGCTAAGGTCACACATACCTCGCCCAATCACTCTGGTAAGTCTTCAAGGTAGACTCCCAAAACCTTCACAGTCTTCGTTCACCGGCGATCCACAATGTCTCTTGGATGCTCAGAACGCGACGCCTAACCGTCTGGAGGATGCAGAGTCCTCAAGTGTAATAAGTCTTCAGATCACATAGACACGAAGACTTAAGTGATGCCTAATTCTCTTTGGCTCTGGGTGGTTAGGGCTTTATCCTCGCAAGGAATTCTCTCTCAAAGGCTTCGAGGTGGGTTGCTCTCAAACGACAAAAGCCGTACACTAACTCTGAGCAGCCAACCGTTTATGGTTGTAGGGGGTGGGCTATTTATAGCCACTAGGCAACCCGACCTGATTTGTCTGAAATGACCCTGGGTCACTAAGGAACTGACACGTGTTCCAACGGCAAGATTTCAAACTCACATGGCAACTTTACTTGGGCTACAAGCAAAGCTGACTTATCCAACTCTGGACAAGATTCGCTCTCATAGTCTTCACTCGAAGAAATAGGTTTTGTTTAAGCATCACTTCAGTCATTCTGAATGGTTCTCTTGGACCCCACTTAACAGTACGGTGGTTCCTATGACTCAACAAGGAAGAGGAAAAAGAGCTACGAAAGATCTAAGTCTTCGAGCTCCACAGGCTTCATGCGATGTCTTCTCTTGTCATAGTCTTCATTGTGAATATCTTCATATACCACCTTTGACATCAATGTCTTCATACATTTTTAGGGGTCATCTCTGGTAAGAAAACCGAATCAATGAGGGACTTCTACCTGTGTTATCCTGCAATTCTCACAAACACATTAGTCCCTCAACTAGGTTTGTCGTCAATACTCCAAAACCAACTAGGGGTGGCACTAGATGCACTTACAGCAGCCTCGTCACCGACTAGAGAAGGGATAGGGTCCAAGCCTGTCTCGACCCGTCCAGTCTCCTCTTCAAAGTTTTGGCAGAATTCTGCAGAGTCAAAGAGTTAATGAGTCGTCTGGTCGGGTACAACTTGCAAACAGTAAAATAGTCGAGTAAAAAGAGGTACCTTCGAGCATAATAAAGAGTTTCTTGGCAAGAGCTTTCAGATAAGCCTCCAAATCGTTCCTCCTGCGAGTCATGCTCTCCAGCTGGTCGGTCGGAGCCACTTTATCTTTTTTCAGACGAGTCGCCTCTTGATTGGATTCAGTGAGAGACAACTTCATCTTGTTGATTTCTTCCTCCAGTGCTTCGACCGAAGCCAGTTTTTGGTCAGCAAAGGCAGTCTTCTCCTTAGCCTCCTTCTGCGCAGCTGCAAGGTCCAGATCCTTCTTCTCCAGGGCCAACCTCATTTTCTCTGCAAAATACACATTTAGATCAAACAGAAGAATGAAAAGATAACTTGAGGGATGGTCCAGATAAGCAGTCGACAGGCCATTACCTTTCGTACCAGCGACTTCACCTTGTGCCTTCCTTAAATTCTGCTGAGCCAACTCCAGATCAAGGTTGAGTTGCCTCTACTTTTCCTCAAACTCGACAAATTTGGAGATAAGCGAACAAGATTTCTACAGTAAGTAAAAGACATATCAATCGACGAGATCAAATATTATTTACTTCCGAGTGAATAAAGCTTCAAGACCACTCAGACCCCAACCGAGTGCCAACAGTCGACTGCGGTCTCGGGTACTACACCCAGTGGGTGCACTTGGCGTGCCCCCACTGGTTTGGATTCCACTCGGCTGGTCCGCCTAGACCGAATAAAAAAGAGTGCTCAGACCCCAGCCGACTGCCAGCAGTCAACTGCGGTCTCGGGGACTACATCCACTGGGTGCACTTGGCGTGCCCCCACGGGTTTGGATACCACTCGGCTGGTCCACCCAGACCGAGTGCAAAAAATAAAATAAAAGAGACGAAAAGTGCTCAGACCCCAGCCGACTACCAGCAGTCGACTGCTGTCTCGGGGACTACACCCAGTGGGTGCACTTAGCGTGCCCCCATTGGTTCAGATCCCATTCGACCAGACCGAGTGGAAGAGTGCAAATAATAAAGACAACAAAACACCCAGTGGGTGTACAGATTCGAAGCAGACAATAAAAGATTGTGCGAAGGAAAATATTCAGGTAGCATATCCTAATAAGACAAGTTCAGCCGGAAGTCAACTTACCTGGACATTGGCTCGAAGAGCCGCGCTGGCGTCGTAAACAGCCTGACTATTGTCGTGCACCACCTTCATCCGCTCCATCATTACGCCAGCCTGACGGATAGCCTCCGCGGCGGCGTCCGACTGGCTTTCTGGAACATGATAGGTGGTGAAGAAAGGGACAGACGGTCCAGATGCAGCAGCTTGGAGCTCCGAGGCATGAGGTTGGATGGCTGAAGAAAACACTGGTACAGTCGACGGTGCGGGGCGCTCACTCGACACTAGGACAGCAAAGGTTATAGAGGCTCTACTTGCATCTTCGGGCTGTTGGACTATTGGTTCTGTCACCGGTTCCGACTGAGATATCTTGCCAACTGCTGCTTTCTTGCTCTTCCTGGGCCTTAGCGGCACGTCCTCATCATCATCTGGAAGCTCAATGACATTGGGAGGGGCTGCAAAAAAATCAGCCGACTCCAGATGAGTCACCAGAAGTTAATCGACCATACAATCGAGAACGAGATCACGAGGATTATACCCGGGTTGGAGGTGACCGCATCTTCCATGTCCTCGTCTTCATACTAGCGAGTGGAAGTCCTAGAGGTAGCGGCACTACAAATTTCAGAGTTCAGTCGGTCATGTGTGACGAAATGAGTCGACTCAAATCCAGATTCATACTAAAACAAGAAATCAAGTCCAACTAATACCCGGAACTAATGGGGATGGCCACTTTGATCTTCGGCAAGGCCTTTGGCGGTTTGGACGGCGTAGCTTTCGGTTGCTTCGACGCCTTTTCAGTCGGTGCTGGAGAAGATGTTCGAGGACGCTTCGATGACTGCCTAGTTTGCGCGGCCGCCTTGCCGCGGGCACTTGCTGGATCGTGAGAAAGCTTGAATCATTTTTCCCTACGAGGAGGAGAGTCGACCTCTTCTTCATCACACGGGTCGTCGCTGTCCTCGTCCTCCTCGTCGTCAGAGCGCCACTTGCCGCTTTCACCTCCACTCGCTTCTCCCTCTGGGTCCTGGTCCTGCTCCCCGTTGGGCATCGAGTACATCTCACTCAGGGCCTAGAAGACAACAACCAAGACAAGAGACAGTCGGGTGATAGCAGACAACAACTTGATAAATCAAGAAAACACTCGACCATGTGGAGTCATACCTTGTCGGTCTCGTATGAGTTGTTGAGTGGAGGAATCCTCCGGGATCCCCTTGGGTTGTCTTTGTTGCCAGTGATACTCTTCAGCCACCCTTCCAATGTAGCATCATCGACCTCCTCTGGATGGATCCGAGTGGTGTCGTCGATGCCCGAATACATCCACATCGGATGGTCTTGAGCTTGAAGTGGTTGGATGCGTCGCCTGAGGAAAATCTCCAACAGATCCATACCGGTTACCCCATCACGGACAAGTTGAACTACTCGCTCTACCAGCATTTTCACTTGCGCCTTCTCCTCTGGGATCACTTTCAAAGCAGAGGGTTTCTCCACCCGGGCCATGGAAAAGGGGGGAAGTCCAGTCGACTGACCTGGAGTCAGCTGGTCCTTGCAGTAGAACCATGTCGACTGCCACCCTCGAACCGACTCTGGAAGGATCATGGCTAGGAAAGTACTTTTATTCCTCATCTGAATCCCAAGACCCCCGCACATCTGAATCACTTGCATCCTCTCATCACTCGGGTTGGCCTTCTTGACCGACTGAGAACGGCAGGTGAATATGTGCTTGAAGAGCCCCCAGTGTGGCCTACAGCCCAGGAAGCTCTCGCACATAGACACAAAAGCAGCAAGGTACACGATGGTGTTCGGAGTAAAGTGGTGGAGTTGCACCCCAAAGAAGTTCAAGAAACCTCGAAAGAAAGGGTGGGGAGGCAAGGAAAACCAGCGGTCGACGTCAGTAGCGAGGAGGACGCGCTCACCCTCCTGTGGCTGCGGCCCGGTCTCATTCCCCGAGAGTCGCGCCGATTCATGGGGGATCAATCCTCCCTCGACCAGGTCGTCGATGTCATCCTGGCGGATCGTCGAGTGAATCCAGTCGCCCTGGATCCAGCCCGGCGGCAAGCCGACCCTCGAAGAAGATCCACCCCGGCCGGACTTTTTCCCCTTCGCCTTCACCGTCGCCTTCTTCGCACGCTCCAATGCCACCATCTTCTCCTTCCCCATGGCAGCGGATCGAGTTCGAACGGAGCGACGACACCGAGAGCGGAGGCAGATGCGATGGAGAAAACAGAGGAGGAAGGGGGAAGAATGGGAACGCACTGTGCGAAAAACCCCGTCCGACGCCTTATATGAGGTCATTTCCGAGTGGCTGACTCGTGGGCCTAGGCAATCTGATCAAATCCCGCAATAGTCGCGCACGCGATACATGGCGAAAAAGGTGGCGCGGTGATCGAGGCGGCCTGCCTAATCCGTCCCGATTACTGCGGCCTCCTCTGCCTGGCGCGCTTCCCAAAATTCGAATCCTGCGAAATTCGCAGACAGCAGAACAACCCGTCAGACGGAAGATTTTTCCCATATCAACACTCGAAGGTTAACAATGAAAGTTCACTCGAAAAAACCAAGAATGGATCAAGGCAACTGAACAAGCAGTTCAAGTCATCATGAATGTTCATTCGACCTTTGGACAGGACATTTCCGAAGCGCAAAAGCTGAATCGGAGAGGTTATCAACTCCTTCTCCACTCGAACCCTGAACCATTCGGGGGCTAATGATGAAGATATGTACCTAGGGTAGGGTCATAGGCCTGACCTAGACACCCTCCCCTAGGACGTCACCCTAAAACCAGAAGCATTCGAAGAGGAGTCATCATCCACTCGACCATGAGGACTTCCACTCGGAAGACTTGAAGTCACTCGACCGCGGAGACTGTCACTCGACCACCAGAAGGTCTAAGGTCACTCCGAACTACAACGGTCGGACATCACCTCATAGCTTTAATGGTCATTATGTCTCTTTATTTACTAGCGTTACCAGTAACGTCTCCCCTTTAATGTAACTTAAACCCTTTATAATGTGGGCCGGCTGGGGTCCTGGCGCACTCTATATAAGCCACCCCCTCCACAGGCACAAGGGTTCGCATCTTTTGTAAACTCACACACACATATAATCCAGTCGACCGCCTCAGGGCACCGAGACGTAGGGCTGTTACTTCTTCCGAGAAGGGCCTGAACTCGTAAAACTCGTGTGTCTAACTACTCCATAGCTAGGATCTTGCCTCCTCATACCTACCCCCATTCTACTGTCAGTCTTAGATCCACGACATCCATCACCGATCCAATGCCTACGAGCTTTTCATATATTATTCTTCGCTTATTTACTTTTCCGCTACTACTGTTACAATCACTACAAAACCCAAAAATATTACTTTTGCTACCGTTAATTTTGCTATCGTTACCACTACTATCATATTACTTTGCTACTAAATGCTTTGCTGTAGATATTAAGTTTCTAGGTGTGGTTGAATTGACAACTCAGCTGCTAATACTTTAGAATATTCTTTGGCTCCCCTTGTGTCGAATCAATAAATTTGGGTTCAATACTCTACCCTCGAAAACTGTTGTGATCCCCTATACTTGTGGGTTATCAAGACATTTCTGGCGCCGTTGCCGGGGAGCGTAGCTCTATTCTTTGAGTCACTTGGGATTTATATATGCTTGTCATTATGAAGAACTTGAAAGATCAAAGAACCAAGATTTTTCCCTCAACTACGAGGGGAGGTAAGGAACTGCCATCTAGCTCTGCACTTGATTCACCTTCTGTTTTGAGTAAGCTTGCGACACCTAAACCTGCTTCTGCTATTCATTATGATATGTCGCATGTTATTGATGATGCCACTTCTGCTATGCATGATACTTATGATGAAACTACTTCTATGCTTGATACCACTATGCCACTTGGTGAATTTCTCGATGAACAACTTGCTAGGGCTAGAGAGAATGAAATTATTGAAACTGATAATATTGATGAAAGTGATGATAAAGATTCTCCCCCTAGATATGAATTGCCTGTTGTTCTTGAGGGTTATGTTATGGATGAAGAAACTGCTAGAGACTTTCTTGCTTGCAATGATAGATGTGATCTTAAGAAACTATTAGCTAAGCTTAAACAAAAATCTCTAAATGCTAGAATGAAATATGATCTTGCTTATGCTACTTCACCTATCTTTATTACTGATAAGGATTATGATTTCTCTGTTGATCCTGAGTTAATTACTTTGGTTGAATCTGATCCTTCCTATGGCTATGAATTTGAAACTGTTGTGGCACATCTTACTAAATTAAATGATACAACTACCCTGTTCACTAATGATGAGAAAACTCGCTACTATTATATCCTTAAATTATTCCCGTTCTCATTAAAGGGTGATGCTAAGATATGGTTTAATTCTCTTGATCCTGGTTGTGTGCGTAGTCCCCAAGATATGATTTACTACTTCTCTGCTAAATATTTCCCTGTTCATAAGAAACAAGCTGATTTAAGGGAAATATATAATTTCGTGCAAATTGAAGAAGAGAGTCTCCCACAAGCTTGGGAGAGGATTCTCCGATTACTTAATGCTTTGCATGATCATCTTCTCAAGAAAAATGAAATACTTGATATCTTTTATAATGGACTAACCGATGCTTCCAGAGATTACCTGGATAGTTGTGCTGGTTATGTTTTCAGGGAAAGAACAGTTGATCAAGCTAAAATTCTATTGAATAATATTTTGACCAATGAAAATAATTGGACACTTCCTGAACCAACTCCTAAGCTAACTCTGAACAAAAGGGGTATTCTATTTCTCAGTCCTGAAGATATGCAAGAGGCAAAGAAATCTATGAAAGAAAAAGGTATTAAAGCCGAGGATGTTCAGAATTTACCACCTATTGAAGAAATACATGGTCTTAATTCATCACCTATTGAAGAAACACAGGGTCTCGATAACCCGACACAGGTAGTAAAGGTAAATTCTCTCTATAGATATGATAAAGCTAAAATCCCTCATGCTAAGTTTGCTAGCCAATGTTTGCATGATTTTGATAACTTTATGGTTAAGCAAGAAGATTTTAATGCTTATGTTGGTAGACAATTGAAACATAATGCTTACATGATTGAACACTTGAGTGATTATATGGCTAATGTTAAAGGTGAACTTAAACTTATTAGTAAACATGCTTCTATGGTTACCACTCAAGTAGAACAAGTACTTAAGGCTCAAAATGATTTGCTCAATGAATTGAACAATAAGAAAAATGATAATGATTTTAGAGTTATGACTAGAGGGGGTAAAATGACTCAGGAACCTTTGTATCCTGAGGGCCACCCCAAGAGAGTTGAGCAAGATTCTCAGAGAACTAATGTTGATGCACCTAGTCCTTCTAAAAGGAAGAAAAAGAAAAATGGTAGGACTTTGCATGCTTCTAGTGAACCTGTTGTTGACACACCTGAGAATTCCAATGATATTTCTATTGCTGATGCTGAAACACAATGTGGTAATGAACATGAACCTAGTGATAATGTTAATGATGATGTTCATGTTGATGCTCAACCTAGCAATAATAATGGTGTAGAAATTGAACCTGTTGTTGATCTTGATAACCCACAATCAAACAATCGACATTATGATAAGAGAGACTTTGTTGCTATGAAGCACGATAAAGAAAGAGAACCATGGGTTCATAAACCCATGCCCTTTCCTCCTAAACCATCCAAGAAAAAGGATGATGATGATTTTGAGCGCTTTTGCTGAAATGATTAGACCTATCTTTCTGTGTATGTGTTTGACTGATATGCTTAAAATGAATCCCTATGCTAAATATATGAAAGATATTGTTACTAATAAGAGAAAGATACCGGAAGCTGAAATTTCCACCATGCTTGCTAATTATACTTTTAAGGGTGGAATACCAAAGAAACTTGGAGATCCAGGAGTACCAACTATACCATGCTCCATTAAAAGAAACTATGTTAAAACTGCTTTATGTGATCTTGGAGCCGGTGTTAGTGTTATGCCTCTCTCTTTATATCGTAGACTCGATTTGAATAAGTTGACACCTACTAAAATATCTTTGCAAATGGCTGACAAATCAACTGCTATACCTGTCGGTATTTGTGAGGATGTGCCTGTTGTGGTTGCAAACGTTACTATTTTAACGGACTTTATTATTCTTGATATTCCCGACGACGATAGTATGTCTATTATTCTTGGAAGACCCTTCTTGAATACTGCAGGGGCTGTTATTGATTGCACCAAAGGCAATGTCACTTTTCATGTTAATGGTAATGAGCATACGGTACACTTTTCGAGGAAACAACCTCAAGTCCACAGTATCAATTCTATTGGAAAAATTCCATCGATTATTATTGGAGGTTTTGAATTTCCTCTTCCTACTGTCAAGAAGAAATATGATATTCTTGTTGTTGGGGATGTGCATATCCCCGTTGAGGTAACCTAGTGTTATTTGAAAATTCTGCGGTATCATGCTATTCGAAATGAGTTTGTTAACAAGACCTTATCAACCTTGTTAGTGGATTCCTTTTGATGAGCATGAGATGGATGAATTTAGAAAGCACAACTCTCTGTACCTTCTTTTTACTTTCTGTTATTTATATTAAATAAAGCAAAAATAGTATTTTTCTATCTGTTTTCTAAATTATCAATGCAATAAAAAATACCTCAAAAATAGAACTTCTCCAAATGCCCTGAAAATTAAATATGATTTTTTCTAGAATATTTGAGAATATCTGGCACTGAGAACATAGCAGGGGGAGCAAGCACCTGGCCACGAGGGTCCAGGGCGCGCCCACCCCTCTACCTCGTGGGCCCCATGGTGGCTCCCCTCCACTTATTCCAGCTACCACACACTCCTTCCTCCCACAAAAATCATTAGCCAGCTCAAACCCGAGTCCAAGCTCATTTTGTTGCCATTTTCGATCTCCTTGCTCATAGCTCCATTCACAAAACTGCTTTGGGGGATTATTCCTTGGTATGTGACTCCTCCAATGGTCCAATTAGTTTTTGTTCTCGTGCTTTATTCATTGCAAATTTTTGCTGCTTAGGTGACCTTGTTCTTGAGCTTGCATGTCAAATTTATATGGTTCAAAGTAGTTTTAATGCATGATATAGCCTCTAGGCACTTGTAGGAGTAGTTTCTATCAATATTGTTGAGTTTGGTTCACTTCTATTTTGAAGTTACTAAAAATTTCAGAAGTTTTCAAAAAAAGATGAAGAGATTTTTGAGGGGTTCATCGAGCCGAAGCTCAAAGGATAAACAAAGTGAAGAGAACAAGAAGCCCAATTATAATCTCCCTCGCACCACGGAGGTTCAGCCGTGTGAATGGCCTTGTGATGATTTCTTAAGAGCAGCCGGGATTTATGATGATTTCTATGAATTGGCTGAGAATGCAGGCCTCACCGCCTTCCTGCACGACCAACACGAACAGTATCTCTTACCCACCAATATCTTTGTGCAAAACTTTCGTTTCCATGCTAGGAGCTCACCACCTATGGTGGAATTTTATTTATATGATGAGCATAAGGAGATGTCACTTCATGATTTTTGTCAGGTTTGTTTGATCCCTTTTGAGGGCAGTATAGACGAACCGCATCGTGACGATGTGGAAGGGTTTATTGATACAATTGCTGTAGGGGAGACGAGGAAAGTTTCCGATGCAAGAATCACTAGCATACATATTCCCGCTTTACGTTACTTTGCAATGTTTGCTAGTAGATGCTTAATTGGTCACGGAAACTGTGGCAACCTTAGTGCCCCTGGTATTGTTATTTTGTGTCGTGCCTTGTTCCGTGATGACACATTTAGTATGGGCTCTATTGTTGCAAAGCGGTTAAATCTTAACCGTACTAAGGGCCCCGTCCTTGGAGGCATCTTCGCCTCGCGCCTCTCTGTACATTTTAACATACCTATTAGGCATTATGAGAAAGAAGAAAAGTTGCTACCTCCTGTTTTTCTAGACTATAAGAGTATGGTAGCACATGATTTTATTGTTAAGAATAAGGAAAAAATGCTTAACTACAAGCTGATATTTGATAAAAATCACCCTAAGACTGTTACTTTGCCTGCTCCTTCCTTGTTTGACTTATCTGCAGGCAAGTACCTTCTTCCACCAGAGGCCATTCACGCCTACCGAAACCCCACACCAGTTACAGAGCTAGAGCCGGAACAACAATTTGATCCTCACCGACAGTCTGTTTATTAGTGGAATCTGGAAGAGATCGTCAACCAGTGGCACCAGGGGGATTCTTCTTAGTATGACCCCAGCTAAAACTTTGGATATCTGCCAGGCCAACCGTGGACATAGACCAACTTAGGCCAAAATCCTAAGCTTGGGGGAGTACATATTTCTCACCGACATTACATTCATGTTCACACACTCATGCTAGTTGTCGGTGCTCATACTTTTTCATTGTAATATCCATGTTAGTTTATTTTCCTTTTTATGCTTTCTTCTTGTGTGTTTGATAAACCTTAATAAAGAAACAAAAAAAATTAGCTGTAGCTTTTTAGCTAGTTTACTTTTCATGCTGTAATACTAGTAATTAAAAAGAAAACCCCAAAAGATTTCTCGTTCTTCTTTTGCTTGTTGGGAGCTTTCCCGTGTAAATAGTTTTATTTCTTTTCTTATTCTTTGGGGGTCGAGAGGAGAAGATCATAATGAAAATGTTGAGTGGCTCTTATATGCATTATTGTTGATCTAACAAAGAGCCCATATTACCTTGTCTTCTCTCTTGAATTTAATGCTTGCAGATTCCAGCTTAGTCCAATGCACGTGCACTATTATTATTATCCACATTATTCGGTCATGCAAGTGAAAGGCAATAATGATGATTATATGATGAACTTATTGAGATGAGAAAAGCCGGTATGAACTCGACCTCTCTTGTTTTTGTAAATATGATTAGTTCATCGTTCTTGATTCAACCTATTATGAATAAACATGTTTGCAATGACAATTATAGATTGTAGTTGCTTATGCCATGCTTAATTAGCTAGGAGCTTATAATGGTTTACCTTGTGTGCGAACATGCTATTAAAATGGTTGCGATGTGGTATGATAGGGTGGTATCCTCTTTTGAATGATTCGAGTGGCTTGACTTGGCACATGTTCACGCATGTAGTTGAAACAAAATCAACATATCCTCTACAATATTTATGTTCATGGTGCATTATATCCTACTCATGCTTGCATTCGGTGTTGATTAATTTTAATGCATGTTCATGACTGTGGTCGCTCTCTAGCTGGTCGCTTCCCAATCTTTTTCTAGCCTTCACTTGTACTAAGAGGGAATACGCTTGTGCATCCAATTCCATAAACCCCAAAGTTGTTCCATATGAGTCCACCATACCTACCTATATACGGTATCTACCTGCCGTTCCAAGTAAATTTGTACGTGCCAAACTCTAAACCTTCAAATAATCATTCTGTTTTGTATACTCGAACAACTCATGTATCCACCAGGGCTATCTGTATCTTCCATGCTAGGCAGGTTATTCTCAAGAGGAGTGGACTCCGCTCCTCACTCACGAGTAAATGGCTGGTCACCGGGATGCCTGGTCCCATGCTTTATGCAAATCAAATCAAAATAACTGCAAACAAAACTCCCCCGAGACTCTTGTTAGTTGGAGGCACTCGTTGTTTCGAGCAAGGCATGGATTGATGCTTGTTGGTGGAGGGGGAGTATAAACTTTACCATTCTGTTTGGGAACCGCCTATAATCTGTGTAGCATGGAAGATATCGAGATCTCTTGGTTGTTATGTTGACAATGAAAGTATACCGCTCAAAATATTATTCATATCTATTTCAAAACCGAGCGGTGGCACCTCTACAAATCCATGCTTCCCTCTGCGAAGGGCCTATCTATTTACTTTTATGTTGAGTCATCATCCTCTTATTAAAAAGCACCAGTTGGAGAGCACCGCTGTCATTTGTATCCATTACTATTAGTTTACATTGAGTATGACTTGACTGGATCTCTTTTACCATGAATTACAATGTCTAGTCAGTCCTTGATCTTTAAAGGTGCTCTGCATTTATGTTTTGCAGTCTCAGAAAGGGCTAGCGAGATACCATCTTGTCGTATCATATCATGATTATTTTGAGAAAGTGTTGTCATCCGAGATTTGTTATTATTGCTCGCTAGATGATTATGCCATTGATATGAGTAAACATGAGATCTAAGTGTTATTGTGAATATGGTTAGTTCATAATCTTTGCTGAAAACCTGAATGCTGGCTTTACATATTTACAACAACAAGAGCAAACAGAGTTTGTAAAAGTTTTTCTTTATCACTTTCAGTTTATCAACTGAATTGCTTGAGGACAAGCAAAGGTTTAAGCTTGGGGGAGTTGATACGCCTCCGTGTATCTACTTTTCCAAACACTTTTGCCCTTGTTTTGGACTCTAACTTGCATGATTTGAATAGAATTAACCCGGATTGACGCTGTTTTCAGCAGAATTGCCATGGTGTTATTTTTGTGTAGAAATAGAAGTTCTCGGAATGACCTAAAAATCAGCGAAGAATTATTTTGGAATATATAAAAAATACTGGAAGAAAGATCCATGTCAGGGGGCCCACACCCTATCCACGAGGGTGGGGGGCATGCCCTACCCCCCTGGGCACGCCCCCTGCCTCGTGGGCCCCCTGACGCTCCATCGACCTCAACCTTGACTCCATATATTTACTTTCAGGGAGAAAAAAATCAAGAAGAAGGATTCATCGCGTTTTACGATACGAAGCTGCCGCCAAGCCATAAACTCTCTCGGGTGGGCTGATCTGGAGTCCGTTCGGGGCTCCTGAGAGGGGAATCCGTCGCCATCGTCATCATCAACTTTACTCCATTGCCTATTTCATGATGCTCACCGCCGTGCGTGAGTAATTCCATCGTAGGCTTGCTGGACGGTGATGGGTTGGATGAGATTTATCATGTAATCAAGTTAGTTTTGTTAGGGTTTGATCCCTAGTATCCACTATGTTCTGAGATTGATGTTGCTATGACTTTGCTATGCTTAATGCTTGTCACTAGGGCCCGAGTGCCATGATTTCAGATATGAACCTATTATTTGTTATGATCCGTTAACCCCGAAGTGAGAATAATTGGGATACTTACCGGTGATGATCGTAGTTTGAGGAGTTCATGTATTCACTATGTGTTAATGCTTTGGTCCGGTACTCCATTAAAAGGAGGCCTTAATATCCCTTAGTTTCGAATAGGAACCCGCTGCCATGGGAGGGTAGGACAAAAGATGTCATGCAAGTTCTTTTCCATAAGAACGTATGACTATATTCGGAATACATGCCTACACTACATTGATGAACTGGAGCTAGTTCTGTGTCACCCTAGGTTATGACTGTTACATGATCGATCGCATCCGGCATAATTCTCCATCACCGATCCAATGCCTATGAGCTTTTCATATATTGTTCTTCGCTTATTTACTTTTCCGCTGCTACTGTTACAATCACTACAAAACCCAAAAATATTAATTTTGCTGCCGTTACTTTTGCTATCGTTACCACTACTATCATATTACGTTGCTACTAAATACTTTGTTGCAGATATTAAGTTTCTAGGTGTGGTTAAATTGACAACTCAGGTGCTAATACTTGAGAATATTCTTTGGCTCCCCTTGTGTCGAATCAATAAATTTGGGTTGAATACTCTACCCTCGAAAACTGTTGCGATCCCCTATACTTCTGGGTTATTAGCGGCCATTGTGTATGAATGTTTTTCGGAGGCAGTTGCATGGTGTCTAGATGAAGCTACAAACCTACCCCGGTTTATACCTTTGGGCGTCGGGCCGGTAGGTTTCACGGGTCGAAGTTATTATAAAAGTAATTTCCTTGTACTACCGAACATTGGTCTCATGCGGTTTCGGGCGAGTAGAGGCTCTTTTGGCGCTTCGTTCGAAATTTTGAAACACAAGCATTCACGTTTAGAGTACTCTTGAACTTTGAGGTTGACCTAAATAGACAACGTTAAATTTGACCTTGTATGTTTGAAAACCTCATTAAATTATCCGCTTCTTTTTGAAATTTTGACACTTGAAAATCCTATAACTATGATTATTTTGGAATGGAGGAGCTAAATTTGAATCTATTTTGTACATGACTACATATGTTATTATGTACAAAATTAGAGCAAAGATTGGTGCCCCCATAATTTAGGTATGATTTACAAATGCCATGACATCAAATTCAAATAATTGAATGTACTTCATGTTGAATTCGATTTTTTTAAGCCACCTTAAGTTGAATTCAAATGTATGCTAGTTCATAGGTAGCTATTTATAATGTTCATTGTGTAACTTTCTTATGCTTTACACACACAACATGAACTATACTCACGTTTATATTCTATTGCTAAAGCGATGCATAGTTTAGAGTTCAAAATACTAACTATGTGGATCAATTGTGTCGAATAATAACATAGAGATGCTCAAATTCGATAGAATCTAGATGTCTGATGGATCAATGACCGTTCCTTACGCGAATTGCAAATATCATGATCCCATCCTAATATTTTGATACAATTTATATCTTTAATCAATGTGTACAGCAGTCTTTTACGTGTAGTTTCACTCTCCACCGGTGGTCTCTCACACATGCTCACACACTCTCTCCCGTGGTGTCTTTCTTGCACACATGCTCTCGATATAACCCTCCCTCCCTCTCGTAACCATTTACGACTGTTTTCACTAACCTTTATCACAAGCACTCTTCCTCTCGCAAGCATACACACGCACAATCCCCATCGACCCTTTCTATATACATAGACCTGCCTACATGTCTCCTGTACGCACATTATCTTTAGGCCTCTCTCTCACGCATTGTCTCACACCTCTCTTCCTAATCGACGAGTATGATTCTAGCAAAGCATTATGTAGGATGCCCCATAAAGTTAGGTTGGACGAATAGTAATATCAGAGATAAAGGGGTTACCTTAGTCCGAGAACCTAGGGTTACAAATCCTAGCCGGCTTTGTCAGTGGACCCAGAGTCCTTCACAATTATGCTATCTTTGTCTTGTACGACTAGTCATCCATGGGCCTCCCTAAATGCTTCACGGGCCGACCAATGTGGCGCAGGACGGAACCGAACGAAGGGCCTCACCTCGACCCACCGGACTTCATGCGGTGACACACCCTCTGCCCCCACATCTCATTATCTTCTCAAACCCACACATACCAAAACAGACACCACACACAAAAAAAATTCTCCTAGTGCCTCTATCCACCCCCCCTTGCATATACACACTAAAGGGAATCTCTCGCCGTGACGTCATATTCGTCTCTCTCTCTAGACCACTCTCATTTCTCGTGCTATCTCTCCCACGCCCCCTGCCGGCCCCTCTATCCATGCCTCTCTCGAATACGTAATACACACACATACCTCTCTAGGCCCTGCCAAATGCATCAACTACACATTCACACTTGTTACATCACATACCCCATTGATCTAAAAAGCCCTCTCTTCACGCTTATTTCACATACAACATTCCTTTTGAATAAAGTGTGGCCAATAAATTATTTTAGAATTTCTACATATATAAAACATTACAAAGTTATATGGAGGAGTATGAACGCTAATTTGCATTGCATGGTGTGCACAATGATATTTATTCTGCACTGTGAATTTGTATATTTTTATACTATATATAAAGTTAGTCATAATAAAGAGAAACGAAGAGCATCTCTCTCTCTCCATCGCATGCACCCCCTCTACGCCCTTTTCACGTACGCACACAAACTATCTCCGGGTCCTCTAAAAGTAAGCCCACAACACATTCACGCATGTTTCATCTTTCTCTCGCGATATATACAGTGACGATCATTGTATTTGAAGCGAAAGCACGCTACGTACATTGGACTTCACAATCCACTCATTACAGTCACCATTTACGTTTTGTGGTTATTATACAGTCACGGGCTCACGGTACAACTCTGTATTTGCTCAAGACACAACTAGTTGACTAGTTAAACGCTCCATGTGGCACCTTTAGTGTTGCATCATATTATCTCACTACCATCGGGCCCACCTGTCGTCTTGTATCTACTCTACATCTACACTCTTATAAAATATAAAATACACTCTTATAAAAAATAGAGTTGGTGATGATAGTGTGCCTGCCATCCTGCAATATAGGCCGTCCGATTTATATCTGACGGATAGGAAAGAAACTATGACAATTTTGCAAAAAGGTACCCACACACCTCTCCACATTTGCAAATAAGGCCTTCCCTCGTTCATCCTTTTCTCTCACAAGATAAACTAGTCATACAAATGCATCTTGATGTTACATGCAACACACGGGCATCTTGCTAGTAAGAATGAAAACAAATGACAAAAAAATATTGGATGGTGGTTTGAAGTCATGACCGCGGGCACAGCGGACAAGGTGGCCTTGTATTGGTATGCTGAGCCGTCTGTTTTAACACACATGAGCTGATGTGGTGATTATACACACACGCACGCATGCACATGAACTACATGCACGCAACACTCACACGAACACATGCACCCACCCACGCACGCACGCAACACTCACATGTACACACGCAGCCACGCACGCATGCAACACTCACACGCACACACGCTTGCATGCATGCACACACCAGTACACCACACGACCAACACACACTCTCGCGCTCAAGTGCTCAACCTACACGTGCATGCGCACACATCAGGCCCTGACAGACACATACACAACCAGGTGATTCCCGCGCACGGGTTGGAGTCTTGTCGCGCCTGCGTAAATTTGTGTTTATCTGACCTTTTCCCTATGCGAACTGACAGGTGGGACCCACAAGGAACATGGTCAATTTAACTAGTAAACATGGTGCCATGCAGACCATTTGGCCGGTCAATAGAGTGCAATCCGATGTTGAACCATGAGCAAGTGACCGTATAATCACCGCAAAACGTATATAGTGACCGTAATCAACTTATTCCGAAGTTCAGTGAACGTATTACGCTTTTCTCTCTGTAGGCCCTCCAAAACTACATCTCTGCACGTTCTCGCATGTTACATCTAACAACTATGCAATACAACACTACTACTACACTCTAACACAATAAATCATATGTGTTTTTAGTTTTGCTAGATATCATATTGTTACTTAATTATTTAGTTTGCATACATTGAAATTGCCTTTGAAATGTATGGCCAGTATCATATACCGTGCGCGAAAAATCCCGCCCTTTCCTGTTTAATCGGGTTTGTATCGATGGATCATGCGAAAAAACAAAACTATAGTACTATACAGTACAGTGACAGTTCACTAGGCCGTCGTGTCGTGTACTCCTCCATCGTAAGAGTGGAGCGCTCGCTTTCATAAATCTTCTAGTCCCTTTCACCGACATGTGGGACATCAAGCTACCGGGTCCACGTGCCATACCGGAATACAGTGCCGAGCAGCCGGGGTGAAGCACCCAGTCATGGCACCGACGTAGTAATGAGCAATGAGGCTCAAATCACAAAGCTGCACCTTTCCCGCGGTTAAGTTGGAGGGACGAAGTAATAATGCTAAAAAAAGAAGTTGGAAGGACAAAGCAACCATCATTTCACTCGTTGCTGAATCCGCTTCTCCCTCATCTTCTTCAAGTTAACCACGTGTTGCTTCTGCCGTTGTTCTGCCTCATGTGGGACGCGGATCGGCTTGGTAAAGCACTGACACGTGGGACCGCATGTTAGCAAACCGCCAGGACAACGTCCTCTAAAAATAAGACACCTCCCCCGCCATCTGCGCGGCAAAATCACCTCCTTTTTACTAATCTTGATTCTATAATTTTTTAGATCAATATAATTGAGATTTGTATAGATAGCACACAGGAGCAAAACCAAGTGGTACGGTTAAGGGCATCCACAATGTGTAGCCAAATGTGAAAATTGCTTTTGGCATCGTGGGAACCATTGTGGACGGTGTTGCCAAAGCCAAAAGGATGGAACTGAAGCTCCCTGATTAATTGATTGAAGGAATAGAAAAATGCAATGTCTCTCCTCTTTCTCCCGTGCTTGGACGCATGTGCAGTATAGAGCACAGAGTCGACTCCCCTGTCCCTTCAATCACAAATCACAAAGCAGTGAGGCATCAAATCACAAAGCACGGATGAAGCAACCATCATTTCACACTTCACTGACTCCGCTTCTCCATCGTCTTCTTTGAGAAACCATCTCACCGCACTAAGCTGAATGGACGAAGCTATTGTGTACGAGTAGTACTAGTACATATACGCGTCCTTTGGTTCGACGGACTTCCTGGATGCAAATAAGGTGGTTCTCTCGGCTTGTAGGCGGCACTTGCGAATGACTTACCGTGGTCTCCCTCAATGGTGTTCTCCGTCGAACGCACTTCGCCAAACCACAATGTTCGAGATATCGTCGACGTCACCGCAATGGGGAAGGAAGTCAAATATAGTTACTACCTCCATTTTTTGTACACAAGGCCATTATATCAAAATTACAATTTGCAAAAGGCCACTAACACTAATTGAGGCAAAATTGATGGGGTTTTCTTCGTACTAGCAACCAAGAGCATTAATATCCCCTACATGCATGCGGAAGTGAGAAGGTTGGTTTGCATGGCGCTGCATTAATCAAGCGATGAGGAGTGAGATGGTTAGCTCTTTGGGATTTGGAGAAAAAAATACACATTAATTGACACGTGAAACGAGGATTTGTATCGATTAATCCCGCGAAGGAAAACCCGCCTTTCTTTTTTAACACTAGTACTCCTAGTACGTAGTACGTAGTACTTATCCTGTTTGGGTCTAGGCCTTGCATTGCCATACTTCGCCACACATTTTTGCCAAGCTTGCCTAAAGTTTTCAAAATGAAAAGGAGGTACACTTGCGCACGGCTATCGCGGTCGCACCGCACCCTCACACGGTCGCTCCTGCACGCCGCGGTCGCACCGCACCCTCACACAGTCGCTCTTGCACGCCGCAAACCCAACCAAGGGAACGCACCCTCACTGACACGTGCCGTCGCATGTGAACAAACCAAACTCAGCCATCCTACCGCTGACACATAATTTTCGTTCATAGAGTATGTTTATCCAACCGCATGTTGGGGAGTATCCGTACGGCCCGTGCGGTAGTCTGTTGGGGAAGAAGAAGAGGTGAGGAAGAAGGGTTAGGAGACCTAGGATATTCATCCAACCACCTGAAATGGTAGACTGACCCAAGTCAGGCGACTTGCATAACAATATATGTTTTTACACAGCAAAAGATCCATAAAAATAACAACATAAAGAAAAACTATCACTACTCGCGGAACGAGACGGCCTCATCGTCTTTGTCTGCCGGCGCGAACCGGCTGTAGCTGCCGATGTGTGTCTCCGCACCATGGTTGTCCTCGGCCTCCAGCTACTCATTCACGCGGAGCATATGGGAGCTCTGCATGGACGAGAGCACTGCCCGGTTCAAGTCGAGGACATCCGGTTCCGCCTATAGGAGGGCCTCGATGGCAGCGGCATCCGCGCGCTCCGCGTCGAGTCGAGCCTCCGCCGCCCGGTTCAAGTCCATGACGTCTGGTTCCGCCTGCAGGAGGGCCTCGATGAGAGCGGCATCCGTGCGCTCCGCGTCGAGTTGAGCCTCTGCCGCCCGGTTCAAGTCCAGGACGTCTAGTTCCACGTGCAGGAGGGCCTCGATGGCAACGGTATCCACGCGCTCCGCCTCAAGTTGAGCCTCTGCCGCCCGATTCACATCCACGACATCCGGTTCCTCCTGCAGGAGAGCCACGATGGCAGCGGCATCCATGCGCTCCGCCTCAAGTTGAGCCTCCGCCGCCCGGTTCACATCCACGACATCCGGTTCCGCCTGCAGGAGAACCTCGATGGCAGCGGCATGCGCGCTCCGTGTCGAGTTGAGCCTCTGCCTCCCGGTCCTCCTTTAGTATTGCCAGGTTGAACCGCTGGTCCACCTGCACCAGGGGGGACTCGGACGCCGGCACGAAGTCGACGTCCATCGTCTCATACCCATCGGGGGCCTTCTGCACCGCGACCTCCGCCATGAACATTGGATCGGCTTCCTCCTCGTAGCTTGGCTCCAGAGAACTCGGGGATTGGCCTGCCGCAAAGAGAGCTTGGGAACGAAGGTCTGTGGCGCTGGCCGCCGCCGCGATTTATGTGTGGCGCTCCGGCGTCAGCATCTTGTAGTACGTGATCTTGCGGCGCACCATGGCTTTTCGGCGAACTAGGGGACGCTTGATGCAGGCTAGGGGATCGAAAGGTGGGGGAAGGGGTTGGAGATTAGGTGTGGTTTTAGGGCAGTGGCTGGCGTAGGCCGAGCAGCAAACGTTCTAGTGTGAAATGGTTCCGGTGACGACCAGTCAATTGGTTTTGATTGTACATCACTCTTGTCGCGTTCGCGTTGCAGCCCGGCATGCTGGACCCTCAGTGTCGCTCACCGAATGGAATGCGCTTCGTCTTGCATTTTCGCTCGCTTGTGGGACCGCAGTTGAGAGCAAACCGACGTCTCTCCCCCTCCCCCACCGGCGTCATTTATACTACCACTCCCTCCGTTTTATGCGGAGTAAATGAAAAGAGAGGGAGTATACTACGGATGAGGATCCCCTGACATGGCCGAACCCATTGAGTAACTGACATGCGGGGCCTAGCAAGCATGGGATCCGCCAGTAAGTGACCAAAAGGGAGGGTAAGGCAGGGATACCTACGTCAGAGGATCCACTTCCACTACTACTCCCTCCTTCCATTTACTATACAGGGCCTAATGCATTTTTCAAGGCTAACTTTGACCAAATGTTAGAGTAATATTATATGACATGCAAGTTACACAAAGCATGCAGTCAAATTTGTATGTGAAAGGAGCTTCCAATGATATAATTTTCACATTATACATCTCATGTACTATTAATCTTATCAATAGTCAAATGCGGTTTTGAAAAACGCATTAGAGCATGGTTAATAATATAGCCAGTCGATGGCAATAAGGAACTGCCATGTCATCTATATCCATCATCTATTATATGAACTCATACAGTAGTGTGGGCTATAAGGTTGGCTATTTCCCGCAAAAAAATATAAGGTTGGCTATCGTATTAGTACTTTTTTCCATCTCTTTCTTCATATTTATTTTATTTAACTAGGAATGCGTATATAGCTAGGCTCTTGCATTAGAGCTCACTCCCCTTACTTTTTCACATCTCTCTCCTCCACATAGGCCCTATATAAATGGAAGGAGGGAGTACTACTATGAGCATTGCATATTGTAGTACAGATGTTGTCAGTACTCCACTAGTACTATTGGACAGGGAGCTTAAAAAGTTACTATTGGACTGGCTATACGTGGCGAAATCCTAGTAGGAAGAGCATGCGCGAGAACAAGCACATTCACGTGGTTGAAAACAAATTGGAAACTGAGGGAGTCCTGGATTAGGGGGTGTTCGGGTACCGGACTATACCTTCAGCCGGACTCCAGGACTATGAAGATACAAGATGGAAGACTTCGTCCCGTGTCCGGATGGGACTTTCCTTGGCGTGGAAGGCAAGCTTGGCGGTGCGGATATTCAAGATCTCCTACCATTATAACCGACTCTGTGTAACCCTAACCCTATCTGGTGTCTATATAAACCGGAGGGTTGTAGTCCGTAGGACATCAACTCCATATACAACAATCATACCGCAGGCTAGCTTCTAGGGTTTAGCCTCCTTGATCTCATGGTAGATCTACTCTTGTACTACCCATATCATCAATATTAATCAAGCAGGAGTAGGGTATTACCTCCATCGAGAGGGCCCGAACCTGGGTAAAAACATCATGTCCCTTGTCTCCTATTACCATCCGGCCTTGACGCACAGTTCGGGACCCCCTACCCGAGATCCGCCGGTTTTGACACCGACATTGGTGCTTTCATTGAGAGTTCCTCTGTGTCGTCGCTTTTAGGCCCGATGGCTCCTTTGATCATCAACAACAATGTGGTGCAGGGTGAGACTTTTCTCCCCGAACAGATCTTCGTCTTCGGCGGCTTCGCACTGCGGGCCAATTCGCTTGGCCACCTGGAGCAGATCGAAAGCTACGCCCCTGGCCATCAAGTCAGGTTTGGAAGCCTAAACTACATGGCAGACATCCGTGGAGATTTGATCTTCGACGGATTCGAGCCACAACCAAGTGCGCCGCACTGTCTCGCGTGGCATGATCTAGCTCTGTCACCGAACAGTATCCCGGAGGCCGCAAACGCACCAGCTGTGACCCTTAATTTGGAGCCAGTTGTGTCAATCGAGGATGAGCGGTTGCACGTCACCTCGGGGGCTGCGATCTCAAAGGCGATCGAGCCGAACGCCGGCCCCACACTCCGCGTGACTCATGACTCCGAGGATCCGGACTCCTCTCCGTACTCCGAACCCCCCGCGCCCCTGCCGATCGAATCCGATTGGGCGCCAATAATGGAGTTCACTGCCGCGGAGATCTTTCAGCACTTGCCTTTTTGCGATATCCTGAATTCTCTCAAGTCTCTCTCTTTATCAGGAGAGCCCTGGCCGAACTGCGGTCAGCGAGGATGGGATATGGACGATGAAGAAATTCAAAGCCCACCCACCACCCACTTGGTAGCCACTGTCGACAATTTAAACGACGTGCTCAACTTCGACTCCGGAGACATCGACAGCATGGATGACGATGCAGGAGATACCGATGAACCAACGCCCATAGGGCATTGGACAGCCACCTCATCTCACGATGTATACATGGTGGATACCCCTAAAGGAAGCGACAACGAGGAAAAATGGGATGGAATGGGAGATCGACCCCCCGAAAAGCAATCAAAGCGTCGGCGTAAACGCCGACCCAAGCCCCGCCTCGATAAAAATCCAGCCATAGAGTAGGACCAGCCGGTAGACAACGAGCAGGCCTTAGAGCAACCGTCCGAACAGGGCAACACGAATAGAGAAACCGAACATCCCTCCTTCGGCGAAAATGGCATTCCGGACGACCTCACGCCGGATAAACCCATGGAGCAGAAGAATCTCCACGAGAGGCTCGTTGCAACTGCACGCAGCCTGGAAAACCAGAAGCGGAAGCTAAAAACAGCGGAAGATGCACTCCGGATTAGATGGAGCAAAGTAATCAATACCGCAGATAAATACGGCAACGGTCGCCGCACTAAAAGCTATCCGAAAAGAAAGCTACTGCCTGAATTCGATAAGAGGCCCTAGAGCCCTCGCATTCAAAAAATAAGAAAGCCACACGGTCGGATAGACGACCCCATAAAGCGGCAAGCGGCACCGCACTTAAATCAGCATGCGACCCACCTAAGGATTCGCATCATGGCCCAGTTAGGTCCATTTATGGGCCAAGAAAGCAAGCTCTCGTAAGCAACGCAATAAAGCCATCATCAGAATCCGGCACACCCAAATACAGGGGCGCCGCACACCCCCTATGTTTCACCGATGAGGTCCTGGACTATGAATTTCCAGAGGGATTCAAACCCGTAAACATAGAGGCATATGATGGAACAACAGTCCCTGGAGTCTGGATCGAGGATTATATCCTCCACATACACATGGCTAGAGGAGATGATCTCCACGCCATAAAATATTTACCCCTTAAGCTTAAAGGGCCAGCCCGGCATTGGCTTAAAAGCCTTCCTGAAAACACAACTGGAAGTTGGGAAGAGCTCGAGGATGCTTTCCGAGAAAATTTTCAAGGGACCTATGTCCGCCCCCCGGATGCAGACGATCTCAGTCAGATAACTCAACAGCCCGGAGAATCAGCTCGGCAATTCTGGAATAGATTCCTCACTAAAAAGAATCAGATAGTCGACTGTTCGGACGCTGAAGCCTTAGCAGCTTTCAGGCATAACGTCCGAGACGAATGGCTCGCCAGACACCTCGGCCAAGAAAAGCCAAGAACAATGGCCGCACTAACAAGCCTCATGACCCGCTTTTGTGCAGGAGAGGACAGCTGGTTGGCAAGGTGCAGCCCCAGCGAACCAAGTACATCCGAAACCAGGGATGGAAACGGAAAACCTCGACGCAACAAGGACCGTCGCCATACTAAGGAAAAAAGTCCGAAGAGCACGACAGTCAATGCCAGATTCAAAGGTTCACGACAAAATCAGACAAAACCACCCCTCCAGGATAACAGGGACGATCCATCCAACTTAAATAAAATCCTGGACAGGATATGTCAGATTCACAGTACTCCCGAGAAGCCTGCTAACCATACCCACAGAGATTGTTGGGTCTTCAAACAATCCGGCAGACTCAATGCCGAACACAAGGGGCTCGACACACCAAGCGAAGACGAGGACGAACCCCAAAAGCAGAGCACCAGGAAACAAAAGAACTTCCCACAAGAAGTAAAACAGTGAACTTACTTCACATAACAAAACGTGCGGCGCCCATAAAGGTACGCACCACACAACCTATCCCCAAAGGGTCCCGCCACTGGTTGTCAAAACCAATCATCTTCGATTAGCTAGATTATTCTAGAAATATCAAGAATGCAGGCTGGACTGCCTTGATACTCGATCCAATAATTGGTGGACTCCGGTTTTCAAATGTCCTTATGGACGGCGGCAGTGGACTAAACCTGATATATCAGGACACAATCCATCACATGGGGATAAACCCAGCAAGAATCCGCCGTAGCAAAACCTCCTTTCAAGGGGTAACACCTGGTCCGGACACCCATTGTATGGGTTTTCTCCGGCTCGAAGTTATATTTGGCTCTGCCGATAACTTCCGCCGCGAAAAGCTGACCTTCCATATCATCCCGTTCTCAAGTCGCTATCAAGCACTACTGGGACGCGAAGCTTTCGCCCACTTTAACGCAATACCGCGTTATGCATCTCTCACGCTTAAGATGCCCGGTCCACGAGGCATCATCTCTTTGAAGGGGAAGCACTAAAGTGCGCCTCCCCAAGCGGAGGACTGTGCGGCCGCTTTGACAGCCCCACAGTAAAATGGCCTCATCGGCCAAAAAACTTCGAAATAGGTCATTAAAGACCACAAACGCGGATAGACGAGTTCGGTACAAAATCATCATTGATGCAGGCTTAGTGGCCATATACCCCTGCACTAGGGGCTCCATGCATATACAATAAGAGACAATAAAGCTCAATTTTATATATTTTACTTTACACTTTGTTTATTTTAAACTTTTGTTCGGCACGACCCGTTTTCAACTTAGTTCCTCTCTTTTACAGATGAACGTCGTGCGGCGCCCGTCTAGGACACGGCACAATGGAGATACAGGCGCATATGTGCAGTAGGGACCCGTCCTAAAGGATTCTTTTTAGATTAAGACCCTGCGTAAACCTTTTTTACTGTCTCTTGTTGCTACACATCTCCTGGTTTTTTCTGATATAACCAAGCAGGAGGCTGGCGTCTTGGCATGTGGCCACGTCAGAAATTTTGCACGTACCTGGACACTAGGGGCTTTTTTAATAAAGAGTGTTGTTTCGCCCGCACTCATAAAGACCGAACACCTTAGGGAGTGTTTGGCATCGCGAGTTTTGGCATTATATGCATCAGCTCCGAATCATGTCTTTGGTCAAATGTTGGGTTGCCCGGCTCCTGAGTTCGGCTACCTTACGTTCCGCTCTATCGGCTAAGGTAGCACCAGGAGAACTACTGCGATTGTGCCCCGGTTCGGCCGGGCGAGCACCTCAGTAGAGAAAGCCGAAAACTGACTGTCATGATGTAGCGTGAGACTGGTTAGCCACTCGATGACCTATCGGAATCTATCGGATTCCTCTGTTTTAACGAAGGGCCGCTTCCCGGTCAGGCACATATGCGCCCCGAACTCGGGCGAGCGTAGTCGCCACCAAGGGGCTACCTAAATAGTCTCACTGTCAAGCTCCTATGGCTATGTGAAAGTGTTAAAGAATTATAGTCCGGTTGCCTGGCCCGCTGCGCTATCACCTCCTTTGTAGGACCAAGACGTTGGGTTAAGTGTGAAAATGCGTCTTCTGCGAGCACCCCCGCACTATGTGCGTGGGGGCTGAAGCCAACGACTGCCATCTTTCAGATTTTGTATATATATATATATATATCTTAAAACGGCCGCACAGGAGGTGTTCCCAATACTTGAAGGCACAAGTATAAAAAGGCCACTACAGTTTATCAAAATATTACTTTATAATTACATATGCTATCATAACATAGCATCTTTCGAGCACTGCGTCTCTATTACACGAGCGCCTTCAAGGACTTCCTGAAAATAGTGCTCGGAGGGTACTCGGCTTTTGTCCGAATCTCGGGACGCAACAATGGTGGTCTCCATCTCTGCCCAGTATGTCTTGACACGGGCAAGAGCCATCCTTGCGCCCTCTATGCATGCTGACCTCTTCATTGCATTAATACGCGGCACCGCGTCAAGGAATTGCTGCACCAAGCTGAAATAACTCTTCGGCTCTGATCTCCCTGGCCAAAGATGACCCATGATGTACTTCATGGCGAGTCCAGACAACCTATTCAGTTCGTCCCATTGAGCCAAACGACCGTCCACTGCCAGTGGATGCTCTGGATTGTGAAACTGCGACCAGAAAAGCTTTTCCACTTCGCGATCTTTCTGATCTCGAAAGTGTTCGGTCGCATCAGCAGCACTCGCTGCCAAATCCAGATAGGTATCCTCCACACTCCACATCCGGTCCAACGGTGCAAACTTCGGATCGCAAAATTTCCATCGCAGCATAAAGGGCTTTCCAGCCGCAATCTGTTCGGCCTGACGCAGCTCCTCCTTCGCAGCTTTCATCGTAGAGCGCGCGTCCTTGGCATTGGCAACGGCCTTCTCTAAGTCCGTCTGTTTCGCCTGGTCTTCTTTCTCAAGAAGTCTGCAACGGTCTGCAGTGCTCTTTAACTTTTCGGCCATCTCGGCCATCTTTTCCTTGCTTCGGCAATGAGCAGCCTGTTCGGCTCTCAGCTCTTCAAGGGCTTTCTTGGCAGCCGCATCACTTTCTCTGGCTTGTTCTTTAGCTCGGGCAAGTTCTGCCCTAAGACTCTCCACGGCGGCCGCACCATCTGCGTCAAGCACACACATCGTAAGACACTGGCATAAAACTCTTCTTACCTGATGCCGCCCGAGGAATTAAATACCTTGAGCCTCATCAAGCCGCTTGTTGACAAGCGCGATGTCGGCATCTGCCACGTCTAGTTGCCGCTTTAGTTCGGCAAAATCATCAGTTTGGCTCGATTCCGGACACCCTGCCGCCTACATTCAAAGGCGACATCTTAGACCTGGGATTATGATCCTCCGCGTGTCGTCATTTCTCGACGACGCGCTGAGTCTCAGGGGCTACTATCTACACAGGGCGCATCTTATTCATGCGCAACTGACAAAAGTGTACATTATCTAATGTACCTCAAAACCCGTCAGTAAACTTTTGACGGCCTCATGCAATCCGCTCTCGGCGGATGAGATCCTTTCAATCACCGTGCCCATCAATACACGGTGCTCCTCCGAGATAGAAGCTCTCCCCAGCAGAATCTTTTGTTCCTCCGGCCGAGCACCAGATGGTGCCGGACTTGACCCACGACCTCTTTCGAAGGCCGGACGCGGAGAACCTCGGGGGGCCACATAGCTATCTTCCGCCCCTGCCGGATTCAGAGAAACCCTCCGCGACAACACCTCAGGGTCGCCCGCGTCGCTAGGCGGCACGGCAGGGGGAGGCGTCCCGCTCTCCATCATCTCCGGAAGGAGATCCCCCGAAGACGAGCTCTGCTGAGAAGGGCCGAGGTCCGAGCTACAAGGTAAAAATTCGGTTAATCTTCTCAGATATAAATCAAGGATTTCCCTCATCCCTCAAAAGGAAGATCTTTCTCTACTTACGGCTCACTCGAGGGCTGATCCCCTTGAGGGCGTAGTCCGGCCGAGGAACTCCCCGGTGTCGGACCCTCTGGCGAGGATTTTTTCCCCCGCTTCGAGGCCATGGTTTCCGGGTCGTCAGAGGCGGCTCTATTCTTCCCCTTAGGAGAGGAATTGTCGGTTCCTCCCTTCGGAGCAGCCTCCTTCGAGGAGGCCATAGTTTCCTTGTCCTCCCCCTTCCTTCCCTCCAAAGGCATTATCTCCAGCATCCTGACCAGCACGGGATCTGGCCTGGTTTCGGGAAGGGGAGCCGAACACCTGATCAGTTTTGCCTTCGCTATCCACTCCTATTTAAAAGGACGGCTCTTTTAGGGGAAAGTTTATGACAATTATACGGATAGAAGGTCCGGGCACAAGGTTGCTTACTTGAGTATCCGGCGATTGCAGCTTAGGCCTGTGTCCTCGATTAAATCCGGACACATCTCTTGTGATCCGAAGAATAGTTCATACATCTCCGCGGGCGTTGCGCCCATGAAATTCTGGAGAGCTCGCGGTCCCTCTGGATTAACCTCCCACAGGCGAAGGGAGCAACGTTTGCCGGGCAATACTCGGCGAATCAGCATGACCTGCGTCACCTTGACCAGGCTGAGGTCTCCTTCCAAGAGATCCTTAATGCGGCCCTACAACAAGGGCATGTCTTTGGGCAAACCCCAATCTAACCCTCTGTTGACCCATGACGCTAGCCGTGGTGGGGGACCTGAGCGAAAGGCAGGAGGCGCCGCCCACTTGGTGCTCCGGGGAGCGGTGATATAAAACCACTCTCGTTGCCACAAGCCTAGCTCCTCTTGAAAAGAGCCCTCGGGCCATGGAGCATCAGCATTTTTTCTTATAACAGCGCCTCCGCACTCTGCGTGTCGTCCCTTGATCATCTTTGGCTCCACTTTGAAGGTCTTGAGCCATAATCCGAAGTGAGGGGTAACACGGAGGAACGCTTCACACACGGCAATGAACGAGGAGATATGGAGGATGGACTCCGGAGCTAAGTCATGGAATTCCAGCCCGTAATAAAACAGTAGTCCCCTCACAAAGGGATCCATTGGGAAGCCCAACCCCCGAAGGAAATGAGACATGAACACCACGCTCTCACCGGGCTGGGGACTGGGAATGACCTGCCCTTGAGCAGGCAACCTATGCGAAATTTCGCCGGTCAGGAACTTAGCCTCCCTCAACTTTAGTACGTCCTCCTCCGTGACGGAGGAGGGTGTCCATCGGCCTTGAAGGTCAGAACCGGACATCGTCGAAGGTCCGAAGCGCCTGGAATCTGGAGCCTAGGGTGTTGGAACTCGAGGCGACGGGCAAACTCGCTTGAGATTGAAAAAAGGAGCAAGGCCTTGGTCTCTTTATAAGAGGTTGAATACCAAGAGCCCTCCCCGTAACCGTTCGGGACTCGTCTTTAATCGAGGAAACGTGCTAACGGGCACGGTTGGGTTAGCCGCGTCCGTATTGATGAGAATCCCATAAAAGGGGTACATGATCTCTGCTTTGCAAAGACGTGCCAAGGAAACCGCCTCGCAAAACATGCTGAGGTGGAAAAGTAAAAACGATTCGAGTAAAGGACTTGGCCGTAGTGTGATGACGCACTGCGGAATACGTCAGCAGATTTGATTTGTGTTAATATTATTCTCTCTATGGCAATATGTGGAAACTTATTTTGCAGAGCCGGACACTGCTCTTGGTGTTTACAATCTTCTATGAAGGACTTGGAGGAGGAACCTGCCTTGGAATGCCGAAGACAATCTGCGTGCCGGACTCGTCGTCATTGAAGCCTGGTTCAGGGGCTACTGAGGGAGTCCTGGATTAGGGGGTGTTCGGGTAGCCGGACTATACCTTCAGCCGGACTCCAGGACTATGAAGATACAAGATGGAAGACTTCGTCCCGTGTCCGGATGGGACTTTCCTTGGCGTGGAAGGCAAGCTTGGCGATGCGGATATTCAAGATCTCCTACCATTATAACCGACTCTGTGTAACCCTAACCCTATTCGGTGTCTATATAAACGGGAGGGTTGTAGTCCGTAGGACATCAACTCCATAAACAACAATCATACCGTAGGCTAGCTTCTAGGGTTTAGCCTCCTTGATCTCATGGTAGATCTACTCTTGTACTACCCATATCATCAATATTAATCAAGCAGGAGTAGGGTATTACCTCCATCGAGAGGGCCTGAACCTGGGTAAAAACATCGTGTCCCTTGTCTCCTGTTACCATCCGGCCTTGACGCACAGTTCGGGACCCCCTACCCGAGATCCGCCGGTTTTGACACCGACATTGGTGCTTTCATTGGGAGTTCCTCTATGCCGTCGCAATCAGGAAGGATGCCTCCTCCCGTCTTTAAAGACGGCGCCGTTGCTAAGGGAGCCTTGGCTGTCGGCCAAACTCTCCGGCTAGGTGGTTTCCTCATGACCGCCTGTTCGGCTGTTGCGCCGACGGTGACCTCTCGGGTCATCAAAAGCAACCTACACGTCAGCTCGGAGCTCGTCGAGCAGCTAGATCCAATGGAGCTCTCTTCCGTAAATGAGCTCTTGGATCGCATCGCCGCCCTGGGGGTCGCTATGGATTATGACTAGGTTGGGCTTAAACCCGATCTAAGAGAAATTAACTCTCCCCAAGTCACCCACCACGTTGCCGTGGTAGAGGCGCAGTGCGGCGACCCTTCATCTATTTTAAGGACTAGCTACGTCCGAATTCCCAACCCCTCCAAGCCGGATACTCGCGGAGAGGAGGATGTAACTCAAGACCTGAGCTTAGGATCAGGCAACGGGATAGATTCGTTAGAGAACATCCAAGAATCCAAACTTCAGAGTTCGGAAACTCTTCGGCCTCCGAATCTTGGATTGGGTGAGGTTTCAGATTCAACGACACCCGCCCACCCGAACATAAGCGATCTCTCCCAAATCAGGCAGAGGCCGAAGGAAACAGTACATCATTACTGGGCCAGATTCCTCCTGGTTATGAACAGGATAAAGGATTGCCGCGAGGGAGACGCAATCTCAATTTTCTACAGTAATTGCACGGATGAGGGAATCCTTAACGCCATAAGTCGTCGTGATATTACACGCTTCGCTGACTTGACGTCCATAGTACAAAAATACTGTGCGATGGAAAGCACCTGGAAAACCGAAATAAAATTTTGGGATAATCCGGCCTTGAATGGTAATCCCGTCCGAACTAAGAGGGTGCATCATCATAGGACACCCGGGATAAACACCAAAAAGCCAAAACCCTCTACAGGGCATGGAACCATACTGGAAAGGTGGCTTGATGGACCCTGTAGAATTCACAGTACAGAGGACGCCACACCAACTCATAGCCTTAGAGCATGTTGGATACTTCGGCGGGTGGCCAAAATTGGCGAGGACCTCTTAATTCTGGAGGCTGCAGAAAGCCAGCCCGAGGACACCAGTACCGTTCTCACAGTCTTCAAGACTTTCACATCAAACAATATGCGAAAAAGAACACTCCGCAGCCTTGCCGAAGTCTATCAAGTTGCAACAATAAATCCATGGAGCGACACTGCTATTACCTTCAACGCAAGTGATGAACCTAGATTCCGAACAGCCCGAGCACCAGCCGCATTGGTCCTCAGTCCCATAGTGGACGGCTTTCGCCTCACCAAGGTGCTCATGGATGGAGGCAGCGGACTGAACCTCATTTATGAGGAAACCCCTCAAAAAATGGAAATAGACTGGAACCGCATCGAGCGAAGCAGCACAACCTTTAGAGGAATAATCCCCAGTCGGGAAGCGCGCTGCACAGGAAAAATCACACTAGATGTGGTGTTCGGCACGCCGGATAATTACAGGTCCGAAGAAGTCACGTTTCAGGTGGCCCTGTTCAAAAGCGGATATCACGCTTTACTAGGGTGGGAAGCATTCACAATCTTCCAAGCAATACCCCATTACGGGTACATGAAGCTTAAGATGCCCGGGCTAAACGGAATTATCACTCTAGCTAGTGATCCGGACATAGCACTCCGCGCTGAAAACAAGACGGCCGCATTAGCCCTTGAGGCACTATCCGAAGCCTTAGCGGCTGAGGAACTGACTGCGCTGCGCTCCATGGTTAACAGGGATGATGTGATACTCGACAAGAGATCCAAATCCACATCCTTCAAGCCAGCTGATGAAATAGTCCAATTCCAGGTCCATCCAATGGACCCCAATAAAACAGCTTCCATTGGGGCACGACTGAACCCTGATGTAGACGCCGCACTGCTA
The DNA here is from genome assembly GCF_003073215.2 of Triticum urartu. Lineage (NCBI taxonomy): Eukaryota > Viridiplantae > Streptophyta > Magnoliopsida > Poales > Poaceae > Triticum > Triticum urartu. The sequence continues at coordinate 539,964,483 of NC_053028.1, forward strand.
GATTTCCTACGAGAGAACTGGGACATTTTCGCCTGGCACCCTTCAGACATGCCAGGGATCCCACGCAGGCTGGCCATACACAGCTTAAATATCCTAAAAGGATTCAAACCTGTCAAACAAGCCCTTCGGCGTTTTTCCGAACCCAAGAGACAGGCTATGGGAGAGGAGCTAGCCAAGCTATTGGAGGCCGGATTCATTAGAGACATAAAACATCCGGAATGGCTAGCAAACCTGGTGATGGTACCAAAGAAGGACAAATCTTGGCGCATGTGTGTCGATTTTAAAGACTTTAACAAGGCTTGCCCAAAGGATCCCTTCCCCCTCCCCCGTATCGATCAAATCATCGATGCCACCGCAGGACACGATTCGTTGTGTTTCCTCGACGCATAGTACGGTTACCATCAAATCAAGATGGCAGAATCAGACCAAGCCGCAACAGCATTCATCACACCATACGGCCCATTCTGCTTCAACACAATGCCCTTCGGGCTGAAAAACGCCGGCGCAACATATCAGCGCATGATCCAGACATGTCTGGCAAACCAGATCGGCAAAACAGTGGAGGCGTATGTGGATGATGTGGTTGTCAAATCAAGACATGCCGAATCTCTAGTAGACGACTTGAGGCTTGCATTCGATAACCTCCGAAAATATGACATCAAGCTCAACCCGGAAAAATGCGTCTTCGGCGTTCCAGCCGGAAAGCTCTTGGGCTTCATTGTATCCGGTAGAGGAATTGAAGCAAATCCAGCCAAGATCCGAGCTTTGTCACAATTGGATATCCCAAAGGACCTCAAACAAATACAAAAATTAACCAGATGCGTGGCGGCTTTAAGCCGCTTCATCTCCTGCTTGGGAGAAAAGGCACTACCCCTCTATCGCCTCCTTCGGTGCACCGAACACTTCTAGTGGACGGATGCCGCCACGGCCGGACTTGATGAAATAAAAGCCATATTGGCAACAAATCCAGTCCTGGCCGCACCGAACACCGGCGAACCAATGTTATTGTACATTGCAGCAACACATCAAGTTGTCAGCGCAGTGCTTGTTGTCGAGCGGGAAACAGATGGACACAAATTCCCCCTTCAGAGGCCGGTCTACTACGTGTCCACTGTCCTCACTCCATGCAAATCATGGTACCCGCATTATCAAAAGATGCATACGCGGTATTCATGGCATCCCGGAAGCTACGACACTACTTTTAAGAGTGTTCCATAACAGTAGCCTCGGAAGTACCACTCAACGATATTATAAACAACCGCGATGCAACGGGCCGGATTGCAAAATGGGCCATCGAGCTTCTCCCGTTCGATATAACCTATAAGCCACGGCGAGCTATTAAATCGCAAGTTTTGGCTGACTTCGTCGCAGAATGGATGGAGGCCGAGCTCCCTCAAGAGTACGGCACATATTCAAACTGGATTATGCATTTCGACGGCTCCAAAATGTTGGCCGGACTGGGGGCTGGCGTCGTCCTGACGTCCCCCACAGGAGACACAGTCCAATATGTGCTCCAGATCATGTACATGGATTCCAACAATGCAGCCGAATATGAGGCCCTCCTACATGGTCTCCTGATAGCAGTATCCATGGGTATCCAGCACCTAGAGGTACGCGGGGATTCAAACCTCGCGATATCCCAAATAAATGGAGACTTCGACGCCAAGGACCCAAAAATGGTAGCTTACCGCAACGCCGTCCTAAAAATGTCAGCTCGGTTCGAAGGGCTGGAGTTTCACCATATAGCCCAAGAAAACAATCAAGCAGCGGACGTCCTGGCACGCATCGGAGCAAAACGCGATGCAGTCCCCCCAACATCTTTTTGGAAAGATTGTTCAAGCCATCCGTAGCATGGGAGGGGGAACCCGCAAATAACAGCCCGGACCCAGCCGCACCACTCGACGCCGAACAATCTGACACAATTGGAGGCTTTGCCAATGAAATTACACCTTCAGCCCACGTAATAATGGCGGTTATCGCCCCGTGGACAGAACCACTCCTAGCCTACCTTACTAGGCAGGAACTCCCGGAGGACCAAAACGAGGCCCGCTGCATAGTGCGGTGATCTAAAGCCTATAGAGTCCATGAGGGAGAGCTTTATAAGAAAAGCACTACCGGAGTCCTTCAAAGGTGCATCTCCGAAGAGGAAGGGCGGAACCTTCTGGCTGAAATTCATGCCGGACTCGGTGGTCACCACGCTGCTGCTCGGTCCCTTGTTAGCAAGGCTTTCCGTACAGGCTTTTATTGGCCGACGGCCCAGGCAGACGCTCAGGACCTAGTCCAACGATGCGCTGGTTGCCAACTTTTTGCCAACCAAAGCCATATGCCACCCACCGCACTCCAAACTATACCCATCACCTGGCCTTTTGCGGTCTGGGGGCTTGACATGGTCGGACCCCTTAAAGGTTGTATATGGCCAAATGTTAGAGTAACATTATATGACATGCAAGTTACACAAAGCATACAGTCAAATTCGTATGTGAAAGGAGCTTCCAATGATATAATTTTCACATTATACATCTCATGTACTATTAATCTTGTCAATAGTCAAATGCGGTTTTGAAAAATGCATTAGAGCATGGTTAATAATATAGCCATTCGATGGCTATAAGGAACTGCCATGTCATTATAGCCATCATCTATTATATGAACTCATACAGTAGTGTGGGCTATAAGGTTGGCTATTTCCCGCAAAAAAATTTATAAGGTTGGCTATTGTATTAGTACTTTTTTCCATCTCTTTCTTCATATTTATTTTATTTAACTAGGAATGCGTATATAGCTAGGCTCTTGCATTAGAGCTCACTCCCCTTACTTTTTCACATCTCTCTCCTCCACATAGGCCCTATATAAATGGAAGGAGGGAGTACTACTATGAGCATTGCATATTGTAGTACAGATGTTGTCAGTACTCCACTAGTACTATTGGACATGGAGCTTAAAAAAGTTACTATTGGACTGGCTATACGTGGCGAAATCCTAGTAGGAAGAGCATGCGCGAGAACAAGCACATTCACGTGGTTGAAAACAAATTGGAAACCATCTCGAGTACAAATCTAGGAGTACGTACGAATCTAACAATATTGATTGGGTGTTGTTGAATGTTGATACTTTTTTGATCAAAGTAGAGATAATTTGACTACACATGAAACTTATACGTAAACTAGAAAGGATAGGAGGGAGTATATTGTACGTTCAAAAAACGAAACGAACATTGAATACCCTTTATATATGATTTGCGGATGCTATGATCACCGGTTCAAAATTTTGAATCCGCCTTAGGTATCACACATGCCCCCACTCGTTCTCTCTCGATTTCATCCCAGGGTCCGGAGATCGATTGAAAGAGGACTAGGGTGGGTACAATACGTTCGTTTCGCTTATGAACGTACAATATACTCCCTCTGATCCCCCCAGACCCCCCCCCCCCCCCCCCGCGGGTCATTTCTATCATAGAAACAGACCAAACCTTTATCTCCTTGCACCACACGCAATTGATCTCTGAACATCAATCATCTCGTCAACATGTGTCAGGGCATGAACCGAATGGGATGTCAAAACTAAGACGTAAAGCGACACGTAGTGGAGGCAAAGTGAAACTTTGAACGAATTGTTTGTTTGTATGCATGTCGGACAAATTACAAAACATTGGAAATACAAGCATGGTCTAGGCCCACATGGGAATGATACTCGGCGGAATGTTCAAATGAGGCATGGGGGAGGATGGACTCGATCGGAGGGCGACATGATCGATGGAAAAGAGGGTTGGAGAGGAATGAGAAATAAGCAAACACCACATGATTATACTTGAACAGCTCAAATAAACAATAAGTGTCTCGCTTGGCCTACATAGTGAAAGGCCTAATGCGCAACGCGGAGCACTGACGCTCGAATATGGCCAGGAAAACAGGGAAACCGACATGTGGGGCACACCTGTCGGGGCGACGTAGCGTAGACTAGTCCAATGGAGGAGCTGGCCCACGACCTCCTCGTCACCGGCAACCGTTCATGTGGGTTGTGGGGGCCAACAACATGGCGCAGCTCCAGCACCGCCTCTGGACACGGCGACCGCGGTGAGTGACACGCTCATCGCTAGACACGGTCGGTTTCAGTGTGCCGAGGGTGGCGTTAGTGCCGTGGCACGACCAATAGTATGTTCGGTTTGTGCCCAAGGTTGCCCCATCAAAGCATTGGGGAGCCAAAATTTTGGTTGAGGTTTTGGTTGCCCATGATTTGGCCGACATTGGCAAGAAAAATGAACTAGAGTTGGCTAGAGTTCATTGGCATGCCAAAAAATGGCAACCATCCAAACAAAGACCGATCTTTGGGTCATGACCAAAACTTTGGTAAGGTGCACTTTGGCCACAATCCAAACACACCCCAACACCCGACTCGTCGAGGATGCACGGGGCGCCGGGACGCGTCCGCGGAGTGGTGTAGTGCGGCCAACTGCATCCTCAGGACCTGAGACCATGCCGGGTCATCTTGCTTTTTCAATGACATGCGTCGATCGCATGTGAGCAAAGGGCATATCGAACGTTGCCACGACCGCAGCTGACTACCCTGGCACATCAAAAACCCTCGTCCCTCGCGCCATCGCGTGGTGCGTTCCCAGCCGACGCCAGCTGCACGCATTCATGTCGTCTGTCCGTATGCTGTCATTAAGAGGCTCGGTGCCCGAGGAACCAACTCCGCCGACTTAATGACGCACCAGGACGCTTGGCCTCACCGGAATGCACTACTTAAAGTGGCAACGCCCAGCTAACCTCCACACCATAGCGCATCGTCCTCCTACCTGGCACCACATCTGCCATGACCGCAAGCGTGAATGCTCTGTGGGAGAGCCTATCTTCGGGGATGAAGCTCGAGGTCGCCACCCTTGCTCAAGTCGCCTCTCACGATGCAATAGCGGTGTAGCCGGACGCGGACGCGACCGCACAAGCGATGGCCACGCTGGCGGCCGACGACGGGAGCACCATCAGCCACACGTCCTACTTGCCGCCGTCCAATATCCGGCACCGCCGAGGTCGGTGACTACTCCGAGGATGAGTAGGGCATGGTGTGCCAACTGGCCGGTCCGTATCCCGTGTTCTACTCTTCCTCGCCGGAGACTGTACCTTCACTTCACGGGTCTTGAACCCCGCCCTCGTACATAGAGATCGCAGATGGAGGACATCGGTCACCGCCATAGAATAGGTTTAGGGTCGGGTTTCTTTTATTTTTCTGTCCTATAAAAGTTCGAAATGTAATGAAAATTTTTCGTGTTTGCATTAATCTCTGCCGGTGTATACGAACTTTCACAATAATATAGTATATTGTAGGAGTACTAGCAAGATGCATGTGCGTTGCGTGGAAGATCAAGATCTTGTGGGAGAAAAGGATGAACGAGGGAAGGCCTTATCTGCAATTGTGGAGAGGAGTGCGGGTAAATTGTCATAGTTTCCTTCCTATCCATTAGATATAGATCGGACGTCCTATATTGCAGGATGACACGCACACCATCGTCACCAACTCTGCTTTTTATTGAACCAAGACAAAGCTAACATGCAAGGTAAAATAAACACATAAGGTCTATACATACACAATTTATCTTAGGCAATCCAATAGTACGTCCACTACACATTCACGCATTGCACATCTTTCTACATCTATGGGAACCTACGGAAGGGTTAACGTAAATTGCATCTCTCTCTCCTCCCCTGATTTTCATGGTGGTGGGTCCCTCCCTCCCCCCAATCTACAATCAACAGCTCACACGTTTCACATTACGTTAATTACGTAACTGGGATTACGTAGGTGTAGCATTACTTGTCCTAAAAAACCCAACTAAGCCAACCTCCCAGCATATACGTCCATTTTGCATCATGCTTTTATATCAATATTTATTGCATTATGGGCTGTTATTACACATTATGTCACAATACTTATGCCTATTCTCTCTAATTTTACAAGGTTTACATAAAGAGGGAGAATGTCGGCAGCTGGGATTCTGGCTGGAAAAGGAGAAAATATTAGAGACATATTCTGCACAGCTCCAAAAGTCCTGAAACTTCACGGATGATGTTTTCCAAATATATAAAAACCATTGAGCGCAAGAACTTCACCAGGGGGCCACACCCTGCCCATGAGGGTGGGGGGCGCGCCCTACCCCCTGGGCACGCCTGAAAGTGCGTTATATCGACTAGAGGGGGGGGTGAATAGGCAATTTTTATGAAAGTCTTCAAAACTTGGAAGTTATGAAGACAAACGATAGAAATAAACCTATTACCCTGCAGCGAAAGGTAGACTACACTAGGCAAGCCATAGTCAAGTATTCAATAGAGTGAAAGCACAATGACTAATAGCAGCAATGTAGTAAGGATCAGGTAGGAAGATATGATGAAGCCAAACAGAACACGCAGTCACTCAGTGAAGATAAAAGATAGTGCAATCATACAATGACTTCACAAGGAGTAACAGTACGTAAAGAGAAGGGAGGGATGAAACCAGTGACTCGTTGAAGACAATGATGTGTTGGACCAGTTCCAGTTGCTGTGACAACTGTACGTCTGGTTAGGGCGGCTAGGTATTTAAACCTGAGGACACACAGTCCCGGACACCCAGTCCTGAACACGCAGCTCAGGACACCCAGTCCTCACCGTATTCCCCTTGAGCTAAGGTCACACAGACCTCGCCCAATCACTCTGGTAAGTCTTTAAGGTAGACTCCCAAACCTTCACAGACTTTGTTCACCGGCAATCCACAATGTCTCTTGGATGCTCAGAACACAACGCCTAACCGGCTGGAGGATTCACAGTCCTCAAGTGTAATAAGTCTTCAGATCACACAGACAAGAAGACTTAAGTGATGCCTAATTCTCTTTGGCTCTGGGTGGTTAGGGCTTTATCCTCGCAAGGAATTCTCTCTTAAAGGCTTCGAGGTGGGTTGCTCTCAAACGACAAAAGCCGTACTCTAACTCTGAGCAGCCAACCGTTTATGGTTGTAGGGGGTGGGCTATTTATAGCCACTAGGCAACCCGACCTGATTTGTCCGAAATGACCCTGGGTCACTAAGGAACTGACACGTGTTCCAACGGTCAGATTTCAAACTCACACGGCAACTTTACTTGGGCTACAAGCAAAGCTGACTTGTCCGACTCTGGACAAGATTCGCTCTCATAGTCTTCACTCGAAGACATAGGTTTTATTAGGCATCACTTCGGTCATTCCGACTGGTTCTCTTGGACCCCACTTAACAGTACGGTGGTTCCTATGACTCAATAAAGAAGAAAGAGAACTACGAAAGATCTAAGTCTTCGAGATCCATAGGCTTCGAGATCCATAGTCTTCAATGTGAATATCTTCATATACCACCTTTGACTTCAATGTCTTCATACATTTTTAGGGGTCATCTCTGGTAGGAAAACCGAATCAAGGAGGGACTTCTACCTGTGTTATCCTGCAATTCTCACAAACACATTAGTCCCTCAACTAGGTTTGTCGTCAATACTCCAAAACCAACTAGGGGTGGCACTAGATGCACTTACAATCTCCCCCTTTTTGGTGATTGATGACAAACTAGTTGAAGTTTTCAACGGGGAGTATAATATGTGAAATTGTAATGGATAAGGAATTGTCTTCATAAGTTGCAAGGGATCCCCCTGAAGATGTGCATATAAGTAATTTACTTTTGGAATGCAAATGCACATGGCAGGTTGTGCTTGTGGAGATCCTCTTCAACTTATGATGACAATCCACTATGCATGTGAAGGTATGTGAAGATAATGACATGCATAATGAAAAATGGACGTCTGCAAAATGATCTAAGTGCGGAATTTATCGTCGCACATGCGGAATTTATCATCGCATCACAAGGTGGCAAATAAGTAGTAGACGACCATCGAGTTTTAAGTGTTACAACTCAAAGAACCAAATGTATCAAAACGAGAGTTGTAAACACGAAGCAAAAAGCACCCGCCCATATGGACCCGCTTGAAGACTATCTAACTCGTATGCTTCTCCCCCTTTTGTCAGTAAGGACCAAAAAGGTTTAAAGACATAGAGCATCTACTCGTTCCCATGAAGAGTAGGGGAAGCAGCATGGTCGTCGGTGGTGTTTGGCGGTGCAGAAGAGCTTGGAGTAGTGTCGAAGCGTGCTAAAGGAGGCGGCGGTGAAGTAGCATCGTCGTCATCCTCGATCACTCTGGCATTTACAGTTGCAGCAGAGGAAGAGAACTTAGAGTCTTCAAGAGATGGAGTTCGTCGCAGCATTGCCCTTCGAGGAGGTGTGGAGTCAAACTTGAAGTGCTCAGAGAAGCCATCCTCTTGAACATCATCTTCAGAACACATCAGCGTCAGCCCTTTCCATGTGCGGCGAGAGGTTTAATGGGCAAAAAAATCATTCTTGGTGGCAATATTGCGAATGCGATTAACATCCACCAAGAGGCTTTGCATTTGACGCTGCAGCCAGTCATGATGCCTATCCTATTTCTAATGAAGAGCCACAAGAAGCTCTCGGTCATTGAGAACACGAGTGCGCTTCTTGGGTCGTGGGGCAGTTGTACTGTCAGTGGCTTCAGTGAGAGCAGGATGCGGTGCACGTGTAGTGCCAGCCAAAGGATACACACGAGCGACTGCTTCAACTCCTTCAATGTTCTGAGAAAAACTTTGATGCTCTGCATTCTGAAGACTTAGAGGTTCCTTGGCAGGCTCAGGATAGATGGTTTCAATAGACATATCCACATCAGGCAGAAAAATCCGATGATTGCGAGCAGATGGCTGATATGAGATAGCGGAGTGAAGTTTGATCAGCCGCATTACCCATGGGGCGTAGAACTTCAAGCCAAAAAGATCAGAGCCTGATGCAGCAAGTTGGCGAATGAAGAAGTCCTGTGCATTGAAGCATTTTCCATGAAGAATATAGAAGACCAAAGTCTTCATTGCACCTTCCAACTTGGCATGTGGAGAGTGCCCTTTGATGGGCCAGAGAGTTCGCCTTATGATGTGATAAATAGTCTTTGGTAGATACTCTAGGTCTTCAACAAAGAACTCTTTGGGATATGCAGCATCTTGGGGTAATGGCTTCATCATACTGAGCATCTGACTCATGTTAGGTTCAGGCTTCTGAAAGATGCTCTCCACAGCTTCACTGTGAAGTTGACAGCCAGACTCATAGAGATCGCCAGGAGTGGGTAGACCAATGAGCTCAATGATGTCAAAGGCTTTGGCTTCGTGATGAACGTTTCCTGTCATCCACTCTAGGACCCAAGTCTTCGGATCTCTGTTATACCCGCAGATGTGAAGTGGCGCATAGAATTGGAGCCGCAACTCTTCATTCCAATGCTCTTGGTCAGTGACGAACGGCAGCAATCCAACTTCTTTGAAGCAATCCAGAGCTTCTTCCAGATAGGGCAAATCGGCTATTGCTTTAATGTCAAGACGCTTGTGTGGGAAGATGCGACCTTGATTGTAGAGAATGCAAGAGTAATAGCTTCGCTGCGGATAGCTCCAGAACCGATCAGATGATATTCGTTCCCTTGAGTAGGGGTTCCTGGAGCTATTGAAGAATGTGTTGTCTGCTCTGGGCCATTGATATTGAAGGATCCAGGTGCTGATGCAGGACCTGCGAACCTGGGCAATCTTGGGATTGGCTTCTGTACCTGAGGCCTGTGCTCAACATGATAGTCGAACAGAGGACCGGCAGCAGGCGCAGGAACAGAAGCAGTGGGATCAGTGGCTTCGCTGGCTTCTGGTGCTTTTGTTGGTGAGGGCTCCACATTAGCTTCAGCCATGACAGCGTCAGTGGCTTCAGTGGTGTTGGTGGTGGCAGCCTCAAGATTTTCAACCTCCACTTGACGAGCTGGAGGGTCGGTCACAATTACGTTCTCCTCGAGAACAGCTTCTTGGTGGGACAGGGGAGTTGCAGCTTGTGGGACTTCTTCTTCATCGGCTGATGCAGCCGGAATGTCTTCAGAAGCTTCAGCTTTAGATGCAGAGACTGGAGGCCTTGGTCCTTTGCGAAGCCTGCGCAACGCAGGCGACGCCTGTGTAGTTGGAGTTGGCTGGGCCTCAAAGTCTTCTTCCTCTTGTGGGCGATCAGCCTATGAAGCATCCTGAGCAATTGGCGTCAGAGGACGACCAATGCTGATGATTTCACTGTGCTCGAGCTGAGGAAGGACTGCACCATCTTGTACATGGTCATGGTGACCAATTTCTTCAGCAGCGATGGGATCAGCTGCTGGAAAGTCTTCAGCTTCATGAGCCTCTATGAGAGCAGGCTCATGGATTGTCAGTTGGCGTTCAGCGTCAGGACGAACCATGGAAATGGGTTCAACAATCAAGGGCTCTGTGGGAGCAGCCCGTTCTTTCTTCGTCTTCCTCTTCTTCTTGGAGGGGGCAGTAGGAGAGGCTTCAGGATATTTCCTCTTCCGGGCTTCAGCCTCAGCAGTCCTCGTCTTCTTCAGCTCTGAAGCAGTTGACCGGCTTTTTGGCTTCGAGCCAGTCATTCTAGTTGGGAAGACAATGGGATCTGCTTCCTGCCTTGGTGCGTCGGGTTCAGCCGTAGCGGGCTTCTTCTTCTTCTTTGCAGCCATCCTGGGGTCGATGCCAGGACGCCCAAGGGCCTTGCGCTTCTCAGCCTCATTGTAGGCTTGCACACATCTGTCAGCCAGAACCTTCATACGCTCACGAGAACCCTGAGCTTCTGCATGTTTCTTAAGAAAGGCTTCCTTGAGCTCGTGCAGCATAATCTTGAAGTTCTTCACTTCTTGCACGCTGAGCTTGGCCATATGCTTCTTGAACTGAGACTTTTCATAGTCAATCTTTTGCTTCAGTTCGATGATGCGCTGAGCGAGAGCTAGCTCTAAAGCAATGGCGCCATGGAAGGCGACACTGAGGCCAATGGGTAGTTGCAGATCTTCGAAGCTTATGTTTGGCGTGTCAAACCACTCATCAATGAAGCTGTGGATGATTGTTACATCAAAGAGAGGCAGATCATTGAAGATTTCTGCTTCTTCTTTGCTCTTGATGAGTTTCTCAAGAGCGCCATCTGCAAGATCTTCATCATTTGACAGATCAATGGCATCATTGCGCAGAATGGTAGCAGCTGTTAGCTGTTGGCCGGTGTGTGGCAGAGGCATCTTGACCTTCTGGGGCTTGGAGATGCGTGACAAATCTTTAGACTGCACACTGTCTTCAGGAGGTGCAGTTGCCAGAGGCTTCGCCCATGAGATTTTTGGAGCAGAGGCAGGCTTTGAAGCTTTAGGCTGCTTCTTTGGCGTCGGCGCTGCAGGCGCTTCATCTGATTCAGCGTCATCTGCAGGCTCATTCACGGCTGTCCCTTGAACCAAGATATGGGTGATGAGACCTTGAAGGTTGTAGAAAGGACCGACGACATTGGGTTCTGCATCACGTGTGCCATCAGCCCTTGGAGCAAAGGACCAGGGTTGAAGTCTAGTCCCAATGTCTTCTAGTTCTGCTTTGCTGAGTTCTGGGCAAACTGGAAGTTGCGCTTGAATAGAATGTCGTCACGACACCATAACAGGGACGATGGGTCAGCATCCGCAGGCTGTGGTCCACGGACCATGCAGGGATAGAAGCCTTGTTCAATGGCTTCATCTCTGGTCCTGGGTTGAAGATTTTTGTAGAGGATGTCTCCCCATGGTCGCTTGATGGCATTCTTTTCAGCATATTCCTTGGTCAAAAATCTGTACTTGAACCACTATTCTACCCAATAGCGTCGAATCCATTGGATTCGCGTCTTGCGCTGATTGTAATCCTCTTCAGGATCTGTCTTGTACAGCTCTGAGAGGTCATCGGGCAGATCTCTTGATGTTTCTCCTCGACTCTTTCTGCCACCCTTCCTTGCTGATTTTTCTGAAGCCATGAACCTTAATCTGAAAGGCTTCAATACGTTCAGAGGCTTCAAAGGTTTTCGCTTGCTGGACAAACAGGAACTGGCTTTGGGAGAATTTATGTGATGCTGTAAGAATTCTGCAAATGAATGCAGACTATGAGAACCAAGGGATTCTCCCACGGACATGTACCTGTGACAGCATTAAGGTACGAGGGAAGGGGAAGAGGTCATATGCATTCTCAAAAGATTTTGAAGATAAATCAGTTTAGAAGACATTGACCTCATCGTGCGAAGACATTCACTCATGGATAAGGAGTTGGTTCCAGATTTGTATGAATCCACGGATCAGTACAAGTGAGGAATCTAACTACTTTGTGAAACATAAGTGAATATACTAGACATGTTATGAGATGCAGTATGAAAGAGATCCAACTTGTGTGAATAGAAACTGTTTGTGGTAGAAAGTGATAAGGCTATAGGATCAAAGAGGCCGTAAAAGGAGGTTTTATTTACCACACGAAGAACTGCTAGACGGAGTGGAAGAGGAGGCCGAGCAGTTCGATCGTCCATGCCCTAACTTGGCGACAGAGGACACCTACGGCGACGGCGGAGAAGGCGATGTCCGCGGTTGGTGTGAAGACGGCGTCGGAGAGGTTGCGGCAGCGAAGCGCTTCGTCGCCGGCATCGTCGAGGGCTAGCGGTGGCGCTAGGGTTCGTGCGAGAGTGGAAGAAGAGATAATGACTGCTGTGAGGTGTGTATTTATAGGTACAGGGGCGGCACTACATTATTACACAGGTGCCCCTGGCGATTCGCATCTGAGGAACACGTGGCCATCATGCAGCATATTGGGGTTTGTTCCACGTCCAACGAATGCCTGGATTGTCGGGTGGTCGTTCCCACTTCTCCGGGTTTCAGGTGGAGGAATGAGCATTGAAAACGGACTTAATGGTTGTCTCTGTATCTTCTGCTGACAAGGATGCAGAGAAGACATTCGACAGTTTCAATAGAATGCATATGATTTGGAGAGATAGAATTTGAGATAGAAAGCATAGAGAGGTTAGGGTCCGATCACATTCACTTAGTTCAAAAGATTCAACAAGAAGACATAGCTATAAGTGAATGCTGTAGAGGACAGAACACTAGTATATATATATATATATATATATATATATTCAACATAGTGAAGATGATCATGAATACATGTTGAGATTGAAGCCAAACCAAATGTGAAGACATAGCAAATGTAACGCCATGAGTGAAACACTTCAAACAGAACATTTGGTGGTGGCGTTACCCACCATATAGGAAGTATTAGACCCAGACATGGCGCACAATTATCATGGCGCTCCGAAGTCAAATTCCACATTAATGTATTCACACTTAGAATGTATGTCTTCATTGATTGAGGATATACTTTACTTCGTGTGTTGCACATCTAAGTCATCAATATGCATAAGTGTTAGGATGTGTGCCTGATCACAGGACATTTGAGGATTCCAGGATATTTAGCTCACACCGTAACTTGCAAAATCTCTTCTCATCCAAGGGCTTGGTGAAGATATCTGCCAATTGCTCTTCAGTGTTGACGTGTATGATATCAATATCTTCCTTCACAACATTGATATTGAAGGATCCAGGTGCTGATGCAGGACCTGGGAACCTGGGCAATCTTGGGATTGACTTCTGTACCTGAGGCCTGTGCTCAACATGATAGTCGAACAGAGGACCGGCAGCAGGCGCAGGAACAGAAGCAGTGGGATCAGTGGCTTCGCTGGCTTCTGGTGCTTTTGTTGGTGAGGGCTCCACATTAGCTTCAGCCATGACAGCGTCAGTGGCTTCAGTGGTGTTGGTGGTGGCAGCCTCAAGATTTTCAACCTCCACTTGACGAGCTGGAGGGTCGGTCACAATTACGTTCTCCTCGAGAACCGCTTCTTGGTGGGACAGGGGAGTTGCAGCTTGTGGGACTTCTTCATCGGCTGATGCAGCCAGAATGTCTTCAGAAGCTTCAGCTTTAGACGCAGAGACTGGAGGCCTTGGTCCTTTGCGAAGCCTGCGCAACGCAGGCGACGCCTATGTAGTTGGAGTTGGCTGGGCCTCAAAGTCTTCTTCCTCTTGTGGGCGATCAGCCCATGAAGCATCCTGAGCAATTGGCATCAGAGGACGACCAATGCTGATGAGTTCACTGTGCTCGAGCTGAGGAAGGACTGCACCATCTTCTACATGGTCATGGTGACCAATATCTTCAGCAGCGATGGGATCAGCTGCTGGAAAGTCTTCAGCTTCATGAGCCTCTGTGAAAGTAGGCTCATGGAATGTCAGTTGGCGTTCAGCGTCAGGATGAACCATGGAAATGGGTTCAACAATCAAAGGCTCTGTGGGAGCAGCCCGTTCTTTCTTGGTCTTCCTCTTCTTCTTGGAGGGGGCCGTAAAAAGTGGTAGAAAGTGACAAAGCTATAGGATCAACGGGGCCGTAAAAAGGAAGTTTTATTTACCACACGAAGAACTGCTAGACGGAGTGGAAGAGGAGGCCGAGCAGTTCGATCGTCCGTGCCCTAACTTGGCGACGGAGGACACCTACGGCGACGGCGGAGAGGACGATGTCCGCGGTCAGCGTGAAGACGATGTCGGAGAGGCTGCGGCAGTGAAGCGCTTCGTCGCCGGCGTCGTCGAGGGCTAGCAGTGGTGCTAGGGTTCGTGCGAGAGTGGAAGAAGAGATAATGACTGTGGTGAGGCGTGTATTTATAGGTACAGGGGCGGCACTGTGTTATTACACAGGTCCCCCTGGCGATTCACATCTGATGGGCACGTGGCTATCATGCAGCATATCGGGGGTTGTTCCACGTCCCACGCACGCCTGGATTGTCGGATGGTCGTTCCCACTTCTCCGGGTTTCCGGGCTTCAGCCTCAGCAGTCCTCGTCTTCTTCAGCTCTGAAGCAGTTGACCGGCTTTTTGGCTTCGAGCCAGTCATTCTAGTTGGGAAGACAATGGGATCTGCTTCCTGCCTTGGTGCGTCGGGTTCAGCCGTAATGGGCTTCTTCTTCTTCTTTGCAGCCATTCTGGGGTCGATGCCAGGACACCCAAGGGCCTTGCGCTTCTCAGCCTCATTGTAGGCTTGCACACATCTGTCAGCCAGAACCTTCATACGTTCACAAGAACCCTGAGCTTCTGCACGTTTCTTAAGAAAGGCTTCCTTGAGCTCGTGCAGCATAATCTTGAAGTTCTTCACCTCTTGCATGCTGAGCTTGGCCATATGCTTCTTGAACTGAGACTTTTCATAGTCAATCTTTTGCTTCAGTTCGACGATGCACTGAGCGAGAGCTAGCTCTGAAGCAATGGCGCCATGGAATGCGACACTGAGGCCAATGGGTAGTTGCAGATCTTCGAAGCTTATGTTTGGCGTGTCAAACCACTCATCAATGAAGTTGTGGATGATTGTTACATCAAAGAGAGGCAGATCATTGAAGATTTATGCTTCTTCTTTGCTCTTGATGAGTTTCTCAAGAGCGTCATCTGCAAGATCTTCATCACTTGACAGATCAATGGCATCATTGCGCAGAATGGCAGCAGCTGTTAGCTGTTGGCCGGTGTGTGGCAGAGGCATCTTGACCTTCTGGGGCTTGGAGATGCGTGACAAATCTTCAGACTGCACACTGTCTTCAGGAGGTGCAGTTGCCAGAGGCTTCGCCCGTGAGATTTTTGGAGCAGAGGCAGGCTTTGAAGCTTTAGGCTACTTCTTTGGCGTCGGCGCTGCAGGCGCTTCATCTGATTCAGCGTCATCTGCAGGCTCATTCACGGCTGTCCCTTGAACCAAGATATGGGTGATGAGACCTTGAAGGTTGTAGAAAGGACCGACGACATTGGGTTCTGCATCACGTGTGCCATCAGCCCTTGGAGCAAAGGACCAGGGTTGAAGTCTAGTCCCAATGTCTTCTAGTTCTGCTTTGCTGAGTTCTGGGCAAACTGGAAGTTGCGCTTGAATAGAATGTCGTCACGACACCATAACAGGGACGATGGGTCAGCATCCGCAGGCTGTGGTCCACGGACCATGCAGGGATAGAAGCCTTGTTCAATGGCTTCATCTCTGGTCCTGGGTTGAAGATTTTTGTAGAGGATGTCTCCCCATGGTCGCTTGATGGCATTCTTTTCAGCATATTCCTTGGTCACAAATCTGTACTTGAACCACTATTCTACCCAATAGCGTCGAATCCATTGGATTCGCGTCTTGCGCTGATTGTAATCCTCTTCAGGATCTGTCTTGTACAGCTCTGAGAGGTCATCGGGCAGATCTCTTGATGTTTCTCCTCGACGCTTTCTGCCACCCTTCCTTGCTGATTTTTCTGAAGCCATGAACCTTAATCTGAAAGGCTTCAATACGTTTAGAGGCTTCAAAGGTTTTCGCTTGCTAGACAAACAGGAACTGGCTTTGGGAGAATTTATGTGATGCTGTAAGAATTCTGCAAATGAATGCAGACTATGAGAACCAAGGGATTCTCCCATGGACATGTACCTGTGACAGCATTAAGGTGCGAGGGAAGGGGAAGAGGTCATATGCATTCTCAGAAGATTTTGAAGATAAATCAGTTTAGAAGACATTGACCTCATCGTGCGAAGACATTCACTCATGGATAAGGTGTTGGTTCCAGATTTGTACGAATCCACGGATCAGTACAAGTGAGGAATCTAACTACTTTGTGAAACATAAGTGAATATACTAGCATGTTATGAGATGCAGTATGAAAGAGATCCAACTTGTGTGAATAGAAACTGCTTGTGGTAGAAAGTGATAAGGCTATAGGATCAAAGAGGCCGTAAAAGGAGGTTTTATTTACCACACGAAGAACTGCTAGACGGAGTGGAAGAGGAGGCCGAGCAGTTCGATCGTCCATGCCCTAACTTGGCGATAGAGGACACCTACGGCGACGGCGGAGAAGGCGATGTCCGCGGTCGGCGTGAAGACGGCGTCGGAGAGGTTGCGGCAGCGAAGCGCTTCATCGCCGGTGTCGTCGAGGGCTAGCGGTGGCGCTAGGGTTCGTGTGAGAGTGGAAGAAGAGATAATGACTGCTGTGAGGTGTGTATTTATAGGTACAGGGGCGGCACTACATTATTACACAGGTGCCCCTGGCGATTCGCATCTGAGGAACACGTGGCCATCATGCAACATATTGGGGTTTGTTCCACGTCCCACGAATGCCTGGATTGTCGGGTGGTCGTTCCCACTTCTCCGGGTTTCAGGTGGAGGAATGAGCATTGAAAACGGACTTAATGGTTGTCTCTGTATCTTCTGCTGACAAGGACGCAGAGAAGACATTCGACAGTTTCAATAGAATGCATATGATTTGGAGAGATAGAATTTGAGATAGAAAGCATAGAGAGGTTAGGGCCCGATCACATTCACTTAGTTCAAAAGATTCAACAAGAAGACATAGCTATAAGTGAATGCTGTAGAGGACAGAACACTAGTACATATATATATATTCAACATAGTGAAGATGATCATGAAGACATGTTGAGATTGAAGCCAAACCAAATGTGAAGACATAGCAAACGTAACGCCATGAGTGAAACACTTCAAACAGAACATTTGGTGGTGGCGTTACCCACCGTATAGGAAGTATTAGACCCAGACATGGCGCACAATTATCGTGGCGCTCCGAAGTCAAATTCCACATTAATGTATTCACACTTAGAATGTATGTCTTCATTGATTGAGGATATACTTTACTTCGTGTGTTGCACATCTAAGTCATCAATATGCATAAGTGTTAGGATGTGTGCCTGATCACAGGACATTTGAGGATTCCAGGATATTTAGCTCACACCGTAACTTGCAAAATCTCTTCTCATCCAAGGGCTTGGTGAAGATATCTGCCAATTGCTCTTCAGTGTTGACGTGTATGATATCAATATCTTCCTTCACAACATGATCTCTGATAAAGTGATGATGAATCTCAATATGCTTTGTCTTCGAGTGCTGAACTGGGTTGTTGGCAATCCTGATGGCGCTTTCCTTGTCACAGTAGAGTGGCACTTGCTTCAGATGAATGCCATAGTCCTTGAGTGTTTGCTTCATCCACAGAAGCTGAGCGCAGCAAGATCCAGCAGCAATGCATTCAGATTCAGCAGTGGAGAGAGATACACGGTTCTGCTTCTTTGAAGACCAGCATACAAGTGATCGTCCCAGAAAGTGACATGTGCCTGATGTAGACTTGCGATCCACCATGTCACCAGCATAATCAGCATCCGAAAATCCAACCAGATCAAACTCTGAGCCCTTTGGATACCATAATCCTAGAGTTGGGTGTGAGCCAAATATCGAAGAATTCACTTCACAGCTAAGTGATGCGACTCCTTTGGTGCCGCTTGGAATCGAGCACACATGCAAACACTAAGCATAATATCTGGCCTAGATGCACATAGATGAAGTAAAGAACCAATCATGGAGCGGTATACCTTTTGATCGAACTCTTTACCATTATCGTCGGGACCCAGATGATGTTTGGCTGGCATTGGCATCGTGAAGCCTTTGCAGTCTTGCATACCAAACTTCTTCAAGCAATCTTTGAGATACTTCTCTTGAGATATGAAGATGCCGTTGCGTTGCTGTCGTATTTGGAGACCGAGGAAGAACTTCAGCTCTCCCATCATGGACATCTGATATTGCTCTTGCATCATATATCCAAACTCTTCACTGTACTTCTGATTGGTGCAACCGAAGATAATGTCATCCACATATATTTGGCACACAAACAGTTCACCATCATATGTCTTCGTGAAGAGAGTGGGGTCGAGGGAACCAGGTATGAAGCCTTTGCTCTTCGGGAAGTATTTGAGTGTGTCATACCAAGCCTGAGGGGCTTGTTTGAGTCCATACAGTGCCTTGTTGAGCTTGTATACCATGTCAGGATGTTTTGGATCTTCAAAGCCAGGCGGTTGTGCAACATACACTTCTTCTTCAATCTTGCCATTGAGAAAAGCACTCTTCACATCCATTTGATATAGAAGTATGTTATGATGATTTGCATAGGCCAGCAGTATGCGTATGGCTTCAAGTTGAGCCACGGGAGCAAATGTTTCATCAAAGTCAATGCCTTCCACTTGAGTATATCCTTGAGCAAGGAGACGAGCTTTGTTTCTGACAACTTGACCATGCTCATCTTGCTTGTTGCGGTATATCCATTTGGTGCAAATTATGTTGTGCTTCCGAGGATCAGGACGCTTAACCAGTTCCCATACATTATTTAGCTCAAACTATTGAAGCTCTTCTTACATAGCTTGAATCCATTCAGGTTCCATGAAGGCTTCTTCAACTTTCTTGGGTTCTGTTATTGAGACGAATGCGAAGTGCCCATAGAAATTTGCCAGCTGAGTCGCCCTTGAACAAGTAAGCAGACCAGGTGCATTGATGCTATCAATTATTCTCTCAATCTGCACTTCATTGGCAACACGAGGATGTACAGGGCGAAGATTTTGCTCTTGCTGATCATTGTCATTGTTAGTGGGATTGTCTTCAGGCTGAGCATTGTCTTCAGGTTGATCAGGTGCGGAGATGATAAGTTCCTCTTCAGGTTGAGCTTCAGAGGGTATGATTTCTCCGGTTCCCATAATCTTGATTAATTCGCTGGATGGAGCTTCATCTAGCATATTTGGAAGGTGCTCTCTTTGTGAACCGTTAGTCTCATCAAACCGCACATCCACTGTTTCAACCACTTTATAATGAAAGAGATTGAAGACTCTGTAGGAGTGCGAATCCTTTCCATATCCAAGCATAAAACCCTCATGTGCTTTTGGTGCAAATTTTGAAGTGTGATGTGGATCCTTGATCCAGCACCTGGCACCAAATACTCTGAAGTAACTGACATTTGGCTTCTTGCCAGTAAGGAGCTCATAAGATGTCTTGTTCAGAAGCTTGTGAAGATAAACACGATTGATTGTATGGCATGCAGTATCAATGGCTTCAGGCCAGAATTTTCTTGGAGTCTTGTATTCATCAAGCATCGTTTGGGCCATCTCAATGAGTGTTCTGTTCTTGCGTTCGACGACGCCATTCTGCTGTGGCGTGTACGGGGCCGAGAATTCATGTGTGATGCCCAAGGTATCAAGATATGTATCAAGGCCAGTGTTCTTGAATTTAGTGCCATTGTCACTTTTGATGTGCTTTATCTTGGCGCCATAGTTGTTCATTGCTCGATTGGCGAAGCGTCTGAAGACATCCTGCACTTCAGTCTTGTAGAGGATTATGTGCACCCAAGTATATCTAGAATAATCATCAACAATAACAAAGCCATAGAGGCAAGCAGTAGTAGTAAGAGTTGAGTAATCAGTGGGACTGAAAAGATCCATGTGGAGCAGTTCGAAGGGTCGAGTGGTTGTCATGATTGTCTTTGAGGGATGTTTGGCCCTCGTCATCTTCCCTGCTTCACAAGCACCACATAAGTGATCTTTCTTGAACTTGACGCCCTCGATGCCTATGACATGCTTCTTCTTTGCAAGGGTGTGGAGGTTTCTCATGCCAGCATGCCCTAGCCTCCAATGCCAGAGCCAGCATTCTGAAGCCTTTGCTAGAAGACATACGGCAACCTGTGGTCCTGCCGAGAAATCTACCACGTACAAATCATCTTTTCGATACCCTTCAAACACTAGAGACTTGTCAGATTCCATTAGTACAAGGCAGTGATATTTTCCAAATATTACGATCACGTTCAAATCGCAAAGCATTGAGACAGACATTAAGTTGAAGCCAAGGGATTGAACAAGCATGACTTTATCCATGTGTTGATCCTTTGAGATTGCAACTCTACCTAGACCCAATACCTTACTTTTACCAGTGTCAGCAAATGTGATGTGACTCTTGTCGGATGGACGTAAGGTTGAGTCCATAAGAAGGCTTCTTTTGCCAGTCATGTGGTTGGTAAACCCACTATCAATAATCCATTCTGAAGATGCTGGTGTCGTACCCTACAGTGCAGTTAGGGGGATAGGCTTCACGAAGAGAATTGTGAAGCAAAAACATTTGACGAACCAGTGGGTTATGAAAACTTAGATCAAGATTAGGACTGATAGGGAGAGTAGCAAGCGATTCAGGAACGAAGTACATAGTAAGACCATTCGGGCATTTGATCTTGCGCCCTACAAGATGTTTAAGGTCCCCAGCAATAGCGTCAGACGATTTTGGTTTTCTGCTGGAGACCTTTCCCTGCAAAAGAGAGTTAAGCTTTCTTAGCCACCCACATCTTCAAGGATGGCTTAGAAGCAATAAGTCTAAGTGCAGCATCTGAGAACTTTGGCTTTGGAGCCCTAGCAAAAAGTCTTGCAGGCGGACAATAGTACTCATAAGAATAAGCAGAATAGTTCTTGGTCTTATGAACATGGCGGTTTGATGAACCACGCTCATATTCATAGGCCTGAGTATGGTTTCCCTGCAAAACATTTGCGTTAGTGCGACTCAGGTGAGTCCTCTGTCTGTATGAAGCCTTTGGACCGTATGAAGCCTGTGGTCTGAGGTTTGTCTTCTTCACGTGTGGTGTCATGATGACATTCATAGGAAGATTCTCCAGACACTTTTTCGGAACCCAGATCTTCTTCATAGGCGGTCCATTCCTGCAGTTAGTACCAATGTACCTGGCAAACACTTCACCATTCTGATTCTTAAACAATTTATAGTTTGCATCAAAGGATTCATCAATGACAATGGGATTTGCACAAGAGAAGCCAGATAGATTGGATAGATCTGCTGAAGATTCCTTTGCAGCAACCCATGTGGTTTTGGGGTACTGCTCAGGTTTCCAGTAAGAGCCATCAGCATTCATTTTCCTTACGAACCCAACACCCTCTTTCCTCGGGTTTCGGTTCAAGATCTGCTTTTTGAGGACATCACATAGTGTCTGATGCCCTTTAAGACTTTTGTACATCCCTGTTTCAAGCAATGTCTTCAACCTAGCATTCTCATCAGCAATAGCAGTGGAATCCTCAGCAGAGGGGTTAGTTCCCACATCAACAGTTAAAGATATTGCAACAGTAGCAGGAGTAGAACATTCAGCAACAGTAGTAGCATTATCACGCTCAATGCATTTAAGACATGGTGGTTCAAATCCTTCCTGAGCGGAACTGATCTGTTTGGCGTGAAGTGACTCATTTTCCTTTTGAAGATCTTCATGAGCCGCTCTCAATTTCTCAAGATCTTGCTTCCTTTGAAGATAATCATATGAAAGCTTTTCATGAGTTGTTGAGAGCGTTTCATGATGACTTTCAAGTTCCTCATACTTAACATGAAGATTTTTTATGTCTTCAATTAAGGACTCAGATCGAGTCATTTCAGCGCCTAATAGATCATCGCTTTTGTCTAACAGTTTTTGAATATGTTCCATGGCTTTCTGTTGTTCAGTTGCAATTTTAGCAAGTGTTTTGTAGCTGGGTTTTGAACCACAATCAGAGTCATCGTCACTTGATGTTTGATAGTGGGTAGTGCGTGTGTTTACCTTGGCACCGCATGCCATGAAGCAGTAGGTAGGAGCGGAGTAGTCCTTGTCATTTGCATCGGTGTCGGTGATGAAGTCATTGTCTTCAGTGTTGAAGATGGACTTGGCAACGTATGCTGTAGCCAGACTTGCGACGCCAAAATCAGACTCCTCCTCAGACTCCACCTCCGCCTCCTCAGAAGCGGACTCCTCCTCTGAATCCATTTCCTTGCCAACAAACGCACGTGCCTTGCCAGATGAGCTCTTCTTGTGTGATGAAGACTTTGAAGAAGACTTGGAAGAAGACTTTGAGTATTTCTTCTTCTTCTTGTCGTCAGAGTCATATTCCTTGCTCTTCTTCTTCTTTTTGTTCTCATTGTCCCACTGCGGACACTCAGAGATGAAGTGGCCAGGTTTCTTGCACTTGTGACATGTTTTCTTCTTGTAGTCATGAGCAGAAGCTTCATCATTCCTTGAGCTTGATCGTGAAGACTTTCTGAAGCCTTTCTTCTTGGTGAATTTTTGGAACTTCTTCACAAGCATAGCAAGTTCCTTTCCAATGTCTTCAGGATCATCAGAACTGCTGTCAGATTCTTCTTCAGATGAGGAGACAGCTTTTGCCTTCAAGGCACGAGTTCGCCCATAGTTTGGACCGTAGATATCTCTTTTCTCAGAAAGCTGAAACTCATGTGTGTTGAGCCTCTCAAGTATGTCAGACGGATCGAGTGTCTTGAAATCAGGACGTTCTTGAATCATCAGGGCTAGGGTGTCAAACGAACTGTCAAGTGATCTTAGTAGTGTCTTGACGACTTCATGCTTGGTGATCTCAGTAGCGCCAAGGGCTTGAAGCTCATTCGTGATGTCAGTGAGTCGATCAAATGTGAGCTGGACATTCTCATTGTCATTTCTCTTGAAGTGGTTGAAGAGGTTGCGAAGGACACTGATTCTCTGATCTCTCTGGGTTGAGACGCCTTCGTTGACCTTGGAGAGCCAGTCCCAGACTAGCTTAGATGTTTCCAAAGCACTCACGCGGCCATACTGTCCTTTGGTCAGATGACCACAGATGATATTCTTGGCAGTAGAGTCCAGTTGAACGAACTTCTTGACGTCAGCAGCAGTGACACCTTCTCCAGCCTTGGGAACGTCGTTCTTGACGACATACCATAGGTCGACGTCAATGGCTTCAAGATGCATGCACATCTTATTCTTCCAGTAGGGATATTCAGTTCCATCGAAGACGGGGCACGCAACGGAGACTTTAATTATCCCTGCAGTCGACATAGCTAAAACTCCAGGTGGTTAAACCGAATCACACAGAACAAGGGAGTACCTAGCTCTGATACCAATTGAAAGTGCGTTATATCGACTAGAGGGGGGTGAATAGGTGATTTTTATGAAAGTCTTCAAAACTTAGAAGTTATGAAGACAAACGATAGAAATAAACCTATTACCCTGCAGCGGAAGGTAGACTACACTAGGCAAGCCATAGTCAAGTATTCAATAGAGTGAAAGCACAATGACTAATAGCAGCAATGTAGTAAGGATCAGGTAGGAAGATATGATGAAGCCAAACAGAACACGCAGTCACTCAGTGAAGACAAAAGATAGTGCAATCATACAATGACTTCACAAGGAGTAACAGTACGTAAAGAGAAGGGAGGGATGAAACCAGTGACTCGTTGAAGACAATGATGTGTTGGACCAGTTCCAGTTGTTGTGACAACTGTACGTCTGGTTAGGGCGGCTAGGTATTTAAACCTGAGGACACACAGTCCCGGACACCCAGTCCTGAACACGCAGCTCAGGACACCCAGTCCTCACCGTATTCCCCTTGAGCTAAGGTCACACAGACCTCGCCCAATCACTCTGGTAAGTCTTCAAGGTAGACTCCCAAACCTTCACAGACTTCGTTCACCGGCAATCCACAATGTCTCTTGGATGCTCAGAACACGACGCCTAACCGGCTGGAGGATTCACAGTCCTCAAGTGTAATAAGTCTTCAGATCACACAGACAAGAAGACTTAAGTGATGCCTAATTCTCTTTGGCTCTGGGTGGTTAGGGCTTTATCCTCGCAAGGAATTCTCTCTCAAAGGCTTCGAGGTGGGTTGCTCTCAAATGACAAAAGCCGTACTCTAACTCTGAGCAGCCAACCGTTTATGGTTGTAGGGGGTGGGCTATTTATAGCCACTAGGCAACCCGACCTGATTTGTCCGAAATGACCCTGGGTCACTAAGGAACTGACATGTGTTCCAACGGTCAGATTTCAAACTCACACGGCAACTTTACTTGGGCTACAAGCAAAGCTGACTTGTCCGACTCTGGACAAGATTCGCTCTCATAGTCTTCACTCGAAGACATAGGTTTTGGTTAGGCATCACTTCAGTCATTCTTACTGGTTCTCTTGGACCCCACTTAACAGTACGGTGGTTCCTATGACTCAATAAAGAAGAAAGAGAACTATGAAAGATCTAAGTCTTCGAGCTCCATAGGCTTCATGTGATGTCTTCTCTTGTCATAGTCTTCAATGTGAATATCTTCATATACCACCTTTGACTTCAATGTCTCCATACATTTTTAGGGGTCATCTCTGGTAGGAAAACCGAATCAATGAGGGACTTCTACCTGTGTTATCCTGCAATTCTCACAAACACATTAGTCCCTCAACTAGGTTTGTCGTCAATACTCCAAAACCAACTAGGGGTGGCACTAGATGCACTTACAACGCCCCCTACCTCGTGGGCCCCCTGGTGGTCCTCCAGTGACCATCTTCTGCTATATGGACTCTTTCGATGGGAAAAAATCATAAGCCATCTTCTCGGATGAAACTCCACCGCCACGAGGCGGAACCTTGGCGGAGCCAATCTAGGGTTCTGGTGGGGCTGTTCTGCCACTGAAACTTCCCTCCCGGAGGGGGAAATCATCGCCATCGTCATCACCAACGCTCCTCTCATCGGGAGAGTGCAATCTCCATCAACATCTTCATCAGCACCATCTCATCTCAAAACCCTAGTTCATCTGTTGTATCCAATTCTTGTCTCCAAGTCCGGGATTGGTGCTAGTAGGTTGCTAGTAGTGTTAATTACTCCTTGTAGTTGATGCTAATTGGTTTAATTGGTGGAAGATCATATGTTCAGATCCTATATGCACATTAATACCCCTCTGATTATGGAACATGTTTATGCTTTGTGAGTAGTTACTTTTGTTCTTGAGGACATGGGAGAAGTCTTGCTATTAGTAGTCATGTGAATTTGGTATTCGTTCGATATTTTGATGAGATGTATGTTGTCTCTCCTCTAGTGGTGTTATGTGAACGTCGACTACATGACACTTCACCATTGTTTCGGCCTAGAGGAAGGCATTGGGTAGTAATAAGTAGATGATGGGTTGCTAGAGTGACAGAAGCTTAAACCCTAGTTTATGTGTTGCTTCATAAGGGGCTGCATTTGGATCCCATATGTTTCATGCTATGGTTAGGTTTACCTTAATACGTTTGTTGTATTTGCGGATGCTTGCAATAGACGTTAATCATAAGTGGGATGTTTGTCCAAGTAAGGGCAGTACCCAAGCACCGGTCCACCCACATACCAAATTATCAAAGTACCGAACGCGAATCATATGAGCGTGATGAAAACTAGCTTGACGATATTCCCATGTGTCCTCGGGAGCGCTTTACATCATATAAGAGTTTGTCCAGGCTTGTCCTTTGCTACAAAAGGATTGGGCCACCTTGCTGCACTTTATTTACTTTTTTTACTTGTTACTCGTTACAAATTATCCTATCACAAAACTATCTGTTACCACTTATTTCAGTACTTGCAGATAATACCTTGCTGGAAACCGCTTATCATTTCCTTCCGCTCCTTGTTGGGTTCGACACTCTTACTTATCGAGAGGACTACGATAGATCCCCTATACTTGTGGGTCATCAAGACTCTTTTCTGGCGCCGTTGCCGGGGAGTGAAGCGCCTTTGGTAGATGGAATTTGGTAAAGAAAAATTTATATAGTGTGCGGAAATTTACTGTCACTTGTTACTATGGAAAGTAATCCTTTGAGGGGCTTGTTCGGGGTATCTTCACCCCGACCAGTAGAGCAAAGAGTTGCTGCTCAACCCACTGAACCTACTGAAAATGAAAATGCTTGCTTCGAAATTCCTTTGGGTATGGTAGAAAAACTGCTAGCTAATCCTTTTTTGGGAGATGGAACAAAACATCCTGATGAGCATCTAATATATGTGGATGAAGTTTGTGGATTATTTAAGCATGCAGGTGTACCTGGAGATGTTGTTAAGAAGAAGGTCTTTCCCTTATCTTTGAAGGGAGATGCATCAACATGGTATAGGCTATGTGATGATATGGAGTCTTGGAATTACAAACGATTGAAATTGGAATTTCATCAAAAGTTTTATCCTATGCATCTTGTTCATCATGATCGCAATTATATATATAATTTTTGGCCTCGCGAAGGAGAAAGCATCGCTCAAGCTTGGGGGAGGCTTAAATCAATGTTATATTCATGCCCCAATCATGAGCTCTCAAGAGAAATGATTATTCAAAAAAATTATGCTCGGCTTTCTGATAACAATCGCACCACGCTTGATACGTCTTGTGCTGGCTCTTTTATGCTGAAGACTATTGAATTCAAATGGGATTTATTGGAAAGAATTAAACGCAACTCCGAAGATTGGGACCTCGACAATGGTAAGGAGTCAGGTATGACACCTAGTTTTGATTGTGTTAAATCATTTATGGATATCGATATGTTTCGTAATTTTTAGCACTAAATATGGACTTGACTCTGAGATAGTAGCTTCTTCCTGTGAATCTTTTGCTGCTTATGTTGATCTCCCCAAGGAGAAGTGGTTTAAATATGATCCTCCCATAGAAGTAAAAGTAGTTGCACCAATTAAAGTTGAAGAAAAGACTATTACTTATAATGATCCTATTGTTCCCACTTCTTATGTTTAGAAACCACCTTTCACTGTTAGGATAAAGGATCATGCTAAAGCTTCAACTGTGGTTCGTAAAAGCAATATTAAAACATATACACCTCCTGAGCAAGTTAAAGTTGAACCTAATATTGCTATTGTTAAAGATCTCTTGTCTGATAATATAGATGGGCATGTTATTTATTTCTGTGATGAAACTGCTAGAATTGCTAAACCCCGTGATACAGATAAACCTAGACTTATGGTAGGCATGCCTATTATTTCTGTTAAAATAGGAGATCATTGTTATCATGGCTTATGTGATATGGGTGCTAGTGCTAGTGCAATACCTATTGACTTATACAAAGAGATTATGCATGACATTGCACCTGTTGAGTTAGAAGATATTGATGTCACAATTAAACTTGCTAATAGAGATACTATTTCACCAATGGGAATTGTTAGAGATGTTGAAGTCTTGTGTGGGAAAACTAAATATCCTGCTGATTTTCTTGTTCTTGGTTCCCCACAAGATAGCCTCTGTCCCATTATATTTGGTAGACCCTTCTTAAATACTGTTAATGCTACCATAGATTGCAAAAGAGATGTTGTTACTGTCGGTTTAGATGATATGACTCATGAATTAAATTTTTCTAAATTTAGTAGACAACATCGTGAAGAAGAATTACCTAGTAAAGATGAAATTATTGGTCTTGCCTCTATTGCCGTACCTCCTAGTGATCCTTTAGAACAATATTTGCTAGACCATGAAAATGATATGTTTATGAATGAAAGAAGGGAATTAGATGAAGTATTCATTAAACAGGAACCTATTCTGAAACATAATTTACCTGTTTAAATCCTAGGAGATCCTCCTCCACCCAAGGGTGATCCCGTGTTTGAGCTTAAACCGTTACCGGATACACTTAAATATGCTTATCTTGATGAGAAAAAGATATACCCTGTTATTATTAGTGCTAACCTTTCAGAACATGAAGAAGAGAGATTATTGAAAATTCTGAAGAAGCACCGTGCTGCTATTGGGTATACTCTTGATGATCTTTAGGGCATTAGTCCCACTCTATGCCAACATAAAATTAATTTGGAAGAAGATGCTAAACCAGTTCGTGATCATCAACACCGGCTGAATCCTAAAATAAAAGAAGTGGTAAGAAAGGAGATACTAAAGCTCCTTGAGGCAGGTATAAGTTACCCCGTTGTTGATAGTCAGTGGGTAAGCCCTGTCCATTGTGTCCCTAAGAAGGGAGGTATTACTGTTGTTCCTAATGATAAAGATGAATTGATTCCTCAAAGAATTATTACTGGTTATAGGATGGTAATTGATTTCCGCAAATTAAATAAGGCTACTAAAAAAGATCATTACCCCTTACCTTTTATCGATCAAATGCTAGAAATATTATCCAAACATACACATTTTTGCTTTCTAGATGGTTATTCTGGTTTCTCTCAAATACCTGTGTCAGCCAAAGATCAATCAAAGACTACTTTTACATGCCCTTTTGGTACTTTTGCTTACAGATGTATGCCTTTTGGTTTATGTAATGCACCTGCTACCTTTCAAAGATGCATGATGTCTATATTCTCTGACTTCTGTGAAAAGATTTGTGAGGTTTTCATGGATGACTTTTCCGTCTATGTATCTTCTTTTGATGATTGCTTGAGCAACCTTGATCAAGTTTTGCAGAGATGTGAAGAAACTAATCTTGTCCTGAATTGGGAAAAGTGCCACTTTATGGTTAATGAGGGTATTGTCTTGGGGCATAAAGTTTCTAAAAGAGGTATTGAAGTTGATAAAGCCAAGGTTGGTGCTATTGAAAAGATGCCATGTCCCAAGGACATCAAAGGTATAAGAAGTTTCCTTGGTCATGCCGGGTTTTATAGGAGGTTCATTAAGGACTTCGCGAAAATTTCTCGGCCCCTGACTAATTTATTACAAAAAGATATAGCATTTGTCTTTGATGATGATTGTGTAGAAGCATTTGAAATACTTAAGAAAGCATTGATCTCTGCACCTATTGTTCAGCCACCTGATTGGAATTTACCCTTTGAAATTATGTGTGATGCTAGTGATTATGTTGTAGGTGTTGTTCTAGGACAAAGAGTTGATAAGAAACTAAATGTTATTCAATATGCTAGTAAAACTCTAGACAATGCTCAAAGAAATTATGCAACTACTGAAAAAGAATTCTTAGCAGTTGTATTTGCTTGTGATAAGTTTAGACCCTATATTGTTGATTGTAAAGTAACTATTCACACTGATCATGCTGCTATTAAATATCTTATGGAAAAGAAAGATGCTAAACCTAGACTTATTAGATGGCTTCTCTTGCTTCAAGAATTTGATTTACATATTGTTGATATAAAAGGAGCTGAGAACCCCGTTCCACACAACTTGTCTAGGTTAGAAAATGTGCTTGATGACCCACTACCTATTGATGATAGCTTTCCTGATTAGCAATTAAATGTCATAAATGCTTCTCATACTGCTCCATGGTATGCTGATTATGCTAATTACATTGTTGCTAAGTTTATACCACCTAGTTTCACATCCCAGCAAAAGAAAAGGTTCTTCTATGATTTGAGGCATTACTTTTGGGATGACCCACATCTTTATAAAGGAGTAGATGGTGTTATTAGACGTTGTGTACCTGAGCATGAACAGGAACAGATCCTACGCAAGTGTCACTCCGAAGCTTATGGAGGGCACCATGCTGGATATAGAACTGCACATAAGGTACTACAATCTGGTTTTTATTGGCCTACTCTCTTCAAGGATGCCCATAAGTTTGTCTTATCTTGTGATGAATGTCAAAGAATTGGTAATATTAGTAGACATCAAGAAATGCCTATGAATTACTCACTTGTTATTGAACCATTAAATGTTTGGGGCTTCGACTATATGGGACCTTTTCTTTCCTCTAATGGTTATACACATATTTTAGTTGCTGTTGATTACGTTACTAAGTGGGTAGAAGCTATTCCAACTAGTAGTTCTGATCATAACACTTCTATTAAATGCTTAAAGAAGTTATCTTTCCAAGGTTTGGAGTCCCTAGATATTTAATGACTGATGGTGGTTCACATTTTAATCATGGTGCTTTCCGTAAAATGCGTGCTAAATATGATGTTAATCATAGAATTGCATCTCATTATCACCCTCGGTCTAGTGGTCAAGTAGAATTGAGTAATAGAGAACTCAAATTAATTTTGCAAAAGACTGTTAATAGGTCCAGAAAGAATTGGTCCAAGAAACTTGATGATGCATTACGGGCCTATAGAACTGCATATAAAAATCCTATGGGTATGTCTCCGTATAAAATGGTCTATGGAAAAGCATGTCACTTACCTCTCGAACTAGAACACAAGGCTTATTGGGCTATTAAAGAACTAAATTATGATTTTAAACTTGCTGGTGAGAAGTGGTTATTTGATATTAACTCACTTGATGAATGGAGAACCCAAGCCTACGAAAATGCCAAGTTGTTTAAAGAAAAGGTTAAAAGGTGGCATGATAAAAGAATGCAAAAGCGTGAGTTTAATGTAGGTGATTATGTATTGCTATACAACTCTCGTTTAAGATTTTTTGCAGGAAAACTTCTCTCTAAATGGGAAGGTCCCTACGTTATCGAGGAGGTCTACCGTTCCGGTGGCATAAAAATCAATAACTTCGAAGGCACAAATCCGAAGGTGGTAAATGTTGGAAATATGCCCTAGAGGCAATAATAAATTAGTTGTTATTATTATATTTCATTGTTCATGATAATCGCTTACTATCCATGCTAGAATTGTATTGATAGGAAACTCAGATACATGTGTGGATACATAGACAACACCATGTCCCTAGTAAGCCTCTAGTTGACTAGCTCGTTGATCAATAGATGGTTACGGTTTCCTGACCATGGACATTGGATGTCGTTGATAACGGGATCACATCATTAGGAGAATGATGTGATGGACAAGACCCAATCCCAAGCCTAGCACAAGATCGTGTAGTTCGTTTGCTAAAGCTTTTCTAATGTCAAGTATCATTTCCTTAGACCATGAGATTGTGAAACTCCCGGATACCGTAGGAATGCTTTGGGTGTACCAAACGTCACAACGTAACTGGGTGGCTATAAAGGTTCACTACAGGTATCTCCGAAAGTGTCTGTTGGGTTTGGCACGAATCGAGACTGGGATTTGTCACTCCGTGTAATGGAGAGGTATCTCTGGGCCCACTCGGTAGGACATCATCATAATGTGCACAATGTGATCAAGGAGTTGATCACGGTATGATGTGTTACGGAATGAGTAAAGAGACTTGCCGGTAACGAGATTGAACAAGGTATCGGGATACCGACGATCGAATCTCGGGCAAGTACAATACCGTTGGACAAAGGGAATTGAATACGGGATTGATTGAATCCTCGACATCGTGGTTCATCCGATGAGATCATCGTGGAACATGTGGGAGCCAACATGGGTATCCAGATCCCGCTGTTGGTTATTGACCGGAGAGTCGTCTCGGTCATGTCTGCGTGTCTCCCGAACCGTAGGGTCTACACACTTAAGGTTCGGTGACGCTAGGGTTGTAGAGATATTAGTATGCGGTAACCCGAAAGTTGTTCGGAGTCCCGGATGAGATCCCGGACGTCACGAGGAGTTCCGGAATGGTCCGCGGGTAAAGATTTATATATGGGAAGTCCTATTTTGGCCACCAGAAAATGTTCGGGATTTTTCGGTATTGTACCAGGAAGGTTCTAGAATGTTCCGGAGTGGGGCCCACCTGGATGGGGGGACCCACATGAACGTGGGTAGTGGGGGCAAGGCCCCACACCCCTGGTCAAGGTGCACCAAGATCCCCCCTTAGAAGGAATAAGATGGGATTTCTTTCCCCCACCTTTGCCAACGCCCCAATGGACTTGGAGGGCAAGAAACCAGCCCCTCTACCCTATATATAGTGGGGAGGCACATGGGAGCCGCACCCTAGCCCCTGGCACCTCCCTCTCCCCTCGTAACACCTCTCCCTCTCGCTGAGCTTGGCGAAGCCCTGCCGAGATCCCCGCTGCTTCCACCACCACGCCGTCGTGCTGCTGGATCTCCATCAACCTCTCCTTCCCCCATGCTGGATCAAGAAGGAGGAGACGTCTCTACCAACCGTACGTGTGTTGAACGCGGAGGTGCCGTCCTTTTGGCGCTAGGATCATCAGTGATTTTGATCACGACGAGTACGACTCCATCAACCCCGTTCACTTGAACGCTTCCGCTTAGTAATCTACAAGGGTATGTAGATGCACTCTCCTTCCCTCATTGCTAGATTACTCCATAGATTGATCTTGGTGATGCGTAGAAAATTTTAAAATTCTGCTACGTTCCCCAACAATGGTATCAGAGCTAGGTCTATGCGTAGTTTCTATGCACGAGTAGAACACAAAGCAGTTGCGGGCGTCGATTTTGTCAATTTACTTGCCGTTACTAGTCTTATCTTGATTCGTCGGCATCGTGGGATGAAGCGGCCCGGACCGACCTTACACGTACGCTTACGTGAGACTGGTTCCACCGACTGACATGCACTAGTTGCATAAGGTGGCTAGCGGGTGTGTGTCTCTCCCACTTTAGTCAGATCGGATTCGATGAAAAGGGTCCTTATGAAGGGTAAATAGAAATTGGCATATCACGTTGTGGTTTTTGCGTAGGTAAGAAATGTTCTTGCTAGAAACCTATAGCAGCCACGTAAAAACATGCAATAACAATTAGAGGACGTCTAACTTGTTTTTGCAGCATATGCCTTGTGATGTGATATGGCCAAAAGGATGTGATGAATGATATATGTGATATATGAGATTGATCATGTTCTTGTAATAGGAATCACGACTTGCATGTCGATGAGTATGACAACCGGCAGGAGCCATAGGAGTTATCTTAATTTATTTATGACCTGCGTGTCAACATAAACGTCATGTAATTACTTTACTTTATTGCTAAAGCGTTAGCCATAGTAGTAGAAGTAATAGATGACGAGACAACTTCAAGAAGACACGATGATGGAGATCATGATGATGGAGATCATGGTGTCATGCCGGTGACAACGATGATCATGGAGCCCCGAAGATGGAGATCGGAAGGAGCAAAATGATATTGGCCATATCATGTCACTATTTGATTGCATGTGATGTTTATCATGTTTTACATCTTATTTGCTTAGAACGACGGTAGCTTAAATAAGATGATCCCTCACTAAAATTTCAAGAAAAGTGTTCCCCCTAACTGTGCACCGTTGCGAAGGTTCGTTGTTTCGAAGCACCACGTGATGATCGGGTGTGATAGATTCTAACGTTCGAATACAGCGGGTGTTGACGAGCCTAGCATGTACAGACATGGCCTCGGGACACATGTGAAACACTTAGGTTGACTTGACGAGCCTAGCATGTACAGACATGGCCTCGGAACACGGAAGACCGAAAGGTCGAACATGAGTCGTATAGAAGATACGATCAACATGAGATGTTCACCGTTGATGACTAGTCCGTCTCACGTGATGATCGGACACGGCCTAGTCGATTCGGATCATGTTTCACTTAGATGACTAGAGGGATGTCTATCTAAGTGGGAGTTCATTAAATAATTTGATTAGATGAACTCAATTATCATGAACACAGTCTAAATTGTCTTTGCAAATATGTTGTAGATAAATAGCTCACGTTGTAGCTCCCTGTTTCAATACGTTCCTAGAGAAAGATTAAGTTGAAAGATATTGTAAGCAATGATGCGGACTAGGTCCGTAGTCCGAGGAGTGTCCTCACTGCTACACAGAAGGCTTATGTCTTTGATGCACCGCTCGATGTGCAAACCCCTACAATGTTGTCTGTGGATGTTGTGAACACCTGACAGACACATCCTGATGACTACTTGATAGTTTAGTGCACCATACTTTACGACTTAGAATCGGGATTCCAATGACGTTTTGAACGCCATAAGACATATGAGATGTTCCAAGAGCTGAAATTGGGATTTCAGGCTCATGCCCGTGTTGAGAGGTGTGAGACCTCTGACAAGTTCTTTAGCCAACAAGATGGAGGAGAATAGCTCAGCTAGTGAGCATGTGCTCAGAATGTCTGGGTGCTACAATCACTTAAATCAAGTGGGAGTTAAACTTCCAGATAATATAGTGATTGATAGAGTTCTCTAGCCACTATCACTAAGCTACTAGATCTTCGTGATGAACTATGACATGCAAGGGATGGAGTTGATCCCGGAGCTGTTCGCGGTGCTTAAGACCGTAAAAGGTAGAAATCAAGAAGGAGCATCAAGTGTTGATGGTTTAACAAGACCACTGGTTTCAAGAAGGGCAAGGGCTAGAAGGGAAACTTCATGGATGGCAAACCAGTTGCCGCTCCAGTAAAGGAACCCAAGGTTGAACCCAAACCCGAGACTAAGTGCTTCTATTGTAAGGGGAACGGTCACTGGTAGCGAAATTACCCCAAATGCATGGTAGATAAGAAGACTGGCAACTTCAACAAAGTATATACGTGTTATTAATGTGTACCTCGCTAGTACTCCTGGTAGCACCTGGGTATTGGATACCGGTTCAGTTGCTATTACTGGTGACTTGAAGCAAAAGCTACGAACTAAACGGAGACTGGCTAAGGGCGAGGTGATGATGTGTGTTGGAAGTGTTTCCAAAGTTGATGAGATCACCATCGCATGCTCCATCTGCCTTCGGGATTAGTATTGAACCTAGATAAATGCTATCAGGTGTCTACGTTGAGCATGAATATGATTAGATCATGTTCATTGCAATACGGTCATTCATTTAAGTTAGAGAATAATGGTTATTCTGTTTACATGAATGATACCTTTCATGGTCATGCACCCTATGTGAATGGTTCATTGAATCTCGGTCGTGGTAATACACATGTTCACGCCAAGAGATGTAGAGTTAATAATGATAGTACCACTTTCTCGTGGCATTGCCGCTTAGGTCATATTGGCGTAAGATGCATGAAGAAACTCCATGTCGATGGATGTTTGGAGTCACTTGATTTTGAATTGCTTGACACATGCGAGCCATGCCTCATGGGAAGGATGACTAAGACCCCGCTTTCAGGTACAATGAAACGGGCAAGTGACTTGTTGGAAATTATACATGCTGATGCGTGTGATCCAATGAGAATTGAAGCGTGCGGTGGATATCGCTATTTTCTCATCTTCACTGACGATTTGAGTAGATATAGGTATATTTACTTAATGAAGCACAAGTCTGAAATGTTTGAAAAGTTCAAGCGATTTCAGAGTGAAGTTAAGAATCATCATAACAAGTAGATCAAATTCCTACGATATGATCAATGAGAATATCTGAGTTATGAGTTTGGCAAACACTTAAGACATTGTGGAATTGTTTCACAGTTGAAGCCACCTGGAACACCACTGGGTTATGGTGTGCCCGGACGTCGTAATCGAACCTTATGAGATATGGTGCGATCTATGATGTCTCTTATCAATCTACCGTTTTCATTTTGAGGTTATGCGTTAGAGACAGCTGCATTCACTTTAGATAGGACACCATCTAAGTCCGTTGAGACAGCGTCATATGAACATTGGTTTGGCAAGAAACCAAAGTTGTCGTTTCTTAAATGTTTGGGGCTGCGATGCTTAAGGCTTCAGCCAGAGAAGCTCGAACCCAAAGCGGACAAACACATCTTCATAGGATACCCAAAGGTGATAGTGGGGTATACCTTCTATCTCAGATCCGAGGGCAAATTGTTTGTCGCTAAGAACGGGTCCTTTCTCGAGAAGGAGTTTCTCTCGAAAGAATTGAGTGGGAGGAAGATAGAACTTGATGAGGTTGTCGAACCTTTACTTCAACCAGAGAGTGATGCAACACAGAAAGATGTTTTTCTGTGGCGCCTACGTCTGATGAATAGGAAGTTAATGATAGTGATCATGAAGCTTCGGATCAAGTTGATATCGAACCTCGTAGGTTGACAAGGATATGTACTACTCCTAAGTGGTACGGTAATCCTGTCTTAGATATCATGTTGTTAGACAACAATGAACCTACGAGCTATGGAGAAGCAATGGTGGGCCCGTATTCCGAAAAATGGTTAGAAGCCATGAAATCCGAGATAGGATCCATATATCAGAACAAAGTATGGACTTTGGTGGACTTGCCCGATGATCGGCAAGCCATTGAGATAAATGGATCTTTAAGAAGAAGACGGACGTGGGCGGTAATGTTACCGTCTATGAAGCTCGACTTGTGGGAAAGAGTCTTTTCACAAGTTCAAGGAGTTGACTACGATGAGAATTTCTCACCCGTAGAGATGCTTAAGTCCGTCGGAATCATGATTGATTGGTGTGGAGGAAATAAGCTTTATACGATCGTGTGATATGGAAGTAATAAAAGCGACAGACTGCATAATAAAGGTCCATATCACAAGTGGCAATTTAAAGTGAGGTTCTTTCACATTAGGATTTTGTGCATCCAACCATAAAAGCGCATGACAACCTCTGCTTCCCTCTGCGAAGGGCCTATCTTTTACTTTTATCTCCTAAGCTGCAAAAGAGTCATGGTGATCTTCACCCTTCCTTTTTACATTTTATCCTTTGGCAAGCACAATATGTTGGAAAGATCCCGGTATATATGGCTAATTGGATGTGGGTTTTCATGAACTATTACTGTTGACATTACCCTTGAGGTAAAACGTTGGGAGGCAAAACTATAAGCCCCTATCTTTCTCTGTGTCTGATTAAAACTCCATACCCATAAGTATTGCGTGAGTGTCAGCAATTGTGAAAGACTATATGATAGTTGAGTATGTGGACTTGCTGAAAAGATCTTATACATTGACTCTTTCCTATGTTATGATAAATTACAATTGCCTCAATGACTGAGATTATAGTTTGTCAGTTTTCAATGAAGTTTACGATTCATACTAGATATTGTGATTGAATTATTACTCTAGCATAAGATGTCATATGACAAGAATTATATAAGTTGCTGTTCTAAGAATGATCATGAGGCCCTCATGTCCGTATTTTATTTTTATCGACACCTTCATCTCTAAACATGTGGACATATTTTTCGATTTCGGCTTTTCGCTTGAGGACAAGCGAGGTCTAAGCTTGGGGGAGTTGATACGTCCATTTTGCATCATGCTTTTATATCAATATTTATTGCATTATGGGCTGTTATTACACATTATGTCACAATACTTATGCATATTCTCTCTTATTTTACAAGGTTTACATAAAGAGGGAGAATGCCGACAGCTGGGATTCTGGTTGGAAAAGGAGCAAATATTAGAGACCTATTCTGCACAGCTCCAAAAGTCCTGAAACTTCACGGATGATGTTTTCCAAATATATAAAAAACATTGAGCGCAAGAACTTCACCAGGGGGGCCACACCCTGCCCACGAGGGTGGGGGGCGCGCCCTACCCCCTAGGCGCGCCCCCTACCTCGTGGGCCCCCTGGTGGCCCTCTGGTGACCATCTTCTGCTATATGGACTCTTTCGATGGGAAAAAAATCATAAGCCATCTTCTCGGACGAAACTCCGCCGCCACGAGGCGAAACCTTGGCGGAGCCAATCTAGGGTTCTGGCAGGGTTGTTCTGCCGCTGAAACTTCCCTCCCGGAGGGGGAAATCATCGCCATCGTCATCACCAACGCTCCTCTCATCGGGAGAGTGCAATCTCCATCAACATCTTCATCAGCACCATCTCATCTCAAAACCCTAGTTCATCTGTTGTATCCAATTCTTGTCTCCAAGTCCGGGATTGGTGCTAGTAGGTTGCTAGTAGTGTTAATTACTCCTTGTAGTTGATGCTAATTGGTTTAATTGGTGGAAGATCATATGTTCAGATCCTATATGCACATTAATACCCCTCTGATTATGAACATGTTTATGCTTTGTGAGTAGTTACTTTTGTTCTTGAGGACATGGGAGAAGTCTTGCTATTAGTAGTCATGTGAATTTGGTATTCGTTCGATATTTTGATGAGATGTATGTTGTCTCTCCTCTAGTGGTGTTATGTGAACGTCGACTACATGACACTTCACCATTGTTTCGGCCTAGAGGAAGGCATTGGGTAGTAATAAGTAGATGATGGGTTGCTAGAGTGACAGAAGCTTAAACCCTAGTTTATGTGTTGCTTCATAAGGGGCTGATTTGGATCCATATGTTTCATGCTATGGTTAGGTTTACCTTAATACGTTTGTTGTATTTGCGGATGCTTGCAATAGACGTTAATCATAAGTGGGATGTTTGTCCAAGTAAGGGCAGTACCCAAGCACCGGTCCACCCACATACCAAATTATCAAAGTACCGAACGCGAATCATATGAGCGTGATGAAAACTAGCTTGACGATATTCCCATGTGTCCTCGGGAGCGCTTTACATCATATAAGAGTTTGTCCAGGCTTGTCCTTTGCTACAAAAGGATTGGGCCACCTTGCTGCACTTTATTTACTTTTTTTACTTGTTACTCGTTACAAATTATCCTATCACAAAACTATCTGTTTACCACTTATTTCAGTACTTGCAGAGAATACCTTGCTGGAAACCGTTATCATTTCCTTCTGCTCCTCGTTGGGTTCGACACTCTTACTTATACGAAAGGACTAATGATCCATAACTTGTGGGTCATCAGCATATCGCTGCGGGAAAAGACCCGGCCGCGCCGTTTTAGTCGGGATTACCGGATTACTAGTAGTAGTATCGATGGATCGCGCGAAGCAACAGTTTTTTTAGGGGCGAAGCACCTAGTTTAAAAGGAAAAAGGCGGTACACTCACAGCACCTGTCGCGGTCGCATTGCACCCCACACACGTTCGGTCCTGCACACGGCTCACGCAAACGGAACGCGCTTCGGCTTGCCTCTTCACTGACACGTGGGACTGCACTTGGAGAAACCGACCATGCGCCAAACTCCCGCCCGCCCACCGCGCGAAAATCCTCCCCCACCCAAAAATTCCCCCCAAATCCTAGATTCAACCGCCCTTCGGCCAACTAGCTGATACATCTCCGTCGTATGTATAATTTTTTATTGTTCCATGCCAATATTATACAACTTTCATATACTTTTGGCAAGTTTTTATACTACTTTTGGGGACTAACATATTGATCCAGTGCCCAGTGCCAGTTCTTGTTTGTTGCATGTTTTTTGTTTCGCATAAAATCCATATCAAACGGAGTCCAAATGGAATAAAAATGGACGGAGAATATTTTTGGAATATTTGTGAAATATGGGAAGAAGAATCAACGCAAGAAGGTGCCCGAGGGGGCCACGAGGCAGGGAGCATGCCCCTGACCCTCGTGGTCCCCCCGTAAGGCGGTTGCTTCTCTTCTTTGGCCGCAAGAAAGCTAATTTTCAAAGAAAAATCTGGGCGAAGGTTTCAATCCAATCGGAGTTACGGATCTCCGGATATATAAGAAACGGTGAAAGGGCAGAATCCAGAACGCAGAAACAGAGAGACATATCCAATATCGGAGGGGCTCTCGGCCCTCCGCCTCCATGGAGGCCATGCACCAGAGGGGAAACCCTTCTCCCATCTAGGGAGAAGGACAAGGAAGAAGAAGAAGGAGGGGGTCTCTCTCCCCCTCGCTTCCGCTGGCGCCGGAACGCCGCCGGGGGCCATCATCATCACCGCAATCTACACCAACACCTCCTCCATCTTCACCGACATATCCATCACCTTCCCCCCTCTATCTACAGCGGTCCACTCTCCCACAACCCGCTGTGCCCTCTACTTGAACATGGTGCTTTATGCTTCATATTATTATCCAATGATGTGTTGCCATCCTATGATGTCTGAGTAGATTTTCGTTGTCCTATCGGTAATTGGTGAATTGCTATGATTGGTTCAATTTTCTTGTGGTTATGTTGTTGTCCTTTGGTGTCCATCATATGAGCGCGCACGTGGATCACACCATAGGGTTAGTTGTATGTTGATAGGACTATGTATTGGAGGGCAAGAGTGACAGAAGCTTCAACCTAGCATAGAAATTGATGCATACCGGATTAAAAGGGGACCAATATATCTTAATGCTATGGTTGGGTTTTACCTTAATGAACGTTAGTAGTTGCGGATGCTTGCTAATAGTTCCAATCATAAGTGCATAGAATTCCAAGTCAGGGATGACATGCTAGTAGTGGCCTCTCCCACATAAAACTTGCTATCGGTCTAATAAAGTAGTCAATTGCTTAGGGACAATTTCGCAACTCCTACTACCACTTTTCCACACTCGCTATACTAACTTTATTGCTTCTTTACCTAAACAGCCCCTACTTTTTATTTACGTGCACTTTATATTCTTGCAAATCTGTCCCGTTACACCTACAATGTACTTCTAGTTTTATACTTGTTCTAGGTAAAACGAACGTCAAGCGTGCGTAGAGTTGTATCGGTGGTCGATAGAACTTGAGGGATTATTCATTCTACCTTTAGCTCGTCGTTGTGTTAGACACTCTTACTTATCGAAAAAGGCTACAATTGATCCCCTATACTTGTGGGTTATCAAGACCTTTTTCTGGCGCCGTTGCCGGGGAGCCATAGCGTCGGGTGAATATTCTCGTGTGTGCTTGTTTGCTTTATCACTAGGTAATTTTTATTTGCTGTTCTTAGTTGTTCTCTATCTTTAGTTATGGATATGGAACATGAAATACCAAAAAATTAGTTTTACTTGCTACTCATGGAGATGGGAACCTCCTAAAACCCTCGATGTTGGTTATGTGAAAAATATTATGTACTACTTTGATAATCTTGAGAAAACCCCATTCAATCATGTAATGGGAGACATGTTGGATCAACGTGAATACTTTAGGGATTATCGCTTGGCTCAAAAAGGGAAACTATTATGGGATCAAATTCATATGTTGCATTGGTATGCTCGGGAACTATG
The DNA here is from genome assembly GCF_003073215.2 of Triticum urartu. NCBI lineage: Eukaryota > Viridiplantae > Streptophyta > Magnoliopsida > Poales > Poaceae > Triticum > Triticum urartu. The sequence goes on from NC_053028.1 coordinate 540,005,601, forward strand.
CTTGAGATATGACTATACTTGTTGCTCTAGGATGAAGGCTCCACACCTTCCCTTTTCATGCAAATTTAATGATGATAAAACCTTGGATTCTTATCCTAATGTTATATATGATTACTATGATGTGGAACAAATAGAAGAATTTGTTGCTTTTATGGGTGCTTATGATATTGAGTCTTTGTTTAAAGAGTGTGAAAACCTTGATGATGTTGTTTAAAGACCTGAAAATTTTGCTATACTTAAATATTGCTATGAGAATTATGAATTCAATTCCGATATTGATGATTTTATTGAGAGAGTCTCCGCTGTCCAAGAAGAGACTAATATTTTGCAGGAGTCTATGGAAGAAGGAATTGATGAAACTGTGGGCTCATTGGATGAAAAAGACGAGGAGGAGAGCGAAGAACAAAAGGAGGAAGAGTGGATTGATCACCTGTGCCCACCTTCTAATGAGAGTAACTCTTCAACTCATACATTATTTAATTTCCCTTCATGCTTATTGAAGGATGATTGCTATGATGATTGTTATGATCCCGTTGATTCTTTTGAAATATCCCTTTTTGATGATGCTTGCTATGCTTGTGGCCAAGATGCCAATATGAATTATGCTTATGGATATGAACTTGCTATAGTTCCTTATGTTAAACATGAAATTGTTGCTATTGCACCCATGCATGATAGTCCTATTATCTTTTTGAATTCTCCCAACTACACTATATCGGAGAAGTTTACCCTTATTAAGGATTATATTGATGGGTTGCGTTTTACTATTACACATGATGATCTTGATAGATATAATATGCATGTGCTTTCTACTCCTACTTGCAATTATTATGAGAGAGGAACTATATCTCCACCTCTCTATGTTTCCAACATGATAAAATTGCAAGAAACTGTTTACATATTATGCATTGGCCTTTACTTTGTGTGCATGAATTGTTCTTGTATGACATGCCGATACATAGGAAGAGAGTTAGACTTCATTATTACTTGATATATGTTGCTTTGTGCTCACTACTAAATGCCAAATCATTGCTAATTCAAATTGGCTTTGATATACCTTGGGATCCGGGTGGATCCATTACTTGAGCACTATATGCCTAGCTTAATGGCTTTAAAGAAAGCGCTGCCAGGGAGACAACCCAGAAGTTTTAGAGAGTAATTTACTTAGGTTTTGTGCTTTTATGAGGTTTAGAAATAAAAAATAATGTGCCAAGGTTTGCCTTTAGGATGTTTTAGATTACTTGTTGGTTTGTACGGTGCAGGACAGAAACTTTGGCTGTAGTGCGCGATTTTACATTTTTTACTGCAACGTCAAATGGTTCTGAAACTTTTTGCACTGTCTTTCTATAATTTTTTTTATTTTTCCTAATTGTGGTAGAAGTTTTGGAGGACCAGAGGTATGGTGAATGTTCAGATTTTTACAGACTGTTCTGTTTTAGACAGATTCTGTTTTTGATGCATAGTTTGCTTGTTTTGATGAAACTATCGATTTATATCAGTGTATTAAGCCATGGAACAGTATTTAGAGTAGTGATTTGCTTTATTATACTAACGGATCTTACCGAGTTTTTTTGTTGAGTTTTGTGTGGATGAAGTGTTCGAAGATCGAGGAGGTCTCGATGTGAGGAGAAGGAGGAGAGGCAAGAGCTCAAGCTTGGGGATGCCCAAGGAAACCCAAGTAAATATTCAAGGATACTCAAGCGTCTAAGCTTGGGGATGCCCCGCAAGGCATCCCATCTTTCTTCAACAAGTATCGGTATGTTTTCGGATTCATTTCGTTCATGCGATATGTGCAAATCTTGGAGCGTCTTTTGCATTTACTTTTCATTTTTATTTTATGCACCATGCTGGTATGAGATAGTCCTTGGTTGATTTATAGAATGCTCTTTGCACTTCACTTAAATCTTTTGAGTATGGCTTTATAGAATGCTTCATCTGCTTCGCTTATATCAATTGAAGTTTGGATTGCCTGTTTCTCTTCACATAGAAAACCGCGATTTGTAGAATGCTCTTTTGCTTCACTTATATTTGTTAGAGCGTGGGCATATCTTTTGTAGAAAGAATTAAACTCTCTTGCTTCACTTATATCTATTTAGAGAGTTGACAGGAATTGGTCATTCACATGGTTAGTCATAAAATCCTACATAAAACTTGTAGATCACTGAATATGATATGTTTGATTCCTTGCAATAGTTTTGCGATATAAAGGTGGTGATATTAGAGTCGTGCTAGTTGAGTAATTGTGAAATTGAGAAATACTTGTGTTGAGGTTTGCAAGTCCCGTAGCATGCAGGTATAGTGAGCCGTTATGTAATGAAGTTGGAGCATGAGGTATTGATTCATTGTCTTCCTTATGAGTGGCGGTCGGGGACGAGCGATAGTCTTTTCCTACCAATCTATCCCCCTAGGGGCATGCGTAGTAGTACTTTGCTTCGAGGGCTAATAAACTTTTGCAATAAGTATATGAGTTCTTTATGACTAATGTGAGTCCATGGATTATACGCACTCTCACCCTTCCATCATTGCTAGCCTCTTCGGTACCGTGCATTGCCCTTTCTCACCTCGAGAGTTGGTGCAAACTTCGCTGGTGCATCCAAACCCCGTGATACGATACGCTCTATCACAAATAAACCTCCTTATATCTTCCTCAAAACAGCCACCATACCTACCTATCATGGCATTTCCATAGCCATTCCGAGATATATTGCCATGCAACTTCCATCATCATCATAGACATGACTTGAGCATTTATTTTCATATTGCTTTGCATGATCGTAAGATAGCTAGCATGATGTTTTCATGGCTTGTCCATTTTTTGATGTCATTGCTATGCTAGATCATTACACATCCCGGTACACCGCCAGAGGCATTCATATAGAGTCATATCTTTGTTCTAGTATCGAGTTGTAATATTGAGTTGTAAGTAAATAAAAGTGTGATGATCATCATTATTAGAACATTGTCCCATGTGAGGTTATCAAAATAAAAGAGGCCAAAGATGCCCAAATAAAAAAGGAAGAGGCCGAAGAAGCCCACCAAAAAAAACAAAAAAAATGAAAAATGAGAGAAAAAGAGAGAAGGGGCAATGTTACTATCCTTTTACCACACTTGTGCTTCAGAGTAGCACCATGTTCTTCATATAGAGAGTCTCTTGAGCTATCACTTTCATATACTAGTGGGAATTTTCATTATAGAACTTGGCTTGTATATTCCAATGATGGGCTTCCTCAAATGCCCTAGGTCTTCATGAGCAAGCAAGTTGGATGCACACCCACTTGGTTTCAGTTTGAGCTTTCATACACTTATAGCTCTAGTGCATCCGTTGCATGGCAATCCCTACTCCTCACATTGACATCAATCGATGGGCATCTCCATAGCCCGTTGATTAGCCGCGTCGATGTGAGACTTTCTCCTTTTTGTCTTCTTCACACAAACCTCCATCATCATATTCTATTCCACTCATAGTGCTATGTCCATGGCTTACGCTCATGTATTGCGTGAGGGTTGCAAAGGCTGAAGCGAGTTAAAAAGTATGAACCAAATGCTCGGCTTGTCATCGGGGTTGTGAATGATTTGAATGCTTTATTTGGTGAAGATGGAGCATAGCCAGACTATATAATTTTGTAGGGATGAGCTTTCTTTCGCTATGTTATTTTGATAAGACATAATTGCTTGGTTAGTATGCTTGAAGTATTATTGTCTTAATGTCAAATGATAGAATATTGGTTTGAATCACTCGTGTCTTAATATTCATGCCATGATTAGATTATGTGATCAAGATTATGCTAGGTAACATTCCACATCAAAAATTATCTTTTTATCATTTACCTATTCGAGGACGAGAAGGAATTAAGCTTGGGGATGCTGATACGTCTCTGTCGTATCTATAATTTTTGATTGTTCCATGCCAATATTATACAACTTTCATATACTTTTGGCAAATTTTTGTACTATTTTTGGGGACTAACATATTGATCCAGTGCCCAGTGCCAGTTCCTGTTTGTTGCATGTTTTTTGTTTCGCAGAAAATCCATATCAAACAGAGTCCAAACGGAATAAAAACGGACGGAGAATATTTTTGGGATATTTGTGAAATATGGGAAGAAGAATCAACACGAGAAGGTGCCCAAGGGGGCCACAAGGCAGGGGGTGCGCCTGCCCCCCTGGGCGCGCACCTGACCCTCGTGGCCCCCGTAAGGCGGTTGCTTCTCTTCTTTGGCCGCAAGAAAGCTAATTTTCAGAGAAAAATCTAGGCGAAGGTTTCAATCCAATCGGAGTTACGGATCTCAAGATATATAAGAAACGGTGAAATGGCAGAATCCAGAACGCAGAAACAGAGAGAGATAGAGAGACATATCCAATCTCGGAGGGGCTCTCGCCCCTCCGCCTCCATGGATGCCATGGACCAGAGGGGAAACCCTTCTCCCATCTAGGGAGAAGGTCAAGGAAGAATAAGAAGGAGGGGGGCTCTCTCCCCCTCGATTCCGCTTGCGCCGAAACGCCGCCGGGGGCCATCATCATCACCGCAATCTCCACCAACACCTCCGCCATCTTCACCAAAATCTCCATCACCTTCCCCCCTCTATCTACAGTGGTCCACTCTCCCGCAACCCGCTGTGCCCTCTACTTGAACATGGTACTTTATGCTTCATATTATTATCCAATGATGTGTTGCCATCCTATGATGTCTGAGTAGATTTTCGTTGTCCTATCGGTAATTGGTGAATTGCTATGATTGGTTTAATTTTCTTGTGGTTATGTTGCTGTCCTTTCGTGCCCATCATATGAGCGCGCGTGTGGATCACACCATAGGGTTAGTTGTATGTTGATAGGAATATGTATTGGAGGGAAAGAGTGACAGAAGCTTCAACCTAGCATAGAAATTGATGCATACGGGATTGAAGGGGGACCAATATATCTTAATGGGATGGTTGGGTTTTACCTTAATGAACATTAGTAGTTGCGGATGGTTGCTAATAGTTCCAATCGTAAGTGCATAGAATTCCAAGTCAGGGATGACATGCTAGCAGTGGCCTCTCCCACATAAAACTTGCTATCGGTCTAGAAAGTAGTCAATTGCTTAGGGACAATTTTGCAACTCCTAACACCACTTTTCCACACTCGCTATACTAACTTTATTGCTTCTTTACATAAACAGCCCCTACATTTTATTTACGTGAACTTTATATTCTTGCAAACCTATCCCGTTACACCTACAAAGTACTTCTAGTTTTATACATGTTCTAGGTAAAGCGAATGTCAAGCGTGCGTAGAGTTGTATCGGTGGTCGATAGAACTTGAGGGAATATTTGTTCTACCTTTAGCTCCTCGTTGGGTTCGACAGTCTTACTTATCGAAACAGGCTACAATTGATCCCCTATACTTGTGGGTTATCACTAGCCAATAATATTCCCCAAACCCCCCTCCCCCCGCCCCCCTCCACTCCATCCGCTCCGCCAAAGCCGCCCTCCCCACCATGCCGATATGTCGGCGCCACGGTTCGTCGAGGGGGGCGCACGGTGATCCTCTCGCTCCCACAGTACGCTCTTGTAGACTGCCGTCCTCTAGCTGCGCCGCCACCACTGGCGACGTTCTTGTGGAGGCGCACGGCGGTCAGCACCGCCACCGCTGGCGACGTTCCTGTGGAGACGCGCGGCGGTCAGCTTCTCCCACAGTACGCGCATTCTAGACTGAGGCCCCATGCATGTCGGTGTAGCGTAGAATGTTAGCTAATAGACGCTGTTAATCTCACCGTTTGCCGAAGTACTAATTTACAGTCAATATGCTCTGCTTAAGAAGCTTCCTTGCCCTGTTCTGCACTCAAGCTGCCTAGCTGAGATGGCATGCCAAGGCCGATTAGTTGCTAAAATATCCTGCCATATATTTATTGTGACGTAGATTGCCATGGTCTAGTAGCCAATCTGTTAGGTGAAATAGCTCTACACCGTTTTATACTCGATCTTTGTTGCTGCGATGGCCTTCGATAGTTCGATGGCTGTGTGCTCGGCCTCATTGGCTGCTGAAACAGCCTGCCATAATTTAGCACTCAAATCTGTTTGCTGAATTAGCTTTACATATATTTCATTACTTAGATCTGCTCGTTCAAATATCTTGCCATAGCTTTAGACATCGACCTAGGTATTTTTTTTCTGGACTTCATAAAAAAGCATATATGTTTTTCCTGTAATATCTAGCAGAAGAACTAATTTGTATGAACTAATTTGTATGTCTAACAGATGGACATGACTAGGATAACTTCTGCTCGAAGATTCTCCGTTGCATATGTCGAGGGGGTTGAAAACTTCATGAACTTAATCAGAGCTGAGTACGGTGGTCCGAAATCATATGTGCTCTACCTATGTAGCAGTTGTATGAATTCAGTTACAAGACCCCACTCAACTATGCAAAATAATCTACACTTGTATGGGATGTCGGTCACATATACTAGGTGGGTTCATCATGGTGAAGCTGTGAACGTCAATGTTATTGACTACGTGGAAGCAGAAGATCACCATCTTGATCTGCGTGATGCTCAGGTGGAAGAGGAGGATGAGGTGGTGGCGGAGCCAGTGAGTTTGACCAACATTGAAACAATTAATGCTACGAAATGCTCGTTCATTCCATGAACTTTCACCTGCAGAAGAAAAACGGTGGGCCCACATGTTGGAACAATGCAACGTGGTTGTCACCCTAGGAAATAAGCTGTTAGCATTCTCAACTATGGTCACCTTTCTTCAGGTGAAGACATCTGAGCGAATGACCAACAAATCATTCGATGCGACGTTGGCTGCTTTCCGCAAAGCTTTCCCAGATGCGTCTGAGCTGCCACACACCTACAGTAAAATGAAGAATTTCCTTCGTGGAGTTGTAATTGGGTTCTGTTTCGGAAGGATTATGCCAACTTAAGTGAATGCTCGAAATGCAAATCATCAAGATGGAAAGATGGCGATGTTGTGAAGAGGATTCCTCATAATGTTCTGAGGCATTTTCCAATTACACCAAGATTGTAGAGGTTGTTTCATGATGCTGAAACAAGAGAGGATGTACTGTGGCATTCTAGGAACCAGGAGTACAGAGATCAGAATGTAATGAGCCGTCCATCACATGGTAGTGAGTGGAAAAGCTTCAATCAGAAACACGAAAAGTTTGCTGCTGACCCGAGAATCATTAGATTTGGCTTAGCTTCAGATGGATTTAACCCATTTGGCCACCAGAGCGCCACATATCGCATGTGGTCAGTGCTTGTTATCCCTTACAACATACCTCCAAATGTCTGCACCAAAGAATCAAACTGCATGTGGCCTTGCTCATCCCAGGTCCAAAAAGTCCTGGAAAGGATTTTGATTTGTTCATGGAGCCTCTTGTGGAGGAACTTCAATAGCTATGGGGGGTGTTCTCACTCTAGACCTATATAGCAGCCCGCCAGCTGATTTCTTTCTGTGTGCTGTTATAATTTGGTGCATTCATGATTATTCGGCTTTGGGCACTATGTCAGGGCGAATGACACATGGTTACAATGCATGTGTTCGCTGTGACAGGAATCCGCTGTCATACACAATACTTAGCAAGATCTGTTACATTGGAAACCGCCGTTTCCTTGCAAGGACAAGCCACATCCTAGAAAATACTGAAGACATGTGTTCAATGCAAAGCATTAAAACCGTGATGCGCCAAAGAGGCTCACCGCCGATGAGTTGCAAGTGGAATTAGAGAAGGTCAGGCATATTACACCAGGAAACCATCCCGGTAATGGTAGCGGGAAAAGGAAGCATGGCAGGGCAGAAGAGAGATTATTGTTTACCCGCAGGTCCACTTTGTGGGACTTGGAGTATTGGAAAGATTTGGATCTGCGGAATAATCTTGATGTGATGCACATCGAGAAAAATATATGTGACAGCATTACCGGCACACTTCTTAATATTGAAGGCAAGACAAAAGATACCTTAAAATCTAGGATTTATTTGACACACCTGGGCATCTGACAGGATTTGCAGGTGCAAGATGAAGGTAAACCATGGGATATGACACTAGTTGTGTATGTCTTGGACAAGGTAAAAAGAAAAGAATTCTGCGAGGTCCTGTCATGTGTGAGATTCCCACATGGATTTGCTTCCAACCCTGAAAGGAGAGTCAGTGCAGATGGAAACAAGGTACAAGGGTTGAAAACTCATGACTGCCACGTCCTACATCAAAGGGTTTTACCTATTATCCTTAGAGGATTGGGCCACCCTGACTTATACAGAGCAGTTGCAGAGTTGGGACAATTCTTCAGGGAACTGTGCAGTAGAAATATCAGGATAGATGCTTTGGAGCGTCTTAGAGATAAGATACCAACTATCCTATGCGACCTTGAGAAGATATATCCTCCAACCTTCTTTGATGTGATGGTGCATTTGGTTCTTCATCTACCTGATGAGGCACTACTTAGAGGTCCAGTACAGTATGGCTGGATGTACCCTATTGAAAGGCGGCTAGGCACTTTCAAGGGCTATGTTAGGAACAGAGCTAGACCCCGAGGGTTCCATTGTAGAGGCCTACATTGCTACAGAAGCGTTGACATTCTGCTCAAAATACATTGAAACAGCTGATCAACTTAGCAAAGAGGTGGATGAAGACAATCCTGGGCTCAATGTTTTCAATTATTCTGTTCGAGTTACAGGGAAGAGTCGACAAGAGGACAAACCTAAAGATTTGGACAAAATGGTTTGGTATGTTTTGAATAACTGTCCTGAGATACTACCTCATATCAAGTAAGTGTTAAGTACTGCAACTTATACATTGTAATCTACTAAACTTGCAGCACATTCTTATATATTTAGATGTTTGACGCGATCACTATGTTGTGCAGCATCTACAAAAAGGAGTTACTGCCGCAAAATCCAAGAAACTTTGACAAACTGGTTATGGTAGGACTTGCGAAATGGTTCAAGAGCCATGTAAGCTTTTGAATTGCAATGTCAGTTTTTTTTAATATATTGAGTACATAAGATGATCGGCTTGTCTATTTTCTAACCATAGGGTAAGAAGATGCGGGAGGATGGGCAGGCACTTGATGATTCCCTTTACTCACTAGCAATGGGTCCTGATACTCGGGTAAGACATTATGAATCTTGCGTTGTTGAAGATGTGCGCTACAACACCCTTGCATGAGACGAAGGCAGGAAGACACAAAATAGTGCCATCATGAGCACGAATACGTATGACAAAGAGACAACTGAAATGTATGCTAACATAACGAACATTGTTCAGTTGTAGTATATCTCCAGTTTCGAGGATCATCGATGTGTGGTTCTGTTGTGCTGTCATTGGTATAACCTGTTTTCCAGGATCACAAAACCCAGAGCTAATGATTATTTCAAATCCATCAATGTCAAGGCGGCGTACCAGACCAACGAGCCTTTTATTTTGGCAAATCAAGCAACACAGATATTTTTCTTGGAGGACACATTTGCACGTAGCGATGACTGAAGAGTATTGCAAAGGTTTGAGCAGAGGAATTTGTTTAATGAAGTTGCACAACAAGATGATGCTTACACTGCTCCTGATGAACAAGATAACACAGATGTTCCTAATATCTTTGAGAACCATCGCGTCAATGACGCCGACGAAAAGATTGCCTATCGTGCTGTGGACATAGAAGAGTTGATCAAGAAGAAGCCAACGTTGGAGGACGTTGAGGACGAAGAAGAAGATGACACCGTGGGGAATTACGATTTAGACTGATACACATGGCGAAGATGCTGACGCTGCTGCTGCGGATGATGATTACATTGCTTTTGTCGTATTTGCCTGTCAGAAGACGCTTTTTTATCTACTATGTGAAATTGTGTTTGCTATGACAACTGAAACCTGATGAACATGTTGTTTAGTATTTTCCTGTGAGAATATCACTTGTTATGTATGCTGATTTGTGTTTGGTGATTGTATGACGACTAAAACATGATGACATTGTTGTTTAGCTGTACTCATATTTGGCTGTCAAACTTGAATTTGATGACATAGTTTGCTGTTGGACTGCAATTTGCTCGACGTCTTCAAATGAGAACAAAGCTGACCCGACAGGGCCTCTGCTAATTTATTTATTTATTACCAAAAGGGCCTCTACTATTTATTTATTTATGAGAAAAAGAGTACACCCCCTGATTTCTGTTAATAGAAATCATTAGATGTTCACAACACTACGCCCAGCCTGCTACACAGGTTTCATTCATTACTACTTTCAGCAAAGCGCTCATGTCATAGCAACTGAATACATCACGAGTGCTACATACACTGCAAATAAAGAGACAATCATCCTACAGAGCACATCGATTTTGCCCATTATCTTCACAAGCTCTTTCATCTCCTCATTGCTGTCAAGGCCGTTCAACAGCTGCTGCTTGGCCATGAACAGAGGAACTGCATCTTTAACCTTCTGCTATGCATCTTCCTCTTCTGCCGTTCCTTCAGTTAATTGTCCAACACCCTAATGTACTGGTATTGGGATTCCTCGGCTAACCAAATAATCAGCGTAGTTGCACTCCCCCACATCAGCAACTTCCCAGAAATACAAATCACACGAATCTTCCCTTTTCTGCACGAATCAAATTGGAAGATCATCAACCAAACTATTAAAAAAATTAGCAACTGAAAGCAGCAGAACAACACTTAAACATATTATTACCCCATGATTCGGGCATTTGTAGAAGACTCGGTGAGGGTTGAGGATTGTGGTTGAGACGCGACGGATGACTCTGCGTGATTTGCAGCAGTGGCACCACACCAACGGCAGCGGGTTGCGATGAGCAACCGGCTGCGGTGCGCGTGCCGACGGGGGTGTGATGAGACCCACAGCCGATGGTGCGGGTGGCGACTTGGCGCATATTTGGTTGTTGCCTGCTAAAGAGCAGGTGGACGAGCAGCCAGCGGACATGGTTGCTACGGCCAGAGCTTCTGATGCTAGGAAGAGTAAGTATAGAAGAGGAGAAGCGAATGTTGGATATGTCAGTTTCATTACTTGTAGAGTAGCATAGCACCATATATAGTCATAATCTAGGTTTGGATTCGAACCAACAACAGGAGCACGTCTCTCTTTTTTCTAAAACTCAACAATGTCTGTTTACTGGTACACTAGCTTCTTCTGTACGCCTTCTCAAGTCTTTGATTCCTCCACCTGACATCTAGGACACACTGGAAGGGCCTTTGTATTTTGCAAAAAACTGTGCCCCCTGCTGACAGGTCGGACCCACCAGCTATCTTCGCACGCAAGGAAGTGCCTCCTTATTACACACAAAAAAATGAATATCCCCCCTGCCAGCAGGAACCCAGCATAGTGGGAGGCTCACTTGTGGGCCTACCAAGTTGATGGGGACGGAGGGCTTTCTCAACTTATTCAATATGAACGATTCTAGATCCAGTTACGTACGATGTTCATCCAACGGCCGTAGTGCTTCTTCAACCTCTGGTCTTCTTGCTCCAGCCGCCCAAACCAGCGCTGGTCGTGCTGGGTGCTCCTGCCTCCCGTGGTCGGCTGTGATGCAGTGGAGGCCTCACCGCCCCTACTACTCCCATCGCTGGCCAGGGCATCCCTCTACTTTCCCACACCCCCTGTTATTCTGTGGCGACAACAGCCTCACACCGCAGCCGAACCAGTGAACCCTCGTACTCCTCTCTGCGTGGGCATCCACTGCCGCGTCTTCCTCGGCTCCGCGTCGTCCCCTTCCTAGGCCTCGCCGTCGTCCACCGCCTTGGTGCTCTCGGTGCGGCGTGGTCAATGAGGTCAACGAGCGACTTCCATCAGAAGAGTACTGTACGTGGAGAGGCTGCCAGCTGGGTCCACAACCATAGCTGGGTCCACTGCCACAGCCCAGTTTTTTTTGTGATTTGCCAAGTAAGTTGCTTTGTCAGGCCTGTTGGGCTGCAAATATTTTAAGACAAGGAGAGCTTCATTCGGATGGGCAAGAAAATGGCCTATCAGTAATGAGAAATGGGATGTACATTTTTAAAACACATCAAACCAACAATTAGTTTCAAATTTCTTTTTTTCATTTCGAGATTTTAAATTGCATTGATTTTTATGCGTGGACAATTTGTTGCATTTTATATTGATATACATTTATTTTTAAAATCAGTTTGAATGTGACTCGAAATTTTGGAATTAAAAATAGTTCGGACCACACCGAAATATGCAAAATTTCATACAATTTTTTAATCGTGGTCACAATATGGGCTGTAATGCTAACAAAAAGAATCTGGGCACCAAAAAAACCTTAAGAATTAGCGAATGGGCTGTAAATTATTAGAAATAATGGCAGATGGGTTGTATGTTGTTTTCCACAGATTTGAGGCTTTCCTAAAAAAAGGTTGACGCACAACCAGTGACTGTTGGATGTCCATCCAACGGCCGTCGTGCTTTTTCAATCTCTGCTCTTCCTGCTCCAGTCGCTCAAACAAGCGCCGGCGGGACTGCGTGCTCGCTCCTCCCCGCGGCCGGCTGTGGTGCCGGGCAGGCCTCACCGCCCCACCGTACTCCCATCGCTGGCCTAGCCATCCCTCTACTCACCCACACATGTTGTTATTCTTCGGCGATAGCAGACAAACGAGTAAACCCTCGTACAGTCATACTCCCCTCCGCGTGGGAAACAATTGCCGAGTCTTCCCTGGCTCCGTGTCGTTCCCTTCCTAGGCCTCGCCGTCGTCCAACGCCCTGGTGCTCTCGGCGCAGCCTGGTCAACGTGGTCAACGACCGACATGCATCTGAAGTGGACTGTACGTGGAGAGGCTGACAGCTGGGTCCATGGCCGCATGCAAGGAAATGCCTCCTTATTACGCGCAAAATAATGATTCCTCCACCTAACATATGGGACCCACCGAAAGGGCCTCTGTATTTCGTGAAAACAATGTTACCGCCGCTGACAGCTTGGGCCCACCAGCTATATCTTCGCACGCAAGGAAGTGCCTCCTTATTACGCACAAAAAAATGAATACTTCCCCTGCTACCTGGGACCCACAATAGTGGGAGGCTGACTTGTGGGCCAACTAAGTTGATGGGGATGAAGGGCTTTGTCAACTTAGTCAACATGAACGATTCTAGCTCCAGTGACCGTACAATATCCATCCAACGGTCGTAGTGCTTCTTCAACCTCTGGTCTTCTTGCTCCAGCCACCCAAACCAGCGTCGATCGTGCCTCGTGCTCCTGCCTCCCATGGCCGACTGCGATGCCACGGAGGCCTCATCGCCCCCTACTACTCCCACTGCTGGTCAGGCCATCCCTCTACACACCCACACCCCATGTTATTATGCAGCGTCAGCAGCCTCACACCGCAGCGAACCACTGAACCCACATACTCCTCTATGCGTGGGAATCCACTGCCGCATCTTCCCCGGCTCCGTGTCGTCCCCTTCCTAGGCCTCGCTGTCGTCCACCGCCCTGGTGCTCTCGGCGCGGCGTGGTCAACTTTGTCAAGGAACGGCTTCCATCGGACGTGGACTATATGTGGAGAGGCTGACAGCTGGGTCCACGGCCGCAGCAAGGAAGTGCATCCTTATTACGTGCAAAATAATTATTCCTCAACCTGACAGCAGGGACCCACCGGACAGGCCACCGTATTTCGCGAAAAAAGTGTTCCCCCTGACTGCTGGGACCCACCAGCTACATCTTCACACGCAAGGAATTGCGTCCGGGTAAAAAAATGATTCGCCCCCCTGACTGCAGGGACCCACTAGCTACATCTTCGCACGCAAGGAAGTGCCTGACAGTCAGGACCCACCTGGTCGAAGCGTACGTAGCGTTGTCATTCTGGTCGTGAACGTGTACATACATACTGGTCGATGTAGAGGCGCGCACGTGTCGTAGTAGAGGCGCGCACGTAGCATGTACATGTATGTACAGTGGCCAGTGTGCAAGAAACAAAATACGGCCACGTACATACATCCGGGTGGGGTCTCGAACACCTACTCGCGCATACATACGGCCAGGGCTCATGTACATGGCTGGGTCGGAACGGAGAAATTGCGTCATCATCGTGTTCATGGGGAGGCAACGGAATGCGTCGTGTTCATCGGAAGGCAACGAAACGCGTGGGAGCCACTGGCTTGGACGGAACAGCCGATGGAAACAAGGTCTGGCGTACCGCACAACAGAGGAAACGACCTTGTGTTCGACCGGCCACGTTCGAAACGGGATATTGTTCATTGGGAGGGGTCTGGCGTATCACAAAACGGAGGAAACGGACCTCCTATGATCGAAACGGGGTCCTGTTGATCGGGAGGGGTGTGGCATACCGCAAAACGGAGGAAACAGACTTGTGTTGGAGCGCGACGGTCGAAACAGGGGACCTGTTCATCGGGAGGGGTGTGGGGTACCGCAAAACGTGACTCCATGGGATACTGTTCATCTCCACCATCGACCCCCTCAGCCTCCACGGACTACTGTTCATCCACCGTCCACCTCCTCCAGCCTCCACCTGCGACTGTTCATCCACGGGCTCCTGTTCATCCAGCCTCCACCGCGCGCTACTCCACCGGCTACTATTCAACCAGCCCTCTCCATGGGCTCCTATTCAACCACCCCTCCACGGGCTACTGTTCATCCAGCCCTCCACCGTATACTGTTCATCCAGCCCTCCACGGGGTGGTCCCGTTCATCCAGCCCTCCACTGGGTCCTGTTCATCCAGCCCCAACCGGCTCGATCGATCGAGGTCCTGTTCATCCAGAGGTTACACCACGGGGTCGTGTTCATCCACCCCCACCGGAAACTGTTCATCCAAACCCCCCAGCAACGCTCACTGTTCATCCAGAGGTAGCATCGATCGACTTCAGTTAGCAACAATAGCAAAGGAATCGCTCGATCGGGTTCAGTTAACAGCCATCGATCGATCGCTCGGGTTCAGTAACGCATAGCCTGCAGTGCAATCGCTCGGGTTCAGTAGGCGAACGCCTCGCTTGGGTTCAGTTAGAGCCCAACGCCTCGCACACACGCGCATGCGTGTATGAGAGAAACATGCATCGCTCGGCCCGACCACCCACCATAACCGGGAACACCCCGATATTTTCCTAGCCCTCGCTTCTACCATGGTTTTTTCCGTCATGGACGGCCCAAAGAATGTTATGCAGCTATGTCTCCGGCCCGCCCAGGACGAAAAGCCCATTTTCTATCATGATTTTTTGTCGTAGAAGTAGGAGCCCACCACATCTATGATGATACCGGATTTTGTCACAATTATCGTCATAGAAGTGTCATAAGTATGACACAAAAAAATTTCGTTCGGCCCAAAATGTCACGGATGTGTCTTTTTTTTGTAGTGCAAGGTCACGGAACCCGCAAGTTGATCAGCAAAACATAAATCAAGTAGATCACGTGAATATCCCATTGTCATCACAGATAAGCACATGCAAGACATACATCAAGTGTTCTCAAATCCTTAAAGACTCAATCCAATAAGATAACTTCAAAGGAAAAACTCAATTCATCATAAGGAGATAGAGGGGGAGAAACATCATAAGATCCAACTATAATAGCAAAGCTCGCGGTACATCAAGATCATGCCAAATCAAGAACACGAGAGAGAGAGAGATCAAACACATAGCTACTGGTACATACCCTCAGCCCCGAGGGTGAACTATTCCCTCCTCGTCATGCAGAGCGCCGGGATGATGAAGATGGCCATCGGTGATGGATTCCCCCCTCCGGCAGGCAGGGTGCCGGAACGGGTCTAGATTGGTTTTCGGTGGCTGCGGAGGCTTGTGGTGGTGAAACTCCCTATCTAGGTTTCTTTTCGTGGGTTTCTATATTTATAGGAATTTTTGGCGTCGGGAACAAGTCAGGGGTCCCCGAGTCGTCCACGAGATAGGGGACACGCCCAGGGGGTAGGGCGCGCCCTCCACCCTCATGGATAGCTCGGGACTCTTCTGGCCCAACTCTTTTACTCCGGGGGCTTCTTTTGGTCCATAAAAAATCATCAAAAATTGGCACGTCAATTGGACTCCATTTGGTATTCCTTTTCTGTAAAACTCAAAAACAAGGAAAAAATAGAAACTAGCACTGGGCTCTCAGTTAACAGGTTAGTCCGAAAAATCATATAAAATAGCATATAAATGCATATAAAACATCCAAGTTTGATAATATAATAGCATGGAACAATCAAAAATTGTAGATACATTGGAGATGTATCAAGCATCCCCAAGTTGAATTCCTACTCGTTCTCGAGTAGGTAAATGACAAAAACAGAATTTTTGATGTGGAATGCTACCTAACATATTTATCAATGTAATTTTCTTTATTATGGCATGAATGTTCATATCCGAAAGATTCAAGAAAAAAGTTTAATATTGACATAAAAAAATAATACTTCAAGCATACTAACAAAGTAATTATGTCCTCTCAGAATACCATGGCCAAAGAAAGTTCATCCCTACAAAATCATATAGTTTGGTTATGCTCCATCTCCGTCACACAAAATACTCAAATCATGTAGAACCCCGATGACAAGCCAAGCAATTGTTTCATACTTTAGCATTCTCAAACTTTTTCAACTTTCATGTAATACATGAGCATGAGCCATGGACATAGCACTATAGGTGGAATAGAGTGGTGGTTGTGGAGATGACAAAAAGGAGGAAGATGGTCTCACATCAACTAGGCGTATCAATGGGCTATGGAGATGCCCATCAATAGATATCAATGTGAGTGAGTAGATATTGCCATGCAACGGATGCGCTAGAGCTATAAATGTATGAAAGCTCAACAAAAGAAACTAAGTGGGTGTGCATCCAACTTTCTTGCTCACGAAGACCTAGGGCATTTGAGGAAGCCTATTGTTGGAATATACAAGCCAAGTTCTATAATGGAAATTTCCCACTAGTATATGATAGTGACGAAATAGGAGACTCTCTATCATGAAGATCATGGTGCTACTTTGAAGCACAAGTGTGGAAAAAGGATAGTAGCATTGCCCCTTCTCTCTTTTTCTCTGATTTTCTAGTTTTTTTGTTTTTTTAGGCCTTCTCTCTTTTTGGCCCTTCCTCCTTTTTTTATTTCCTCACACGGGACATTACTCTATTAATGAAGATCATCACACTTTTATTTACTTACAACTCAAGAATTACAACTCGATACTTAGAACGAAAATATGACTCTACATGCGTGCCTCCGGCGGTGTACTGGGATGTGCAATGAATCAAGAGTGACATGTATGAAAAAATTATGAACGATGGCTTTGCCACAAATACGATGTCAACTACATGATCATGCAAGGCAATATGACAATGATGGAGCGTGTCATAATAAACGGAACGGTGGAAATTTGTATGGCAATATATCTCGGAATGGCTACGGAAATTCCATAATAGGTAGGTATGGTGGCTGTTTTACGGATGGTAAATGGTGGGTTTATGGTACCGGCGAAAGTTGCGCGGTACTAGAGAGGCTAGCAATAGTGGAAGGGTGAGAGTGCGTATAATCCATGGACTCAACATTAGTCATAAAGAACTCACATACTTATTGCAAAAATCTACAAGTCGTCAAAAATCAAGCACTATGCGCATGCTCCTAGGGGGATAGATTGGTAGGAAAAGACCATCGCTCATCCCCGATCGCCACTCATTAGGATGACAATGGAGAAACACCTCATGTTTCAAATTTATTACACAACGGTTACCATACGTGCATGCTACGGGACTTGCAAAACCTCAACACAAGTATTTCTCAAATTCACAACTACTCAACTAGCATGACTCTAATATCACCATCTTCATATCTAAAAACAATCATAAAGAATCAAACTTCTCATAGTATTCAATGCACTTTATATGAAAGTTTTTATTATATCCCTCTTGGATGCCTATCATATTAGGACTAAATTCATAACCAAAGCAAACTACCATCCTGTTCAGAGACTCTCAAAATGATATAAGTGAAGCATGAGAGTTAATCTATTTCTTCAAGATAAAAACACTGTCGTGCTCTAAAAAGATATAAGTGAAGCACTAGAGCAAATGACAAACTACTCCAAAAGATATAGGTGAAGATCAATGAGTAGTCGAATAATTATGTAACCATGTTAAGACTCTCTAACATTTAAGAATTTCATATCTATGTATTTTATCCAAACAGCAAGCAAAACAAAAGAAAACAAAATGACGCTCCAAGCAAAACACATATCATGTGGTGAATAAAAATATAGCTCCAAGTAAAGTTACCGATGAACGAAGACGAAAGAGGGGATGCCATCGGGGGCATCCCCAAGCTTAGGCTCTTGGTTGTTCTTGAATATTACCTTGGGGTGCCTTGGTCATCCCCAAGATTAGGCTCTTGCCACTCCTTATTCCATAGCCCATCGAATCTTTACCCAAAACTTGAAAACTTCACAACACAAAACTCAACAGAAAACTCGTAAACTCCGTTAGTATAAGAAAATAAATCACCACTTTTGGTACTTTTGTGAACTCATTCTTTATTTATATTGGTGTAATATCTACTGTATTCCAACTTATCTATGGTTCATACCCTCCGATACTACTCATAGATTTGTAAAAACATGCAAACAACACATAGAAAGCAGAATCTATCAAAAACAGAACAGTCTGTAGCAATCTTAACTCCCGAATACTTATTTAACTCCAAAAATACAGAAAAATAGGAAGACCAGGATAAAAAGTATATTGATCTACTTTAGTTGGAATTGGTATTTTATCGCTCTCTGGTTAGAAATGATAATTATTTTCATGAGCGTATACTTTCTATTTTTATCAGCAAGATCAAACAACAATCACCCAAGAAGATCCTAAAGGCTTTACTTGGCACAAACACTAATTAAAACATAAAAACACAATCATAACAGAAGCTAGATGAATTATTTATTACTAAACAGGAACAAAAAGCGAAGCACAAAAATAAAATTGGATTGCCTCCCAACAAGTGCTATCGTTTAACGCCCCTAGCTAGGCATGATGATTTCAATGATGCTCACATAAAAGATAAGAATTGAAACAAAATGGGAGCATCATGAAGAATATTACTAGCATATTTATGTCTAACCCACTTCCTATGCATAGGGATTTTGTGAGCAAACAATTTACGGGAACAAGAATCAACTAGCATAGGAAAGCAAAACAAGCATAACTTCAAAACTTTAAGCACATAGAGAGGAAACTTGGTATTATTGCAATTCCTACAAGCATATATTCCTCCCTCATAATAATTTTCAGTAGCATCATGAATGAATTCAAAAATATAACTATCACATAAAGCATTCTTTTCATGAGCCACAAGCATAGAATTTTTATTACTCTCCACATAAGCAAAATTCTTCTCATTCGGAATAGTGGGAGTATCATAAGAAACTCGAATACTATAAATTGTTTCCACATTAAAAGAGTAACGTTCAGGAAAAGGGTAATCATAATCATGACAAGTTTTGTAAATATAATCATCACTACTTTTTATAACATAAGTATCATCACAATAATCATCATAAGTAGCAACTTTGTTCTCATCATAATCAATTGAAACCTCTTCCAAGATAGTGGAATCATTACTAAATAAAGTCATGACCTCTCCAAATCCACTTTTATAATTATCACAATAAGATTCGACATCCTCCGACATAGTGGGATCGTTACTTCCTAAAGTTGACACTCTTCCAAACCCACTTTCATCAATATAATCATCATAAATAGGAGGCATGCTATCATCATAATAAATTTGCTCATCAAAATTTGGGAGACTAAAATATCATCTTTATTGAACATAGCATCCCCAAGCTTGTGGCTTTGCAGAGATATTCAAAGAATTCATACTGACAACATTGCAATCATGCTCATCATCAAAAGATTTAGTGACGAACATTTTAATACATTCTTCTTCTAGCACTTGGGCACACTTTTCCTTTCCATCATTTTAACGAAAGATATTAAAAAGATGAAGCATATGAGGCAACCTCAATTCCATTTTTGTAGTTTTCTTCTATAGACTAAACTAGTGATAAAACAAGAAACAAAAAGATTCGATTGCATGTCTAAAGATATACCTTCAAGCACTCACCTCCCCGGCAACGGCGCCAGAAAAGAGCTTGATGTCTACTACACAACCATCTTCTTGTAGACGTTGTTGGGCCTCAAAGTGCAGAGGTTTGTAGGACAGTAGCAAATTTCCCTCAAGTGGATGACCTAAGGTTTATCAATCTGTGGGAGGCGTAGGATGAAGATGGTCTCTCTCAAACAACCCTGCAACCAAATAGCAAAGAGTCTGTTGTGTCCCCAACACACCCAATACAATGGTAAATTGTATAGGTGCACTAGTTCGGCGAAGAGATGGTGATACAAGTGCAATATGGATGGTAGATATAGATTTTTGTAATCTGAAAATATAAAAACAGCAAGGTAACTAATGATAAAAGTGAGCGTAAATGGTATTTCAATGCTAGGAAACAAGGCCTAGGGTTCATACTTTCACTAGTGCAAGTTCTCTCAACAATAATAACATAATTAGATCATATAACTATCCCTCAACATGCAACAAAGAGTCACTCCAAAGTCACTAATAGCGGAGAACAAACAAGAGATTATTGTAGGGTACGAAACCACCTCAAAGTTATCTTTTCTGATCGATCTATTCAAGAGTCCATACTAGAATAACACCTTAAGACACAAATCAACCAAAACCCTAATGTCACCTAGATTCTCCAATGTCACCTCATGTATCCATGGGTATGATTATATGATATGTATCACACAATCTCAGATTCATCTATTCAACCAACACAAAGAACTTCAAAAAGTGCCCCAAAGTTTCTATAAGAGAGTCAAGACGAAAACACGTTCCAACCCCTATGCATAAGTTCACAAGGTCACGAAACCCGCAAGTTGATCACCAAAACATACATCAAGTAGATCACGTGAATATCCCATTGTCACCACACATAAGCACATGCAAGACATACATCAAGTGTTCTCAAATCCTTAAAGACTCAATCTGATAAGATAACTTCAAAGGGAAAACTCAATTCATCACAAGGAGATAGAGGGGGAGAAACATCATAAGATCCAACTATAATAGCAAATCTCGGGTACATCAAGATCGTGCCAAATCAAGAACACGAGAGAGAGAGAGAGATCAAACACATAGCTACGGGTACATACCCTTAGCCCCGAGGGTGAAGAACTCCCTCCTCATCGTGGAGAGCACCGGGATGATGAAGATGGCCACCGGTGATGGATTTCCCCCTCCGGCAGGGTGCCGGAACGGGTCTAGATTGGTTTTCGGTGGCTACGGAGGCTTGCAGCGGTGGAACTCCTGATGTAGGATTATTTTCGGATGTTTCTATATTTATAGGAATTTTTGGCATCGGGAACAAGTCAGGGGGGTCCCCGAGTCATCCACGAGATAGGGGGACGCGCCCAGGGGGTAGGGCGGGCCCTCCACCCTCATGGACGGCTCGGGACTCTTCTGGCCCAACTCTTTTACTCCGGGGGCTTCTTTTGGTTTATAAAAAATGATCAAAAATTGGCACGTCAATTGGACTCCGTTTGGTATTCCTTTTGTGTAAAACTGAAAAACAAGGAAAAAACAAAAACTGGCACTGGGCTCTCGGTTAATAGGTTAGTCCCGAAAATCATATAAAATAGCATATAAATGCATATCAAACATCCAAGATTGATAATATAATAGCATGGAACAATCAAAAAATATAGACACGTTGGAGACGTATCACCTATTCACCCTCCCCCCTCTCTAGGCGACATCCACGTCTTCTCAAAAAACCAAAAACTGAAAATAGGAAATAAAAGAAAGAGAGAAACTCACCTGAGGCAAATTTGGCCGGTTGTGCAGCCCACTTGGCCCAGTTGTGCAACCCAACCCATTGCCGTTGCTAGCTATCTTTGACCTCTTGCCAGAAGGCATGAAGACATGTTTATGCAGCGCGCGGACATGCACGGGCACCTCATGCTTGCCGTCGATGCTAGAGGCTGGATAGAGATGCCACGCAACCCCCTGAACCTCTCCCTCTCTCCCCATTCCTTGTCCTCCTCTCTCATGCTCGATCTCGAGCTACACCGAGAGGAAACGGAGTGCACCGTCGCCGTTGCCATATCCAACGTCATTGCCTCGCCTCACCACAGTGCTCAAACGAAGCGCATCAATGCCCTCTACCTCTCCACTAAAGAACTCAAGCCTAGGAGCTCTCCATTGCGCCAAACATTGATGTCTTCCTCGTCGGCATACGAATATCGTTGTTGTTGATTCGAGCGCCCCCAAAGCCTCAACGAGCTACCTGAGCTACCTGGCGCAACAGTGGTAGCTTGCCTTCATTTTGCCCCTCTCCTAGACATCGATTACTTTCCCTAGATGTCGTTCCCATATAAGCTGAGAACCACCGCCACAAGAGCTCGTCACCGACGTAGCTCTGGTGACCATTTGGTTACATGCGAGGGTCTACGAGCTTCACAAGAACCCCCTACTTCGCTCTGGCCCCTTTAGCTCACCGAATCCATGAGTTTCCGCAACTGCCGCATGCACCCGAGCACCGCTACCACTGAGCTCGTTGTTTCTGCTGCTAGAGGCCACCCCGACACCCGCTGCTGCCACCATTCGAAGCACCTTGTCATGCTGAACCCAAAGAACCCATCCTTGCTTGTTCTTGCTGCTTGCTCTTGTTTAAACCGGAAAATTGAAGTCCTTCGCATTTGGAGGAGTAAACCTCCAAGGTGGAATACATTTTTCTAATGAAATCACAAAATAGCAAAAAAGTTGGGCAGGAGACCAACACCGCCCCTCCCACTGGGGACAGCTTGGAAGGTCCAGAGCCTAATGAGCCACCTCCGTGCTCTGTTTACGGCGGTGGTTAACGCGATGTGGTAGATTGGTTTAGGCCTAATCATCACCACGTGTCTCTGCCACATGGGACCTATTAGCTTATGTAACCCTGGTTTTATTTACTATTAGGTTTAATCCTAACCACAATGGCCCACTCGTCAGTTTGACCTGGCCACGTCACAAGCGACATGGGCCCACTGTCAATGTCACTAGCTAGCTGTGAGGCGGGTGAGAAAAGTATTCCCTGGAATTTCTAATAAATCAAAAATGATTTTGGAAATTCCAAAAAGAACCTTTAAATTTGAAACTATCATAGAAAATAAACCATAACTCGGATGAAAATAATTTATATATGAAAAATGATTGAAAAATCTAATGAATCTATTTACGCCCTGTTCAAGCATGTTTGAGCAACTTAACACCACTTTTTAGGTAAAACAAGTAAATGTCATTTTAAATAAGTAGTTTTGGAGTTGGAATTGCCTTGTGCTTGTATTCCGCTTCAATTAACTAGGCTAAATGTTGCATTAGGTGAATTCAGTACCTTAACATGCCTTGTCATACATTTGGTTGTGCATTGCATAAATTGAACGGTGTTTCCCTTCTTTGTCGGTGTTTGCTTGTTCTTGGTAGAAGACGATTCTGACGTAGTGATTGTTGAAACTGATGAAGAGCAACACCATCTTTAGAAATGCCATGGAAGTAAACCCCCTTGATAGAAAAATCATGGATGATCTTAGATTTCTGACGACGCCTTGATTTGAGATTGTTGCTCATGCCAATCCCAAACCAGGCTGGTGCGGTCGCTGCCGCAGGGGCCACCTCTCATCTCATCTGGTCATCGACTGGGAGGTCGACTTGCCGCTAGGTGGGCCGCAGTCATATCTCCATTTCTCGTCAATGGCAGTGCACCTTATGAGTCCTCGCTCGTGCCAATATGGGGGCAGGGGTGTTGGACACGACTCATCCAAATCTGGGCTCCATGGTTGGTGGGACACAATTTGGAGCTTGACGGTTGCCACTGCAGGTGGTGGTCGGTGATCGGTAGGTTGGGATTCGCTAATGTCCTTATTTGACCGTGCTCGATGGTCACCATGGGGGTGGGGCTATTCAAGGATGGGAAGGAGCGGCCTTGAGGTCATAGACATCGAGGCAACAACCATGGAAGGTGTGCTACGTGGTAGGCTCTCCGGCGACTAGTGTGGTGGCAGGTGTGCTTCAGCCATGTGGATGGAGAGGCATGATGCGATGGGAGATCCTCGTGAAGTTGTCGTTGGCGGTGACGACCAGGTCTTGAACACGATCTGAAATTCCCATTCCAACATGGTGGGTATGTGACCTGTTTCTGCGACATGGAGGGTGGGTGGGGCCGTGTGAAAATTCTCCACTTTGGAGTCCGCGGTGCCAATGCTTGCGAGTACCATGGTCGTCTTGGGATGCCACCTTGGCTCTCTCCCTCTTCCGACACTCAAGGTGAAAACCTATGTCGACCTTGGCTAACACAATGGCGGCATCGCTTTTTGTGTCTTGGCCCTACTCGGGGTGTCGTTGATGAGTGTGGGTGTCTATCGGCCAAGGTGGTACTTCTTCGTGGCAACTAGCGAACAACGTTTAGTAGTGCACTCTTGTGCTTTTGCTAGCGTTCCCGACTTGTTTGCTTATTTTTTATCATTATCTGAGAATTTCCTTGATAGCATATATCATTTGGCTGTATGTCTTATTTATAGAACTAGAGTATTTCGAAAAAAAGATGCTTGGTTCGAGCAAACAAAATATGCTCTAAGAATTGTCATGCACATGGCGCTAGAGCGCCGGTGGCCTCCTCCCATTGGCCCATGCCCTCCTCTCTGGAGAAATGAAGAAGTCGTACGTCGTGCTGGTACAAAAATGACGCCACATTGCGGCTGTTGAGGGGAAGAGGTGGGTGATTATTCGCATGCGGTTCCTCACTGCTCGACTCTAGTACGGTGTCAACTAAAAAAAACTCTGGTAGGGTGCATCACAGATAAAATAA
Organism: Triticum urartu; assembly: GCF_003073215.2. Taxonomy (NCBI): domain Eukaryota; kingdom Viridiplantae; phylum Streptophyta; class Magnoliopsida; order Poales; family Poaceae; genus Triticum; species Triticum urartu. Next base: position 540,030,409 of record NC_053028.1, read on the forward strand.
CTCTGGCAGTGTGTCATATTTTTTGGAGGGGAAACTTCCAATCTACTCCCTCCATTCCTAAATAGAATCTCTAAATGGTCTTATATTTAGGAACAAAGGGATTATCCACCATCAATCATGATAGTACAACAAATACCAGAAATAATAAAAATTATATCCAGATCCGTAGACCACCTAGCGATGACTACAATCACTGAAGTGAGGTGAAGGCATGTCACCTTCATCGCCCCTCCCTCCCTGGAGTTGCGCAAAACTTCTTGTCGTAGACAGTCGGGAAGTATTCATGCAAAGGCCCTATAGGACCAATGCACCAAGACAACAACCGTTGTTGAAGAGAAGCTCGGATCAGAAGGATAGAACATGTAGATACACGAATACACATGAACAAAGACCAGATCCACATGGATCCACCGAAGAAAAACACCAAGTGAATCCCGTGAGATGCGCCGGAGACAAACCTCCATACGCCCTCTGATGACGCTAGAAGCACCACCGAGACGGGGGCTAGGAGGGAAGAACCTTATTCCATCTTGAAAGAGCCTCTGCCGCCTTGTCTCTCTGGCGAGGACACACACCATAAGAAAACTCAGAAAAGCATCCAAAGACTAAGCCCTTCTACCGGCAAGGTGCTACCTCTTGAGCATGCGTTGGTTTTCCCTTGAAGAGGAAAGGGTGATGCAGCAAAGTAGCGTAAGTTTTTGAGAACCAAGGTATCAATCTAGTAGGAAACTACACACAAATCGCCTAGTACCTGCACAAACAATTAAGAACCTTGCAACCAACACGATAAAGGGGTTGTCAATCCCTTCATAGCAACTTGCAAAAGTGAGATCTGATCAAGATAATAAGATAAATATTTTTGGTATTTTTGTTGTATAGATTGGAAAGTAAAGATTGCAAAATAAATGGCGAAAGAAATTGGCAAGCTGACGGGAGACTAATATGATGTAAAATAGACCCGGGGGCCATAGGTTTCACTAGTGGCTTCTCTCATGATAGCATATATTACGGTGGGTGAACAAATTACTGCCGAGCAATTTATAGAAAAGCGCATAGTTATGAGAATATCTAGGCATGATCATGAACATAGGCATCACATCTGTGTCAAGTAGACCGAAACGATTCTGCATCCAATACAATTACTCCACACATTGACCACTATCCAGCATGCATCTAGAGTATTAAGTTCATAAGAACAGAGTAACGCATTAGGCAAGATGACATGATGTAGAGGGATAAACTCAAGCAATGTGATATAAACCCCATCTTTTTATCCTCGATGGCAAATACAATACGTGCCTTGCTGCCCCTGCTGTCACTCGGAAAGGACCACAAGATTGAACCCGAAGCTAAGCACTTCTCCCATTGCAAGAAAGGTCAATCTAGTAGGCCAAACTAAACCGATAATTCGAAGAGACTTGCAAAGATATCAAATCATGCATATAAGAATTCAGATAAGAACCAAATATTGTTCATAGATAATCTTGATCATAAACCCAAAATTCATCGGATCTCGGCAAACACACCACAAAAAGTATTACATCAAATAGATCTCCAAGAACATCAAGGAGAACTTTGTATTGACAACCAAAGAGAGAGAAGAAGCCATCTAGCTAATAACTATGGACCCGAAGGTCTGTGGTGAACTACTCACACATCATCGGAGAGGCTATGGTGTTGATGTAGAAGCCCTCCGTGATCGAATCCCCCTCTGGCAGATCGCCAGAAAAGGCCCCAAGATGGGATCTCATGGGTACAGAAGGTTGCAGCGGTGGAAAAGTGGTTTCGTGGCTCCCCTGGATGTTTTCAGGGGATAAGAGTATATATAGGCGAAAGAAGTAGGTCGGTGGAGCTACGAGGGGCCCACGAGGGTGGGGGAGCGCCTACCCCCCTGGCACGCGCTGCTGCCTCGTGGCCGCCTCATTGCGTCTCTGACTCCACTCCAAGTCTCCTAGATGACGTTTGTTCCAAGAAAGATCCTCGCGAAGGTTTCGTTCCGTTTGATATTCCTTTTCTGTGAAACACTGAAATAGGCAAAAAACCAACAATTTGCACTGGGCCTTCGGTTAATTGGTTAGTTCCAAAAATAATATAAAAGTGCATATTAAAGCCCATTAAACATTCAAAACAGATAATATAATAGCATGGAACAATCAAAAATTATAAATATGTTGGAGACGTATCACAAGGGCCGAGATCCACCATGCCTCCATGGTCCTAAGGCCACAACAGACGAGGTGGACTGGCGCCGGCGCGGGCGGGAGGCAGGAAGCAGGAGGAACCCTAATGGCGGCTGGGTACAACTAAGCTAACCAAGATAGAAGAACATGTGTGGATTACCATATAGTTACACACAGGTACATGATATGTCTCCAGCGTATCTATAATTTTTTATTGTTCCATGCTATTATATTATCTATTTTGGATGTTTTATATGCATTAATATGCTATTTTGTATTATTTTGGGGACTAACTTATTAACCCAGAGCCCTGTGCCGGTTTCTGTTTTTTTTCCTTTTTTTGAGTTTTACAGAAAAGGAATATCAAACGAAGTCCAAACGGAATAAAACTTTAGGATGATTTTTCTTGGACCAGAAGACACCTACATGACTTGGAGAGAGGGCCAAAAGAGTCCAGAGGAGGCTACAAGCCTCTAGGGCGCGCCCTGAGGGCTTGTGGGCCCTCGGTTCTCCTCCAACCCTAATTCCACCTCCATATATTCTCAAATATTCCCCCAACATTAGAAGCATCCACGAATATACTTTTCTGCTGCCGCCAGCCTCTGTTTCCATGAGATCCCATCTTGGGGCCTTTTTCGGCACCCTGTCGGAGGGAGATTCGGTCACGGAGGGCCTCTACATCAACCTTGCTGCCCTTCTGATGAAGCGTGAGTAGTTTACTACAGACCTACGGGTCCATAGATAGTAGCTAGATGGCTTCTTGTCTCTCTTTGATCTTCAATACAATGTTCTCCTTGATGTTCTTGGAGATCTATCCGATGTAATATTCTTTTGCAGTGTGTTTGTCGAGATCCGATGAATTGTGGATTTATGATCAGATTATTTATGAATATCATTTGAGTCTTCTATGAACTCTTTTATGCATGATTAATATATCTTTGTATTTCTCTTCGAATTATCAGTTTGGGTTGGCCAACTAGATTGGTTTTTCTTGCAATGGGAGAGGTGCTTAGTTTTGGGTTCAATCTTGCGGTGTCCTCACCTAGTGACAGAAGGGGTAGCGAGGCACGCATTGTATTATTGCAATCAAGGATAAAATGATGGGGTTTATATCATATTGCCTGAGTTTATCCCTCTACATCATGTCATCTTACTTAAAGCGTTGCGCTGTTCTTATGAACTTATTTCTCTAGATGCACGCAGGAGTCGGTCAATGTGTAGAGTAATAGTAGTAGATGCAGAATCGTTTCGGTCTACTTGTCACGGACGTGATGCCTATATGCATGATCATTTCCTTAGATATCGTCATAACTATGGGCTTTTCTATCAATTGCTCGACAGTAATTTGTTTACCCACCATATGTTTTCTTTCAAGAGAGAAGCCTCTAGTGAAACCTATTGCCCCAGGTCTATTTTCCATCATATATTTTCAGATCTATAAACCAAAAAACCCAAAAATACCTTGCTAAAATTTATTTATATTTACTTTAGTTTGCCTTTTTATTTATCTTTTATACTTATCTCTATCAGATCTCACTCTTGTTCGTGACCGTGAAGGGATTGACAACACCTTTTTCGCGTTGTGTGCAAGTGTTTGTTAGTTTGTGCAGGTGCATATATTGGGGACTTGCCTGTGCCTCATACTAGATTGATACCTTGGTTCTTAACTGAGGGATATACTTATTTATACTTTGTTGCATCACCCTTTCCTCTTCAAGGGCAAAATCAACGCAAGCTCAAGAAGTAGCAGGAAGAATTCCTGGCACAGTTGCCGGGGAGGTTCTACTTCAAGCCTACCAAGTACCCATCATAAACTCTCATATCTTGCACTTACATAATTTTCCATGTGCCTCTCGGTTTCCTCTCCCCCACTTCTAAAATGTTTTCAGAAAAATACAAAAATATTTTTGTTTTTATTCGCCCTTCTTTAGTTCATCTTTTCATTTGCTTGTGTGCTAGATTGCTTGCTTTGTCACGATGTCTCAAGAAAATACCAAGTTCTTTGACTTTTACAACACTAATAATAATGATTTTATTAGTACTCCAATTGCTCCCACCACTTGTGTGGAATCTTATGAAATTAATGCCCCTTTATTGAATCTTGTTATGAAAGAACAATTTTCCGATAGTCCTAATGAAGATGCTGCATCCCATCTAAGTACTTTCGTTGAGTTATGTGATATGCAAAAGAAAAAAGATGTGGATAATGATATTGTTAAATTGAAGCTATTTCCGTTCTCACTACAAGATCGTGCTAAAACTTGGTTTTCATCTTTGCCTAAAAATAGTATTGATTCATGGAATAAGTGTAAAGATGATGTTATTTCCAAGTATTTTCCTCCTGCTAAGATCATCTCCCTTAGGAACGATATAATGAATTTTAAGAAACTTGATCATGAACATGTTGCGTGATACGTCTCCAACGTATCTATAATTTATGAAGTACTCACGCCATGTTTACAACACTTTTATATGGTTTTGGTATGATTTGATTAGAACGAACCCGGACTAATGTGTTTTCAGCAGAACTACCATCGTGTCGTTTTTGTGCAGAAATAAAAGTTCTAGGAATGGGCTGAAAATTTATGATGATTTTTTATGGACCAAAAGAGATCCCCGAGGCATCGGAGTTGGGCCATAAAAGTCCCGAGGCGACGGCAAGGTAGGGGGCACACCCTACCCCCCGGGAGGGTGCTCCTTTCTTGTCACTGCCTCGTGGACCCCCTTGACATGAGACCGACGCCAAAAATTCCTAAATACCAAAACCCCCCAAAAGAAACCTAGATCGGAAGTTCCGCCTCCGCAAGCCTCCTTAGCCACAAAAAATCAATCTAGGCTCTCTCTGGCAGGCCATCGTCACCGGAGGCCATGGAGGAGGAAGCCAGAAGGGGCCATCATCACCATGGAGGCCAAAGACCAGAGGGAGAACCTCTACCCATCTAGGGGGAGGCCATGGAGGAGGAAGCACAAGGGGGAGACCCTCTCCCTCTCTCTCTCTCTCTCTCGATGGCGCCGGAGTGCCATCGGGGGAACCATCGCCGTGGTGATCGTCTTCATCAACATCACCATCTTCATCACCTTCCTCATCTCCTTTACGCGGCCCACTCTCTCACACCCCGCTATAATCCCCTACTTGAAGATGGTGCTTTATGCCACATATTGTGATCCAATGATGTGTTTCCGTCCTATGATGTTTTGAGTAGATTTCTTTTGCCTTTTGGGTTGATTGATGGTCTAGATTGGTTTGAGTTGTATGTTTTATTTTGGTGTTGTCCTATGGTGCCTTCCATGCCGCACACACGTGAAGGATTCCCACTGTAGGGTGTTGCAATATGTTCATGATTTGCTTATAGTGGGTTGCCAGAGTGACATACGATTAAACGCGAGTAAGGGGGTTGTTGCGTATGGGATAAAGGGGACTTGATACTTTAATGCTATGGTTGGGTTTTACCTTAATGATCTTTAGTAGTTGCGGATGCTTGCTAGAGTTCTAGTCATAAGTGCATATGATCCAAGTAGAGAAAGTATGTTAGCTTACGCCTCTTCCCATATGAAATTGCAATAATGATTACCGATCTTGTTAACAATTGCCTAGGACAATTCCGCACACCAACCCATCATTATTCCACACTCGCTATTTGTAATATATTATAATATATATTCTAACTTTATGTTAACAACACCTATTTTTATATTTTAGCTCTCCGATATCATGCAAAGTTATCCTCTCCATACCCACAATGTAGTTTATTTCTCGTTTTTAGATGGAAGCAAACGTTCGGTGTACGTAGAGTCGTATCAGTGGCAAATATGACTTGAGAGAATATTTATGTTACCTTTAGCTCCTTGTGGGTTCGACACTCCATACTTATCGTTTCCACCTTTGGAAATTGCTATGATGATTCCTTGCACTTGGGTATTACCATTGCACAATCTTGGGAGAGAATGAAATTGATGGTAAGAAATTGCCCTACTCATGGTTTAAGTTTATGGATGATCATACAAATTTTTTATGCCAGATTGAATTTTGCATCTAGAAATCTTTTAGATTCCGCCGCGGGAGGTACTTTTATGGAAATCACATTAGGATAAGCTACTAAACTCCTAAATAATATTATGGAAAATTACTCTCAATGGCATACCGGAAGATCTTCTACTAGTAAAAAAGTGCATGCGATTGAAGAAAATTAATACTTTGAGTGGAAAGATGGATGAACTTATGAAATTGATTTCTAGTGAGAGTGCTCATATTGGTCCTAATGATAAGCCTTTGTCTACTTCAATTGAGAAAAATAATAAATCTATGGATGTGAATTTTGTTGCTAGGAACAATTTTGGTAATAACGCATATGGAGGTTTTCAACCCTAGGCCGTTTCCTAGTAATTCTTCTAATAATTATGGTAATTCCTACAATAATTCTTATGGAAATTATAATAAAATACCTACTGATCTTGAGAATAATATTAATTATTTCATTAATTCTCATAAGATTTTCAATGCTATGGTTGAAGAAAAATTGCTTAAGATTGATGATTTGGCTAGGAACGTTGATAGAATTTCTCATCAGATTGATTCTTTTAAGATTAGATCTATGCCACCCAATATTGATATAAATGACTATCTAAAGGCTATTAAAATTTCTATGGATGAATGTAAAGAAAGAACCGCTAGGATGCGTGCTAAGCGAGATTGGTTTGTAAAAGCATGTTCTTCTATTTCTTGTGATAATAATGATGAAGATCTTAAAGTGATTGGTGTGACTCCTATTGAATATTTGTTTGCTACTATAAATCTTGATAAAGATGGGACTGGATATGAGTCAATTTTAGCTAGAAGGCGTCCCAATAATTTGGAGTTTAAAGATCTTAATGAAAAAAATGATAAAAGTGGGATTGGAGAGGTCAAAACTTTAAGTAGCGATGAACCCACTCTTTTGGATTTCAAGGACTTTAATTACGATAATTGTTCTTTGATAGATTGTATTTCCTTGTTGCAATCCATGCTTAATTCACTTCATGCTTATAATCAAAATAAAGCTTTTACTAAACATATTGTTGATGCTATGATGAAATCTTTTGAAGAAAAACTTGATTTTGAAGTTTCTATCCCTAGAAAGCTTTGTGATGAGTGGGAACCTACTATTAAGATTAAAATTAAAGAATCTAAGTGCAATACTTTGTGTGATTTGGGTGCTAGCATTTCCATGATTCCAAAAACTTTATGTGATCTGCTAGGTTTCCATAAATTTGATGATTGTTCTTTGAACCTATGGGAAGGATTAATGATGTTCTTATTGTTTCAAATAGAATCCCGTAGATTTCATTGTTCTTGATATAGATTGCAATCCTACATGTCCTATTATTCTTCATAGACCTTTCCTTAGAACGATTGGTGCAATTATTGATATGAAAGAAGGAAACATTAGATTTCAATTTCGGTTAAGGAAGGGCATGGAACACTTTCCTAGAACTAAAATCAAGTCTCCATATGAATATATTATGAGAGCTACCTATGGGTTGCATACCAAAGATGACTATACCTAGATCAATGTTTTTGTGCCTAGCTAAGGGCGTTAAACAATAGCGCTTGTTGGGAGGCTACCCAATTTTATTTTTGTTCTTGCTTTTTTGGTCCTGTTTTGCAATAAATAATTCATCTAGCCTCTGGTTAGATATGTTTTTGTGTTTTAATTAGTGTTTGTGCCAAGTAAGACCTTTGGGATAGCTTACGGTGATAGTTGATTTGATCTTGCTGAAAACAAAAACTTTTACACTAGGGAAAACAATTATCATTTTTAGCAGAAGCGTGATAAAATACTAATTCATTTTGCAGAAGATTAAGACACAAATTGCCTCTGGTGTCCTAATTTTCCAGAATTTTTGGAGTTACATAAGTATTCGAGAGTTACAGATTACTACAGACTGTTCTCATTTTAACAGATTCTGTTTTCTTTGTGTTGTTTGCTTATTTTGATGAATCTGTGGGTAGTATCGGGGGATATGAACCATGGAGAAGTTGGAATAGAGTAGATATTACACCAACATAAATAAGGAATGAGTTCACAACAGTACCATAAGTGGTGATTTATTTTCTTATACTAACGAATCTCATGAGATTTTCTGTTGAGATTTGTGTTGTGAAGTTTTCAAGTTTTGGGTAAAGATTTGATGGACTATGGAATAAGGAGTGGCAAAAGCCTAAGCTTGGTGATGCCCAAGGCACCCCAAGGTAATATTCAAGGAAAACTACGAGCCTAAGATTGGGGATGCCCCGGAAGGCATCCCCTCTTTCATCTTCATCTATCAATAACTTTACTTGAGGCTATATTTTTATTCACCACATGATATGTGTTTTGCTTGGAGCGTCTTGTATGATATGAGTCTTTGCTTCTTATTTTGCCACAATCATCCTTTCTGTACACACCTTTTTAGAGGGACACACATGAATCGTGATTTATTAGAATACTCTATGCGCTTCACTTATATCTTTTGAGCTAGGCAATTTTGCTCTAGTACTTCACTTATATATTTTTAGAGGACGGTGGTGATTTTATTTTATAGAAATTGTTGAACTCTCATGCTTCACTTATATTGTTTTGAGAGTCTCTTTAAAAAGCATGGTAATTTTCTTTGGTTATGAATTTAGTCCTAATATGATAGGTACCCAAGAGGGATATAATAAAAACTTTTATATAAAGTGCATTGAATACTAGGAGAAGTTTGATTCCTTATGATTGTTTTGAGATATATAGATGGTGATATTAGAGTCATCCTAGTGAGTAATTGTGGATTGTAGAAATACTTGTGTTAAAGTTTGTGATTACTGTAGCATGCACGTATGGTGAACAGTTATGTGATGAAGTCGGAGCATGATTTATTTATTGATTGTCTTCCTTATGAGTGGCGGTCGGAGACGAGCGGTAGTCTTTTCCTACCAATCTATCCCGCTAGGACCATGTGCGTAGTACTTTGTTTCGATGACTAATAGATTTTTTCAATAAGTATGTCAGTTCTTTATGACTAATGTTGAGTCCATAGATTATACGCACTCTCACCCTTCCACCATTGCTAGCCTCTCTAATACCACGCAACCTTCGCCGCTGCATTAAACCCACCATATACCTTCCTCAAAACAGCCACCATACCTACCTATTATGGCATTTCCATAGCCATTCCGAGGTATATTGCCAGGCAACTTCCACTGTTCCTGTAGGATCGAAAGTATGTCTAGAGGGGGGTGATTAGACTACTTGACCAAATAAAAATCTAGCATTTTCCCAATTTTAAGTCTCGGCAGATTTTAACAACTTAGCACAAGTCAAGTAATCAACCTACACATGCAATTCTAAGAATATAGCAGCGGAATGTAAAACAATTGCATATGAAGGTAAAGGGAAGAGTTTGGAGGGAGCGAACGCAATGTAGACACGGAGATTTTTGGCGTGGTTCCGATAGGTGGTGCTATCATACATCCACGTTGATGGAGACTTCAACCCACGAAGGGTAACGGTTGCGCGAGTCCACGAAAGGCTCCACCCACGAAGGGTCCATGAAGAAGCAACCTTGTCTATCCCACCATGGCCATCGCCCACGAAGGACTTGCCTCACTAGGGTAGATCTTCACGAAGTAGGCGATCTCCTTGCCCGTACAAACTCCTTGTTTCAACTCCACAATCTTGACGGAGGATCCCAGGGGACACCTAACCAATCTAGGAGACACCACTCTCCAAAAGGTAATAGATGGTGTGTTGATGATGAACTCCTTGCTCTTGTGCTCAAATTATAGTCTCCCCAACACTCAGCTCTCTCTCATAGGATTGGATTTGGTGGAAAGAGGGTTTGAGTGGAAAGCAACTTGCGGAAGGCTAGAGATCAACATTTATATGGTTGGAATGGAATATCTTGACCTCAACACAAGTGTAGGTGGTTCTCTCTCAGAAAATGTATGTTGGAAGTGTAGGCATGTTCTGATGGCTCTCTCCTAGAATGAAGAGTGGGTGGAGGGGTATATATAGCCTCCACACAAAATATAACCGTTACACACAAATCACCAAACTCGGTGGGACCGAACCATGAAACTCGGTCAGACCGATTTAGTTCAAAATGTGAACGTTAGGATTTTCGATGGGACTGACATGTCAACTTGGTGGGACCGATTCCATTAGGGTTAGGGCATAACGTAATATCGGTGATACCGATTACACAAACTCGGTGGGACTGATTTTGGTAGTAGGCAAACACAGAGTTGGTCAGGGAAACTCGGTGGGACCAATTCGCTCATCTCGGTGATACGTCCATTTTGCATCATGCTTTTATATTGATATTTATTGCATTATGGGTTGTTATTACACATTATGTCACAATACTTATGCCTATTCTTTCTTATTTTACAAGGTTTACATAAAGAGGGAGAATGCCGGCAGCTGGGATTCTGGGCTGGAAAAGGAGCAAATATTAGAGACCTATTCTGCACAGCTCCAAAAGTCCCGAAACTTCACGGAAGACGTTTTCAGAATATATAAAAAATACTGAGCGCAAGAAGTTCACCAGGGGGCCACACCCTACCCACGAGGGTGGGGGGCGCGCCCTACCCCCCTGGGCGCGCCCCCTACCTCGTGGGCCCCCTGGTGGCCCTCCGATGGCCATCTTCTTCTATATGGAGTCTTTCAATGAGGAAAAATCATAAGCCATCTTCTCGGACGAAACTCCGCCACCACGAGGCGGAACCTTGGCGGATCCAATCTAGGGCTCCGGCAGAGCTGTTCTGCCGGGGAAACTTCCCTCCGGGAGGGGGAAATCATTGCCATCGTCATCACCAACGCTCCTCTCATCGGGAGAGGGCAATCTCCATCAACATCTTCACCAGCACCATCTCCTCTCAAAACCCTAGTTCATCTCTTGTATGCAACTCTTGTCTCCAAGTCCCGGATTGGTACTAGTAGGTTTCTAGTAGTGTTAATTACTCCTTGTAGTTGATGCTAGTTGGTTTATTTGGTGGAAGATCATATGTTCAGATCCTATATGCATATTAATACCCCTCTGATTATGAACATGATTATGCTTTGTGAGTAGTTACGTTTGTTCCTGAGGACATGGGAGAAGTCTTGCTATTATTAGTCATGTGAATTTGGTATTCGTTCGATATTTTGATGAGAAGTATGTTGTCTCTCCTCTAGTGTTGTTATGTGAACATTGACTACATGACACTTCACCATTATTTGGGCCTAGAGGAAGGCATTGGGAAGTGATAAGTAGATGATGGGTTGCTAGAGTGACAGAAGCTTAAACCCTAGTTTCTGCGTTGCTTTGTAAGGGGTTGATTTGGATCCATATGTTTCATGCTATGGTTAGGTTTACCTTAATACTTTTGTTGTAGTTGCAGATGCTTGCAATAGAGGCTAATCATACGTGGGATGCTTGTCCAAGTAAGGACAGTGCCCAAGCACCGGTCCACTCACATACCAAATTATCAAAGTACCGAACACGAATCATATGAACGTGATGAAAACTAGCTTGACGATATTCCCATGTGTCCTCGGGAGCGCTTTTCTCTATATAAGAGTTTTTCCAGGCTTGTCCTTTGCTAAAAAAAGGATTGGGCTACCTTGCTGCACTTTATTTACTTTTGTTACTTGTTGCTCGTTACAAATTATCCTATCACAAAACTATCTGTTACCTATTATTTCAGTGCTTGCAGAGAATACCTTGCTGGAAACCGCTTATCATTTCCTTATGCTCCTCGTTGGGTTCGAAACTCTTACTTATCGAAAGGACTACGATAGATCCCCTATACTTGTGGGTCATCAAGGATCTTTTCTGGCGCCGTTGCCGGGGATTGAAGCGCCTTTGGTAGGTGGAATTTGGTAAGGAAAAATTTATATAATGTGCTGAAATTTACTGTCACTTGTTACTATGGAAAGTAATCCTCTGAGGGGCTTGTTCGGGGTATCTTCACCCCGACCAGTAGAGCAAAGAGTTGCTCCTCAACCTACTGAACCTACTGAAAATGAAAATGTCTGCTTTGAAATCCCTTCGGGTATGATAGAAAAACTGCTAGCTAATCCTTTTGAAGGAGACGGAACAACGCATCATGATGAGCACCTAATATATGTGGATGAAGTTTGTGGACTATTTAAGCTTGCAGGTGTACCCGGAGATGTTATTAAGAAGAAGGTCTTCCCTTTATCTTTGAAGTAAGATGCATTGACATGGTATAGGCTATGTGATGATACGGGGTCATGGAACGACAAACGATTGAAATTCGAATTTCATCAGAAGTTTTATCATATGCATCTTATTCATCGTGATCGCAATTATATATATAATTTTTGGCCTCGCGAAGGAGAAAGCATCCCTCAAGCTTGGGGGAGGCTTAAATCAATGTTATATTCATGCCCCAATCATGAGCTCTCAAGAGAAATGATTATTCAAAATTTATATGCTCGGCTTTCTGATAACAATCGCACCATGCTCGATACTTCTTATGCTGGCTCTTTTATGACGAAGACTATTGAATTCAAATGGGATTTATTGGAAAGAATTAAATGCAACTCTGAAGATTGGGACCTCGACGAAGGTAAGGAGTCAGGTATGACACTTAAGTTTGATTGTGTTAAATCTTTTATGGATACCGATGTTTTCCGTAAATTTAGCACTAAATATGGACTTGACTCTGAGATAGTAGCTTCTTTCTGTGAATCTTTTGCTACTTATGTTGATCTCCCCAAGGAGAAGTGGTTTAAATATCATCCTCCCATAGAAGTAAAGGTAGCTGCACCTATTAAAGTTGAAGAAAAGACTATCACTTATAATGATCCTATTGTTCCTACTTCTTATGTCGAGAAACCACCTTTCCCTGCTAGGATAAAGGATCATGCTAAAGCTTCAACTGTGGTTCGTAAAAGCAATATTAGAACACATACACCTCCTGAGCAAGTTAAAGTTGAACCTAATATTTCTATTGTTAAAGATCTCTTGGCTGATAATATTGATGGGCATGTTATTTATTTCTGTGACGAAACTACTAGAATTGCTAAACCTTGTGCTAGAGATAAACCTAGACCAGTGGTAGGCATGCCTGTTATTTCTGTTAAAATAGGAGATCATTGTTATCATGGCTTATGTGATATGGGTGCCAGTGCTAGTGCAATACCTATTGACCTATATAGAGAAATTATGCATGATATTGCACCTGTTGAGTTAGAAGATATTGATGTCATAATTAAACTTGCCAATAGAGATACTATTTCACCAATGGGAATTGTTAGAGATGTTGAAGTCTTGTGTGGGAAAACTAAATATCCTGCTGATTTTCTTGTTCTTGGTTCCCCACAAGATAGCTTTTGTCCCATTACATTTGGTAGACCCTTCTTAAACACTGTTAATGCTACGATAGATTGCAAAAAGGATGTTGTTACTATCGGTTTAGATGATATGTCTCATGAATTTAATTTCTCTAAATTTAGTAGACAACACCATGAAGAAGAATTACCTAGTAAGGATGAAATTATTGGTCTTGCTTCTATTGTCGTACCTCCTAGTGATCCTTTAGAACAATATTTGCTAGACCATGAAAATGATATGTTTATGAATGAAAGAAGGGAAATAGATGAAGTATTCTTTAAACAGGAACCTATTCTGAAACACAATTTGCCTGTTGAAATCCTAGGGGATCCTCCTCCACCCAAGGGTGATCCTGTGTTTGAGCTTAAACCGTTGCCTGATACTCTTAAATATGCTTATCTTGTTGAGAAAAAGATATATCATGTTATTATTAGTGCTAAACTTTCAGAGCATGAGGAAGCGAGATTATTGAAAACTCTAAAGAAGCACCGTGCTGCTATTGGGTATACTCTTGATGATCTTAAGGGCATTAGTCCCACTCTATGTCAACATAAAATAAATTTGGAAGAAGCTGCTAAATCAGTTCGTGATCATCAACGACGGCTGAATCCTAAAATGAAAGAAGTGGTAAGAAAGGAAATACTAAAGCTCCTTGAGGCAGGTATAATCTATCCCGTTGCTGATAGTCAGTGGGTAAGTCATGTCCATTGTGTCCCTAAGAAGGGAGGTATTACTGTCGTTCCTAATGATAAAGATGAATTGATTCCTCGAAGAATTATTACAGGTTATAGGATGGTAATTGATTTCCGCAAATTAAATAACGCCACTAAAAAGGATCATTTCCCGTTACCTTTTATCGATCAAATGCTAGAAAGATTATCCAAACGTACACATTTTTGCTTTCTAGATGGTTATTCTGGTTTCTCTCAAATACCTGTGTCAGCCAAGGATCAATCAAAGACTACTTTTACTTGCCCTTTTGGTACTTTTGCTTATAGACGTATGCCTTTTGGTTTATGTAATGCACCTGCTACCTTTCAAAGATGCGTGATGGCTATATTCTCTGACTTTTGTGAAAAGATTTGTGAGGTTTTCATGGACGATTTCTCTGTCTATGGATCTTCTTTTGATGATTGCTTGAGCAACCTTGATTGAGTTTTGCAGAGATGTGAAGAAACTAATCTTGTCTTGAATTGGGAAAAGTGCCACTTTATGGTTAATGAAGGTATTGTCTTGGGGGATAAAGTTTCTGAAATAGGTATTGAAGTTGATAAAGCCAAAGTTGATGCTATTGAAAAGATGCCATGCCCCAAGGACATCAAAGGTATAAGAAGTTTCCTGGTCACGCCGGATTTTATAGGAGGTTCATTAAGGACTTCTCAAAAAATTCTCGGCCTCTGACTAATTTATTACAAAAAGATATACCATTTGTCTTTGATGATGATTGTCTAGAAGCATTTGAAATACTTAAGAAAGCATTGATCTCAGCACCTATTGTTCAGCCACCTGATTGGAATTTACCCTTTGAAATTATGTGTGATGCTAGTGATTATGTTGTAGGTGTTGTTCTAGGGCAAAGAGTTGATAAGAAATTAAACGTTATTCATTATGCTAGTAAAACCCTAGACAATCCTCAAAGAAATTATGCTACTACTGAAAAAGAATTCTTAGCAATTGTATTTTCTTGTGATAAGTTCAGACCTTATATTGTTGATTCTAAAGTAACTATTCAAACTGATCATGCTACTATTAAATATCTTATGGAAAAGAAAGATGCTAAACATAGACTTATTAGATGGGTTCTCTTGCTACAAGAATTTAATTTACATATTGTTGATAGAAAGGGAGCTGAGAACCCCGTTGTAGACAACTTGTCTAGGTTAGAAAATGTGCTTGATGACCCACTACCTATTGATGATAGCTTTCCTGATGAGCAATTAAATTTCATAAATGCTTCTCATACTGCTCCAAGGTATGCTGATTATGCTAATTACATTGTTGCCAAATTCATACCACCTAGTTTCACATACCAACAAAAGAAAAGTTCTTCTATGATTTGAGGCATTACTTTTGGGATGACCCACATCTTTATAAAGAAGGAGTAGATGGTGCTATTAGACGTTGTGTACCTGAGCATGAACAGGAACAGATCCTATGCAAGTGTCACTCCGAAGCTTCTGGAGGACACCATGCTAGAGATACAACTGCACATAAGGTATTGCAATCTGGTTTTTATTGGCATACTCTCTTCAAGGATGCCCGTAAGTTTGTCTTATCTTGTGATGAATGTCAAAGAATTGGTAATATTAGTAGACGTTAATAAATGCCTATGAACTATTCACTCGTTAGTGAACCATTTGATGTTTGGGGCTTTGACTATATGGGGCCATTTCCTGCCTCTAATGGATATACACATATTTTGGTTGTTGTTGATTACGTTACTAAGTGGGTAGAAGCTATTCCAACTAGTAGTGCTGATCATAACACTTCTATTAAAATGCTTAAAGAAGTTACTTTTCCAAGATTTGGAGTCCCTAGATATTTAATGACTGATGGTGGTTCACATTTTATTCATGGTGCTTTCCGTAAAATGCTTGCTAAGTATGATGTTAATCATAGAATTGCATCTCCTTATCACCCTCAGTCTAGTGGTCAAGTAGAAGTGAGTAATAGAGAGCTCAAATTAATTTTGCAAAAGACTGTCAATAGGTCTAGAAAGAGTTGGTCCAAGAAACTTGATGATGCATGATGGGCCTATAGAATTGCATATAAAAATCCTATGGGTATGTCTCGGTATAAAATGGTTTATGGAAAAGCATGTCACTTACCTCTCGAACTAGAACATAATGCTTATTGGGCTATTAAAGAGCTCATCTATGATTTCAAACTTGCCGGTGAGAAGAGGTTATTTGACATTAGCTCACTTGATGAATGGAGAACCCAAGCCTACGAAAATACCAAGTTGTTTAAATAAAAAGTTAAAAGATGGCATGACAAAAGAATACAAAAGCGTGAGTTTAATGTAGGTGATTATGTATTGCTATACAACTCTCGTTTAAGATTTTTTGCAGGAAAACTTCTCTCTAAACGGGAAGGTCCTTACGTTATCGAGGAGGTCTATCGTTTCGGTGCCATAAAAATCAACAATTTCGAAGGCACAAATCCGAATGTGGTGAACGGTCAAAGAATTAAACATTATATCTCAGGTAATCCTATAAATGTTGAAACCAATGTTATTGAAACCGTAACCCCGGAGGAATACATAAGGGGCACTTTCCGGAACGTTTCAGACTCTGAAAAGGAATAGGTATGTGGTACGGTAAGTAAACCGACTCCAAAAACAGTTTTTATGGCAACATTTCTCCGTTTTGGAATTTTTAGAAAAATAGAAAAATAAGAAGCAGTCCAGGAAGGACACAAGGCCTCCACGAGGGTGGAGGGCGCTCCCTACCCCCTAGGCGCGCCCCCCTACCTCGTGGGCACCTCGTGTGCTCTCCGGACTCTGTTTTCGTACACGGCACGTATTTTGGTCGGTAAAAATTCATTATATAACCTCCCGAAGGTTTTGTCCACCGTATCACGCAAAAATCCTCTGTTCTTGTTTCGAGCTGTTTTCTGCCAGGGTTGTCAACACCAAGCATCATGTCGTCTCCATCCTCCTCCAACAATGAGGGCAATGATGCTTGGCTAATGAAGATAGAGCTGAAGAGAGAAGAACCCATGGAGATCAGCAAGGATGAAGGGACCAAGAAGGCTACGGAGGACCAAGTTCCGGCAACAGAAGACATCCTTCAACTTGATCACAATCTTCTTACCCCAACTGAGATCGAAGCTTTCAAGATGATTGAGTTAGCTCTTATACAAAATAAGTATCTCACACATGAAAATATTTTGTTGAAGGAGCATATCTTCGCACTCAAAGGCATTATCCGCAAGTTAGAAGACCTCCTACGCTCGATGTGTGACTATCCATCATCAACAACTCCACCTTATTCACCAACAAAGAAAAACTGAGCATCGGGTATGTGCACTCCCCTTGGCAACTGCCAAGGTTGGGGGAGTGCCCCGGTATCGTATCACCATCACTTTTATCTTTACCGTTTTTCCTAGTTCGATCCTTTTGGTAATATCGTGATCTAGTAGAATAAAAGTTCTTAGTATGATCTAGTTGTGAGTTTTGCTTTATGATCCTTCTATGTAATCGAGTCCATGAGCTATATAATATAGATTAGTGTTGAGTCAAGGGCTTGATTATTTTGCCATGATCCTAAGTTAATAAAATAAAAGAGAAAGAAATAAAAAGAAACAAAGAGATCATATGGATCTTATGGAGAGTAATGAGCTCACATAGAAAAAGGTATGATGAATAAAAGTTGTTGAAAGTTGACAAACATAGTTTTGGTCATTGTTGTAATTAATAGGAAGTAATAAAGAAAGAGAGGTCTTCACATATAAATATACTATCTTGGACATCTTTTATGATTGTGAGCACTCATTAAAATATGACATGCTAAAGAGTTGACGTTGGACAAGGAAGACAACGTAATGGGTTATGTTTTCTTACATCTAAGATAAATTATATTGTCTTGGATCATCCAACATGATTGAGCTTGCCTTTCCCCCTCATGCTAGCAAAATCCTTTGCACCAAGTAGAGATACTACTTGTGCTTCCAAACACCCTTAAACCAGTTTTGCCATGAGAGTCCACCATATCTACCTATGGATTGAGTAAGATCCTTCAAATAAGTTGTCATCGGTGCAAGCAATAAAAAATTTCTCTCTAAATATGTATGATTGATTGGTGTGGAGGAAATAAGCTTTATACGATCGTGTGATATGGAAGAAATAAAAGCGACAGACTGCATAATAAAGGTCCATATCACAAGTGGCAATATAAAGTGACGTTCTTTCGCATTAAGATTTTGTGCATCCAACCATAAAGGTGCATGACAACCTCTGCATCCCTCTGCAAAGGGCCTATCTTTTACCTTTATCTCCAACCTTACATAAGATTCATGGTGATCTTCACCCTTCCTTTTTTACATTTTATCTTTTGGCAAGCACAACATGTTGGAAGGATCCTGGTATATATGGCTAATTGGATGTGAGATTTCATGAACTATTATTGTTGACATTACCCTTGAGGTAAAACGTTGGGAGGCAAAACTATAAGCCCTTATCTTTCTCTGTGTCCGATTAAAATTCCATACCCATAAGTATTGTGTGAGTGTTAGCAATGGTGAAAGACTAAATGATAGTTGAGTATGTGGACTTGCTGAAAAGCTCTTATATTGACTCTTTCCTATGTTATGATAAATTGCAATTGCTTCCATGACTGAGATTATAGTTTGTTAGTTTTCAATGAAGTTATGATTCATACCTGAAATTGTGATTGAATTGTTACTCTAGCATAAGAGATCATATGACAAGAATTATATAAGTTGTTGTTCTAAGAATGATCATCATGCCCTCATGTCCGTATTTTATTTTTATCGACACCTCTATCTCTAAACATGTGGACATGTTTTTCGATTTTGGCTTTCGCTTGAGGACAAGCGAGGTCTAAGCTTGGGGGAGTTGATACGTCCATTTTGCATCATGCTTTTATATCGATATTTATTGCATTATGGGCTGTTATTACACATTATGTCACAATACTTATGCCTATTCTTTCTTATTTTACAAGGTTTACATAAAGAGGGAGAATGTCGGCAGCTGGGATTCTGGGCTGGAAAAGGAGCAAATATTAGACACCTATTCTACATAGCTCCAAAAGTCCTGAAACTTCACGGAAGACATTTCAGAATATATAAAAAATACTGAGCGCAAGAATTTCACCAGGGGGAAGACCCTGCCCACGAGGGTGGGGGGCGCGCCCTACCCCCATTGGCACGCCCCCTACCTCGTGGGCCCCCTGGTGGCCCTCCGATGGCCATCTTCTGCTATATGGAGTCTTTCAATGAGGAAAAAAAATCATAAGCCATCTTCTCGGACGAAACTTTGCCACCACGAGGCGGAACCTTGGCGGATCCAATCTAGGGCTCCGGCAGAGCTATTCTGCCGGGGAAACATCCCTCCAGGAGGGGGAAATCATCGCCATCGTCATCACCAATGCTCCTCTCATCAGGAGCGGGCAATCTCCATCAACATCTTCACCAGCACCATCTCCTCTCAAAACCCTAGTTCATCTCTTGTATCCAATTCTTGTCTCCAAGTCTGGGATTGGTACTAGTAGGTTTCTAGTAGTGTTAATTACTCCTTGTAGTTGATGCTAGTTGGTTTTTTGGTGGAAGATCATATGCTCAGATCCTATATGCATATTAATACCCCTCTAATTATGAACATGATTATGCTTTGTGAGTAGTTATGTTTGTTCCTGAGGACATGGGAGAAGTCTTGCTATTAGTAGTCATGTGAATTTGCTATTCGTTTGATATTTTGATGAGATGTATGTTGTCTCTCCTCTAGTGGTGTTATGTGAACGTGGACTACATGAAACTTCACCATTATTTGGGCCTAGAGGAAGGCATTGGGAAGTAATAAGTAGATGATGGGTTGATAGAGTGACAGAAGCTTAAACCCTAGTTTATGTGTTGCTTCGTAAGGGGCTGATTTGAATCCATATGTTTCATGCTATGGTTAGGTTTACCTTAATACTTTTGTTGTAGTTGCGGATGCTTGCGATAGAGGTTAATCATAAGTGGGATGCTTGTCCAAAGGACAGTACCCAAGCACCGGTCCACCCACATACCAAATTATCAAAGTACCGAACACGAATCATATGAACATGATGAAAACTAGCTTGACGATATTCCCATGTGTCCTCGGGGGCGCTTTTCTCTATATAAGAGTTTGTCCAGTCTTGTCCTTTGCTACAAAAAGGATTGGGCCACCTTGCTGCACTTTATTTAGTTTTGTTACTTGTTGCTCGTTACAAATTATCCTATCACAAAACTATCTATTACCTATTATTTCAGTGCTTGCAGAGAATACCTTGCTGGAAACCGCTTACCATTTCCTTGTGCTCCTCGTTGGGTTTGACACTCTTACTTATCGAAAGGACTACGATAGATCCCCTATACTTGTGGGTCATCACTCGGTTAGACCGAAATGTTACGAAGGGGAAACAGAGAGTTTGCAGTGCGAACTCGGTGGGACCGATCGCTCATCTCGGTTACACCGAAACGTTACGAAGGGAAACAGAGAGTTTGCAATCCCATCTCGGTGAGACCGAGATCCCTATCGGTGAGACCGAAATGACTAGGGTTTGTGGCAGTGGCTATGTCAAGTGAACTCGGTGGCGCCAGGTAGGAAATTTTGGTGGGGCCGAGTTTGACTTTTGGTTTGGGACATATGTGGATATGAGAAAGTAGTTGAGGGGTTTGGAGCATATCACTAAGCATTTTGAGCAAGTAACTCATTAAGCAACACCTCATCCCCTTTTAATAGTATTGGCTTTTCCTATGGACTCAATGTGATCTTGGATCACTAAAACTAAAATGTAGAGTCTTGAGCTTGAGCCAACATGTGTTCTTAGTATTTTGAGGGGTCCACTTTCTGATCCATGTCATGCCAAACATTGAGCTTTTCTGAAATATTTATCTTGAAATAGCATTAGCTCAATGGGCTATATGTTGTTAGGAATTACCAAAACCACCCAGGGATAGTTGCACTTTCAATCTCCCACTTTTTGGTAATTGATGACAACATATAGATCAAAGCTTGGACACATGATAATAAGATTGAAAAACATCGTCGCTTTGAGAAGTATGTGATAAGAAAGAGTTCCCCCTAAATTTGTGCCCTATTTAAGATTTGCTTTTGAATGCAAATGCACAATCGATTAGGATCATGGGTTACTCTTCCATGTCACATACATCTTGGTGGAGCGCTCAAAATGATAGAAATTAAAATCATGCACTCATCACCAAGCAAGTGAATGATCATATATGGATATAAAAGATAGTATCATCTAAACAAGCATTAAGGTAGCAAATGACCAGTCACATGATCACACACAAGGACATAAAGTATCTCACACAATAAAGAGTTCAACCAAAGGCAAAGAAGCAAAACAGTCTCTCGAAGCCTATGATCTATACATATTTCTCCCCCTTTGGCAACAAGTTACCAAAAAGTTCGAATATGCATAGTGCTATGAGTCTCTCGGGCTTGGTCTTCGGGAGGTGCTATAGAGAGAACTCCAAGGACGATGTCGGTGTTCTGGGAATGGGGGTCCCCAAACTTGCCTGCCTGCGGCCCGTAGCGTGGCTCCTCCAGCAGCCCTGTACGGCTCATCTTCACTAGTAGACACCCAAGACCCTCGCGAGGGGCCAAGCCTCGCGGGGAGGATGACGCAAGACCTCCTCAGGGGCGGCCAAGACGACGTCACCACTAGAGCCTTTGGCAGGCGAAGACTACTTTTGTCAGGATATCTTGTACTAACTGCCCCCCTTCAAATTGGCCGTTGTGGGATCCCTTCCCACTCAATATTTGGGAAGAGGACCAGGGCCTTTATAAATAGGACTAGCCACCATAAGGGAGAGAGAGATCGAGATCTAGATCATCCTCAACCACACAAGCTCACCAAGCACAAGAACACCTCTCCTCGGGAGGCTGTTCTTCCCTTGTAACTGTTCATCCATAGCTCAAGAGGCAATCCACGCTACACCACACTGGAGTAGGGTATTACACCACAACGGTGGCCCGAACCAGTATAAATCTTGTGTCTCATGTTCTTTTGGTCTGTAAAGCTAGGTCGTGAGATCGTTGAGTGTGCGAGCTAGAGAGGGGGGAGATCTTCGTGCGCACCCTAGTGTTCGAACCTCAAGGGTTTTGCCGGAACCCGAAATCCGACATTTGGCGCGCCAGGTAGGGGTGCGCCGAAGCCTTCTTCTTCGTCGACCCACACTTCGTCACTCCACCAAGCTCATGGCCGACGCTCGCCGGGCTCGCGTGGAGCGCCGGGCTGCTCTCGCTGCCCGTGTCGCTCAAACGGCCCCAGTAGGTGGGCCTCCCCGTCGTTCTCCGTCACCTGCCGCCAACGCCGTCACCGGTCCGGCGGCAAATGGGCAGCATGCCTCTTTGCTGCATCCCTCCGTGCGCCGTGACGGCCACCCCGTCGCTGACTTCGGCCGGCTCGTCATCTCACGCTCACCGCGCACCCACGGATGCGCAGGCCACGCTGCTCATGGCGTGCGAGCTCCTACGCTACCGTCCAGTCGACGACCTCTACGAGGACTGGCTGGACCGCATCACCGGGCTCATCAGCGCCGCGGGAGGCTCTCCTGCACCGTCCCTCTCGCTGCCTCGCCGCCCCCAGCGGTGGGTGATGTGGCTCACGGAGCGCCTCCGCCTCCTCCGCAACAAGATGGCACCCTTGCGCCGAGGCATGGAGCTCAGGGAGCACCTTAGCCTCCCCTGCGTCAAGACGGCGTCCTCGCTCCAAGATGCGGGGCCCAGCGGCGTGACCCACCGCGCCACATGCCCGCGCACGAAGAAAGAAGCTGCCAAGAGATTCCTCGACCACAAGGAAACGCTCCACCACTCATAGCTCCGTTGCGCCAGGATTGCTTGCTGTGACAGGGCCATGCGCCGCGAGCTGTGGTGGCGCAGGGGCACCGCGGCCAAGTTCTTCCTCCACGATGAGCCGCGGTGGCCACGGTGGGCTGTCGTGCCTTCAGTCTTGAGTTGCATAGTGTCGTCTGGTCGGGCAAGTTCAAGCCAGATCTACCTCCTCATTACGACGGCACCCCCGACCCTGCGGAGTTCCTGCAGCTCTACGAGCTGAGCATCGAAGCGGCCAACGGCGACGAAAAGGTCATGGCAAACTGGTTTCCCATGGCTCTCAAGGACGGCGCCCGCTCATGGCTCCTGAACCTGCCCCCATGCTTGATTTCCTCCTGGGACGAGATGCGCGGCCGCTTCATCGCCAACTTCCAGGGCACTCGCGTCCGCCCCCCAGTCGCGGGTGACCTACGCCGCATCAAGCAACAACCAGGAGAAACCCTGCAGAAATACATCCAACGCTTCAACAGCGCGCGAATCAAGATCCCCGAAGATGTGCCTTTGGTCCTTGCCATCGAGCCCCAGGCTCCAGTATGGGCGCAGCCCACCGTCCGTTTCCTCCAAACAGGAGAGCTTCTCGAGGAGCAGGAAGAAGCAGAGAAAGTAGCCCGCCGGTCCAACATGTACCAGTTTGTGGATGATACCCTGTACAGAAGAAGGCCAAACGGTGTGAGGCTGAAGTGCATTCCTCAAGAGGACGGACTAGAGTTGTTGGCAGAGATACATGGAGGTGTATGTGGCTCCCACAAGCGTCAAGGGCCCTTGCCGGCAAGGCATTCCGGCAAGGTTTCTTCTGGCCCACAGCCCTCCAGGATGCAGCTGCGCTAGTAACCCATTGTGAAGCGTGTCAGTTCCATTCGAAGAAGCTTCATCAACTAGCTCAAGCCCTTCAAACAATCCCTCTCTCCTGGCCATTTTCGGTCTGGGGGCTCGACAAACTGGGTCCTTTCCCCCGTGTTGTCGGGGGCTTTGAGTACTTGTACGTCGCAATCGACAAGTTCACCAAGTGGCCCGAAGTGGAAGCAGTGAGGAAGGTGACAGCACAGTCAACCGTCAAGTTCTTGAAGGGGCTAGTTTGCTGTTTTAGTGTGCCGAACAGGGTCATCACCGACAACAGCACACAGTTCACAAGCCGTGCCTTCATGCAATACATCCAGAACCTCGGTAGCAAGGTCAGTTTCGCTTCAATGGCACATCCACGGAGCAACGGCCAAGCGGAGAGGGCGAATGCTGAAGTACCGCGAGGCCCGAGGACAAAGACTTTTGACAGGCTGCACAAGTGTGGAAGGCACTGGATTGATGAGTTATCGGCGGTTATTTGGTTGATCGGAACGACGCCAAATCGAGCCACCAGCTAGACACCCTTTGCCCTGGTATACAGGGCAGAAGCAGTTCTCCCCACGGAACTCACGTACGGATCACCTCGAGTGCTTGCTTATGACGAGCTTGAGCAAGAGCAGTTGTGGCAAGATGACGCGACGCTCCTTGAGGAAGATCGTCTTCGGGCGACTGTGCGAGCTGCACGCTACTGCTACCTCTTGAGCATGCGTTGGTTTTCCCTTGAAGAGGAAAGGGTGATGCAGCATAGTAGCGTAAGTATTTCCCTCAGTTTTTGAGAACCAAGGTATCAATCCAGTAGGAGGTAACACACAAGTCACTTAGTACCTGCACAAACAAACAAGAACCTCGCAATCAATGCGATAAAGGGGTTGTCAACCCCTTCATGGTCACTTACGAAAGTGAGATCTGATAGAGATAATAAAATAAATATTTTTGGTATTTTTATGATATAGATTGGAAAATAAAGATTGCAAAATAAACGGTAATAGAAATAGCAAGTTGATATGAAAATAATATGATGGAAGATAGACCCGGGGGCCATAGGTTTCACAAGTGGCTTCTCTCAAGATAGCAACTTCTACAGTGGGTGAACAAATTACTATCGAGCAATTGATAGAAAAGCGAATACTTATGAGAATATCTAGGCATGATCATTTATATAGGCATCACGTCGGCGACAAGTAGACCGAAACGATACTGCATCTACTACTATTACTCCACACATCGACCGCTATCCAGCATGCATCTAGAGTATTAAGTTCATAAGAACAGAGTAACGCATTAGGCAAGATGACATGATGTAGATGGATAAACTCAAGTAATATGATATAAACCCCATGTTTTTATCCTCGGTGGCAAAAATACAATACGTGCCTTGCTGCCCCTGCTGTCACTGGGAAAGGACACTGCAAGATTGAACCCAAAGCTAAGCACTTCTCCCATTGCAAGAGCGATCAATCTAGTAGGCCAAACCAAACTGATAATTCGAAGAGACTTGCAAAGATATTTAAATCATGCATAAAAGATTTCAGAGAAGAATCAAATATTGTTCATAGATAATCTTGATCATAAACCCACAATTCATCGGATCTCAACAAACACACCGCAAAAAGAATTACATCGAATAGATCTCCAAGAGAATCGAGGAGAACTTTGTATTGGGATCCAAAGAGAGAGAAGAAGCCATCTAGCTAATAACTATGGACCCGAAGGTCTGTGGTAAACTACTCACACATCATCGGAGAGGCTATGGTGTTGATGTAGAAGCCCTCTGTGATCGATTCCCCCTCCTACAGAGCATCGGAAAAGGTCCCAAGATGGGATCTCATGGGTACAGAAGGTTGCGGCGGTGGAAATAGGGTTTCGTGGTGCTCCTGGCTGTTTTCGGGATATATGGGTATATATAGGAGGAAGAAGTACGTCGGTGGAGCTGCGAGGGGCCCACGTTATTTTGCCTACCCCCTGGGCGCGCCCTCCTGCCTCGTGGCCTCCTCGCTTCTTTCTTGACGTCCACTCCAAGTCTCCTGGATCACGTTTGTTCCAAAAATAACTCCCCTGAAGGTTTCATTCCGTTTGGATTCCGTTTGACATTCCTTTTCTGCGAAACACTAAAATAGGCAAAAAAAACAGCAATTTGCACTGGGTCTTTGGTTAGTAGGTTAGTCCCAAAAATAATATAAAAAGGTATATTAAAGCCCACTAAACATCCAAAACAGATAATATAATAGCATGGAACAATCAAAAATTATAGATACGTTGGAGACGTATCAAGCATCCCCAAGCTTAATTCCTGCTCGTCCTCGAGTAGGTAAATGATAAAAACAGAATTTTTGATGTGGAATGCTACCTGGCATAATTCTCAATGTAATTTTCTTTATTGTGGCATGAATGTTCAGATCCGAAAGATTCAAGACAAAACTTTAATATTGGCATAAAATTAATAATACTTCAAGCATACTAACAAAGCAATCATGTCTTCTCAAAATAACATGGCCAAAGAAAGTTATCCCTACAAAATCATATAGTCTGGCTATTCTCTATCTTCACCAACAAAGTATTTAAATCATGCACAACCCCGATGACAAGCCAAGCAATTGTTTCATACTTTTGGTGTTCTCAAACTATTTTAATCTTCACGCAATATATGAGCGTGAGCCATGGATATAGCACTATAGGTGGAATAGAATGGTGGTTGTGGAGAAGACAAAAGGGAGCAGATAGTCTCACATCAACTAGGCGTATCAACGGGCTATGGAGATGCCCATCAATAGATATCAATGTGAGTGAGTAGGGATTGCCATGCAACGGATGCACTAGAGCTATAAGTGTATGAAAGCTCAAAAAGAAACTAAGTGGGTGTGCATCCAACTTGCTTGCTCACGAAGACCTAGGGCATTTTGACGAGGCCCATCATTGGAATATACAAGCCAAGTTCTATAATGTAAACTTCCCACTAGTATATGAAAGTGACAGCGTAGGAGACTCTCTATCATAAAGATTATGGTGCTACTCTAAAGCACAAGTGTGGTAAAAGGATAGTAGCATTATCCCTTCTCTCTTTTTCTCTCATTTTTTGGGCCTTCTCTTTTTTTATGGCCTTTCTCCTTTTTTTTCTTTTTCGTACGGAGTCTCATCTCGACTTGTGGGGGAATCATAGTCTCCATCATCCTTTCCCCACTTGGGAAAATGCTCTAATAATGATGATCATCACACTTTTATTTACTTACAACTGAAAAATTACAACTCGATACAAGAACAAAATATGACTCTATATGAATGCCTCCGGCGGTGTACCGGGATGTGCAATGAATCAAGAGTGACATGTATGAAAGAATTATGAATGGTGGCTTTGCCACAAATACGATGTCAACTACATTATCATGCAAAGCAATATGACAATGATGAAGTGTGTCATAATAAAAGGAACGGTGGTAATGGCTATGGAAATGCCATAATAGGTAGGTATGGTGGCTGTTTTGAGGAAGGTAATTGGTGGGTTTATGGTACCGGCGAAAGTTGCGCGGTACTAGAGAGGCTAGCAGTGGTGGAAGGGTGAGAGTGTGTATAATCCATGGACTCAACATTAGTCATAAGAACTCACATACTTATTGAAAAAATCTAATAGTTATTGAAATAAAGTACTACGCGCATGCTCCTAGGGGGATAGATTGGTAGGAAAATACCATCGCTCGTCCCCGACCACCACTCATAAGGAAGAAAATCAATAAATAAATCATGCTCCGACTTCATCACATAACGGTTCACCATACGTGCATGCTATGAGAATCACAAACTTTAACACAAGTATTTCTCAAATTCACAACTACTCAACTAGCATGACTCTAATATCACCATCTTCATATCTCAAAACAATCATCAAGTATCAAACTTCTCAAAGTATTCAATGCACTTTTTATGATAGTTTTTATTATACCCATCTTGGATGCCTATCATATTAGGAATAATTTTATAGCCAAAGCAAACTACCATGCTGTTCTATAAGACTCTCAAAATAATATAAGTGAAGCATGAGAGATCAATAATTTATATAAAATAAAACCACCACCGTGCTCTAAAAAGATATAAGTGAAGCACTAGAGCAAACTTATCTAGCTCAAAAGATATAAGTGAAGCACATAGAGTATTCTAATAATTTCCGATTCATGTGTGTCTCTCCCAAAAGGTGTGTACATGGAGGATGATTGTGGTAAACTAAAAAGCAAAGACTCAAATCATACAAGACGCTCCAAGCAAAACACATATCATGTGGTGAATAAAAATATAGCCTCAAGTAAAGTCGCCGATAGACGAAGACGAAAGAGGGGATGCCTTCCGGGGCATCCCCAAGCTTAGGCTTTTGGTTGTCCTTGAATTTTACCTTGGGGTGCCTTGGGCATCCCCAAGCTTAGGCTCTTGCCACTCTTTATTCCAAAATCCATCAAATCTTTACCCAAAACTTGAAAACTTCACAACACAAAACTTCAACAGAAAATATCATGAGCTCCGTTAGTATAAGAAAACAAACCACCACTTCCAGGTACTGTAATGAACTCATTCTTTATTTATATTTGTGTTAAACCTACTGTATTAGAACTTCTCTATGGTTCATACCCCCCCCCCAATACTAGCCATAGATTCATCAAAATAAGCACACAACACACGAAAACAGAATCTGTCAAAAACAGAACTGTCTGTAGTAATCTGTAGGTTTCGAATACTTATGTAACCCCAAAAATTATGAAATAAATTTGTGGAAGTGAGGAATTTGTCTATTAATCATCTTAAAAAAGAATAAACCTAATCACACTCTCCAGCAAAAAATGGCAGCAAATCTCGTGAGCCCTAAAGTTTCTGTTTTTTACAGCAAGATCACAAAGACTTCCCCAAGTCTTCCCAAAGGTTCTACTTGGCACAAATACTAATTAAAAGCATAAAACCACATCTAAGCAGAATATATATGAATTATTTATTACTAAAAAGGAATAAAAAAATAAACAAAAATAAAATTGGGTTGCCTCCCAACAAGCGCTATCATTTAACGCCCCTAGCTAGGATTAAAAACAAGAATAGATCTAGGTATTATCATCTTTGGTATGCAATCCATAAGTGACTCTCATAATAGATTCATAAGGTAATTTAATTTTCTTCCAAGGAAAGTGTTCCATTCCTTTCCTTAACGGAAATTGGAATCTAATATTCCCTTCTTTCATATCAATAATTGCACCAATCGTTCTAAGGAAAGGTCTGCCAAGAATAATAGGACATGTAGGATTACAATCCATATCAAGAACAATGAAATCTACGGGCACATAATTCCTATTTGCAACAATAAGAACATCATTAATCCTTCCCATAGGTTTCTTAATAGTGGAATCCGCAAGATGCAAATTTAAAGAACAATCATCAAATTCACGGAAACATAACACATCACACAAAGTTTTTGGAATCGTGGAAACACTAGCACCCAAATCACATAAAGCATAGCATTCATGATCTTTAATCTTAATTTTAATAGTAGGTTCCCACTCATCATAAAGTTTTCTAGGAATGGAAACTTCTAATCAAGCTTTTCTTCATGGGGTTGCATTAAAGCATCAACGATATGTTTGGTAAAAGCTTTGTTTTGACTATAAGCATGAGGAGAATTTAACAGGGATTGCAACAAGGAAATACAATCTATAAAAGAGAAATTATAATAATTAAATTCCTTGAGATCCAAAATAGTGGGTTCATTGCTATGTAAAGTTTTGACCTCTTCAATCCCACTTTTACCAATATTTGCATCAAGATCTAAAAACTCTGAATCATTGGGACGCCTTTTAACTAAAGTTGACTCATCTCCAGTCCCATCATTATGAAGATTCATATGGCAAAACAAATATTTAATAGGAGACACATCAATCACTTTTAGATCTTCACCCTTACTATCATGGAAACTAGAAGAACATGCTTTTATAAAGCAATCTTTTTTAGCACGCATCCTAGCGGTTCTTTCTTTGCACTCATCAATGGAAATTCTCATGGCTTTGAGAGACTCATTGATATCATGCTTAGGTGGAATGGATCTAAGTTTCAAAGAATCAACATCAGAGAAATTCTATCCACGTTCCTAGCCAACTCATCAATCTTAGGCAATTTTTCTTCAAGCAAAGCATTAATTTTTTTTTGCGAAATCATAAATTCTTTAACACTAGTCTCAAAATCAAAGGGCATCTTATTAAAATTTCCATAAGAGTTGTTGTAGGAATTACCATAATTATTAGAGGAATTACTAGGAAATGACCTAGGATTAAAGTTTCCTCTATACGCGTTGTTACCAAAATTGTTCCTACCAACAAAATTCACATCCATAGATTCATTATTATTCTCAATCAAAGTAGACAAAGGCATATCATTAGGATCAAAAGAAACACTCTTATTAGCAAACAATTTCATAAGTTCGTCCATCTTTCCACTCAAAACATTAATTTCTTCTATAGCATGAACCTTTTTTCTAGTAGATCTTTTGGTGTGCCATTGATATAATTAACCATAATATTATCTAGGAGTTTAGTAGCTTCTCCTAAAGTGATTTCCATAAAAGTGCACCCCGAGGCCGAATCTAAAAGATTTCTAGAAGCAAAATTCAATCCAGTATAAAAAATTTGTATGATCATCCACAAATTCAAACCATGTGTAGGGCAATTACGTATCATTAATTTCATCCTCTCCCAAGCTTGTGCAACATGCTCATGATGAAGTTGCTTAAAATTCATAATATCGTTTCTAAGAGAGATGATCTTAGCGGGAGGAAAATACTTAGAGATAAAAGCATCTTTACACTTTTCCCATGAATCAATACTATTTTTAGGCAAAGAGGAAAACCAAGTTTTAGCACGATCTCTAACCGAAAACGGGAATAGCTTCAATTTAACAATATCATTATCCACATATTTCTTCTTTTGCATATCACACAAATCAACAAAGCTGTTTAGATGGGTAGCGGCATCTTCACCAAGAAGGCCAGAAAACGAATCTTTCACGACAAGATTCAGCAAAGCAGTACTAATTTCACAAGATTCAGCATCGGTAAGAGGAGCAATCGGAGTGCTAATAAAATCATTATTGTTGGTATCATAAAAGTCACACAATTTAGTATTATCTTGAGCCATCATGACAAACAATCCAATACACAAGCAAGCAAGAGGCAAGCAAAAAGAGGCGAATGAAAAAGAGGCGAGCGGAAAAAAGGGGCGAATAAAATGGCAAGGGTGAAGTGGGGGAGAGGAAAATGAGAGGCAAATGGCAAATAATGTAATGCGAGGGATAAGAGTTTTTGATGGGTACTTGGTATGTCTTGAGTTGATGCAACCTCCCCGGCAACGGCGCCAGAAATCCTTCTTGCTACCTCTTGAGCATGCGTTGGTTTTCCCTTGAAGAGGAAAGGGTGATGCAGCATAGTAGCGTAAGTATTTCCCTCCGTTTTTGAGAACCAACATATCAATCTAGTAGGAGGTAACACACAAGTCACCTAGTACCTGCACAAACAAACAAGAACCTCGCAACCAACACGATAAAGGGGTTTTCAATCCCATCACGGTCATTTACGAAAGTGAGATCTGATAGAGATAATAAGATAAATATTTTTGGTACTTTTATGATATAGATTGGAAAATAAAGATTGCAAAATAAACGGTAATAGAAATAGCAAGTTGATATGAAAATAATATGATGGAAGATAGACCCGGGGGCCATAGGTTTCACTAGTGGCTTCTCTCAAGATAGCAAATTCTACGGTGGGTGAGCAAATTAATGTCGAGCAATTTATAGAAAAGTGAATACTTGTGAGAATATCTAGGCATGATCATGTATATAGGCATCACGTCCGCGACAAGTAGACCGAAACGATTCTGCGTCTACTACTATTACTCCACACATCGACCGCTATCCAGCATGCATCTAGAGTATTAAGTTCATAAGAACAGAGTAATGCATTAGGCAAGATGACATGATGTAGAGGGATAAACTCAAGCAATATGATATAAACCCCATCTTTTTATCCTCGATGGAAACAATACAATACGTGCCTTGCTGCCCTTGCTGTCACTGGGAAAGGACACCGCAAGATTGAACCCAAAGCTAAGAACTTCTCCCATTGCAAGAATGATCAATCTAGTAGGCCAAACCAAACTGATAATTCGAAGAGACTTGGAAAGATATTTTAATCATGCATGAAATATTTCAGAGAAGAATCAAATATTATTCATAGATAATCTTGATCATAAACCCACAATTCATCGGATCTCGACAAACACACTGCAAAAAGAATTACATCGAATAGATCTCCAAGAGAATCAAGGAGAACTTTGTATTGAGATCCAAAGAGAGAGAAGAAGCCATCTAGCTAATAACTATGGACCTGAAGGTCTGTGTTAAACTACTCACACATCATCGAAGAGGCTATGGTGTTGATGTAGAAGCCCTCCATGATCGATTCCCCCTCCGGCAGAGCGCCGGAAAAGGCCCCAAGATTGGATCTCATGGGTACAGAAGGTTGCGGCGGTGGAAATAGGGTTTCGTGGTGCTCCTGGATGTCTTCGGGGTATATGGGTATATATAGGAGGAAGAAGTACGTCGGTGGAGCTGCGAGGGGCCCATGGGGGTGGGGGCGTGCTTGCCCCCCTGGGCGCGCCCTCCTCCCTCGTGGCCTCCTCTCTTCTTTCTTGACGTCCACTCCAAGTCTCCTGGATCACGTTTGTTCCAAAAATAACTCTCCCGAAGGTTTCATTCCGTTTGGATTCCGTTTGATATTCCTTTTCTGCGAAACACTGAAATAGGCAAAAAACAACAATTTGCACTGGGCCTTTGGTTAGTAGGTTAGTCCCAAAAATAATATAAAAGGTATATTTAAGCCCATTAAACATCCAAAGTAGATAATATAATAGCATGGAACAATAAAAAATTATAGATACATTGGAGACGTAGCAGCTACCAGCAGGACTTGCGCCGCTACCATAGCCGCAAGGTTCATGCCCGAAGTCTTGAGGAAGGCGACCTTGTTCTTCGGCGCATTCAGTCGGCCAAGAATTCCAACAAGTTGAAGCCAAAGTGGGAATGCCCTTATCAGGTAATACGAGTCACCAGGCCTGGCACAGTCCGCCTGGAGACCGAAGATGGTATCCCAGTGAGCAACTCCTGGAACATCGAACATCTTTGTAAGTTTTACCCATGAGGCGCGGTTGCCGGGCCTCTCGGCAAACCACCTTTTGTACAAGCCTTGCTGATAAGGCATGTAATCCTTTGTACAGAGCCAAGCGCAGACCCTGAGCATAAATAAATGAAGCGTTGGCGCCCTATGTTTTAGCATGCATGCTAGGTTAAGTATCCCTCTTTGGTAGGGTTGATAGTGCTCAGTGGCAACTAAACCCTAGCATAGAGGTCGGGTATGTGTCTTTCCGTCTTTTCCAGTCCTTTCTTTGGTTCGCAGGCTGCACATGCGTTTCTGCCAAGCCATTTAAGGGCAGGGAGACGGATCAACATCCTCGACCCAACAAGCCATTGCCGGGGGCTGCAGATTCAAGTATTCAACCATGGCAAGCCAAGGTTGTCGGGGGCTGCAGATTCAGATAACTCTTTTATCCCCTGTTATGCATTTCCGTATGGAACCGGGACGTATGAAGCCTCGTTTATTCCTGGGCCACCGTGATCCCCCTTTCCTGTGCCCAAGAACTATTCTGTGGGCCGGAACTTGGTTGTAGTTGCGGTGACAAGGAAGTAAATGAAGGGCCTAATCCTACTTCGCCCCTGCCTCCGCTGAGAGCGTGAGTATGGTCGTGCTATGAAGTGAGGGGATGGCAAGGCCTATTGCCGGGCGATAATGTTTATCTTAGGAATAACAAGGATTCATTCCTTGGCATGGGCCTCGCTCACGCACAAAGAACCCGGCAAGCACCCTCTTTCATTAATACGTTCCGAACAGGTACAGTTCGTACGGAATGTAAACATGAGCAAGGGGATTACAAGGTTCAAATCTAACGAGTGCCCGCAGGCTTAAAAACTAAAAGGAGGTGCCCCGTGATCCCCGTTCTTGCCCTTTATCTCCCAGGTGTGGCAGGTGAAGGCAAAAAGGAGGCAACAGCGAACGCGCCAATGGAGAGCTTGACGAGGAAGAGCCTCGGTAGGGCGCGTGGCCAAGGGAGGAGGGCGGCGCGGTAGGTCGGAGTCAGCGTCCTCCCGCTTGACGCCCTCGTCGTCGTTGTCGCTGTCCTCCTCGTCGCTCTCGCTTGAGGAGAAGTCTTCATCATCGGAGGAGCTCTCCACGCAACACCTTAGGCGAGTTCCCAAGTGCCCAAAGACCTTGACGGAGAGCAGGACGTTCTCCATTAATTTGAAGTGGAGAATGAGCCCCTCCGACAGGCTATGGGCACGAGCGAAAGTCTTCCATCCACGACGAAGATACATAACGTGAGGGGCAGGGAAGTCGACATCGACCCGCATGCTGCCATTCCCAAAACCCCTCATATGCAGCCTCAAAGCCTGTGGCAGGTCGAACTCCATCTCCCGAGCGAACGGAGTAGGGAGACGAAGACGACGACGCACTGGCCTGTGCAGCGTGATGACGAATTCACGGGGCTGGTCTCCGACGTGGCCCTCCATTGGGGGAAGGGCCGCTGGCGGATGCGAGGTCGGTGCGCCGCCACGTCCCCCTCTCCCCCGAGCGCCACGGCGGCCTCGGCCTCGCCCCCTCCCACTTCCTCTCACGGCCGGCTCCGCCGCCACGAGCTCTTGGGAAGGAGGGGCACGCTGTCGAGCAGAGACCCTCGTCGCCGCCATCAAAGTGCCGGCGCGCCCTCTCGCCATAGCAAAAGGAAGGAAGGAGCCAAGGTGGGAGGAGATGAATGATGAAGGATTGAGGGGTGCCATCCCCTTCCCTTCTTATAAAGGGGCGGGGCCGGGGCTCGGCCGCCCCACTTAGCCAACCCGGTCGCCAGGGGCGCAGGGAATCGAGACCGACCCGCTGCTCCAATCAGCGACAACCCGGTTTCCCGCCTCGCCATTTAAGGCCCGTGCCCCCCCCCCCCCCCCCCCCCCCCCCCCCCCCCCCCCCCCCCTTTTAAGGCCCGTGCCCCCCCCCCCCCCCGTCCACTGCCTACCATTTTCGATGCATGGGGGACACGTGGTGAGCAAGCCAAAATCGAGAAGAAAAGTGAAGCGACTGTTTTCCACCCCATGATCGTGGGGCACGGGCGTCTTGAAGGCCACGACTCGAGTCCACCTAGTAAATGAGCCGCGCCCCTACTGTTTTTCCTTTTTATGGGGAGGGCGCAGGCCACCTCTTTACCACGATGTGACGCATGAGTGCGGCAACCGCCCCACGCATGACCCCCACGTCACGCACGACCCCATGTCGCGCATTCAACGTCGGTCATGGGGAAGCGCAACGAGTGAGGGAGTTACTGCAGTAAAAACTCCGCTACGCCCGTGCACCGTTCTGGGCCTGGCCCAATAACACCCTGCGCTTATATGTGGCCCAGGCCCGGGGGCTCCTGTCGGTGTACAAAAGTAGGGGTCCCTTTTTTTGTACCCCTTTACTTGTGCGCGGGCGGTCGCAGCCCCACGCCCGTGGCCACACTTAGCGGGGCAGAAGAAGCCAAGGTTACCAGAGCCGCGCTCAAGACCAGAAGCATGAAGAACTGAGGGGCGAGGTGAAACTCCCCTGGCAAGGTCCTTGTCGGGACGGCCTTCACGGCCCCGGCAGAACCTTACCGGGGCAACTTGCCCAACGCCAGCAGGGCTGCCACCCTTAAGCCTAAGAGTTCCGATACCCTCGACCACATTGGAACCAAAGCTCGGGAGGTGCCTCCGTGACGGCAGGCAGATCTTTGTGAAGACCAAGAACATACAAGACTAGATGAGATTCAGAAGACGAAGATCCTCGGCAAGATCCTTACCGAGGATACCCAGGAGACCCCCCGGCAAGACCCTTGCCAGGGACACACATGACGTCGCGGGGGCCCCGGCAAGGCCCTTACCGAAGAAATCCGCGGGGCCGCAGCCAGGCCCACGCCTGCCAAGACTCCAACGCAGTTCCCACACAGCTGCCAGCCCACCAACTAGGCGAGCACCTGCGTGGCGACGGGCGGCCTCCAGGCCAACTCAGCAAGCACCTGCGTGGTGGCATACAGATCTTCGTGAAGACTCTGCCACCACACCAACTCAACACGCCTCCTCAGTTTGGACGCGCGTTGAAGCCAGGCGAGGCGGCGAC
Organism: Triticum urartu; assembly: GCF_003073215.2. NCBI lineage: Eukaryota > Viridiplantae > Streptophyta > Magnoliopsida > Poales > Poaceae > Triticum > Triticum urartu. Next base: position 540,066,587 of record NC_053028.1, read on the forward strand.
AGCTGGGATGAGCTTCCTTGTCATCCCCGATAAAGCAAGAAAGGCACGTCAGCAGCGCATTAAATGTGTTTGTCCTACAGTGCCAGGAGATAGACTTGACTACTGTACAACTTTCCACCTCTTGTGTGCCACTGTGTCAGCCCCTTTTGACAATAAAAGGAGGCCCGCGGCGTACTGAGAGAGGATTCGGACTTTTTGGACCCTACACACTTTGTAGTTAGTCCAAGAACACCATATAGACATAAACTAGTAGGAGTAGGGTATTACGCATCACTTGCGGCCCGAACATGGATAATCCCCCCGTGTTAATCCCTCAAACCCGCTCTTTTCATAGCCCTGTGCCCGCCAACCGTAGCAAAAGGGATTCTTCGTGATCACATAGGTGTCGTTTCTCCCGACATGGTGCTTCATGGCCTCAAAGTCTAAGTACCGAGTAGGTAAGATAGGATCATTAGGCCAAGGTGAAACACGTAGCTCTGTTGCTAAACGCGAGGCATAAATCCCACCATGAAAATAACCACTACTAGCATTGCGTTGCAACCTGCGTGCAACAATTGTTCCAAGGTTATAACATTGGATACCAGTGAGGGCAGTGTGTATGAGGCTCAAGTTAGGAGCACACTGTGTGCTACAGTACTATTTAAGATACATTTGCCATTAAACAGTGCAGAGTATTGAATTGATGGGAAGTGAATACTTTTTATTCTTCCTTGTGTCACTCCTCTATCCTCTCCATAACAAAGGGTAGTTAGGAATGTCTCATACTCAGACCTTGGTGGTTCGTCGAGTGAAATCCAAAATGGAAGTTTGCAGATATTAGAAAACGTCTCTAGAGGCAAGGTAAATGCACGGTCATACAGTTTAAACGACACTCTAGACTCACGAGGATGAAATTTAAATTCTTTAGTAAATGATTCTATGAGGTTGAGATGTTGGTTGCACTTATCTTCAATGTAGGGACCGAGCTCGGTGTTGTGAACATATTGCTCAAATTCTTCTTTAATACCCGCACTCACCATAAAATCGTTGCATGGCCATAGGCAGATTTGATAGCTGCTTCCTGTATCGAACTTGCGCTTGGTTCAACATACAACCAACGCACCGAGCTACTGCTAGATGATGCCTCCAAATACCTCCTCCTCGAAGAACTCCTAAAGAAGCACATCTTATTCCTATAAATAAAATTCTGAAAATTTTAGTCCACAATTTTTTTGTCAACAAAACTTCATAAGATTGATAGCAACTAATCATAGAGATGCATAGAGGCCATATCAAGCATTCAAACCACTTAGAACTCTAAGAATTCAACATGCAAGCTCATCTATAGCAGCACCAAGAATAGCTAATTATTCAAAATATAAACCACTAAAGAAAAAATTAATTGGAGCAATGGAGGAGTCACATACCAAGTAGCAATCCCACAAAACAGTTTTGGAAACGGAGCTTCGAGCAAAGAGATCGAAATCCGCGGGTTTGAGAGCACGAACACGAGAGAGAGAGAGAGAGAGAGAGAGGGCAATGGTGATTTTTCTGGAGGTAGGAGGTCACATGGGCTAAAGAGATAAGTGAGGGGCCCACGTGGGCAGCACAACCCAGCAGGGCACGCCTGGGGATGCTGGGGCGCCCAAGTGGGTTGTGCCCACCTAGTGCACCCCCCCCCCCCTCTGATGTTATTTGCACAAAAAAATCAGAAGAAAAACATATTAATTTTTTAGGGCATTCTGAGCACTTTTATTGTTGGGTCATTTTTTATTCAACGGATAATCTAGAAAACAGGATAAACATGGCATTTTATTTTATTTAAATAAGAAAAAATAGAAAACAAAAGGTAAGGACAGAAGGTAGTGACTACTAAATTCATCAACTTCATACCTCTCAAAGATGATCCATTAATAAGGTTGATCAAGTCTTATTAACAAACACCTTTGATTAGTATGAAATCGAAGATGTTGGGGATATTACTATCAGTTGAGACCCGCCCAGGAGGGGCCGGGTCAGCCCCAATGGCGGGTTACGCAAGAAGCCCAGTAAACATTCAAGATTGTAGTTTATTAAGACTTATAGAAGGCCCAAAGGCCTGAAGGCGGTTTAAGGCCTGATATTATGAACCGCCATATGTAAGGAAAGACTTGTAAAGGATGGCATGTAAAGGAAGTCACTGAGCCGGACACGATTATAAGCCGGTCGGGACTCTATAGGCCACCAGGCGTCAACCCATGTATATAAGGGGACGACCCGGTGGCGGCTTAGGGCAAGAAACAACAAGTCGATAACCAAGCCGGCGAGTTGAGCCTCTTGGAGATCGAAACCTCAGCAATACCAATCCCAACTAGACGTAGGCTTTTACCTTCATCGTAAGGGGCCAAACTAGTATAAAACTCTCTCGTGTCCTTTGTCCCGATTAACCCCTTTAAGATTCCTAGTGCGATGGCCCTACGACTAAGTCCTTGTTCTAGGACATCTGGCGTGATAATTCCACGACAGTTGGCGCCCACCGTGGGGCCAGCGCACGGTGGATTTGAGTTCTTGAAGGGCAACTTCGAAGGACTCAAGGGATACGCTGTGGGCCAGATGACCAAGAGTCGTCGCGGCAAGCTTTACATCGACGATGAAGGCTAGGGCCCCGAGGCCGGCTCAATTGAGTACGGGTACCGGGTCCCCTTCGGCGGAATTCACGTCTTCATCGACCGGATCGGCGAGTCAGGCCCTGAGCCGGACGTCCGCACCAACCTCATCGAAACGGCTCAGCGCGCAAGGACCACCCGTGTTCAATCTGTCGTGAAGCATGCCTTCGTAGGCTGCGTCCACGGCAGTGAATACTCTGAAGGATCGGTGGAGGGCGGTGAGACGGCCGTCTGTTCTGACACTGCATCATCAATGGGCGAAACGGACTCTTTGTACCAGCTCCAAGACGGCATGCTCGGGGGCTGTTCCGATGGCAGCAGTATTCCGGACCTCTTGAGCCGCCGAATTGGGCCAGAGTCTTCATGGCAGGGACACAACCCGGGCAGAACTCTACGGCAGCGGCAGCAACATGTACCGGGTCGGCTGCAGCCGTGTCAGGAGACCCTGCGCGCCCCCTGGCTCAGATTCTAATGGACCTCATGGATAAACTGATTACTCTGTTGACTGCCTTGGTAGAGCCGGTGGATAAAGCCTAGCATGACGCAGAGGTGGCACGCGTACGTGAAGAGATGGTGCAAGCTAAGGAAAATCTAGCCGCAGAGGAAGTCAGGATGGCAGCGGAGCGGGCGGCTTTGGATGTTCGTGCTCAACAGCTTCAAGCGGAGACCTTCCGGCTCTCGGTGGATCTTAACGCATCAAACGAAGTCATGAGGAGGAGGCATCAGAAAACTCAGTCACATCTACCTCTGACGCTTGATCCTAGGAACCTATTCCATACACCCGGGGCTGGGGCAAGCAACCCGCCGGAGGCAAACCGGATCACGACACCTGGAGCACCGGTTCAGCCGCGTGCCATGGAACCACCTCGTATAATTGCCGCTCCACCTCATTATGTACCAACACTGCCGAGTCACTTCTCCAACCCTTTGGAGAACCTCATCGCATCTTCGGCTCGTTTGGCGGCTCTTCCGATGGAAGGTGACTCACCGGCGGCAATCAAAACACGGAGGGTAAGAGAACTTCTTCAAATAGCTCTGGCGCAGCAGGATGCGTACTCCTACAGTCGAGACATGATCCATTCAACTCCTCGCCCAAGCCAGAGCCCGAGTTACAGTAGGCATATGGAGTCCACAGATATGTCAAGCAATGCTCAATGCCACAACCGGCCATACAGGTATGAGCCTGTGCGGGCTGGAGCCCTTAACTTGGCGGACCAGGAGAGGATTCATCAAGAGGTGGAACGAGCAGCTCAAATGGCAGCAGATCAAGCGGCTCATCAAACTTTTCCGGCTTATCCAGCAACCTCGGTCGAGGCAGGAGTGGCCACAAGAACCGGAGGCGTGCCTTGCTAGGTGCCGGCCATACGTAATGAGCGTTTGCAAAAGGACTTCAAGGGGCCTCATAAAGTGCCTAATTACATAGCTGACCTACATCCTGGGGCTTGGATTGAGAGTTACGAGATGGCTATGGAGTTATTGGAGGTCAGCGATGCTGCAATGGCCAAGTATTTCACCATGATTTTAGATGGAACAGCTCGTACTTGGTTGAAGGGATTGCCACCCAATTCTATTGGCTCATGGGCGGAGTTGAAGGCCCGGTTCATCCAGAACTTTAAGGACATGTGTAAGCAACCTATGTCGATTGTGGACCTGACCAATTGCAAGCAAGAGGATGGTGAATCCACAACCCATTGGGTGCGTTGGGTCAAGGAGATAATACATTCATCTGATAAGATGGATGCCGGCTTAGCAGTCTTGATGTTGGAGAAAAATTGCCATTTTGAACCTCTGAAGCAAAAGCTGGGGCGGCTCAAACGTGACTGTAATGACATGGGAACGTTGATGGCGGCTCTCATCAAGTATGCTGATTCTGATACTACCAAGGACCCGGTGTCTGACGAAGAAAAGGCAACGAAGGGAAAGAAGAACGGCAACGGCAAGGGTCACCAGCATAACCCGGCAAATCAGGGAGGTAATAAACGTAAGGCTGATGAGTTTGTTGCTAACACCAATGCACAGGGTGGTAATCAACGGTGCAAGGGCAGACAGCCCCCTCGGTCGGGCGGGTCAGGTCCCACCCTTAAGCAGTTATTAAATGAACCTTGTCCAAAGCACGGCACCCGGGAGAAGCCAGCCACCCACCTATGGAAAGATTGTACGATCATGAAGGCGTTTAAAAATTCAAACGTGTTTGATGGAGGTCACGGCCCAAGTGGCGGTTTAGGAGGAGGCGGTTTTTACGGCCCGGGCGCCGGTTCAGGTGGAGGAGGATTTCACGGTCAGGGCCATCCTGGTAACCAAGGAGGATATAATCAACAACCCGGCCAAGGTAATCAGCAGCAACAATCCGGTTATCAGAGCAACCCAAAACAGCTGAGTAGTGGGCAATACCATGTATTTACCACTAGTTTATGTAAGAGGGACCAGAAACTTCACAAGAGGGCCGTCAATGCCGTTGAGCCGGCGATTCCACGTTAACTACGTTGGTCAGAGCAGCCCATTGTGTGGAGCAGAGAGGATCACCCGCCCCGGGTTGATAATCCGGGTCACTTGGCCTTGGTAGTGGCACCTCAGGTTGGTGGATACAAGTTCACTAAGGTGCTCATGGATGGAGGCAGTAGCATCAACATCCTCTACTATGAGACGTTCCGCCGGATGGATTGACTGATAAAAATCTTAAACAATCCAACACTGTTTTTCACGGTGTGGTACCTGGTAAATCGGCATACCCAGTTGGTAAGATTGAACTGGAAGTAGCCTTCGGGGATGAGTATGACTCCAGAGCAGAAAAGTTAACCTTTGAGGTGGTTAAGATCAAAAGTCCATATCATGCTCTATTTGGACAGCCGGCTTATGCCAAGTTCATGGCTCGGCCGTGTTATGTGTATTTGCAGCTCAAGATGCCGGGTCATAAGGGTACCATTACGGTACATGGTAGCCGGAAGATAGCCTTGGAGTGTGAAGAAGGTGATGCTGCCTATGTTGAATCTGTTTGTGCAACAGAGGAGTTAAAATTTTATAAGGATCATGTTGACCCGGCAGACATGACATCATTAAATAAACCAACAACAGAGCATGAGTCGGCGTTGAAATTCAAATCAGCTGATGACACTAAGATGGTTGACTTTGTGCCTGGCGACTCATCCAAGCAGTTCATCATCAGTGCAAACTTGGATCCAAAATAGGAAAGCACGCTCATCGAGTTCATCTGTGAGAACCGGGACATCTTTGCATGGAAACCTTTTGACATGCCGGGTGTCCCGAGGGAACTCGTTGAGCACACTCTTAATGTTGATCCAAAGTTCAAACCTGTCAGACTTCTCCGACAGTTCAATGAAGAAAGGTGCAAGGCCATTGGAGAAGAGGTGGCCCGGCTGTTGGCGGCCGGGTTCATTGTGGAGGTATTTCACCCCGAATGGTTAGCTAACCCGGTGCTTGTACGCAAAAAGAATGGCACCTGGCGTATGTGTGTGGATTACATCGATCTAAACAAGGCCTGTCCGGCTGATCCTTTTGCACTCCCCCGTATTGATCAGATCATTGATGCTACGGCGGGTTGCGCGCGTTTGAGTTTCTTGGATGCTTATTCAGGTTATCATTAGATTAAGATGGCGGTCAAGGATCAGGAGAAGACGAGTTTTATCACTCCTTTTGGAGCTTTCTGCTATGTGTCTATGCCATTTGGGCTTAAGAGTGCCTAGGCGACTTACCAACGGTGTGTGCAGAATTGTCTGGGCACAATGTTCATGCTTATGTGGATGATATAGTGGTAAAATCCAGGAAGGAGGAAACCTTGGTTACAGATCTGAAAGAGACTTTCGATAGTCTCTGAATCTACAAAATGATGCTTAACCCGGCCAAGTGTGTTTTTCGAGTCCCAGCCGGCAAGCTCTTGGGTTTTTTGGTGTCCAACCGAGGTATTGAAGCTAACCCGGAGAAAATCAAGGCAATTACATCCCTAGCCAAACCAACATGCATCAATGACGTTCAGCAGCTGGCGGGTCGTGTTGCTGCTTTGAGCCGGTTCATAAGCCGGTTAGGGGAGAAGGCAATGCCTTTGTATCAGATGATGAAGAAAACAGATGCCTTTATTTGGAGTGATGCTGCAAATACTGCTTTTGAGGATCTGAAGACACAGCTTGCTGAGCCGCCAGTCCTTGCTGCTCCAGTTGAAAAAGAGCCGCTGTTATTATACGTGGCCGCCAACTCACGAGCTGTTAGTGTGGCTATTGTGGTGGAGCGCAAGGAGGCTGGCAAGGAACATCCGGTTCAACGGCCGGTTTACTACGTCAGTGAGGTGTTGATTGAATCCAAGCAACGATATCCACATTGGCAGAAGCTCGTATATGGAGTGTTCATGGCAAGCCGGAAGCTTAAGAATTATTTTCAGGGACATCCAATCACCGTGGTTAGCTCTGCTCCTTTGGGAGACATCATTCAAAACAGATAAGCCACTGGGCGAGTCACCAAGTGGGCAATTGAGCTTGGGTCTCATGGGTTGAAATATGTGCCACGTACTGCGATCAAATCTCAAGCACTGGTTGACTTCATTAATGACTAGACAGAGATGCAGATGCCAGAAGAGAAACCGGACAACACGTATTGGACTATTCATTTTGATGGGTCCAGATAGTTGGAAGGCTCGGGGGCTGGAATTGTGTTAACTTCTCCGCGAGGTGATAAATTTTGTTATGTGTTATGGTTGATGTTTCCTTGCACTAACAACGCAGCAGAGTATGAAGCCTTGATCCATGGTCTTCGAGTGGCAAATGAGATGAGTTTGAGCCGGGTCAGATGTCTTGGCGACTCAGATCTAGTGGCTCAACACGTATCTGGCAAGTGGGATTCCAAGGACCCTCTCATGGCGGCTTATCGCCGAGAGGTTGATGCCGTTGCTGGGCATTTTAAAGGTTATCAGGTGGAGCACATTGACCGTCGAAAGAACGAAGCGGCTGATGCCTTAAGCCGGTTGGGGTCTCAGCGTAAGCCGGTACCACCTAACACCTTTTTGGATGTTTTGCATAGCCCCTCTGTCAAGTTGCCCACAGAAGAAGATTTAGTTGTTCCTGACCCGGAGGCGCAGTTGGTGGTGGCTCTTCATGTCATCCCAGATTGGACAGTACCGTTCTTGGCTTACATGACCCGGGAAGAGTTGCCAGCGGATGAGACCCTGGCTCGACAGATAACCCGACGGTCTAAGTCAATGACGATTTTGGATGGAGAGTTATATCATCGCAGTGTTTCCGGAGCATTTCAGCGGTGTGTTTCCCCCGAAGAAGGTCAAGAAATCCTTCGTGAGATCCATGAAGGCGATTGTGGTCATCACGCCGGGTCAAAATCTTTGGTGGCCAAGGCATTTCTTCACGGTTTTTACTGGTTGACAGCTCACGCTGATGCAGAAGATCTGGTCAGTAGATGTGATGGATGTCAAAAGTTTGCACGGCGAGCGCATGTGCCGGCTCAAGAGCTTCGGATGATTCCAATCACTTGACCGTTTGTGGTCTGGGGGCTTGACATGGTGGGACCTTTCAAAAGGTCTAAGGATAAAAAGACACATATCTTGGTGGCAGTTGATAAATTCACCAAGTGGGTTGAGGCGGAGCCTGTGAGTAAGTGTGATGCGGCCACGGCGGTTCAGTTCATGAAAAAGGTGATCTTCCGTTTTGGTTTTCCACACAGCATTATCACTGACAATGGCACTAATCTGTCCCAAGGGGCTATGGAGGAGTTTTGTCAACGAGAGCACATCCGGCTTGATGTTTCTTCTGTAGCTCATCCTCAGTCCAATGGTCAAGCTGAGAGAGCGAATCAGGAAATTTTGAAAGGGCTCAAACCCCGGCTTATGGTTCCTTTACAGCGAACGCCGGGTTGTTGGGTATAAAAATTACCCTCGGTGTTGTGGAGTATCAACACCACACCTAACAGGTCTACAGGTTACACACCTTTCTTCATGGTTTATGGAGCAGAAGCAGTGTTGCCTAGTGACATCCGTCATTACTCGCCCCGTGTGGCGGCTTATGTTGAAGCTAATAATGAACAAGCCAGACAGGATGCACTTGACTTGTTGGATGAAGAAAGAGACTTAGCGGCGGCCCAGTCAGCAATTTATCAACAGGACCTGCGCCGTTATCACAGCCGCCGGGTTAAGTCCAGGACTTTTCAGGAAGGCGACTTGGTGCTCCGGCTCATCCAGGATCTGTCAGATGCACACAAGTTATCCCCACCTTGGGAAGGACCCTTTGTGGTCAGTAAGAACTTAAACAATGGGTCATATTACCTCATTGACGTTCAAGAGCACAAAGACTCACGTAGGTCGGAGGAGGAGACCCGCCGGCCGTGGAACATTGCTCAACTTCGGCCATACTACACCTGAGCCACCGGCTCTCATCATGTACATACTTTAACATTGTGTATACCATGATAAGCAATAAAGTAAGACCATCGGCCTCTTTTCTTTTCAAAGATTATGCATCTTTGTTATTTCTTATTTTCAAATGACTATTAAGGAGCTGATCATATTTGAATCAACTTTGACCTTTTTGGTCCAGCTTATGATCGTATCCGAATCTAGCTGCAAATCTCATGGTCACTTGGGGGCTTCCTGTTCAAACATAGGTCGTATTCGAACCAAAGAGAACATAGCTGTCATAACTCTCTTGATCGGCTCAAGGCCAAACTCACTTGGGGGTTTCTTGATCGTATTTGAATCATAGCTTAACCCCTTTTGGGTCCGACTTGGATCGTATTCGAATCAGGGTCGTTAAAAACCTCTCAAGGTCATTTGGGGGCTTCCTGTTCAAACATAGGTCGTATTCGAACAAAAGAGAACATAGCTATCATAACCCTCTTGATCGGCTCATGGCCAAACTCACTTTGGGGCTTCTTGATCGTATCCGAATCATAGCTTAACCCCTTTTGGGTCCGACTTGGTCGTATTCGAATTAGGGTCGTTAAAAACCTCTCAAGGTCATTTGGGGGCTTCCTGTTCAAACATAGGTCGTATTCAAACCAAAGAGCAGATAGCTGTCGGTACCCTCTTGATCGGCGCAACGCCAAAGCCATTGGGGGCTATATGGTCGTATTCGAACCTTAGCTTAACCCCTTTGGTCCGGTTTACTGATCGTATTCGAATCAGAAACCCCCAACCTTTTGAATACATGGTTAAATTATGCATATTATATGTTGCTTGCCTTTTAGTTTTTTGTTGTTTCAATATTACAAACGATTAGCCTGGTCTTCCTCACCGGCTCGACTATTTGACAACACAGCCGCCCGGGTCATTCAAACCGGCGGTTTAAGGATCAAAAGGTGCAACCTACCAAGGTATAATGATCATTGAGTATTCAGAAAAGCATTGGCTTCTCATAAAGATTGAATTATCAAATTCATCACCCGGGTTATTTAAACTGGCGGTCTAAGCATCAAAAGGTACAAGGTATGGTTATTACTTAAACGCAATTACCTACTGCATTAACTAAAAGAGTTAGTTTCAGCCCTTGTCCTTTATTTATATCTGTCTCTGGTTCCTATTGTGGTAAACGTATTGGCTATAAATTGGGTGGTTTAACCCATTTGGTTCTAAGCCGCCAAGCCAGTCTTTTCTTTGTATCTATAGGAATAGAGTTCAAACGTTGCAGAAACAAACATTAAATACGATGCATACATTGGCATCAGGAAACATAGACTCACATAACAGTGTTTTATGCGCAATGGCATAAACAAAGCATACAGTGTTTTCACAGCTAAACTATTACAAGGCTTTCTAAGCCCACGAAGATGATCATTGTTCCTCCCTTGCCGGTTCACCACCTTCTGTTGGCTGGAAGTTGGGTTCTGACCAATCAAAACCGTTCACGGCGGCAAATTCGGCTTCGTCGTCGATCAGGCCGACCGGGTCAACTTCCGGGGCAAATGTGTCTTCTCTTACTGGTGGGATCAAATCTGTTACCTTGTACGAGGGAGTGGCCATCTTCTTATTCTCACTATCAAAACCCGGCTGGTATTTATCAACATTGGTATCATCTCCAAGGGTAGTTGCCTGAGGCCGGACTCCATGCACGCAAGCCATGAAGTCATCCTGATCAAAAGGAGATCCGTCTTCCTTCACGGTGGGATGACCTCTGGCCACGTCCGCCGGGTCTAGGTCTGGCACCCAAGCTTTGGAGCGGCTCAGGGCAGTCAAAGCTCTGGCTCGCGCGCAGGAGCGTTTCACTTCTTGAAACTGGCAGGCAGGATTAACAGTTTCTTCAGGACGTCGCTGAGCCGGTTGGGTCCTTGATTAGCAGGAGAGATGGCGGCAAGAGCCCGTTGTGCGCCAATGTACAGTTGTTCTACCAAAGTATACACTGCCTTCAGTTTAATCAATGGGTCTTGGCTCAGATTTTTGCTTCGAGGGCCTGCATAAATTTTACACAAAGTCAGCTGGCGGCTTATACTCCGGATCAGCAAAAAGCACACAAAGTTAAAATCAGACGGCTTACCAAAGATGGCAGCTACCATTTGAGACACCCGGCCCTTTAACCCGTTCAGCTCTGTTGAAATTTCTTCAAGGGCTGTTTTGGCCTTCTCAGCACGGTGGGTCAGAAGCATTTTTTCCTCTCACCAAGTTTTCTTCTTGACAGCAAAGCTGGTCTTTAAATTTTCCGTCTCAGAGAGACTTATTTGCAGTTTGGAGTTAGCAGATTTAATTTCTGCCTCTTGAATCGCTAGCCGGATCTTCGCATCAGTCAATTGCGAGTTCAATTCAGATAAGGCATTCTACAAAACATTCAGATGAGTCAAGATTTTGTTTCAAAGTTCAAATAATCAAGATTCAAGTCTCAAGTACTTTACAAACAAACTACTTGACACTTGGGGGCTAATGTATGCCAAAACAAATTTTATGAATCTAAAGACATACTTTAAGTCCCAAGTATTTTACAAAGTAACAGCACTTGGCACTTGGGAACTAATGTATGCAATTCAGCAAGGTTCTCCAGGTTAAGCCGAAGTATTAAGTTCTTTCAAAACGGTACAAATCAATTTAAAGTACCGGCTCATTTATGATCAAAAAGAACCAGCCCTTGGGGACTACAGGTGAAGCTTTGTTCTATTGGATTCAAGGAAAATTTCAAAGACAAAGGTTTTGGCCTATATTTTAAAGTCTACAGATCATTCCGTTTCTTTCATAATCTGAAGACTTGGGGGCTGAAGGAATATAGATAAGCCAGAAGAGCGTACCTCGTATTTTAACTATAGCTGCTTGACCATTTCAATCTTAGAATCGCGACTGGAGTGTACATGGCTAAGATAGCCGGATAAAATATCATTGGCATTTAGATGGTCATAGTTGGCAACGTCAAAGCGAACTTTCTGCCTCTCCAAAGCCTCTTGTTTTGCTGTACACCGAGCCAGCACGGTTGGGTTCCCCGGTTCAATAAAGTGGCTCCCGGTAATCTGAACATCTTGTGCAGATGGAGACAGCGGGTTGGCTGAGCTTGATGGTCCGGTTGTGGAAGGGTTCACAGTGGTCTCGTCAAATGACGGCTCAGGAGGATTTGCTTCGGTGTCAACGGGCGGGTCTTCTGGAGCGTCAGTTAATGGAGAAGATGGTCTAGCCAGGTCAGATGCCAGCGCCGGCGGGTCTTCCACCAGCTTAGCTGCCTTCGCTTTCTTGGATTTAACTTGGCCACTAAGAAAAAATGTTGCAGGATTGTTAGTATAAAGATACAATTTGAACAACCCAGGAAATAAGAGGATTTTTCATTACCCAGGGGCAGTCTTGAAAGCCGGAAATTGCATCTGCGATGAGTTGCCAGAAGAGCGAGACACCTCCTGAAAGGATAAAATAGAGTTAAAAGAAATACAAAGGGAAGGATCCATTAAACAGAGTTAAAGACAGAAAGAGGTAAACCTCATGCGGACGTTTCTGAGGAGTGTGTTGAAGAACGACAGCCGGCTCATCTTCAGTCCAAGCTTGACGGCGGCTTTCATGTTGCTGTTTTTTCAAACGAAAGTTGGGATCCAAGTGAGCTAAAGGGTTAGAAAACCTTACTTTACGGATCACTCGTCGAACTTTTTGTCTTGGCAAGGGCTCTGAGTCGGAGGAAATGATAGTTACCTCTGCTTCCCCAGCCTGACTAGCCCCAGTGTCATCCAGGTAATGATCAGTGTTAATAAGATTGTTAAAAAATTGGCCAAGGGAATCAAGGGCTACCTCCGAGTCAGATGTATCATCAAGCTTCATCAAGTCTTCAGCAGTACTCTTTTTCTTCTTTTTCGACCTCCAGGTCGTTTTCTTGGCGTTTATGGCGGCGGCTTTCGCTTTCTTGGCGGCCTCGTGGTCATACTTAACTTTCCAGAAGTCAGAATTGGCCTGCAGACAGGTAAAAACAAGGTAAAGAGTCGGGCAAGTATTAAAATAATATGGCTGGAAAAATACAAAAGAGAGAAATAATGACATCCTTACTTCTGGAACTGGGTTAAGTTGGCAGAAGGGGTTTAACCCGACAACACTGCAATCTTCATATTTCTCGTTCACCATAAGAGTTGACATTGAGACAATATCTTCTTCTGTCAATTGAACGGGGCTGTGACGAAGAGAGTCATCCGGGCCTCCACCATACTCATACATCAGCTTTGACCGGCGGCTCAAAGGGATGACCCGCCATGAGATCCAGCGGCGGGTCGAATCAACTCCAGTTAACCCGTTCCCCAACAGAGCGTTGATCCTTTTGATGGATGGAATCAGCCTCTTGCGTTCAACAACAGTCAGCTTATCAGGAAGCGCGAACTTGGAGTCAAGACGATTGGGGTGATAACCCGGCAGGGGCTTCTCATTTGCTGGCGAAGTGTCCTGGCAGTAGAACCAAGTCTGGTTCCAGTCCTTTGGGTGGCTTGGTAAGACAATAAGAGGAAAGACGGCACCCTACCGGCGCTGAATTGATATGCCTCCAAGTTCTAAGCTAAGGCCGTTGGTGCACTCATTCTGCCGGTTCAGATAAAAGTATTCTCTAAATAACTCCACAGTCGGCTCTTGTTGAAGATATACTTCACAGAGTACTTGGAAGTTACAAATGTTAGATATGGAATTAGGCCCGATATCTTGAGGATGGATCTTGAAAAAATGGAGGACCTCTCTGAAGAACTTTGAGCCGGGCGGTGAGAAGCCACGGTTCATGCGGTCAGTAAAAACGATCACCTCACCATCTATTGGATTGGGCCATTCTTCTTCCGGGTCAGGGGCACGGTAAGACATGACGGTTTTCGCTGGCAAAAATCCTATGATGAAGAACTCTTTTAAACGTTCCTCAGTTATGGTTGAGGGAACCCAGTTACAGATGGTGGGCATTTTGGACGGCATGATGTGCAAGGAACTGGAAAGAAAAGCAACATGCCGGTTCAGTTTAAACGGTGAGATTAACAATTAAGGGATGAAGATGGAAAACAAGTAATGGCGGCTTAACTAACGGCTAATGACATATAAGGAAAAGAAAGCCGGTGCGGTAATCCGCCATGAATATAGATTCGTTCAGAAAGCGGATTCACCTAAGTGTTGGGACAAACAAGTTTCCCAAAATTCTTGATATTATTTTAGATCAAATGGATGTTCAAAATGAAAAAATTTCTAGACCTAAAAATACAGCCCAGATGAGTTCATCAGATCTAAATATAGCTCTTGTACCAGAAAAAGGAGTCTGTTAGTATCAAAAGGAGGCACCAAACAACTACTGCATGAACATACACCTCTTTTGGATCAAAAAGAGGAGGCAGTGGAAGAACTACGAAGAAGCCATGACGAACTGCCAAGAACACGCAGAAACCCTAAACATGGATCTGAGGAGCAAGAAAGTGAGAACTTACAGCTACAGATCTTATGCAGAGGTCGCCGCCGTTTCTCTGAACCAACTCGGGTTGATGCAGCAGCCAAGGTTGATGGAGACGGAGGTGGAGCGCGGCGGCGGCGAAGCTCGAGCAGTAGCAGGGTCGCGAGAGGAAGAAGACGGAGAGAGAGAGAGAGAGAGAGAAGAATGAGGAAGGCCGGGGCGAGCCTATTTATAAGGGAAAAGGTGAACAGACAGGCGTGAAGATCAAGGAAGAGCCGAATAAATGGTTACCTAGCTATACAGGCGCCTCGATTCTCGGGAAACATTAAAGATAAAAGATCCATTGGAGGATGACATCATGAAAGTTTTTTGCGTTTCCAAGAGATGACGTCACGGCGGGTTACAAGGAAATTTCATTAAAGATAAGAAGATGGATTTTTTGCTAAGTTTGGAAGATTGACAAAGAACAAAGTTCAAAGTCAACCTGGGGCCTAATGTTGGGGATATTACTATCAGTTGAGACCCGCCCAGGAGGGGCCGGGTCAGCCCCAATGGCGGGTTACGCAAGAAGCCCAGTAAACATTCAAGATTGTAGTTTATTAAGACTTATAGAAGGCCCAAAGGCCTGAAGGCGGTTTAAGGCCTGATATTATGAACCACCATATGTAAGGAAAGACTTGTAAAGGAAGGCATGTAAAGGAAGTCACCGAGCTGGACACAATTATAAGCCGGCCGGGACTCTGTAGGCCACCAGGCGTCAACCCATGTATATAAGGGGACGACCCAGTGGCGGCTTAGGGCAAGAAACAACAAGTCGATAACCAAGCCGGCGAGTTGAGCCTCTTGGAGATCGAAACCTCAGCAATACCAATCCCAACTAGATGTAGGCTTTTACCTTCATCGTAAGGGGCCGAACTAGTATAAAACTCGCTCATGTCCATTGTCCCGATTAACCCCTTTAAGCTTCCTAGTGCGATGGCCCTATGACTAAGTCCTTGTTCTAGGACATCTGTCGTGACAATTCCACGACAGAAGAACTTCCATAAAACACTAAGTTACCTCAACGGGGATATACATGTCCCCAACAATAAGTATATCATATTTCCTTTTGATAGTAGGTAGAGGTAGTTGAAAACTTCCAATAGTGATTGTAGGAGATTTTTCAATAACATTAATACCATTCACTTGAAATTGTTTCTTCGGAAAGTGCACCGTATGCTCATTACCATTGATATGAAAAGTGACCTTGCTTTTATTGCAATCAATAATAGCCCTTGCAGTATTCAAAAAGGGTCTACCAAGGATAATTGACATGTTGTCGTCCTCGGGCATCTCAAGTATAATAAAGTTAAGATAGTAATATTTGCAACAACAATTGGCACATTCTCACAAATACCAATAGGTATGGCAGTTGATTTGTCAGCCATTTGCAAAGATATTTCAGTAGATGTGAGTTTATTCAAGTCAAGTCTTTTGTATAAAGAGAAAGGCATAACACTAACACCAACTCCTAAATCACACATAGCAGTTTTAACATAGTTTCTTTTGATGGAGCAAGGTATAGTTGGTATTCCCATATCTCCAAGTTTTTTAGGTACTCCATCCTTCAAAGAATAATTAGCAAGCATGGTGGAGATTTCAGCTTCCTGTATTTTTTTCTTATTAGTGATGATGCCTTTCATCTATTTTGCATAAGGGGCCATCTTTAAAATATCAGCCAAGCGAGTACGCGAAAAGACTGGCCTAAGCATTTCAGCAAAGCGTTCAAATTCTTCATCATCTTTCTTTCTAGTTGGTCTGGGCGGAAAGGGTAAGGGTTTTTGAACCCATGGTTCCCTTTCTTTACCATGTTTTCTAGCAACAAAGTTCTTTTATTATATCTTTTATTTTTAGGTTGTGGGTTATCAAGATCAACAGTTGGTTCTATCTCAACATCATTGTCTGGTTCTTTATCATTGTTTGATTGAGTGTCTTCATGAACATCATCATTATCTTTTTCATTATCACTAGGTGAATGTTCATTACCACATTGAGTTTCAGCATCAGAGGTAGAAACATCATCATTATCTTTAGGAGGTTTTTCTATTGCAGGTTCACTAGAGGTATGCAAAGTCCCATCATTTTTCTTTTTCTTGTTCTTTTTCTTTTTAGAAGGACTAGGTGCATCGGTGTTAATTCTTCGAGAGTCTTGCTCAATTCTTTTAGGGTGTCCCTCAGGATAAAGTGGTCCTGAGTCATTCTACCTCCTCTAGTCATTACTCTAATGGCATGGTCATTGATATTATTGTTCATTTCATCAAGCAATTCTCTTTGATATTTAGCAACTTGTTTTAACTGTGTGTGATCCATGGAAGCATGTTTTCCTATACCTCTAACATCATTAGAGATTCTAAATTACAAGTCATTCAACCGAGCAATCATATCAGAGTTGTATTTCAATTGTTTCATAACATTTTCATTGAAGTGATCTTGTTTTCTAATGTAGTTATCAAACTCATAAAGCGACCGACTAGGATGCATATTATAAGGATTGTCCTTTTCATCAAACTTCATTAAAGAGTTTACCTCTACCACCTCGGGTGGTGGTGTATCAAATCCATGTATTTCTTCAATAGGAGGTAAATTTTTGACATCTTTAGCTTTAATACATTTTCCTTCATACATTTCTTTGCCTCTTGCATATCTTCAGGACTGAGATATAAGATACCCCTCTTCTTCAGAGTGGGTTTAGGTAGTGGTTCAATCATCAAAAAAATTCAATATGTTAATCAATAATTCCTCAGCTTGTTCAATAGTTCATTCCATGAAAATTCAACCAGCACAGCTATGTAGGAAGTCCCTAGAAGCATTGGTTAGTCCATTATAGAAGATATCAAGTATTTCATTTTTCTTAAGTGAATGATCAAACAAAGCATTAAGCAGTTGGAGAAGCCTCCCCCAAGCTTGTGGGAGACTCTCTTCTTCAATTTGCACAAAGTTAAATATTTCCTGTAAGACAACTTGTTTCTTATGAGCAGGATTTTTTTTAGAAAATTACTAAATCATATCCTAGGGACTACGCACACAACCAGGAGCAAGAGTATTGTACCATATCTTAGCATCACCCTTTAATGAGAACAGAAATAACTTGAGGATATAATAGTAGCGAATTTTATCCTCATGAGCAAAAATGGTGGCTATATCATTTAATTTGGTAAGGTGCGCCAAAACAGTTTCAGTTTCATAACCATGCAAAGGATCAGATTCAACCAAAGTAATTAACTCTGGGTCGACAGAGAATTCATAATCCTTATCATCAACAAAGATAGGTGAAGTAGCAAACTTAGGATCACATTTCATTCTAGCATTCAAAGATTTTTCTTTCGGTTTGCATAATAATTTCTTAAGATCATCTCTATCATTGCAAGCAAGAAAATCTCTAGTTGTCTCCTCATACATAACATAACCTTTTGGTATATTAGGCAATTCATATCTAGGAGAGCTAGGTCTAATAGGTGTTTCAAGATTTTCAGATTTAATAATTTCATCAGTTTCAGCATGCTCCATATCTTTAGCTCTAGAAATTTGTTCATCAAGAAATTCGCCTAGTGGCACATTATCATCAAGTAAGGTACTAGCATCATCATGAGTAGCATTCATAGAAGTACCATCATCAATAACTTGCGACAAATCAGTATTAATAGAATGTGGTGGTGTTGCAAGTCTACTCAAAATAGAAGGTGAATCAAGTGCAGAGCTAGATGGGAGTTCCTTACCTCCCCTTGTATTAGAGGGAAATATCTTAGTCTTGGTATCCTTCAGATTCTTCATAGTGATAGATAAATAATAATTACAAGTGACTCCACAAATATAGCTATGCTCCCCAGCAACACCGCCAGAAAAATGTCTTGATGACCCAAAAGTATAGGGGATCGCAACAGTTTTTTAGGGTAGAGTATTCAATCCAAATTTATAGATTTGACACAAGGGGAGCCAAAGAATATTTGCAAGTATCAGCAGCTCAGTTGTCAATTCAACCACACCTGGAGATTAATTATTTGCAGCAACCGATCAGTAGCATAGTAATATGATAGTTTTGATAGTAGTAGTAATAGCAATAGTAACAGTAACAATTATAGCAATGATTTTGTAGCAGGTGTAACAGTAATAGTAGCAGTAGTAACTTAGCAAGATCAATATGTAGGAAATTCGTAGGCATTGGATCGGTAGATTCGTTGGATGATATTCATCATATAACAATTATAACCTAGGGCGATACAAAAATAGCTCCGGTTCATAAATATAATGTAGGCATGTATTCCGTAAATAGTCATACGTGCTTATATAAAGAACTTGCATGACATCCTTTGTCCTACCATCCCGTGGCAGCGGGGTCCATATGGAAACTAAGGGATATTAAGGCCTGCTTTTAATAGAGAACCAGACCAAAGTATTAACACATAATGAATACTATCACTTCGGGTTTTACGGATCATAACACGTAATAGGTGAATATGACTTGCAAGATCGGATCTAGAACATAGATATAATGGTGATAACATAAACATTTCAGATCTGAAATCATGGCACACGGGCCCAAAGTGACAAGCATTAAGTATGGCAAAGTCATAACAACATCAATCTCAGAACATAGTGGATACTAGTGATCAAGTCCTAACAAAACTAACTTGATTACATGATGAATCTCATCCAACTCCTCACCGACCAGCGAGCCTATGAAGGTATTACTCACTCCCGGTGGGGAGCATCATGGAATTGGCGATGAAGAAGGGTTGGTGATGACGAAGATCGAAGATCCCCCGCTCCGGAGCCCCAAACAGACTCCAGATCTGGCCTCCTGATGAAGAACATGAGGTGGCGGCGGCTCCATATCGTGAAACGAGATAATTCTTCCTCCCTGATTTTTTCTGGAAAATAGGTATTTATGGAGTTGGAATCAGGGTCTATGGGGCCACCAGGTGGGCACAACCCACCTGGGCGCGCTTGGAGGGGGCACGCCCTGGTGGGTTGTGCTCACCCAGGGCCCCTCTCTGGTGGTTCTTGGATCCAGTAATTTTCTTTTATTCTGAAATAATTCTCCAAAAAATTTTGTTCCAATTCGAGAACTTTAATTTATGTACAAAAAAACAACACCATGGTAGTTCTGCTGAAAACAGCGTCAGTCCGGGTTAGTTTCATTCAAATCATGCAAATTACAGTCCAAAACAAGAGGCAAAGCTTTAGGAAAAGTAGATACGATGGAGATGTATCACTTCGCTTATATCTTGTTAGAGCACTGTGGTGGTTTTATTTTATAGAAATAGATGAACTCTCATGCTTCGCTTATATTATTTTGATAGTCTTTAAAACAGCATGGTAATTTTCTTAGGTTACGAATTTAGTCCTAATATGATGGGCATCCAAGAGGGATATAATAAAAACTTTCATATAATAGCATTGAATATATGAGAAGTTTGATTCCTTGCATTGTCATATTAGAGGCCTGCTAGTGAGTAATTGTGGATTGGTAGAAATACTTGTGTTGAAGTTTGTGATTCCCATAGCATGCACGTATGGTGAATCGTTATGTGATGAAGTCGGAGCATGCTTTATTTTTTGATTGTCATCCTTTGTGTGGAGGTCGGGAGCGCGCTATGGTTAATTCCTACCAACCTCTCCCCTAGGAGCATGCGTGTAGTACTTTGTTTCGATAGCTAATAAATTTTTGCAATAAGTATGTGAGATCTTTATGACTAATGTTGAGTCCACAGATTTTACGCACTCTCACCCTTCCACCATTGCTAGCCTCTCTAGTACCGCGCAACTTTCACCAGTGCATTAAACCCATCATATACCCTTCTCAAAACAGCCACCATACCTACCTATTATGACATTTCCATAGCCATTCCGAGATATATGGCCATGCAACTTCCACCGTTCTAGTTATTATGACACATACCATCATTGTCTTGTGTGATCATGTAGTTGGCATAGTATTTGTGGCAAGGCCACCGTTCATATTTTTATACATGTCACTCTTGATCATTGCACATCCCGATACATCGCCGGAGGCATTGATACGTCTCCAACGTATCTATAATTTTTTTATTGTTCCATGCTGTTATATTATCATTCTTGGATGTTTTACAATCATTTTATAAATAACTTTATACATAGTGCCCAGTGCCAGTTGTTGTTTTTTGCTTGTTTTTTACTTCGCAGAAAATCAATACCAAATGGAGTCCAAACGCAGCGAAACATTTTGGATATTTTTTCTGGACCAAATGACACAAGATAGGCCAAAGAAGTACCAGAGTTGTGCCCCGGGGCACAACCCACCCAGGCGCGCCTGGGGGCCCAGGCGCGCCCAGGCGGGTTGTGCCCACCTCGGTGGCCTCCTGATACGTCTCCAACATATCTATAATTTTGGATTGTTCCATGCTATTATATTATCTGTTTTGGATGTTTTATATGCATTAATATGCTATTTTATATTACTTTTGGGACTAACCTATTAACCTAGAGCCCAATGCCAGTTTCTATTATTTCCTTGTTTTTTAGCTTCGCGTAAAAGGAATATCAAACGGAGTCCAAAAGGAATATAACTTTCCCGATGATTTTTCTTGGACCAAAAGTCACCCAGGAGACTTGGAGTTCAAGTCAGAAGAGCCACGAGGCAGCGACAATGGTGGAGGGGGCGCCCCTACCTTGTGGGCCCCTCGGTGACCCCCAGACCTAGTTCTTCCTCCTATATATTCACATATATTCCCGAACCTCCAGAAGTATCCACGAAAACACTTTGCCACCACCGCAACCTTCTGTCCCGTGAGATCCCATCTTGGGGCCTTTTCTGGCATCCTCCGGGAGGGGATTCGATCACGGAGGGCATCTACATCAACTCTATTGCCCTTCCGATGAAGCGTGAGTAGTTTACCTCAGACCTACGGGTCCATAGCTAGTAGCTAAATGGCTTCTTCTCTCTCTTTGATTCTCAATACCAGGTTCTCCTCGATGTCCTTGGAGATCTATCTGACGTAATCTTCTTTTGTGGTGTGTTTATCGAGATCCGATGAATTGTGGATTTATGATCAGATTATCTATGAATATTATTAGAATCTTCTCTAAATTCTTATATGCATGATTTCATATCTTTTTAATTCTCTTCGAACTATCGGTTTGTTTGGCCAACTAGATTGGTTTTTCTTGCAATGGTAGTGAGCACTGCGTTGGTTTTCCCCGAAGAGGAAGGGATGATGCAGCAAAGTAGCGTCAGTATTTCCCTCAGTTTTTGAGAACCAAGGTATCAATCCAGTAGGAGGCTACGCACGAGTCCCTTGTACCTGCACAAAACAAATAAATCCTCGCAACCAACGCGAATAGGGGTTGTCAATCCCTACATGGCCACTTACGAGAGTGAGATCTGATAGATATGATAAGATAATATTTTTGGTATTTTTGTGATAAAGATGCAAAGTAAAATAAAGGCGAAGTAAAAAGCTAAGGAAATAACTAAGTAGTAGGAGATTAATATGATAAAGATAGACCCGGGGGCCATAGGTTTCACTACTGGCTTCTCTCGAGATCATAAGTATTCTACGGTGGGTGAACAAATTACTATTGAGCAATTAACAGAATTGAACATAGTTATGAGAATATCTAGGTATGATCATGTATATAGGCATCATGTCCGAGACAAGTAGACCGACTCCTGCCTGCATCTACTACTATCACTCCACTCATCGACCGCTATCCAGCATGCATCTAGAGTATTAAGCTAGAAACAGAGTAACGCCTTAAGCAAGATGACATGATGTAGAGGGATAGACTCATGCAATATGATGAAAACCCCATCTTGTTATCCTCGATGGCAACAATACAATACGTTCCTTGTTGCCCCTACTATCACTAGGAAAGGACACCGCAAGATTGAACCCAAAGCTAAGCACTTCTCCCATTGCAAGAAAGATCAATCTACCATTGCAAGAAAGATCAATCTAGTAGACCAAACCAAACTGATAATTCGAAGAGACTTGCAAAGATAACCAATCATACATAAAAGAATTCAGAGAAGATTCAAATATTATTCATAGATAGACTTGATCATAAACCCGCAATTCATCGGTTTTAACAAACACACCGCAAAAACAAGATTACATCGAATAGTTCTCCACAAGAGAGGGGGAGAACATTGTATTGAGATCCAAAAAGAGAGAAGAAGCCATCTAGCTAATAACTATGGACCCGTAGGTCTGAGGTAAACTACTCACACTTCATCGGAGAGGCTATGGTGTTGACGTAGAATCCCTCCGTGACCGATGCCCCCTCCGGCGGAGCTCCGGAACAGGCCCCAAGATGGGATCTCGTGGATACAGAAAGTTGCGGCAGTGGAATTAGGTTTTTGGCTCCGTATCTGATCGTTTGGGGGTACGCAGGTATATATAGGAGGAAGGAGTACGTCGGTGGAGCAACAGGGGGCCCACGAGGGTGGAGGGCGCGCCGGGGGGGTAGGCACCCCCCTACCTCGTGGCCTCCTCTTTTGTGTCTTGACATAGGGTCCAAGTCTCCTGGGTCTTGTTTGTTGAGAAAATCACGTTCCCGATGGTTTCATTCCGTTTGGACTCCGTTTGATATTCCTTTTCTTCGAAACCCTAAAACAGGCAAAAAAAACCGCAATTCTGGGCTGGGCCTCCGGTTAATAGGTTAGTCCCAAAAATAATATAAAGGTGTATAATAAAGCCCAATAATGTCCAAAATAGTAGATAATATAGCATGGAGCAATCAAAAATTATATATACGTTGGAGACGTATCAAGCATCCCCAAGCTTAATTCTTGCTCGTCCTCGAGTAGGTAAATGATAAAAACAGATTTTTTGATGCGGAGTGCTACTTGGCATAATTTTAATGTAATTCTTCTTAATTGTGGTATGAATATTCAGATCCGAAAGATTCAAGACAAAAGTTCATATTGACATAAAAATAATAATACTTCAAGCATACTAACTAAGCAATTATGTCTTCTCAAAATAACATGGCCAAAGAAAGTTCATCCCTACAAAATCATATAGTTTGGTCATGTTTCATTTTCGTCACACAAG
Organism: Triticum urartu; assembly: GCF_003073215.2. NCBI lineage: Eukaryota > Viridiplantae > Streptophyta > Magnoliopsida > Poales > Poaceae > Triticum > Triticum urartu. The sequence continues at coordinate 540,090,089 of NC_053028.1, forward strand.
AATGCTCTCATCATGCACAACCCCGATGACAAGCCAAGCAATTGTTTCATACTTTAGTAATCTCAAACCTATAAACTTTCACGCAATATATGAGCGCGAGCCATGGACATAGCACTATGGGTGGAATGGAATATAATGAGGGGGTTATGTGGAGAAGACAAAAAGGAGAAAGTCTCACATCAACGAGGCTAATCAATGGGCTATGGAGATGCCCACCGATTGATGTTGATGCAAGGAGTAGGGATTGCCATGCAACGGATGCACTAGAGCTATAAATGTATGAAAGCTCAACAAAAGAAACTAAGTGGGTGTGCATCCAACTTGCTTGCTCACGAAGACCTAGGGCACTTGAGGAGGCCCATTGTTGGAATATACAAGCCAAGTTCTATAATGAAAATTTTCCACTAGTATATGAAAGTGACAAAACAAGAGACTCTCTATCATGAAGATTACGCTGCTACTTTGAAGCACAAGTGTGGGAAAAAAGAATAGTAGCATTGCCCCTTATATATATATATATATATTTGGCCTTTCTTTTTTGGCCCTTCCTTTTTTTTACTTTTTTTGGGACAATGCTCTATTAATGATGATCATCACACTTCTATTTATTTACAACTCAATAATTACAACTCGATACTAGAACAAAGTATGACTCTATATGAATGCCTCCGGCGGTGTACCGGGATATGCAATGGACCAAGAGTGACATGTATGAAAGAATTACGAACGGTGGCCTTGCCACAAATACTATGTCAACTACATGATTATGCTAAGCAATATGACAATGATGAATGTGTCATGATGAACGGAATGGTGGAAAGTTGCATGGCAATATATCTCGGAATGGCTATGGAAATGCCATAATAGGTAGGTATGGTGGCTGTTTTGAGGAAGATATAAGGAGGATTATGTGTGAAAGAGCGTATCATATCACGGGGTTTGGATGCACCGGCGAAGTTTGCGCCAACTCTCAATGTGAGAAAGGGCAATGCACGGTACCGAAGAGGCTAGCAAGGATGGAAGGGTGAGAGTGCGTATAATCCATGGACTCAACATTAGTCATAAAGAACTCACATACTTATTGCAAAAATCTACAAGTCATCAAAAACCTCGGTACTACGCGCATGCTCCTAGGGGGATAGATTGGTAGGAAAAGACCATCGCTCGTCCCCGACCGCCACTCATAAGGAAGACAATCAAATAACACCTCATGTTTCAAATTTGTTACACAACGTTTACCATACGTGCATGCTACGGGACTTGCAAACTTCAACACAAGTATTTCTCAATTTCACAACTACTCAACTAGCACGACTCTGATATTATTACCTCCATATCTCAAAACAATCATCAAGCATCAAACTTTTCTTAGTATTCAAAACACTCTTAAGAAAATTTTACTAACTTTGAATTCCTAGCATATTAGGATTTTAAGCAAATTACCATGCTATTAAGACTCTCAAAATAATCTAAGTGAAGCATGAGATATCAATAGTTTCTATATAACAAATCCACCACCGTGCTCTAAAAGATATAAGTGAAGTACTAGAGCAAAACTATATAACTCAAAAGATATAAGCGAAGCACATAGAGTATTCGAACAAATTCCAAATTATGTATGGCTCTCTCAAAAGGTCTGTATAGCAAGGATGATTGTGTTAAACTAAAAAGCAAAGACTCAAATAATACAAGACGCTCCAAGCAAAACACATATCATGTGGCGAATAAAAATATAGCTCCAAGTAAAGTTACCGATAGAAGTAGACGAAAGAGGGGATGCCTTCCGGGGCATCCCCAAGCTTTGGATTTTAGGTGTCCTTATATTATATTGGGGGTGCCATGGGCATCCCCAAGCTTAGGCTCTTCCCACTCCTTGTTCCATAATCCATCAAATCTTTACCCAAAACTTGAAAACTTCACAACACAAAACTTAAAGTAGAAAATCTCGTGAGCTCCGTTAGCGAAAGAAAATAAAAGACCACTTCAAGGTACCGTAATGAACTCATTATTTATTTATATTGGTGTTATACCTAATGTATTCCAACTTCTCTATGGTTTATAAACTATTTTACTAGCCATAGATTCATCAAAATAAGCAAACAATACACGAAAAACAGAATCTGTCAAAAACAGAACAGTCTGTAGAAATCTGTAGCTAGCGCAAGATCCGGAACCCCAAAAATTCTAAAATAAATTTATGGACGTGAGTAATTTATATATTAATCATCTGCAAAAATAATTGACTAAATATCACTTTCCAAATAAAAATGGCAGTAGTTCTCATGAGCGCTAAAGTTTCTGTTTTTTACAGCAAGTTTAACAAGACTTTCCCAAGTCTTCCCAACGGTTCTACTTGGCACAAACAATAATTAAACACACACACAAAACACAACCAAAACATAGGCTAGATAAATTATTTATTACTAAACAGGATCAAAAATCAAGGAATAAAAATAAAATTGGGTTGCCTCTCAACAAGCGCTATCGATTCACGCCCCTAGCTAGGCATAACAAGCAAGGATAGATCTAGGTATTGCCATCTTTGGTAGGCAATCCATAAGTGGCTCTCATAATAGATTCATAAGGTGATTTAATTTTCTTTCTAGGAAAGTGTTCCATGCCTTTCCTTAATGGAAATTGAAATCTAATATTTCCTTCCTTCATATCAATAATTGCACCAATCGTTCTAAGGAAAGGTCTGCCAAGAATAATAGGACATGAAGGATTGCAATCTATGTCAAGAACAATAAAATCTAAGAGCACATAATTCCTATTTGCAACAATAAGAACATCATTAATTCTTCCCATAGGTTTCTTAATAGTGGAATCCGCAAGGTGCAAGTTTAAAGAGCAATCATCAAAATCACGGAAACCTAACAAATCACACAAAGTCTTTGGAATCGTGGAAACACTAGCACCCAAATCACATAAAGCATAGCATTCATGATCTTTAATTTTAATTTTAATTGTTGGTTACCACTCATCATAAAGCTTTCTAGGGATAGAAACTTCCAATTCAAGTTTTTCTTCATAAGATTGCATCAAGGCATCAACGATATGTTTAGTAAACGCTTTATTTTGACTATAAGCATGAGGAGAATTTAGCACGGATTGTAACAAGGAAATACAATCAATCAAAGAGCAATTTTCATAGTTAAATTCCTTGAAATCCATAATAGTGGGCTTAGCAACATCTGGGGTTTTAATTTCTTCAATCCCACTTTTATCAATTTTAGCATCAAGATCAACAAATTCTGAATTCTTAGAACGCCTTCTAGGTAAAGGTGGATCATATTCAGTCCCATCATTATCAAGATTCATATTGCAAAATAAATATTTAATAGGGGACACATCAATAACTTTGACATCTTCATCTTTATTTTCATAGCAATCCGGTTTAGCGGCCATCTTATTAACTAAGGTAGCCTGCTTATCCGAAATTTCAGCAGTTAAATTGTCAAGATGAGCAATTTGGGATCTCAAACCATCGAATTCTTTAGACATATCATCAAGCTCTTTATCATAAAACTCATAAAACTTTTCTGTTCTTTAAGCTTGTTTCTGAAGAAACTATTATGTTCAAATTGCAAAACCATAAAACTCCTAACATTGCTTTCGATCTCTTCTAGCCTTTTAATGTGGAGATCACCGAATCTAGGTAGAGCCATTGAGGCAAGCAAGCAAACTAACACACAAGCAAACAAAAAGCAAGCGGGCAAAAAGAGGCAAATAGAGAAAGAGATAGAGGATAGAGAGAGAGGACGAATAAAATGGCAAGGGTGAAGTGGGGGAGAGGAAAACGAGAGGCAAATGGCAAATAATGTAATGTGGGAGATAAGGGTATGTGATGGGTACTTGGTATGTTGACTTTTGCGTAGACCTCCCCGGCAACGGCACCAGAAATCCTTCTTGCTACCTCTTGAGCACTGCGTTGGTTTTCCCCGAAGAGGAAGGGATGATGCAGCAAAGTAGCGTAAGTATTTCCCTCAGTTTTTGAGAACCAAGGTATCAATCCAGTAGGAGGCTACGCGCGAGTCCCTCATACCTACACAAAACAAATAAATCCTCGCAACCAACGCGAATAGGGGTTGTCAATCCCTACACGGCCACTTACGAGAGTGAGATCTGATAGATATGATAAGATAATATTTTTGGTATTTTTGTGATAAATATGCAAAGTAAAATAAAGGCAAAGTAAAAAAGCAAAGGAAATAACTAAATAGTACGAGATTAATATGATAAAGATAGACCCGGGGGCATAGGTTTCACTAGTGGCTTCTCTCGAGAGCATAAGTATTCTACGGTGGGTGAACAAATTATTGTTGAGCAATTGACAGAATTGAGCATATAGTTATGAGAATATCTAGGTTTGATCATGTATATAGGCGTCCCGTCCGAGACAAGTAGACCGAAACGATTCTGCATCTACTACTATTACTCCACTCATCGACCGCTATCCAGCATGCATCTAGGTATTAAGTTAAAAACAGAGTAACGCCTTATGTCGGTGTCAAAACCGGCGGATCTCGGGTAGGGGGTCCCGAACTGTGCGTCTAGGCCGGATGATAATAGGAGGCAGGGAACACGATGTTTTACCCAGGTTCGGGCCCTCTTGATGGAGGTAAAACCCTACGTCCTGCTTGATTAATATTGATGATATGGGTAGTACAAGAGTAGATCTACCACGAGATCAAGGAGGCTAAACCCTAGAAGCTAGCCTATGGTATGATTGTTGTATATGGAGTTGATTGCCTACGGACTACAACCCTCGGTTTATATAGACACCGGATAGGGTTAGGGTTACATAGAGTCGGTTACAATGGTAGGAGATCTTGAATATCCGCATCGCCAAGCTTGCCTTCCACGCCAAGGAAAGTCCCATCCGGACACGGGACGAAGTCTTCAATCTTGTATCTTCATAGTCCAGGAGTCGGCTGAAGGTATAGTCCGGCTACTACCCGAACACCCCCTAATCCAGGACTCCCTCAGTGGCCCATGAACCAGGCTTCAATGATGACGAGTCCGGCGCGCAAATTGTCTTCGGCATTGCAAGGCGGGTTCCTCCTCCAAGTCCTTCATAGAAGATTGTAAACACCAAGAGTAATGTCCGGCTCTGCAAAATATGCTTCCACATATCACCATAGAGAGAATAATATTAACACAAATCAAAACTGCTGACGTATTCCGCAGTGTGTCATCACACTACGGCCAAGTCCTTTACTCGAATTGTTTTTACTTTTCCACCTCAGCATGTTTTGCGAGGCGGTTTCCTTGGCACGTCTTGTCAAAGCAGAGATCGTGTACCCCCTTTACGGGATTCTCATTAATACGGATGTGGGTAACCCAACCGTGCCATTTATCATGGCGCTTGGGAGGCAAGCGAGTTTTACTAGGCTGGTGGGGACGCACAACCGCATCCGCCCATATAAGGGGATAAGGATCCACCTTTTTACCTACGCCTTCTTCCTCCTTTGCCTATCCATCTCCTGCGCACTCGAGCTCCAGCGCCCAAGCCCGCACTTCCCACCTCAACCTTCTCCAGCAATGTCCGGAGCGGGAGGCAAGTGGATGGTCTCCTCCGCTACGGAGGGCCAAGTCAAGAAGCTAAGGAAGGCCGGATACCTATCCAAGAACATCGCGCACCGACTTCCCGAAAAGGGGCAGCTTCTCCCCACCCCAAGGCCCCATGAGAGGGTAGTATTTCTCCCCCACTTCCTCCGCGGACTGGGTTTTCCACTCCACCCATTTGTCCGGGGGCTCATGTTCTATTACGGCCTGGATTTCCACGATCTGGCCCTGAACTTCATCCTCAACATCTCGGCGTTTATCGTCGTGTGCGAGGCTTTCCCCCGTGTCCGCCCTCATTTCGGCCTCTGGCTCAAGACCTTCAACGTCAAGCCCAAGGTGGTGCACGGCAGCCAGGCGGAGTGCGGAGGCGCCATGGCGGGCAAGATGGCCAACGTCCTATGGTTCGAGGGCTCTTTTGTGGAGACCCTGAAGGGGTGGCAATCTGGGTGGTTTTACATCACCGAGCCACGCGATCCGAACTGGATCGCAGCCCCCGAGTTCCGATCCGGACCCCCCACGCGGCTTATGTCCTGGAAAGAGACGGGCCTGTCGTGGGGTGACGAAAAAGAGGTGACCGGATTGCAAACATGCATCCAGTCCCTGGTGAACAAGCCAATCCGGCTTGTTAATGTAATCCAGGTTATGCTCGTCTGTCAGATCCTCCCGTGCCAACAACGGGATTTTAATCTGTGGGAGTTCGACCCGGCGCAGCACCAAACCCTTAGCAGGCTCTTCGACACGACGTACGAAGATGCCTGGAAGGTGCTATTCAAGGGCGCCGAGGCTCCCGCATCCGCTTCCGAGGACCGCAGATACAGCTCACAACGTCACGCTAGCGAGGTAAGCTATCTTCACCTTTTACAGGATGTTAAGCTTTCTTCATAGTTTGACTCTATGCGGGATCTAAACTCCCTTACCTTTGACAGGCTTGGCGGGCAATATCCGGACCGATTAACTATCCGGCTCCGCTGCCCGAAGACCCAGCCCCAGCTCTACTAGTGAAGCTGCTGGTTCTGGCGCCTTATGTGGTGCCGGAGAAGAAGGCAAAGAAGAAGAAGACCACGGGGACTCGAAGGAGTGCCCGTAACGTGGTGGTGTCGGACTCGTCATCCGACGAGTCCGAGACGCCCTCTTCCCATGAAAACGAGGAGGAGGAAGAAGAAAACTCTCCCCCCCAGCGGAGGGAGGAGAGAAGAGGAAGGACGCCCCAACGGGGGAGGCCGAGGGGTCTAGGAAAAGGAAGACCCCTCCACCGGACTACTCCCCCGATGCCGAAGAGGGCGGAGAGGAGTGGCCAAACAGGGCCAAGCGTCTGGCGAAATCGTAAGTTCGGACATCAGAGTAACTCATGATGTTCCTTTGTTGCATAGATTTCCCTAATGTCGAACGTAATTATGCAGCCCGCCCCAGGCCGAATTCAATGAATCGTCGGGCGGCTCCCTGGACTCATCGGACGTGAACTCAGTTCCGCCTACTATCTCCCCCCGCACTGTAGATGACGCCGAAGTGGCGTCGTGACAAGCTCCGGGGCAGGAGGAGGTGGTCCCGGAGGAGCCGCAAGGCAACCTCCCGGACTCCAGGAGTGAAGGGGATAAGGCCCCCCAGGGCTCCAAGTCCGGCTTTGTGCCGGACACCGCGCCGGAATCTTCCACAGTTCCAGACCGCGGTAGGCGAACTCCTTCCAAGAGGAGCAAGCCTTCTGAGCCGGCGGCCTCCGTCCAACCGGAGGTGCCGGACAATCTGCTGGAAGTGCTTGACGGCGCCTCCATCGACGAGGGGCACCGTACTATTATGAGTACGGTGATCCAGACGGTTCAGTCCGCCAAGAGCGGACTGACTGAAGCTTGCGCTAGCCTTCTAACAGGCTTCGAGGTAAGTAAAAATATGTAAAAATATTACCGCATAGACAGTAGCCCCTGATGCTCTGTTTCGCATTCAGAAAGAAAAGCCGAATAGAGGATCTATTAAATATCACAGGAGTCTAACAAAAAAGAGTCAATATGCGTATGCAGGCTTCGCTGCTATCCACCGCCGCACTGACTGCGGAGGTGGGTGTCTTGAAGCAGGACCTCGAGCGGACCGAGCGAGAGCTCGGCCTTGCCAAGTGGCGGCTCGAGGAGAGAGAAGGTAAGAAATACCTTACAGAAAAAGTGCCTATAAAAAGGTGTGATTGCAAAAAAAACAGGATTGTACTGCTTATTGTAGGGGCCATGACTGAGGTGGCGACCCTTAAGCAGGCGCTGTCTGAGGCCGAAAAGAAAACGGCCGTGGAGCGCACCGAGCGAGACAGACTTGGGGCTCAGGTCGGTGAGGTGCAGCAAGAGCTTCAGGCTCTCATGAAAAAACATGAGAGTTTGGAGCTTGAGTCAAAGGCGCAAGCATCCGAGCTCGCGACGGCCCTTGAGACTGCCAAGTCTGCCAAGGCCGAAGCCCAAAAGGCCCTCCAAGAGTTGGAGGAGATGAGGAAGATAGCAGCGGGTAAGGCATTCTTCATGCAAAGCAGAAATATAAAAGTAAACTACTTGTTACTTACCCGAATCCGGAGCTCTCCAGGGGCATTCGTAGATCTTCCCCGCAGCGTATCCGATGCCGCCACATTCTACCGAGCTGAAGAGGGCAGCTCGACGGATAAGGTGTTCTGGTCTTAGTATTCTGAGGCCGGACACCCTGTGCCTTTGAGCGACCAGCTGAAACAGCTGGTCGAGCTCCACAAGGCGGCCGAACAAGCCATGAAGGGCTTCATAGTTCGGCTGTGGCCTGGAGAGGCCCTGCCTGGGAGCTATTTCGAGCTGGTGCGGCGGCTGGTGGAGGCCTGTCCGAGGCTCGAGGTCATCAAGCGCTCCGTCTGCATCAAAGGTGCCCGTCGGGCCCTTGCCCGTGCAAAGGTGCACTGGGGTAAGCTGGACGGTGAGAATCTTGTGAAGGACGGGCCGCCGCCGGGGAAGGAGCATCGCAAGCCCGAGAACTACTACAAGGATGTTCTTGCAGGTGCCCGCCTTGTGGCGGATCAATGTACCAAGGATGTGATTTTTGAATGAACTCGCTCGTGTTTATCCTGTGCGCTGAAAACTTGTTCATATGCACTAAGCAATGCTTATTGAATTTAAAATATTACTTTCTGTGCGGCCGTTTATCAAAAAATTGAGAGATGGCCAGTCGTCGGCTTCTGCCCCCATGCCACTAGTGCTGGGGTGTTTGGGATAAACCTGAGCGCTCTTTTTCCCATAGTTGGGTCCTTCGAGGGAGGCGCTCAGCACAACGAACCAGGCAATCAGACTATAATGCTTGAACACTCTCACTTAGCCATAGAACTCTATAATTTTAAATTTCGGCGAAGCCCCTAGTTCGGAAGACCGAGTTCGGGGCGCTATCCACGCCTTGGCCGGACAAAGCCAGCTCCTCGCTCGAAGCGGCATAAGTCTTTAGGGACTCGAAAAACCTCTCGAACAGCGACCGGTCTCTCGCCTCATCATGACAGTCAGTTTTAGCTTTCTCCACTGAGGTGCTTAACCCAGCTGAACCGAGGCACAATCGCGGTGGTTCTCCTAGTGCTACCTTAGCCGATAGAGCGGAACGTAAGGCACCAAAACATAGGAGCCGGGCAAACCCAACTATTGACCCAAATCATGATTCAGAGCCAATGCATATAGTGCTATAAGTTCGGGGTGCCGCACTTGTGAAAGTGTACGGACTTCTCACGCCATAATGAGGGGTACTGAAGCCCCTGGCGTGTTTGTCGTACCATGGTGTACGGGTGCAATCATGTCATTTAATAAACATATATGTGAAAAGAGGATAATGCAAAAAATAGACAAAAAGCTAAGCATTGTTTATAGAGAGGCTATTTATCAAAGCCGAACGATACAAATAGTGCGGTAAGCAAAAGATATTGGACTATTCAGTATGTCCTGACCAGGGGTAGGCCGCGGAATTGTATTTAAAACAGGTATACCGCTCGTAATAGAGACCACCTGGGAGTTCCATAATGCGGCATGGCTTGTCTGCCTCCCTGGATCTTGCATCGTTTGTGCGGCAGTCGAATTGCCGAACAGGTCGTCCGAAGTATGGAGTCCTGAAAGTAAGAAAAAATTAAAAAAAAGAATCCGGCAGCCCCTAGTACGTTTTAAGCCGTATTTTGGGCGTGCCGTTATTGTGCCCCTTCCCCTCTGCCCATGGTATTTCAAGGGCGTAGTTATGTACGCGAGGTACTGGTTTCGCTATGTCGCGAAAGCTGGGGTTGGGGCCGCATTGCTACGCTTGCTCAGAGTGTGCCAGGCGGTCCTGCTGTGGGTTACTCCAGGCACGCTTGGCAGTGTCTGGCTTTTTAATGGCCGGACTGGAGAATTGCCTGAGAAGGCTACTTTGTACCTCCGCTGCAAGAGCCGCCGTATGCTCCTCCGTGCGGAGGGAGCATTTGGTGTTTCTGTTGACCGTAATTACTCCTCGAGGGCCTGGCATCTTGAGCTTGAGATATGCGTAGTGCGGCACCGCATTGAACTTTGCGAATGCGGTTCGTCCGAGCAGGGCGTGATAGCCACTGTGAAACGGGACTATATCGAAGATTAACTCTTCGCTTCGGAAATTGTCCGGGGATCCGAAGACCACGTCAAGTGTTACTGAGCCTGTACAGTTGTCTTCTACACCTGGTATAACGCCTTTAAAGGTTGTTCTTGTGGGCTTAATCCTTGAGGGATCTATGCCCATTTTCCGCACTGTATCCTGATAAAGCAGGTTCAGGCTACTGCCGCCGTCCATGAGGACTCTTGTGAGATGAAATCCGTCGATGATTGGGTCGAGAACCAATGCGGCGAAGCCGCCATGACGGATGCTAGTGGGATGGTCCCTTCGATCAAAAGTGATCGGGCAGGAGGACCATGGGTTGAACTTTGGGGCAACTGGCTCCATCGCGTATACGTCCCGTAGCGCACGCTTCCGCTCCCGCTTGGGAATGTGGGTTGCGTATATCATGTTCACCGTCCGCACTTGTGGGGGAAAGCCCTTCTGTCCATTGTTGTTCGGCGGCTTGGGCTCCTCGTCGTCGCTGTGCATCCCCTTGTCTCTGTTTTCGGCCCTTAACTTGCCTGCCTGCTTGAACACCCAACAATCCCTGTTAGTGTGATTGGCTGGCCTTTCGGGGGTGCCATGTATCTGGCACAAGCGATCGAGTATTCGGTCCAAACTGGACGGGCCCTAAGTATTCTTTTTGAATGGCTTTTTCCGCTGACCGGATTTATAGCCTTTGAATCCGGCATTGACTGCCGTGTCTTCATTGCTGTCGCTGTTAACGCGGCGTTTTTGCTTATTCCGACGTGTCCTGCCACTTTTGTCCTTGGTATCCGAATTACCAGGGTTCTTTGATAAGTTGTTACTGCGAGCTAGCCAGCTGTCTTCTCCTGCGCAAAAGCGGGTCATGAGTGTCGTGAGGGCTGCCATGGATTTCGGCTTTTCCTGTCCCAGGTGCCGGGCAAGCCACTCGTCGCGGATGTTATGCTTGAAGGCTGCTAGGGCCTCTGCGTCTGGACAGTCGACTATCTGGTTTTTCTTTGTTAGGAACCGTGTCCAGAATTGTCTGGCCGATTCCTCTGGCTGCTGAATTATGTGGCTTAAGTCGTCGGCATCCGGTGGTCACACGTAAGTGCCCTGGAAGTTGTCGAGGAATGCGGCTTCCAGGTCCTCCCAAGAACCGATTGAGTCTGCTGGCAAGCTGTTAAGCCAATGCCGGGCCGGTCCTTTAAGTTTGAGCGGGAGGTATTTGATGGCGTGTAGATCATCGCCGCGTGCCATGTGGATGTGAAGGAGATAATCCTCGATCCATACCGCCGGATCTGTTGTGCCATCGTATGATTCGATGTTTACGGGTTTGAAACCCTCTGGGATTTTATGATCCATCACTTCATTCGTGAAGCATAGCGGGTGTGCGGCGCCTCTGTACTGGGCTATATCACGACGCAGCTCGGAAGAGCTATGTCTGTTGTGTTCGGCCCGGCCGGATTTGTTGTATCCGGAGTGAAGATCATTGTCACATGTCGTAGGGCGCCTGCGCGATCCGTAGATCGATCTTGTTTGTCTTGCCTTATCCTCCAGTATGTCTCGCAGGTTGGGCGCATTTTCTCGTGCCTTAGTTGAGCGGCGTCGGGGCATGGCTTGGGTGGAGGGCCGAGAGGTGGCCGGTCTGCCATGTCATGCGCTGGTGATGTAGGTGCTTCCTCCTCTGATCGGGATAGCGGCCTGCGCTTCGGGTAACTCTTGGAGGGGCGTTCGAGTTCATACTCTTCGGCCGCAAGGACTTCAGTCCATCTGTCAGCTAGCAAATCTTGGGCAGCTCTAAGTTGTTGTTGCTTTTTCTTGAGGCTGCTTGCCGTGGCTAAAAGCCTCTGTTTAAAACGCTCTTGTTCGGCGGGGTCTGATGGTATGACGAATTCATCGTCATCGAGGCTTGCCTCGTCTTCAGAGGGAGGCGTATAGTTATCATCCTCATCCTCTCGGTCTGCCACTCTCTCATGAGGGCTGGCTTCTCCATCTTCCTGTGCCAAATCTTGCTGAGGTGGGTGTTCTTCGGCGCTATCCGGGGTAGTATTATCTCCCATGCCGGAATCACCGTTTTTGTTTTGGCGGGATTTAGAGCGGCGCCGCTGACGCCGGCGCTTTGGCTGTTTCTTGGGGGCGTCATCCCCCACTGTTCCATCGCCATCTTCATTTTTTGGAGTATCCACCATATATATGTCATATGACGAGGTGGCCTTCCAGCGCCCTATAGGTGCTGGTTCCTGTTCGTCTCCTACATCGTCGTCCATGCCGTTGATGTCTTCGGAGCTGAAGTCAAGCATGTCGGTTAGATCGTCGACAGTGGCTACAAAGTGGGTGGTGGGTGGGCTTTGAATTTCCTCATCGTCCGTATCCCACCCCCGCTGACCGTAGTCCGACCAGGGCTCTCCTGATAAAGAGAGAGACTTAAGAGAATTCAGGATGTCGCCAAAAGGCAAATGCTGAAAGATGTCTACGGTGGTGAACTCCATTATCGGCGCCAAATCGGATTCGATTGGCAGGGGCGCGGGGGGTTCGGAGTCCGGGGAGGAGTCCGGATCCTCGGAGTCATGGGTCGTGCAGAGTGCGGGGCTAGCGTTCGGCTCGATCGCTTTTGGGATCGCAGCCCTCGAGGTGACGTCCAACCGCTCATCCTCGATTGGCGCAATAGGCTCCGAGTTAGGGGTCGGAACCGATGTGTGTGCGGCCTCCAGGACACTGTCCGGGGGCAGAGCTAGATCATGCCTCTCGAGATAGTGCGGCGCGCTTGGCCGTGGCTCGAGTCCGTCGAAGATCAAGTCTCCGCGGATGTCAGCCGTGTAGTTTAAGCTTCCAAACCTGACTTGATGGCCAGGGGCGTAGCTTTCGATCTGCTCCAGGTGGCCGAGCAAATTGGCCCGCAAAGCGAAGCCACCGAAGACGAAGATCTGTCCGGGGAGCAAAGTCTCACCCTGGACCGCATCGTTGTTGATGATCAAAGGAGCCATCGGGCCTAAAGGCAACGACACAGAGGAACTCTCAATGAAAGCACCAATGTCGGTGTCAAAACCGGCGGATCTCGGGTAGTGGGTCCCGAACTGTGCGTCTAGGCCGGATGGTAACAGGAGGCAGGGAACACGATGTTTTACCCAGGTTCGGGCCCTCTTGATGAAGGTAAAACCCTACGTCCTGCTTGATTAATATTGATGATATGTGTAGTACAAGAGTAGATCTACCACGAGATCAAGGAGGCTAAACCCTAGAAGCTAGCCTACGGTATGATTGTTGTATATGGAGTTGATCGCCTACGGACTACAACCCTCCGGTTTATATAGACACCGGATAGGGTTAGGGTTACACAGAGTCGGTTACAATGGTAGGAGATCTTGAATATCCGCATCGCCAAGCTTGCCTTCCACGCCAAGGAAAGTCCCATCCGGACACGGGACGAAGTCTTCAATCTTGTATCTTCATAGTCCAGGAGTCCGGCTGAAGGTATAGTCCGGCTACCCGAACACCCCCTAATCCAGGACTCCCTCACCTTAAGCAAGATGACATGATGTAGAGGGATAGACTCATGCAATATGATGAAAACCCCATCTTGTTATCCTCGATGGCAACAATACAATACGTGCCTTGCTGCCCCTACTGTCACTGGGAAAGGACACCGCAAGATTGAACCCAAAGCTAAGCACTTCTCTCATTGCAAGAAAGATCAATCTAGTAGGCCAAACCAAACTGATAATTCGAAGAGACTTGCAAAGATAACCAATCATACATAAAAGAATTCAGATAAGATTCAAATATTATTCATAGATAGACTTGATCATAAACCCACAATTCATCGGTCTCAACAAACACACCGCAAAAAGAAGATTACATCAAATAGTTCTCCACAAGAGAGGGGGAGAACATTGTATTGAGATCCAAAAAGAAAGAAGAAGCCATCTAGCTAATAACTATGTACCCGTAGGTCTGAGGTAAACTACTCACACTTCATCGGAAAGGCTATGGTGTTGATGTAGAAGCCCTCCGTGATCGATACCCCCTCCGGTGGAGCTCTGGAACAGGCCCCAAGATGGGATCTCGTGGATACAGAAAGTTGCGGCGGTGGAATTAGGTTTTTGGCTCCGTATCTGATCGTTTGGGGGTATGTAGATATATATAGGAGGAAGGAGTACGTCGGTGGAGCAACAGGGGGCCCACGAGGGTGGAGGGCCCGCCTGGGGGGGTAGGCGCGCCCCCTACCTCGTGGCCTCTTTTGTGTCTTGACGTAGGGTCCAAGTCTCCTGGGTCTTGTTTGTTGAGAAAATCACGTTCCCGAAGGTTTCATTCCATTTGGACTCCATTTGATATTCCTTTTCTTCGAAACCCTAAAACAGGCAAAAAACGGCAATTCTGGGCTGGGCCTCCGGTTAATAGGTTAGTCCCAAAAATAATATAGAAGTGGATAATAAAGCCCAATAATGTCCAAAACAGTAGATAATATAGCATGGAGCAATCAAAAATTATAGATACATTGGAGACGTATTAGGGAGAAGTGCTTAGCTTTGGGTGCAATCTTGTGGTGTCCTCACCAAGTGACAAAGTAGGGGTAGCGAGGCACGTATTGTATTGTTGCCATCGAGGGTAAAAATATGGGATTTACATCATATTGCTTGAGTTTATTTCTCTACATCATGTCATCTTACTTAAAGCGTTACTCTGCTCTTCATGAACTTAATACTCTATATGCAGGCAGGAGTCGGTCGATGTGTGGAGTAATGGTAGTAGATGCAGGCAGGAGTCGGTCTACTTGACACGGGTGTGATGCCTATATTACATAATCATTGACTTGGATATCGTCATAACTTTGCGCTTTTCTATCAATTGCTTGATAGTAATTTGTTCACCCACCATATTATTTGCCTTCAAGAGAGAAGCCTCTAGTGAAACCTATGGCCCCCGGGTCTATTTTCCATCATATTAGTTTCCAATCTACTATTTGCAATATTTTATTTTCTGATCTATAAACCACAAAACCCAAAAATATTTAGTTATCTTTTGTTTAGTTTTATTTATCTCTATCATATCTCACCTTTGCAAGTGACCGTGAAGGGACTGACAACCCCTTTATCGCGTTGGGTGCAAGTGTTTGATTGTTTGTGCATGTATTGGTGATTTGTGTGTTCTTCTCCTACTGGATTGATACCTTGGTTCTTAACTTAGGGAAATACTTATCTCCACTTTGTTGCATCACCCTTTCCTCTTCAAGGGAAAAACCAACGCAAGCTCCAAAAACCACAGATCCAATCTAGACACCATCACAGAGGGGTTCATCATCCTCATTGGTGCCTCTCCGATGATGCATGAGTAGTTCATTGTTGACCTACGGGTCCGTAGTTAGTAGCTAGATGGCTTCCTTTCTCTCTTGATTCTCAATACAATGGTCTCTTGGAGATCTATTTGATGTAACTCTTTTTGTGGTGTGTTTGTTGGGATCCGATGAACTTTGAGTTTATGATCATATCTATTTTATCCATGAAAGTTATTTGAGTTTTGATCTCTTAAATGCATGATTGCTTATAGCCTCATATTTCTTCTTTGAATCGTTGGTTTAGTTAGGCCGACTAGATCAATTTTTCTTGCCATGGGAAGAGGTGCTTTGTGATGGGTTCGATCTTACGGTGCTTAATCCCAGTGACAGAAAGGGACATGACACGTATGTATCGTTGCTATTAAGGCTAACAAGATGGGGCCTATTCCTACATGAATAGATCTTGTCTAAATCATGTCATCCTTCTTATTGCATTACTCTGTTTCTCCATGAACTTAATACACTATATGCATGCTGGATAGCGATCGATGTGTGGAGTAATAGTAGTAGATGCAGGCAGGAGTCGGTCTACTAATCTTGGAGGTGAAGCCTATATAATGATCATTGCCTGGATATCGTCATAATTATTTGAAGTTCTATCAATTGCCCAACAGTAATTTGTTTACCCGCCATATGCTATTTTTCTAGAGAGAAGCCACTAGTGAAATATACGGCCCCGGGGTCTATTCTTTATCATATTTGCCTTTGAGATCTATTTTTATTCATTTTTATTTTCAGATCTATTAATCCAAAAACACAAAAATAACTTGCTGCACTTTTTAGTTATTTATTTTATTTTGTGTTTACGCGAGATCAATTTATCCAATCTACTACAAATTTATCTATCTTTTTACCCGGGAGGGATTGACAATCCCTCTTACACGTCGGGTTGCAAGTATTTATTCTTTGTGTGCAGGTACCATTTACATAGTCTTGCATGGTTCTCCTACTGGTTCGATAACCTTGGTCTCATCATTGCGGGAAATACCTACCGTAGTTGTGCTGCACCATCCCTTCCTCTTTGGGTAAATACGATGTAGTTCAAGCTGCATCAGGCATTCCTATAGATTCGTATTTTGTTCTAGTATCGAGTTGTGGTTCTTGAGTTGTAAGTAAATCAAAGTGTGATGATCATCATTATTAGTGCATTGTCCCATGTGAGGAAAGGATGATGGAAGCTATGATTCCCTCACAAGTTGGGATGAGTCTCCAGACTAAAAAAATAGAAGAGGCTAAAGAAGCCCCAAAAAAGAGGCCAAAGAAGCCCGGACAAAAAATGAGAGAAAAAGAGAGAAGGGACAATGTTACTATCCTTTTTCCACACTTGTGCTTCAAAGTAGCACCATGATCTTCATGATAGAGAGTCTCATATTTTGGCACTTTCATATACTAGTGGGAATTTTTCATTACAGAACTTGGCTTGGATTTTCCAATGATGAGCTTCCTCAAATTGCCCTAGGTCTTCGTGAGCAAGCAAGTCGGATGCACAACCACTTAGTTACTTTTTGAGCTTTCATACACTTATAGCTCTAGTGCATCCTGGCAATTCCTACTCACTTGCATCGATATCAATTGATGGGCGTCTCCATAGCCCATTAATTTGCCTAGTTGATGCAAGACTTTCTCCTTCTTTTTGTCTTCTCCACAACCACCATATTCTATTCCACCTATAGTGCTATATCCATGGCTCACGCTCATGTATTGCGTGAAAGTTGAAAAAGTTTGAGAAAACTAAAGGATGAAACAATTTCTTGACTAATACTGGGGTTGTGCATGATGAAATACTTTGTGTGATGAAGATGGAGCATAGCCAGACTATATGATTTTGTAGGGATAACTTTCTTTGGCCATGTTATTTTGAGAAGACATGGTTGCTTTATTAGTATGCTTGAAGTATTATTGTTTTCATGTCTATATTAAACTTTTGTTTTGAATCTTATGGGTTTGAACATTCATGCCACAATAAAGAAGATTGCATTGATAAATATATTAGGCAGCATCCCACATCAAAAATTCTGTTTTTATCAATTTACCTACTTAAGGACAAGCAAGAATTAAGCTTGGGGATGCTTGATATGTCTCCAACGTATCTATAATTTTTGATTGTTCCATGCTATTATATTATCTATTTCGAATGTTTATATGCATTAATATGCTATTTTATATTATTTTTGGGACTAACTTATTAACCCAGAGCCTAGTGTCACTTTCTGTTTTTTCCTTGTTTTTGAGTTTTACAGAAATGGAATATTAAACGGAGTCCAGACGGAATAAAACTTTACGATGAGGCCAGAAGACACCTACGTGACTTGGAGAGAGGGCCAGAAGAGTCCTGAGGAGCCAACAAACCTCTAGGGCGCGCCCCGGGGGGCGCCCTGAGGGCTTGTGGGCCCCTCGGGTGTCCTCCTACCCTAATTCCACCTTTATATATTCTCAAGTATCCCCCAACATCAGAAGCATCCACGAAAATACTTTTCCGCCGCCGCAGGCCTTTGTTCCCGTGAGATCCCATCTTAGGGCCTTTTCCGGCACCCTGCCGGAGGGGGATTCGATCACGGAGGGCCTCTACATCAACCTTGCTTCCCTTCCGATGAAGCATGAGTAGTTTAGCACAGACCTATGGCTCATAGCTAGTATCTAGATGGCTTCTTCTCTCTCTTTGATCTTCAATACAACGTTCTCGTTGATGTTCTTGGAGATCTATCCGATGTAATATTCTTTTCTGGTGTGTTTGTCGAGATCCGATGAATTGTGGATTTATGATCAGATTATTTATGAATATTATTTGAGTCCTCTCTGAACTCTTTTATGCATGATTAAGATATATTTGTTTATCGGTTTGGTTTTTGCCGACTAGATTAGTTTTTCTTGCAATGGGAGAGGTGCTTAGTTTTGGGTTCAATCTTGCGGTATCCTCACCCAGTGACGGAAGGGGTAGCGAGGCACATATTGTATTGTTGCCATCATGGATAAAAAGATGGGGTTTATATCATATTGCTTGAGTTTATCCATCTACATCATGTCATCTTACTTAAAGTGTTGCTCTGTTCTTATGAACTTAATACTCTAGATGCAGGCAGGAGTCGGTCGATGTGTGGAGTAATAGTAGTAGATGTAGAATCGTTTCGGTCTACTTGTCATGGACGTGATGCCTATATTCATGATCATTGCCTTAGATATCGCCATAACTATGCAATTTTCTATCAATTTTTCGATAATAATTTGTTTATCCACCGTATGTTTTTTTAAGAGAGAAGCCTCTAGTGAAACCTATGACCCCCGGGTCTATTTTCCATCATATATTTTCAGATCTATAAACCAACAAAGCCAAAAATACCTTGCTGCAATTTATTTATATTTACTTTAGTTTGCCTTTTTATTTATCTTTTATACCTATCTCTATTAGATCTCACTCTTGTTCGTGACCGTGAAGGGATTGACAACCCCTTTTTCGCGTTGTGTGCAAGTGTTTGTTAGTTTGTGCAGGTGCATATATTGGGGACTTGCTTGTGCCTCCTACTGGATTGATACCTTGGTTCTTAACTACGGGAAATACTTATCTTTACTTTGTTGCATCACCATTTTCACTTCAAGGGAGAATCAATGCAAGCTTAAGAAGTAGCAGTACATTGGTCCTCGTCAAATGAGCTTTTTGTTTTCATATGAAGCAAAAATATGGAATGCAAGATTTTAGCACTCCCTCGGTTCCAAAATATTTAAGTTCTGGATTACCATAATTCAAACTTCTTTAAGTTTGACTGAGTATATAGAAAATATGTTAATATATGCAAGATCAAATACAAAGTAGAAATATATTATATGAAGAATATAATGATACTAATTTGGTGTCACATATGTTAATATATTTTTCTATAGACTTTGTCAAATTTAAAGAATTTTAACTTAGGACAAACCCAAGACTACAAAGATTTTGGAAAGGAGGGAGCACGAACACTTCTTGGTTGCATCCGCAAAAATATTTGTGCTTGTTTGGACTTGAATTTAGACTACAGCCCACTTTTTTGTTTTTTGTTTCATGATAGATTCTTTTATATTTATAAGATAAGCTGAGCCACATTTTAACCACTATGAGGCTTATTATTTTTGTTAAAATAGTATAACTAAAGAAAAAGTCGTCTTATCACAACTAATTGGTAAAATGAATTTTCAAATGAGCAATATGACCACGAGGGTGTAAAAGAGGAATATATTGCAGAATTTAATGCTAACGCGACCTTCGGTCCGTGGCGGTAAATAGATACTTACATTTTAGTTTATCTTTGTTCTTATTAATCTTAACATCTAGGTGCATATTTGGGTTAATTTAAAATGTTTGCACCATTGTTTGATTTTATTTGACATTTATTCAGGCATATGACCACCAAATGGTCAAATTTGAGAGAGGGGGGGAGATTTGTTTCTTTTTTAGCGGGTCCCATGTGTTATTGACTTGGCTGAAGAGAGAGGGGGTAGGTGGGTCTCACACATAATCCATCTAACAGTTAGAGGAAGTAAGGCCCTGTTTGGTTCCAAATAAGTCGCCAACTTATAAGTCCAAAAGTGAAAAAAGTGACTTATTTTGCCAAACAGACCCAACTTATAAGTCACCCCAACTTATAAGTCATAAGTTGCTCTACCCCAACTTAAAACTTACAAGTCACCCCTTTTTGCATGGGTTCCACCATCTTTACATAAAAAAACAAAGTGGAAAGGTGTGCTCAGATGACTTATAAGTCAAGTGACAACCAAACAGACGTGACTTATAAGTCATTGGTTTTAAGTCACCTGACTTATAACTCAGGTGACTTATTGGAACCAAACAGGCCCTAAAACAGAGTGATGTAGGCAGTCTATAACAAGTCCAGTGTGAGATAGTTATATGCTCCGAGAAGAGTATCACTTACACGTACTAGGAAGGAAGACGATAGTGGACTTGTGTTAGTGAAATTAATAACAAGTGGAGGTTCTGAACTAGCTAAATGGCTCCCGCGCTCATGTGCGTATACGCATGATCAGTAAAATAGAAATACTAGAAAAATTCAAAAAAGTTGATTTTTTTTCTTTGCATGAAAGATGTGTTAGTATGTGAGGTCGTGCCTAATTTCAACTCATTTGGACATCCGAGCTGCTCTCAGCCAAAAAACAAAATTAGGGTCTATGAAAAAGTTTACTGTTCATACATTATTTGGGGTCGTTTTTTTCCTGAGAGTTGGTCGGATGTCCAAATACGCTGAAACTTGGAGCGGACCTCACGCACTAAAATATTTTTCATACAAAAAATTCAGAATTTTTGAGTTGTTTTAATATTTTATTTTGATTTTACTGTTCACCAAGATCAGATGGCCTCAGGAGCCGAAATGGATATTCGAGCGGTCCCACGGAATACACTTTTTTTGTGTGTGTGGACAAGTGTGTGTATCTCACTCGTACCAGCTGGAACTTTTCTCGAGTGCGCGGCGCTCATGAGTGGAGCGAGCGAATGATTCGCTGCTCTTTCTGACTGAACGATGCCGTGTGGTGACGTGCAGGGTATCTCGGGTAGGAGCATACGGTGCCTCGTGATCAGTGGCGTTGACATGACTGGAACACCCGTGCGTCCGCCATGTGGTGGTGGAAGGCACAAACCAAGCTGTGAGGCGAGGGCGGGTCAGCTGACTCTCTTCCTGTTCTCACCGCCGGTTCGCCCCACGACTTTACCATGACCAAGAGCCTTCTGACAGATGCACGGTGGTGCATTGAAGACAACCTGAACGTTGGTGTTAAAATGAAAATTACTCTCTCCGTTTGAAATTACTTGTCTCGAAAATAAATGTATCTAGAATTAAAATACGTCTAGATATATTTATTTCTGCGACAAGTAATTCCGAACGGAGGGAGTACATCTCTAACTAATCATCCAGCTTTTAATTGTAATTATCCAGTTCTTGAGGAGCATTCATTATCCAATTTTCATAATGAAAAACGAAAGATTTTTTAGATGGGTCAAACTCTTAAAACAGGGGTTTCGCCTCACGATCACTGTACAAAGCAAACCATCACATTCAAACAACAAGTTCAAGCACCGGTAAGAAAAATTAAGTCCGCTAAGATAAGAGCACAAACATGTAAAAAAAGGCGATACAAGGCTCCATGAAGTCGCTGTAGAACTAGGCTTTTTTTCTTTTAAAAAAGGAGAATGACCCCCGGTCTCTGCATCTGGGAGGAAGATGCATGAGGCCACTTTATGATTATTTTTGAGGACCTTACAAAGTATTACAACAATATGTCTGAATCTGTCATCTTGACAACATATGACACTACTCTTATCCGTATGATAAAGGGGTGCTAGTTAGGCCAAATACGCAGACCACTCACTTAAGCCTGTCATCAAAAGCCAGAAACCCCAACCGAGCCACATACCGGGTCTGGGGCATAAACTGGTCTGACGCACTCACATGTGTCGTTGTCGCCATCTTCCACATGTCCGCCTTGAGAACAGATATTGAGGCTTCTACCTTGTCAAGCCACTTTGCCATCAACGCCACCATGACGCCAGACAACTACCTCCTCCTACGCGAGTCCATCACCGTGCATCGGGCGCCGAGTCTCCACTGCGTCATGCCGCCGAGATCCGTCGTCATCAATGTGTAGGATGAAGCACCGCTCCACCAAAAAAGCCGCCCACTGGTCCCTGGATCCCGTGTACGCCTCCAAGAATGACGCCGCCAAGGAGGAAACGACATCAATGCGCCGCCGTCATCTGATCTACTGATTTAGGGTTTCCCCCAGAGGTAGCGGATAGAGGTCTGGAGCTTCTCCATGGTAATACCTTCAAGAAGGTAATGACACAAAAGAGTGCCGCCAACTCCGGTCTTGGCATCAAGCTGAGAACGAGGTTTTCACCTGGATCCGCTCGAAGAACCTCCATCAAGCATCGTGTGCATGGGTCGCCGCCGATCTGAGCAGCCGCACATCGAGCAGGCCGCACCGGCCATATCAGATCTGTCCGGAGGGCAAACCACGCATGTCTCCGACCCAACCACCAGGCCCTCCATGCCGCCACCGCCGATTCGAGGTCAGATGGTCCGCCGCCGCCAAACGCAGCCAAGGCCGCTGCCCGAAGCAGGGCCGGCCGCCGCACCCGCCACCATCGCCGCCCTAGGCCGAGGCGATCGTTGTGCCGCCGCCGGACGGCAGGCCCGCCACGCCATCAAGGCCAGATCGGTCGTGCCACCACACGCCGCGGGGCTCCGCACCGCCCCCATGGCGCGGGAGAGAGGAAAGGCCCCCGCCACCGCCATCAGCCCCGGGGCTATAGGCCGGCGGCATCCTTTGGCGGCGACGAAGGGAGGGGTGGAAGGACGAGAAGCCCCCGGCGGCTAGGGTTGCGATCCCGCCCGAGTCGCCTAAGCGGGGGCGACGCGGGCTTGCGCGAGAAGACCAAAAGATCGATAGATACGTCCCGCCATAGAACTAGCTAGGTAGTTACGCCCCGCCATAGAACTAGCTAGGTAGCAAAGCAATCCCACGTCCTGCTGCACACC
This sequence comes from Triticum urartu, assembly GCF_003073215.2. Lineage (NCBI taxonomy): Eukaryota > Viridiplantae > Streptophyta > Magnoliopsida > Poales > Poaceae > Triticum > Triticum urartu. Next base: position 540,113,039 of record NC_053028.1, read on the forward strand.
ATGAATGAATCATGCCACCTAGCTGATTATTGTCCCACTGCCTAGAAAGCGGATGCCGATGGTGCAGGAAGGCCATTAATTTAAATACATAGTTAACAACCCACCAGCGAGACCAGTGGATGCCTACAAAGCTCTGACCTCTGCGAGATCAGGGACGACTGGATCTTCAACAACCCACCAGCCCGCCCTGATGCAAGGAGTCCACATGATTTTCTGGGTTGTCAATACATGCATGCATACCTGGAGTGGTCTAACTCCACCGTCACCATCAATTGCTTCGACCACCCATACTACATTCCCTCACCAATGGAAATTCGCTCTAGTGTTAGATCCATTTGTTGGTAGGTTTCGCCTGCCCAAAATCCTTATGAATGGGGGTAGGAGGATCAACGTCATCTTCTCTAGCACATTGATAAAGTTGGGAATGTTCAAATCCCACTCATGCCCTACGCTCGGCTTCCATGGATTCATTCCTGAAAATAAGGTGCAACCCTTGGGGCAGTTCTCCCTTGAGGTCATCTTCGGGGACGGGGACAACTTCCGGTTGGAAACATTATGCTTTGAGGTCGCCCCGTTCCGCAACGGTACAACGCCATCCTTGTCAGGCCTACATACGTGAAGTTCATGGCATTTCCCTCATATCCCAACTTACAGTTGAAGATGCCAGGTCCAAACGAAACCATCACAGTGTGTGTCACCGCTGAGAGGTTGCTAAATTTGCATTAGATACTAAGAGCATCTCCAACAGCCACCCTAAACAAGCGTCGTGCCGCAAATTTGGCCATTTTAGCGCGCGCGCAACCGGTAGAGTGGCTCCAGCGGGCGCGCAATGATACATCTCCAACGTATCTATAATTTTTGATTGTTTCATGCTATTATATTATCTGTTTTGGATGTTAATGGGTTTATTTTACACTTATATTATTTTTGGGACTAACCTATTAACCGGAGGCCCAGCCCAAATTGCTATTTTTTGCCTATTTCAGTGTTTCGCTGAAAAGGAATATCAAACGGGGTCCAAACGGAATGAAACCTTCGGGAGCGTGATTTTTGGGACAAATGTGATCCAGAGGACTTGGAGTGGACGTCAAGAAATCAACGAGGCGGCCACGAGGCAGGGGGGCGCGCCTACCCTCCTGGGTGCGCCCTCCCCCTCGTGGGCCTCTCGTGGCTCAACCGACCTACTTCTTCCTCCTATATATGTCCACATACCCCGAAAACATCCAGGAGCACCACGAAATCCTATTTCCAGCGCCGCAACCTTCTGTACCCAAGAGATCCCATCTTGGGGCCTTTTCCGGAGCTCCGCCGGAGGGGGCATTGATTACGGAGGGCCTCTACATCAACTCCATGGCCCCTCCGATGATGTGTGAGTAGTTTACCTCAGACCTTCAGGTCCATAGTTATTAGCTAGATGGTTTCTTCTCTCTCTTTGGATCTCAATACAAAGTTCTCCTCAATTCTCTTGGAGATCTATTCGATGTAATCTTCTTTTGCGGTGTGTTTGTCGAGATCCGATGAATTGTGGGTTTATGATCAAGATTATCTATGACAAATATTTGAATCTTCTCTGAATTTTTTTATGTATGATTGGATATCTTTGCAAGTCTCTTCGAATTTTCAGTCTGGTTTGGCCTACTAAATTGATCTTTCTTGCAATGGGAGAAGTGCTTAGCTTTGGGTTCAATCTTACGGTGCTCGATCCCAGTGACAGAAAGGGAAACGATACGTATTGTATTGTTGCCATCGAGGATAAAAAGATGGGGTTTATATCATATTGCATGAGTTTATCCCTCTACATCATGTCATCTTGCTTAAGGCGTTACTCTGTTCTTATGAACTTAATACTCTAGATGCATGCTGGATAGCGGTCGATGTATGGATTAATAGTAGTAGATGCAGGCAGGAGTCGGTCTACTTGTCACGGACGTGATGCCTATATACATGATCATACCTAGATATTCTCATAATTATTCACTTTTCTATCAATTGCTCGACAGTAATTTGTTCACCCACCGTAATACTTATGCTATCTTGAGAGAAGTCACTAGTGAAATCTATGGCCCCCGGCTCTATTTTCCATCATACAAGTTTCCAATCTATTTTATTTTGCAATCTTTACTTTCAATCTATATCATAAAAATATTAAAAATATTTATCTTATTATTATTATCTCTATCAGATCTCACTCTTGCAAGTGACCGTGAAGGGATTGACAACCCCTTTATCGCGTTGGTTGCGAGGTTCTTATTTATTTGTGTAGGTATGAGGTGACTCGCGCGTGGTCTCCTACTGGATTGATACCTTGGTTCTCAAAAACTGGGGGAAATACTTACGCTGCTTTGCTGCATCACTCTTTTCTCTTCAAGGGAAAATCAACGCATGCTCAAGAGGTAGCAAGAAGGATTTCTGGCGCCGTTTCCGGGGAGAACTACGCCAAGTTAAGACATACCAAGTACCCATCACAACTCTTATCCTTCGCAATACATTATTTGACATTTGCCTCTCGTTTTTCTCTCCCCCACTTCACCCTTACTGTTTTATTCGCCCTGTTTTCCTTTCGCCCTCTTTTCCGTTCGCCTCATTTTCCTTCCTGCCTTCTGTGTGCTCATTCTTTTTGTAATTTGTTGCCATCATGTCTGAAACTAGGGAGGTTATCATTGATAAGGATAATAATATGGAAAACTTTGATGCTATTGATGATCCTCTTGAAAATCCTATTATTTTGCACACTAAAAAGTTTTGTATTGGTAGCGGTAATATTATTGGGAAGGGAGTTATTCAAGATTTCTTTACTTGTGCCGGTGCTTTGCCCACCATGAGTGGATCTATCCTTCATAAAACTAGTAGTCTCGCAGATGCTATATCTTTGCTCATAGTTGAACTCGAAAGACAATTTTTACATATGCATCCTTCCATATAAAGGATTTTCCTAGAATTTTCTAATATTGAGCATTCTTCTGTTAAGCGAGCAGCAACCATCTTTTTAGTGCATGAGTTCAAATTTATAATAAAAGAAGCCAATGAAATTTTTGCGCATTATAGGGTGGATGCTGGCCGTCCTCCCATAGAAGCGATCCTTTTCTATCAAGAAGACATTATGTGTTTACGATCTTTAGATCATGTTGCTTTTAATGAAAACCTTAGAAAAAAGGTTCCTATCGATGCTCTTGTTAATAGGATCTTTGAACTTAATGATAATTTTGCCATCCAGAACAATGGGCTAGGTTTTCCCCTTGAACAAAGGCTCATGACTTTTTGCCAAAAGAATGCTTATAATGATGAATTGATTGTGCAATATGAGGGGCCAAAGGAGGAACCAACACCTCCCGAGCTTGATCTTGGGGACTTTTGTCCCATTAAATTTATCCCTTTTGATTACTTTTGCTTGCCATAAAGAAAGCTTGCTGCTGAACGTAGGGAGTATGAGATGAGCTTTCGCGATTTACCTTATCATTATCATGGCAATACCTAGATCTGTCTTCGCTTTTATGCCTAGATAGGGGCGTTAAACGATAGCGCTTGTTGGGTGACAACCCAATTTTATTTTTATTCCTTGCTTTTTTTTCTCCTGGTTAGTAATAAATAATTTATCTAGCCTCTGTTTTGGTTCTGCTTTTGTGTTTAATTAGTGTTTGTGTCAAGTAGAACCGTTTTGAAGACTTGGGGAAAGTCTTTTTGATCTTGCTGTAAAAAACAGAAACTTTAGCGCTCGCGAGAATTGCTGCCATTTTTATTGGAGAGTGCTATTTAGTTAATTCTTTTTCAGATTATTAATAGATAAATTTATCATGTCCAGAAATCTATTTTAGAATTTTTGGGGTTCCAGAAGTTTGCATTAGTTACATATTACTACATGCTGTTCTGTTTTTGACAGATTCTGTTTTTTGTGTGTTGTTTGCTTATTTTGATGAATCTATGGCTAGTAATGGAGTTTATAAACCATAGAGAAGTTGGAATACAGTAGGTTTAACACCAATATAAATAAATAATGAGTTCATTACAGTACCTTCAAGTGGTGTTTTGTTTTCTTTCGCTAACGGAGCTCGCGAGATTTTCTGTTAAGTTTTGTGTTGTGAAGTTTTCAAGTTTTGGGTAAGGATTTGATGGATTATGGAACAAGGAGTGGCAAGAGCCTAAGCTTGGGGATGCCCAAGGCACCCCAAGGTAAAATCCAAGGACACCAAAAAGCCTAAGCTTGGGGATGCCCCGGAAGTCATCCCCTCTTTTGTCTTCGTTCATCGGTAACTTTACTTGGAGCTATATTTTTTTCGCCACATGATATGTGTTTTGCTTGGAGCGTCTTGTGTGATTTGAGTCTTTGCTTTTTAGTTTACCAAAATTATCCTTGCTGTACACACCTTTTGAGAGAGACACACATGAATCGGAACTTATTAGAATACTATATGTGCTTCACTTATATCTTTTGAGTTACATAATTTTTGCTCTATGTGCTTCACTTATATCTTTTAGAGCGCTGTGGTGGTTTTATTTTATAGAAATAATTGATCTCTCATGCTTCACTTATATTATTTTGAGAGTCCTCTAGAACAACATGGCAATTGCTTTTAGGCATAATAAAAACTTTCATATAAGTGCATTGAATACTAAGAGAAGTTTGATACTTGATGATTGTTTTGAGATATGGAGGTAGTGATATTAGAGTCATGCTAGTTGAGTAGTTGTGAATTGAGAAATACTTATGTTGAAGTTTGTGATTCCCGTAGCATGCACGTATGGTGAACCGTTATGTGATGAAGTCGGAGCATGATTTATTTATTGATTGCCTTCCTTATGAGTGGCGGTCGGGGACGAGCGATGGTCTTTTCCTACCAATCTATCCCCCTAGGAGCATGTGCTAGTACTTTGTTTCGATAACTAATGGATTTTTGCAATAAGTATATGAGTTCTTTATGACTAATGCCGAGTCCATGGATTATACGCACCCTCACCCTTCCACATTTGCTAGCCTCTCTATTACCGCACACCTTCCGCCGGTATCATACACCCACCATATACCTTCCTCAAAACAGCCACCATACCTACCTATTATGGCATTTCCATAGCCATTCCGATATATATTGTCATGCAACTTTCCACCGTTCCATTTGTTATGACACGCTTCATCATTGTCATATTGCCATGCATGATCATGTAGTTGACATCGTATTTGTGGCAAAGCCACAGTTCATAATTTTTTAATACATGTCACTCTTGATTCATTGCATATCCCGGTACACCGCCGGAGGCATTCACATAGAGTCATATTTTGTTCTATGTATTGAGGTGTAATTCTTGAGTTGTAAGTAAAAAGAAGTGTGATGATCATCATTATTAGAGCATTGTCCCAATGAGGAAAGGATGATGGAGACTATGATTCCTCCACAAGTCAGGATGAGACTCCGGACAAAAAATAAAAAAAAGGGAGAAAAGATGCCAAAAGAAAAAAAAGGCCCAAATAAAAAAATGAGAGAAAAGAGAGAAGGGACAATGTTACTATCCTTTTTCCACACTTGTGCTTCAAAGTAGCACCATGATCTTCATGATAGAGAGTCTCCTATGTTGTCACTTTCATAAACTAGTGGGAATTTTACATTATAGAACTTGGCTTGTATATTCCAATGATGGGCTTCCTCAAATTTCCCTAGGTCTTCGTGAGCAACCAAGTTGGATGCACACCCACTTAGTTTTTTTGTTGAGCTTTCATACACTTATAGCTCTAGTGCATCCGTTGCATGGCAATCCCTACTCGCTTACATTGATATCTATTGATGGGCATCTCCATAGCCCATTGATACGCCTAGTTGATGTGAGACTATCTTCTCCTTTTTGTCTTCTCCATAACCACCATTCTATTCCACCTATAATGTTATGTCCATGGCTCACGCTCATGTATTGCGTGAAAATTGAAAAAGTTTGAAAACATCAAAAGTATGAAACAATTGATTGGCTTGTCATCGGGGTTGTGCATGATTTAATATTTTGGGTGCTGAAGATAGAGCATAGCCAGACTATATGATTTTGTAGGGATAACTTTCTTTGGCCATGTTATTTTGAGAAGACATAATTGCTTAGTTAGTATGCTTGAAGTATTATTACTTTTATGCCAATATTAAAGTTTTGTCTTGAATCTTTCGGATCTGAACATTCATGCCACAATAAAGAAAAATTACATTGAGAAATATGTTAGGAAGCATTCCACATCAAAAATTCTGTTTTTATCATTTACCTACTCGAGGACGAGCAGGAATTAAGCTTGGGGATGCTTGATACGTCTCCAACGTATCTATATTTTTTATTGTTCCATGCTATTATATTATCTGTTTTGGATTTTAATGGGCTTTATTTTACAGTTTTATACTTTTTTGGGACTAACCTATTAACCGGAGGCCCAACCCAAATTGTTGAGTTTTTTTGCCTATTTCAGTGGTTCGCAGAAAAGGAATATCAAACGGAGTCCAACCGGAATGAAACCTTCGGGAGCATGATTTTTGGAACAAACGTGATCCAGAGGACTTGGAGTTGACGCCAAGCAATCAACGAGGCGGCCACAAGGCAGGGGGCGCGCCTACCCCCCTGGGTGCGCCCTCCCCCTCGTGGGACCCTCGTGGCTCAACCGACCTACTTCTTCCTCCTATATATGTCCACATACCCCGAAAACATCCAGGAGCACCACGAAACCCTATTTCCACCGCCGCAACCTTCTGTACCCAAGAGATCCCATCTTGGGGCCTTTTCCGGAGCTCCGCCGGAGGGGGCATTGATCACGGAGGGCCTCTACATCAACTCCATGGCCCCTCCGATGATGTGTGAGTAGTTTACTTCATACCTTCGGGTCCATAGTTATTAGCTAGATGGCTTCTTCTCTCTCTTTGGATCTCAATACAAAGTTCTCCTCGGTTCTCTTGGAGATCTATTCGATGTAATCTTCTTTTGCGGTGTGTTTGTCGAGATCCGACGAATTGTGGGTTTATGATCAAGATTATCTATGACCAATATTTGAATCTTCTCTGAATTCTTTTATGTATGATTGGTTATCTTTGCAAGTCTCTTCGGTCTGGTTTGGCCTACTAGATTGATCTTTCTTGCAATGGGAGAAGTGCTTAGCTTTGGATTCAATCTTGCGGTGCTCGATCCCAGTGACATAAAGGGAAACGACACATATTGTATTGTTGCCATCGAGGATAAAAAGATGGGGTTTATATCATATTGCATGAGTTTATCCCTCTACATCATGTCATCTTGCTTAAGGCGTTACTCTGTTCTTATGAACTTAATACTCTAGATGCATGTTGGATAGCGGTCGATGTGTGGAGTAATAGTAGTAGATGCAGGCAGGAGTCGGTCTACTTGTCACGGACGTGATGCCTATATACATGATCATACCTAGATATTCTCATAATTATTCGCTTTTCTATCAATTGCTCGACAGTAATTTGTTCACCCACCGTAATACTTATGCTATCTTGAGAGAAGCCGCTAGTGAAACCTATGGCCCCCGGGTCTATTTTCCATCATACAAGTTTCCAATCTATTTTATTTTGCAATCTTTACTTTCAATCTATATCATAAAAATACCAAAAATATTTATCTTATTATTATTAGCTCTATCAGATCTCACTCTTGCAAGTGGCCGTGAAGGGATTGACAACCCCTTTATCGCGTTGGTTGCGAGGTTCTTATTTGTTTGTGTAGGTACGAGGTGACTCCCGCGTGGTCTCCTACTGGATTGATACCTTGGTTCTCAAACACTAAAGGAAATACTTACGCTGCTTTGCTGCATCACCCTTTTCTCTTCAAGGGAAAAATCAACGCATGCTCAAGAGGTAGCTGCTACCTCTTGAGCACTGCGTTGGTTTTCCCCGAAGAGGAAGGGATGATGCAACAAAGTAGCGTAAGTATTTCCCTCAGTTTTTGAGAACCAAGGCATCAATCCAGTAAGAGGCTACGCGCGAGTCCCTCGCACCTACACAAAACAAATAAATCCTCGCAACTAACGCGATAAGGGGTTGTCAATCCCTACACGGCCACTTACGAGAGTGAGATCTGATAGATATGATAAGATAATATATTTGGTATTTTTGTGATAAAGATGCAAAGTAAAATAAAAGCAAAGTAAAAAGCAAAGGAAATAACTAAGTAGTAGGAGATTAATATGATGAAGATAGACCCGGGGGCCATAGGTTTGACTAGTGGCTTCTCTCGAGAGCATAAGTATTCTATGGTGGGTGAACAAATTACTGTTGAGGAATTGACAGAATTGAGCATAGTTATGAGAATATCTAGGTATGATCATGTATATAGGCATCACGTCCGGGACAAATAGACCGACTCCTACCTGCATCTACTACTATTACTCCACTCATCGACCGCTATCAAGCATGCATCTAGAGTATTAAGTTAATGAAAACAAAGTAACGCCTTAAGCAAGATGACATGATGTAGAGGGATAAACTCATGCAATATGATGAAAACCCCATCTTGTTATCCTCGATGGCAACAATACAATAAGTGCCTTGCTGCCCCTACTGTCACTGGGAAAGGACACCGCAAGATTGAACCCAAAGCTAAGCACTTCTCCCATTGCAAGAAAGATCAATCTAGTAGGCCAAACCAAACTGATAATTTGAAGAGACTTGCAAAGATAACCAATCATACATAAAATAATTCAGAGAAGATTCAAATATTGTTCATAGATAGACTTGATCATAAACCCACAATTCATCGGTCTCAACAAACACAACGCAAAAAGAAAATTACATCGAATAGTTCTCCACAAGAGAGGGGGAGAACATTGTATTGAGATCCAAAAAGAGAGAAGAAGCCATCTAGCTACTAACTATGGACCCGTAGGTCTGAGGTGATCTACTCAGACTTCATCGGAGGGGCTATGGTGTTGATGTAGAAGCCCTCCGTGATCGATGCCCCCTCCGGCGGAGCTCCGGAACAGGCCCCAAGACGGGATCTTGTGGATACAGAAAGTTGCGGCGGTGGAATTAGGGTTTTGGCTCCGTTTGATATTCCTTTTCTTCGAAACCCTAAAACAAGCAAAAAAACAGCAATTCTGGGCTGGGCCTTCGGTTAATAGGTTAGTCCCAAAAATAATATAAAAGTGGATAATAAAGCCCAATAATGTCCAAAATAGTAGATAATATAGCATGGAGCAATCAAAAATTATAGATACGTTGGAGACGTATCAAGCATCCCCAAGCTTAATTCCTGCTCGTCCTCGAGTAGGTAAATGATAAAAACAGAATTTTTGATGAGGAGTGCTACTTGGCATAATTTTAATGTAATTCTTCTTAATTGTGGTATGAATATTCAGATCCGAAAGATTCAAGACAAAAGTTCATATTGACATAGAAATAATAATACTTCAAGCATACTAACAAAGCAATTATGTCTTCTCAAAATAACATGGCCAAAGAAAGTTCATCCCTACAAAATCATATAGTTTAGTCATGCTCCATTTTCGTCACACAAGAATGCTCTCATCATGCACAAGCGTGGTAACGAAAATTCCCACTAGTATACGAAAGTGACAAAACAAGAGACTCTCTATCATGAAGATTACGGTGCTACTTCGAAGCACAAGTGTGGCAAAGGATAGTAACATTGTCCTTTCTCTCTTTTTCTCTCATTTTTTTATATGGCCTTTCTTTTTTTATAATTCCTCACTTGGGACAATGCTCTAGAAAATGATGATCATCACACTTCTATTTATTTACAACTCAATGATTACAACTCGATACTAGAACAAAAGATGACTCTATATGAATGCCTCTGGCGGTGTACCGGGATATGCAATGGACCAAGAGTGACATGTATGAAAGAATTATGAACGATGGCTTTGCCACAAATACTATGTCAACTACATGATCATGCTAAGCAATATGACAATAATGAATGTGTCATGATAAACGGAATGGTGGAAAGTTGCATGGCAATATATCTCGGAATGGCTATGGAAATGCCATAATAGGTAGGTATGGTGGCTGTTTTGAGGAAGATGTAAGGAGGTTTATATGTGAAAGTGTTGGAGATATGCCCTAGAGGCAATCATGTATGATGATATTTCCTATGTGTTTATGAATAAAGATAGTCCTTGGACATTATCAATGATGTGTATCAGCAAGTACATGACTTGTTTGTGGGACTATGCATTGTATGATGACTGTCCTAAAAGGTCCCTAGTCGAAAGGGCTGTGTGGACACGTAGCCAACTAGACTAGCATATGACATGGTCGATGGCTTGGTCTCACTAGCCATGGAGCATTGGATGCTAACCGGATAATATGGACTTGGAAGGATCTGGTCGGATTCGACGTAGTCGGATCCGAGTCGAGATAAGGTCCGAGTCGGACAGACCCAACTATGAGACGCAACGATATGTCATCTGTGAGTCTCTAGTACAACATATGTTTTATGTCCTAAGACCTGAGCTGACGCATGTACTCAGGATGGTGACAGACTTGCTTTGGGCCAACCAAACGCTACTCCGTAACTGGGTAGTTATAAAGGTAGGTTTCGGGTTTGTCCAGAACCATGTTGCGAGACGTGGTTGAGCAAGATGGGATTTGCCCCTCCGATCAGGAGAGATATACTCTGGGCCCCTCGTGTGATCTAACCAGGATAAGCATGGCCATGCGACAAGGATTATGAGATAATCCGGTTTGTGGTCGGCATCACTAGAATGTGAAAGAGGTCGGGCTAGCACAAGGATGACAGACTCGCCTTGAGCTCGACAACATATATCGTGTGGCAAAAGGAATGGAAGTGTGATGTACAGGTTCGCTAACCAGCTTCATAGTCTGCTTGGTGTTCGACATGCCTTGCTAGAGGCCGCTACCAACCGTGGAGTTCGGAGGTGATCCGAACTGCGACCAAGCTGACTTGAACCTTAGGGGTCGCGCGCTTAAGGGAAGGAACCTACGAGGTCGGATCCGAGGACACTGGTCGGATGTGATCCTAACTGTATTCGGATTGTGGCCGAGTAGACTTATGGGCTTAGGGTCCGTGCGAGGCCTAAGTGTTGAGCCCGCGACGGACGCCTATATGTAGTGGAGGTGCCACACACTCACGCGGCTGATCGCTTCGGTGCTGTCACTAGGGTTTGCATGTGTTGCGAATAGACACCTCCACTCGCCGCCGGTTGTGTGATCGGGCCTAGCAATCCGCCGCACGACGTTCCTCCTGCACGCACGGATACCGTTAGAGGCGGTGCACTTGCGCCGCTCCAGCGAACCTATACGTGGGAACTGACCACCGGTTGTGCGAGGGAGATCGGACGAGGAGGAGACGATCCACGCAGACGCGCTGCCCCAACTCTTCTTCCGCTGCATGGCACTGCGCGTCTAGTGGTAACGAACTGTGATCCATCTCCCGTAGCATGTTCTTGGTTGTTCTGCATGTAGGAATTTTAATTTGCAGTCGACGCACCCTACCGTAGACCCCAACAGAAAGAGCGTATCAAATCACGGGGTTTGGATGCACCGGCGAAGTTTGTGCCAACTCTCAATGTGAGAAAGGACAATGCACGGTACCGAAGAGGCTAGCAAGGATGGAAGGGTGAGAGTGCGTATAATCCATGGACTCAACATTAGTCATAAAGAACTCACATACTTATTGCAAAAATCTACAAGTCATCAAAAACCTCGCCACTACGCGCATGCTCCTAGGGGGATAGATTGGTAGGAAAAGACCATCGCTCGTCCCCGACCGCCACTCATAAGGAGGAGAATCAAATAACACCTCATGTTTCAAATTTGTTACATAACGTTTACCATATGTGCATGCTACGGGACTTGCAAAATTCAACACAAGCATTTCTCAATTTCACAACTACTCAACTAGCACGACTTTGATATTATTACCTCCATATCTCAAAACAATCATCAAGCATCAAACTTCTCTTAGTATTCAAAACACTCATAAGAAAATTTTACTAATCTTGAATACCTAGCATAATAGGATTTTAAGTAAATTACCATGCTATTTAAGGCTCTCAAAATAATCTAAGTGAAGCATGAGAGATCAATAGTTTCTATAAAACAAATCCACCACCGTGCTCTAAAAGATATAAGTGAAGTACTAGAGCAAAACTATATAACTCAAAAGATATAAGCTAAGCACACAGAGTATTCTAACAAATTCCAAGTCATGTATGGCTCTCTCAAAAGGTGTGTACAACAAGGATGATTGTGGTAAACTAAAAAGTAAAGACTCAAATCATACAAGATGCTCCAAGCAAAACACATATCATGTGGCGAATAAAAATATAGCTCCAAGTAAAGTTACCAATAGAAGTAGACGAAAGAGGGGATGCCTTCCAGGGCATCCCCAAGCTTTGGCTTTTAGGTGTCCTTATATTATATTGGGGGTGCCATGGGCATCCCCAAGCTTAGGATCTTGCCACTCCTTCTTCCATAATCCATCAAATCTTTACCCAAAACTTGAAAACTTCACAACACAAAACTCAAAGTAGAAAATCTCGAGAGCTCCGTTTGCGAAAGAAAACAAAAGACCACTTCAAGGTACTGTAATTAACTCATTCTTTATTTATATTGGTGTTAAACCTATTGTATTCCAATTTCTCTATGGTTTATAAACTATTTTACTATCCATAGATTCATCAAAATAAGCAAACAACACACGAAAAACAGAATCTGTCAAAAACAGAACAGTCTGTAGTAATCTGTATCTAGCGCAAGATCTGGAACCCCTAAAATTCTAAAATAAATTGATGGACGTGAGGAATTTATCTATTAATCATCTTCAAAAAAATAACTAAATAGCACTTTCCAAATAAAAATGACAGCAGTTCCCGTGAGTGCTAAAGTTTCTGTTTTTTACAGCAAGTTTAACAAGACTTTCCCCAAGTCTTCCCAACGGTTCTACTTGGCACAAACACTAATTAAACACAAAAAAGACAACCAAAACAGAGGCTAGATAAATTATTTATTACTAAATAGGAGCAAAAGGCAAGGAATAAAAATAAAATTGGGTTGCCTCCCAACAAGCGCTATCGGTTAACGCCCCTAGCTAGGCATAACAAACAAGGATTGATCTAGGTATTGCCATCTTTGGTAGGAAATCCATAAGTGGCTCTCATAATAGATTCATAAGGTAATTTAATTTTCTTTCCAGAAAAGTGTTCCATACCTTTCCTTAATGGAAATTGGAATCTAATATTTCCCTCCTTCATATCAATAATTGCACCAATCGTTCTAAGGAAGGGTCTACCAAGAATAATAGGACATGAAGGATTGCAATCTATGTCAAGAACAATAAAATCTATGGGCACATAATTCCTATTTGCAATAATAAGAACATCATTAATTCTTCCCATAGGTTTCTTAATAGTGGAATCCGCAAGGTGCAAGTTTAGAGAGCAATCATCAAAATCACAAAAACCTAACAAATCACACAAAGTCTTTGGAATCGTGGAAACACTAGCACCCAAATCACATAAAGCATAGAATTCATGATCTTTAATTTTAATTTCAATAGTTGGTTCCCACTCATCATAAAGTTTTCTAGGGATAGAAACTTTCAATTCAAGTTTTTCTTCATAAGATTGCATCAAGGCATCAACGATATGTTTAGTAAACGCTTTATTTTGACTATAAGCGTGAGGAGAATTTAGCATGGATTGCAACAAGGAAATACAATCAATCAAAGAGCAATTTTATAGTTAAATTCCTTGAAATACATAATGGTGGGTTTAGCAACATCTAGGGTTTTAATTTCTTCAATCCCACTTTTATCAATTTTAGCATCAAGATCAAAAAATTCCGAATTCTTGGAACGCCTTCTAGGTAAAGGTGGATCATATTCAGTCCCATCATTATCAAGATTCATATTGCAAAACAAAGATTTAATAGGGGACACATCAATAACTTTTAGATCTTCATCTTTATTTTCATAGGAACTAGAAGAACACGCTCTTATAAAGTCATCTTTCTTAGCACGCATCCTGGCGGTTCTTTCTTTGCACTCATCAATGGAAATTCTCATGGCTTTGAGAGACTCATTGATATCATGCTTAGGTGGAATATATCTAAGTTTCAAAGAATCAACATCAAGAGAAATTCTATCAACGTTCCTAGCCAACTCATCAATCTTAAGCAATTTTTCTTCAATCAAAGCATTAAAATTCTTTTGCGAAGTAATAAATTATTTAATATTAGATTCAAAATCATAGGGCATCTTATTATAATTCCATAAGAATTGTTGTAGGAATTACCATAATTATTAGAGGGATTACTAGGATAAGGCCTAGGATTGAAATTTCCTCTATATGCGTTGTTACCAAAATTGTTCCTACCAACAAAATTCACATCCATAGATTCATTATTATTCTCAATCAAAGTAGACAAGGGCATATCATTAGGATCAGAAGAAACACTCTTACTAGCAAATAATTTCATAAGTTCATCCATCTTACCACTCAAAACATTAATTTCTTCTATCGCATGCACCTTTTTATTAGTAGATCTTTCAGTATGCCATTTGAGAATAATTAACCATAAAATTATCTAGGAGTTTAGTAGCTTTTCCTAAAGTGATTTCCATAAAAGTTCCTCCCACGGCCGAATCTAAAAGATTTCTAGAAGCAAAATTCAATCCAGCATAGAAATTTTGTATAATCATCCACAAATTTAAACCATGAGTAGGGCAATTACGTATCATTAGTTTCATTCTCTCCCAAGCTTGTGCAACATGTTCATGATCAAGTTGCTTAAAATTCATAATATCTTTTCTAAGAGAGATGATCTTAGCGGGAGGAAAATACTTTGAGATAAAAGCATCTTTGCACTTGTTCCATGAATCAATACTATTTTTAGGCAAAGACGAAAACCAAGCTTTAGCATGATCTCTAAGCGAAAAAGGAAATAGCTTCAATTTAACAATATCATTGTCCACATCTTTCTTCTTTTGCATATCACACAAATCAACAAAGCTATTTAGATGGGTAGCGGCATCTTCACTAGGAAGGCCAGAAAACGGATCTTTCATGACAAGATTCAGCAAAGCAGTATTAATTTCACAAGATTCAGCATCGGTAAGAGGAGCAATCGGAGTGCTAATAAAATCATTATTGTTGGTATTGGTGAAGCCACACAATTTAGTGTTATCTTGAGCCATCGTGACAAACAAGCAAACTAACACACAAGCAAACAAAAAGCAAGCGGGCAAAAAGAGGCAAATAGAGAAAGAGAGGGAGGATAGAGAGAGAGGGCGAATAAACGGCAAGGGTGAAGTGGGGGAGAGGAAAACTAGAGGCAAATGGCAAATAATGTAATGCGGGAGATAAGGGTATGTGATGGGTACTTGGTATATTGACTTTTGCGTAGACCTCCCCCGCAACGGCGCCAGAAATCCTTCTTGCTACCTCTTGAGCACTGCGTTGGTTTTCCCCGAAGAGGAAGGGATGATGCAGCAAAGTAGCGTAAGTATTTCCCTCAGTTTTTGAGAACCAAGGTATCAATCCAGTAGGAGGCTACGCGCGAGTCGCTCGCACCTGCACAAAACAAATAAATCCTCGCAACCAACGCGATAAGGGGTTGTCAATCCCTACATGGCCACTTACGAGAGTGAGATCTGGTAGATATGATAAGATAATATTTTTTGTATTTTTGTGATAAAGATGCAAAGTAAAATAAAAGCAAAGGAAAAAAGCAAAGGAAATAACTAAGTAGTAGGAGATTAATATGATGAAGATAGACCCGGGGGCCATAGGTTTCACTAGTGGCTTCTCTCGAGAGCATAAGTATTCTACGGTGGGTGAACAAATTACTGTTGAGCAATTGACAGAATTGAGCATAGTTATGAGAATATTTAGGTATGATCATGTATATAGGCATCACGTCCGGGACAAATAGACCGACTCCTACCTGCATCTACTACTATTACTCCACTTATCGACCGCTATCAAGCATGCATCTAGAGTATTAAGTTAATGAAAACGGAGTAACGCCTTAAGCAAGATGACATGATGTAGAGGGATAAACTCATGCAATATGATGAAAACCCCATCTTGTTATCCTCGATGGCAACAATACAATACGTGCCTTGCTGCCCCTACTGTCACTGGGAAAGGACACCGCGAGATTGAACCCAAAGCTAAGCACTTCTCCCATTGCAAGAAAGATCAATCTAGTAGGCCAAACCAAATTGATAATTCGAAGAGACTTGCAAAGATAACCCATCATACATAAAAGAATTCAGAGAAGATTCAAATATTGTTCATAGATAGACTTGATCATAAACCCACAATTCATCGGTCTCAACAAACACACCGCAAAAAGAAGATTACATCGAATAGTTCTCCACAAGAGAGAGGGAGAACATTGTATTGAGATCCAAAAAGAGAGAAGCAGCCATCTAGCTACTAACTATGGACCCGTAGGTCTGAGGTGATCTACTCACACTTCATCGGAGGGCTATGGTGTTGATGTAGAAGCCCTTCGTGATCGATGCCCCCTCCGGCGGAGCTCCGGAACAGGCCCCAAGATGGGATCTCGTGGATACAGAAAGTTGCGGCGGTGCAATTAGGGTTTTGGCTCCGTTTGATATTCCTTTTCTTCGAAACCCTAAAACAGGCAAAAACCAACAATTCTGGGCTGGGCCTCCGGTTAATAGGTTAGTCCCAAAAATAATATAAAAGTGGATAATAAAGCCCAATAATGTCCAAAACAGTAGATAATATAGCATGGAGCAATCAAAAATTATAGATATGTTGGAGATGTATCAGTAGCACGCAATAACCGCGCGCGCGGCATATGAAGTTGAGCGCACGGTCCAAATCGCCAACGCGCGTTGTGTATTTGGGGCGCCCGCTTCCGCGCGGGGCACACACGAGCGCTCGCGCCGCACTCTCTCCTCCGCGCCACCTTCGCCCCGCACGCGCCGGCGTCGGCGAACTGGACCCGATGGACGCACGCGCCAGCACCCTGCTCACCCCATCCTATAGCCGCGACCCCTCCACCGCGGCCGCCGCCGCAAACCCTAGCGCGGGGAGTGTTGGCCTCGCCTCCGTCGGAGCTCCTCCGAGCATCGGCCTCGCGCGCGGCCTCTTCGTGCCACAACGGATGACCTCGGCGGCGGGTGGCGTCGCGCCGGTGCCGCTCCGTGCCCCCCTCGAAGCTCCCAAATGCGGCGCGACCGAAGAAGGGCAAGACATCCGCGAAGAAGAACAAGGCGGCGGATGGCTCCGGCACCTCGAAGGCGTCGAGGAAGAAGCTTGCAGGGCGTGCGATGGGCGCGGCGACTACTGAAGCGCCGGTAATCCCACTCGTTGAGCCGGTGGCCGACGCGCACAATGTGTTCGACAATATGCCCCAAAGGTAGAAAATTTTCCCAACTTTTTTTCTTGTTTATTTTTTGAATGCATACATATAGATAGCTTATTTGCATTGTTCTATATATTTTGTAGTCTCAACGATGATGCATACATGTCAACTATGTGTGTTGGCTCCAATAATTTGCATTGGTCTCAAACCAATGACACGCACTTTGATGACCATGAGTTCGAGGTGGACGAGGATGGTGAGGGAATTGTCAACGCGCCGAAAGGAAGAGTGGGCAATTACACCAATGTCGAAGACATCTTACTATGCAATACTTGGTTGCAAGTGTCGAGGGATCCATCCATTGGAGATGATCAAAGTAGAGATGCTTATTAGAACCGGATGAAGGAACACTTTGATGTTCGCAACATGAGTGGAATTGACCGCTCCGACCGATCTCTGCGGTCCCGGTGGTCGACAATCAATAAGGATTGTCAAAAGTGGGCGGCCGCACAAAAGGCAGTTGACAAGTTGAACCCAAGTGGCACCAATGAGGATGATAGAGTAAGTGGCATTTCATCCATGTTCATCATACTTGTTGGTGGTGTTTGAAGTGCTAACTTGTTTTGTTTTCATGTAGTACAACATTGCACAAAACTTGTTCAAAGGAGAGGAGAAGAGGACCAAGAAGGGGAAGATCAAGAAAGGAAGGCCATTTACCTTGCCTCATTGCTATGACGTGTTGAAGGATGATGATAAATGGAAGAAGCGTGATGATTTGGATGGTTTGGATTTGAGAAACAAACGCAAGCGAACAATTGAGTTGGATGATGATGACGAGGAGGATGCATCAAGTGATGACGGCAAGAGAAGCCCCACACCCAACTCAGTTTCATACTCGAAGCCAAAACGACCGGATGGGTGCAAGAAAGATGCAAAAGAAAAGAAGAAGAAGAAGAGGAAAGGAGATGATGAGCTCAAAACTGCTATGAAAGCTATTGTGAAGGCAAGAAAAGAAGCCAACGAGGTGAGGAAAATGGCAAGGAACCAAGATGCCGCGGCCGAGGAGAGGAGGGTGGCGGCCAAGGAGAGGAAGGTGGCTTTGGAGGAGAGGAAGGTGAGCAATGAGGAGCGAACTAGATTGTCGAAATGGGAGAAGCACTTGTTCTTCTTGGACACATCTATCCTCAATGAGGCACAAAAGGAGTATGTCAATCTTGCCCGTGAAGAAGTCTTGATCCATAAAAGAGCCATGATTCGCGCAATGGGTGGCGGTGGCCTTGGCGCCATGGGAGGCATGGGTGGCTTTGGAGCTACCATGGACGGCTTAGGTGCCATGGGTGGCTTTGGAGCTACCATTGAGACAATGGGAGGCATTGGTGTCTTTGGTGCACCCCCGGCGCTATGGCCGCCATGGAAGGCATAAGTTTTGCGTCTCTCATGGGAGGCATGGGTGCACCCCCGGCCGTCAAGGGCGGAATGTCTTTCGGTGTGCCTCACACACCTTCCTATGAAGATGCCGTTGAAGATCTTGCCAACACCGTCCGAGCTTCACGTGATGCGGTGCGCGACGATGATGAGGAGGAAGAATCATCTTCGGAGGAGGAAGAATCGTCTTCGGAAGATGAGGACAAAGACGAGGACGAGGCTTGATGTGTCTTTTGTTTGTGTCATGAATTTGGTTTGCATTTTGAACTTGGTTGGATGAACTTGCAGGCATGATTTTGAACTTGTGGGCATGAACTTTTATTCATCAACTTGTTTGTGTGAAATTATATGCCATGTTCATTGCATTTTGAATGTTTGAAATCCATTTTGTGTCCAAAATGTAACATATTGCATGCGCCGGCGAGTCGCGCGTGTTGCATTTTTGCGCGCTGCTGGAGCGGCGCGCGCTGCATTTTAGCGCGGCTGTTGGAGTCAGCGATGCCGGCCGCGCCAAACCAGACGATGGGCGCGCGGTAAAATAGTTTTTTGCGCGCGGAGCGTTGGGCGGTTGTTGGAGATGCTCTAAGAGAGGGGTTGTTAATTGAGAACGTTAAAACGTTCCACCTTGTGTGATGTATCTTGTAATGAATGATTGCATGCCTGTTTCTTAGTTCATATCTGGTGCTTTTGAAAAAATTGAACAAATTGTCTCGATGGGTAGGACAAGTTGCCATCATCGGTTGTTGTTTGGAACATTAGCATGATCAGATTTTAAATTTGATCATTGATTCTTCTAATAATATACTGTATAAAATTCCTCAAATATATGTATCATAAAAGTATTTTTGATTTGTACTAGAAAAGAAGGATCAAAGTTTGACTGTCCTAGTCCGGGTAGAGAGTAACTAGGAGAGAAATACCCTCTGACTCTTGAGTATATATGCATCTGATATAGAAAACAAATATACTAATTCCAAAAAAGTAAAAAATTCCGAAACCTTTTCAAAAATGAACTTAACCTTCTGTTATATTTGTATAAAAGGCTTTCGCCGACTACGGAGTGGGGGCGGGGGATTTGGAGGACAAAAAAATGTGAATAGTAACTTGTACATAGTGTTGATTTTATTTTTTCCACCAAAACACCATGAAAATCAATCCTTGGCGAAACTTTTTATACAGATACAATAGAAGGCCAAGTTTATTTCGAAAAAATTTCATAATTTGCACCCGACAGCCAAAGGTGCTTGTCCGTAATTAGGATGCGTTCATGAGCTGCACTGAATCATAGAAGTATTCTATTCCGTCCATTCCTAAATATTTATCTTTTTAGAGATTTCAACAAGTAACTACATATAAAGCAAAATGAGTGAATTTACACTTTAAAATATGTCTATATATTCATATGTGTTAGTCCATTTGAAATTTTTAAAAAATAAATATTTAAGAACGGAGGGAGTAACTTCTAATGCAACGCCAAGCATATTTCAAATTCACGCCTGTACACAGACATCATCAGTAAATAAGGCCAACTCCACCGCACGACCCTATCCTGTCCGCAAGTGTCTATTTGGGATAAAACAGACATAGCAGACGACCCAGCGCGCGACCCCATCCGCAAAATCTGTCCGCTTCGCGTCCGTTTTACCGCATTTTCAGACCAAACTTGGGCGACGTTTGGGTCCAAAGCGGACAGAAACCGGACACTTTCTCGTCGCTACTGTCCCGCTGCGTCCGCCCCCATGTGCGTGCTGGCCCACTTGCCATCGACACATCCATCACACTTCTTTCTTTCTCTCTCTCTCCGTTGCCCGTGCCAAACCAGAGTTGTTGCTGCCGGGGTTGACTAGCGCCGCCGCGCCAGGCCGGGCGCCCCGACGCGCGGGCGGCAGGAGCTCGTGGGCTTGGGCGGGTGGCAGGAGCGTGGCGCGGGCGGGCGCGGCGGCGAGCGGGCGGCCCCGGGGCGCGCGGGGCGCGCGCAGGGGCGAGGCGAGCGTGCGGGGCGCGGCGGCTGCAGGGCCGAACGGGCGTGGCGAGGCGCGTCGCTGGCGGGGCAGGGAACGCGCGGGCGCGACCGGGGCCGGGGCGCGGCGCAGCGGCCGGGGCACGGGCGCGCGTGGGCGGCCGAGCGCGCGGAGTTGGGCGCGGCCGCGGCCGGGGCGGGGCGGAGCCGAGCGCACGGAGCAGGGCGCGACCGAGATGGCGAGCTACGAGGTGGCACGGGCGGCGGCTGCAGGCGGGCGAGCAGGCGGGGGGCGCGGTTGCCGGCGGCCCTGACGAGCGAGCGCGGACGGCCACGGCATGCTACAGCGGGCGTGGGGCAGCGGACAAAATTTGGAGTTGGTCGCCGCGGTGGGCGCTTCGAACTGAAGCCAGACGCGCATGTCCTTTTTGACACCTATCACCACCACATCCATTTGGGGTCGTGCGATGGAGTTGGCCTAAGGTCACCAACGTGCATCCATGTACAATGTACCAAACGACAGAGAATAAAAGTGGGAATCTGATGAGGACGTCCTGGATAGACTAGACCTGTGTGTATTTCGCTACATCACCCCGTGTACGTACGAACAATTCCGGCCGCTTTCATTCAAACAACAGAGGTATGGCCAGGCAGCAAGGGCATGGTTGGCCACGGGCAAGAATAAGGAGATGTTTGGTGCAGGGACTTTTTAGTCCCAGAGACTAGAAAAAGTTTCTAAAAAATTTTTAGAAACTAAACGGAAGAAATTTTTTTTACAGAGACTAAAAATACTTTATTAAAAAATCTTTTTTAATTAGTCTCTGAAATTAGAAAAAAATTTAAACTTAACCAAACACCCCCTAAGATAACGGGGGAACCGCCCGGCCGCCACGTCGCCCTCATCATCCTATGGAAAAGGAGGAGGCCGAGTCAAATACACAAGTGTGCGCTCGTTTTTCCACATGGCCAGTCAGTCTCTCGTCTCCACGTGGATGCATGGCCTCTCATTTTATAATTTTATACCGGCAAATGAAGCAAACTTGGACCTGTACTCGCGTTTCAGTATAGGAAAAATGGCTGCCTCGCTTACGACCGACGGCTCGAGGTCTCCGGGAACGAACCTCGTCGACCAGGGAGGCAATCACCGAAATCACGTTGTAAAGAATATTCCACTTTCCGATGTTAGAATATACTCTCTTCGTTCCATAATATAAGAGCGTTTTTTTAGTATTAAAAAAGGTTCTTATTACAAAGCCCTCGTCACAAGAAACTCGAATATGCAAACGAAACATAAATTAAAATTTCAGTTCAAAAGATATCATATATTCAAATTTGAAAGTCCAAAGAAAAAGCATGACAGATGGGGTCAATGCCGCCGCACCTGCGCGCCACAATTTGTTTAATTCTCCGCACTTTTTCACACGGTTTTTAAATTTTACCTTCTGAACCTCATTGAATTTATCATTCGCTTCTATGAAGTTTTTAGAATGTGAAACTTGGTAAGGTTTTTAAAAACTTGTTAAAACATATCCAAAAAGGGTCTTATTAAAAAGTCTTCATCACAAGAAACTCAAACATACAAAATATAAATTAAGTTTTTGGTTCAAAAGATATAATAGATTCAAATTTAAAAGTTCAAATAAAAAGCACAAGAAATGGGGTGGTACCCCCTCACCTGCGTGCCACAATTCGCCACCTCTCTTCCTGCTTTTTGAAAAACAGAATAGAATGTATACTATTCATGTATACTAGATTAACTAAAATTCCAGTTTTGTTACTGCAGGTTAAGCTTTCTTACGTTTGATCAAGCATGTAAACAATCATTTAAAAAAAGGAGTCTATAAATAGTTACTTGCAAGGTTAAAAAATCAAAAACATAATATCTAACTTGCAAGTTAAAAAAACCCTAATGTCTAACTTGTCCTTATGATTTTTGTAAACGTTAGTTTAGTGGTACAAATTTTATGATACATAACACACATGTAGTGGGGTAAATTGATGGTTACACTTCATCCTTGAAACTAGAAGGGTTGGACGTGCTTTGCTACGTCGTTGGTGTTATTGAGTTTTCATAAAAATCTTACTCTCGCTATTTCAAAATATTAGGCGCATTATTTTTTGAAAAGTCAAACCTCTTTAGGTTTGACCAAATCTGTAGAGAAATATATCAATATCCATAATATTAAATAGGTGTCTTTAGATCATCATGAAATAAATTTTTATATTTTATTTATTTAGTATTTCTGATGTTGATATTTTCAACTCTGAACTTGGTCAAAATTAAAGAAAGTTGCCTTTTCGAAAAACTCGTACACCTTATATTTTGGAACCTATGAAGTATTTGGTCTGCCGACTTAGGGAGATGATGGAGTGTGTTTATTTTTATTTGTAATGTGGTATTTTGGTGGGGCCTTTCACGTTGTGATTCTGGGTTATCTGTAATCAACCCTTAGTTATGTGGGAAACTTTCTATGTCGATGGTTGAATGTACTATATTAGTGCTACAGTAAAAGTGTATAACTGTGAAACAAATCCAAAATTGAATACCTCAATCGAATGGGAAAGCTCTAAAATTAGGGAGCATAGTGAATTAAAGAAATAGATGAGAGAAATCCTTAATAAATTGTTGTCCCGGTCAAAATTGAGCGACCAATTCCAAACTGGAGACCTTATTATTGATCCGGACAAAATCGAGTGGCTCAATTCCAAATTGGAGACCTAAATTATTGACCCAATCAAAATCAAGTGACCCAGTTACAAATTGGAGACCTCAATTGATTGTGAGGCCTTAAAAATTAAGGAACATAGTGTACTAACTAGAAGGGTTGGGCGCGCTTTGCTGCGCGGTTGGTGTTGTTGGGTTTCTTAAAAACATTACTCACTCTGTTTCAAATATAAGGTGTATTACATTTTTTTTAAGTTTGATCAAATTTGTAGAGAAATATATCAAAATCCATAATACCAAATCGGTATAATTAGATTCATCATGAAATGAATATCCATATTTTTTGTTTAATATTGTGGATGTTGACTTTCTCGATGTGGTTTGTGTTTCACTAAGAAACTCATATTTATGTGGGGAAATTTATGTATCCATAGTTTGATGTACTATATTGGTGTTGCGGTATCACATGGCGATGTTTTTTTTTCTAGGTGGTGGGAGGGTGCGTGGGATTGATATGTTTTTATAGGTCGGTTGTTGCTGATTGATTTAAAAAATGACTGGCCCAATCAAAATCGTAAACCAAATCCATAATTGAATACCTCGATCAAATTAAAGAGCTTCAAAATTAGGGAACAATAGTGAATTAAAATAATTAAATGGAAGAGCTCCTTGAGAAATTGTTGACCCAGTCAAAATTGAGTGACTCAATTTTAAATTGAAGACCTCAATTTATTACGAGGCCTTAAAATTAGGAAGCATAGTGTATGTATAGTATAAAATAATTGAATGAGAGAGCTTTGAGAAATCATTGACCTGGTCAAAATCGGGTGACCCAATTTCAATTGGAGACTTCAATTGATTGTGAGCCCTTTAAAATTAGGGAGCTTAGTGTTATAGAGGATGATATGCATGTTGGGGAACGTTGCAGAAAACAAAAAAATTCCTACGTTTCACCAAGACCGATCTATGGAGTCAACTAGCAACGAGAGGAGAGTGCATCTACATACCCTTGTAGATCGCGTGCGGAAGCGTTCAAGAGAACGGGGATGATGGAGTCGTACTCGTCGTGATCCAAATCACCGATGACCTAGTGCCGAACGGACGGCACCTTCGCGTTCAACACACGTACGGAGCGGATGACGTCTCCTCCTTCTTGATCCAGCAAGGGGGAAGGAGAGGTTGATGAAGATCCAGTAGCACGACAGCGTGGTGGTGGATGCAGCAGTGATCGCAGCAGGGCTTCGTCGAGTTTCTGCGAGAGGGAGAGGTGTAGCAGGGGAGAGGGAGGCGCCAAGGCTTGAGGTGTGGCTGCCCTCCCTCCCCCCTTTATATAGGCCCCTAGGGGGGTGCGCCGGCCCTAGGAGATGGGATCTCCTAGGGGGGCGGCGGCCAAGGGGGTGGAGTAGACCCCAAGGCAAGTGGAGGCGCCCCCTCCCCTAGGGTTCCCAACCCTAGGTGCATGGGGGGCCCAAGGGGGGGCGCACCAGCCCACAATGGGCTGGTTTCCCTCCCCACTTCAGCCCATGGGGCCCTCCGGGGTGGGTGGCCCCACCCGGTGGACCCCCGGGACCCATCCGGTGGTCCCGGTACAATATCGGTGACCCTGAAACTTTCCCGATGGTCGAAACTACACTTCCTATATATAATTCTTCACCTCCGGACAATTCCGGAACTCCTCGTGACGTCTAGGATCTCATCCGGGACTCCGAACAACTTTCGGATTACTGCATACTCATATCCATACAACCCTAGCGTCACCGAACCTTAAGTGTGTAGACCCTACGGGTTCGGGAGACAAGCAGACATGACCGAGACGATTCTCTAGTCAATAACCAACAGCGGGATCTGGATACCCATGTTGGCTCCCACATGCTCCTCGACGATCTCATCGGATGAACCACGATGTTGAGGACCTAATCAATCCCGTACTCAATTCCCTTTGTCAATCGGTACGTTACTTGCCCGAGACTCGATCGTCGGTATCCCAATACCTTGTTCAGTCTCGTTACCGGCAAGTCACTTTACTCGTACCGTAATGCATGATCCCGTGATCAACCACTTGATCACATTGAGCTCATTATGATGATGCATTACCGAGTGGGCCCAGAGATACCTCTCCGTCATATGGAGTGACAAATCCCAGTCTCGATTCATGCCAACCCAACAGACACTTTCGGAGATACCTGTAATGTACCTTTATAGTCACCCAGTTACGTTGTGACGTTTGGCACACCCAAGGCACTCCTACGGTATCCGGAAGTTGCACAATCTCATGGTCTAAGGAAATGATACTTGACATCCAGAAAAGCTACAGCAAACGAACTACACGATATTTGTGCTATGCTTAGGTTTGGGTCTTGTCCATCACATCATTCTCCTAATGATGTGATCCCGTTATCAATGACATCCCCATGTCTATAGCCAGGAAACCATGACTATCTGTTGATCAATGAGCTAGTCAACTAGAGGCTCACTAGGGACACATTGTGGTCTATGTATTCACACATGTATTACGATTTCCGGATAATACAATTATAGCATGAATAATAGACAATTATCATGAACAAGGAAATATAATAATCATTTTATTATTGCCTCTAGGGCATATTTCCAACAGTCTCCCACTTGCACTAGAGTCAATCATCTAGTTACATTGTGATGAATCGAACACCCATGGAATTCTGGTGTTGATCATGTTTTGCTCTAGGGAGAGGTTTAGTCAACAGATCTGCTACATTCAGGTCCGTATGTACTTTACAAATCTCTATGTCTCCATTTTGAACACTTTCACGAATGGAGTTGAAGAGCCGCTTGATATGCCTGGTCTTCCTGTGAAACCTGGGCTCCTTGGCAAGGGCAATAGCTCCAGTGTTATCACAGAAGAGAGTCATCGGGCCCGACGCATTGGGTATGACTCCTAGGTCGGTAATGAACTCCTTCACCCAGACTGCTTCGTGTGCTGCCTCCGAGGCCGCCATGTACTCCGCTTCACATGTAGATCCCGTCACAACGCTTTGCTTGCAACTGCACCAGCTTACTGCCCCACCATTCAAAATATACACGTATCCGGTTTGTGACTTAGAGTCATCCAGATCTGTGTCGAAACTAGCATCGACGTAACCCTTTACGACGAGCTCTTCGTCACCTCCATAAACGAGAAACATTTCCTTAGTCCTTTTCAGGTACTTCAGGATATTTTTGACCATTGTCCAGTGTTCCATGCCGGGATTACTTTGGTACCTTCCTACCAAACTCACAGCAAGGTTTACATCAGGTCTGATACACAGCATAGCATACATGATAGACCCTATGGCCGAGGCATAGGGAACGACACTCATCTTTTCTCTATCTTCTGCCGTGGTCGGGCATTGAGCCAAGCTCAATCTCGTACCTTGCAATACAGGCAAGAACCCTTTCTTTGACTGATCCATTTTGAACTTCTTCAAAATCTTGTCAAGGTACGTACTCTGTCAAAGACCAATGAGGCGTCTCGATCTATCTCTATAGATCTTGATGCCTAATATATAAGCAGCTTCTCCAAGGCCCTTCATTGAAAAACACTTGTTCAAATAGGCCTTTATACTTTCCAAGAATTCTATATCATTTCCCATCAACAGTATGTCATCCACATACAATATGAGAAATGCTACAGAGCTCCCACTCACTTTCTTGTAAATGCAGGCTTCTCCATAAGTCTGTATAAACCCAAACGCTTTGATCATCTCATCAAAGCGAATGTTCCAACTCCGAGATGCTTGCACCAGCCCATAAATCGAGCGTTGGAGCTTGCACACCTTGTCAGCATTCTTAGGATCGACAAAACCTTCCGGCTGCATCATATACAATTCTTCCTTAAGGAAACCATTAAGGAATGCCGTTTTGACATCCATTTGCCATATCTCATAATCATAGAATGCGGCAATTGCTAACATGATTCGGACAGACTTCAGCTTCGCTACGGGTGAGAAAGTCTCATCGTAGTCAACCCCTTGAACCTGTCGATAACCCTTAGTGACAAGCCGAGCTTTATAGATGGTCACATTACCATCCGCGTCTGTCTTCTTCTTAAAGATCCATTTATTTTCTATGGCTTGCCGATCAACGGGCAAGTCAGTCAAAGTCCATACTTCGTTTTCATACATGGATCCTATCTTGGATTTCATGGCTTCCAGCCATTTGTCGGAATCCGGGCCTGCCATCGCTTCTTCATAGTTCGAAGGTTCACTGTTGTCTAACAACATGATTTCCAAGACAGGGTTGCCGTACCACTCTGGTGCGGAACGTGTCCTTGTGGACCTACGAAGTTCAGTAGCAACTTGATCTGAAGTTTCATGATCATCATCATTAACTTCCTCTCTAGTCGGTGCAGGCACCTCAGGAACATTTTCCTGAGTTGCGCCACTTTCCAGTTCAAGAGGTAATACTTCATCAAGTTCTACTTTCTTCCCACTTACTTCTTTCGAGAGAAAATCTTTCTCTAGAAAGGATCCATTCTTGGCAACAAAGATCTTGCCTTCGGATCTGAGGTAGAAGGTATACCCAATAGTTTCTTTATGGTATCCTATGAAGACGCATTTTTCCGACTTGGGTTCGAGCTTTTCAGGTTAAAGTTCTTTGACATAAGCATCGCATCCCCAAACTTTTAGAAACGACAGCTTAGGTTTCTTTTCAAACCATAATTCATACGGTGTCGTCTCAACGGATTTCGACGGAGCCCTATTTAAAGTGAATGCGGCAGTCTCTAAAACATAGCCCCAAAATGATAGCGGTAAATCGGTAAGAGACATCATAGATCGCACCATATCTAATAGAGTGCGATTACGACGTTCGGACACACCATTACGCTGAGGTGTTCCAGGCGGCATGAGTTGTGAAACTATTCCACATTTTCTTAAGTGTGTGCCAAATTCGTGACTCAAGTATTCTCCCCCACGATCTGATCGCAAGAACTTGATTTTCCTGTCACGTTGATTCTCAACCTCACTCTGAAATTCCTTGAACTTTTCAAAGGTCTCAGACTTGTGTTTCATTAAATAGACATACCCATATCTACTCAAGTCATCAGTGAGGGTGAGAACATAACGATAGCCACCGCGAGCCTCAACACTCATTGGACCGCACACATCAGTATGTATGATTTTTAATAAGTTGGTTGCTCGCTCCATTGTTCCTGAGAACGGAGTCTTGGTCATTTTACCCATGAGGCATGGTTCGCATGTGTCAAATGATTCGTAATCAAGAGACTCTAAAAGTCCATCTGCATGGAGCTTCTTCATGCATTTGACACCTATGTGACCAAGGCGGCAGTGCCACAAGTATGTGGGACTATCATTATCAACCTTACATCTTTTGGTATTCACACTATGAATATGTGTAGCATTACGCTCGAGATTCATTAAGAATAAACCATTCACCATCGGAGCATGACCATAAAACATATCTCTCATATAAATAGAACAACCATTATTCTCGGATTTAAATGAGTAGCCATCTCGTATTAAACGAGACCCTGATACAATGTTCATGCTCAAAGCTGGCACTAAATAACAATTATTAAGGTTTAAAACTAATCCCGTAGGTAAATGTAGAGGTAGCGTGCCGACGGCGATCACATCGACCTTGGAACCATTCCCGACGCGCATCGTCACCTCGTCCTTCGCCAGTCTCCGCTTATTTCGCAGCTCCTGCTTTGAGTTACAAATGTGAGCAACTGCACCGGTATCAAATACCCAGGGGCTACTACGAGTACTGGTAAGGTACACATCAATTACATGTATATCACATATACCTTTCGTGATGCCGGCCTTCTTGTCCGCTAAGTATTTGGGGCAGTTCCGCTTCCAGTGACCACTTCCCATGCAATAAAAGCACTCAGTCTCGGGCTTGGGTCCATTCTTTGGCTTCTTCCCGGCAGCTTGCTTACCGGGCGCGGCAACTCCCTTGCCGTCCTTCTTGAAGTTCTTCTTACCCTTGCCTTTCTTGAACTTAGTGGTTTTATTCACCATCAACACTTGATGTTCCTTTTTGACTTCTACCTCTGCTGATTTCAGCATTGCAAATACTTCAGGAATGGTCTTTTCCATCCCCTGCATATTGAAGTTCATCACAAAGCTCTTGTAGCTTGGTGGAAGCGACTGGAGGATTCTGTCAATGACCGCGTCATCCGGGAGATTAACTCCGAGCTGAGTCAAGCGATTATGTAACCCAGACATTGTGAGTATGTGCTCACTGACAGAACTATTTTCCTCCATCTTACAGCTGAAGAACTTGTCGGAAACTTCATATCTCTCGACCCGGGCATGAGCTTGGAAAACCATTTTCAGCTCTTCGAACATCTCATATGCTCCGTGTCTCTCAAAACGCTTTTGGAGCCCCGGTTCTAAGCTGTAAAGCATGCCGCACTGAACGAGGGAGTAATCATCAGTATGAGTCTGCCAAGCGTTCATAACGTCTTGTTCTGCAGGGAGAGCAGGTGCTTCACCTAGCAGTGCTTGTAGGACATAATCTTTCTTGGCAGCTATGAGGATGATCCTCAGGTTCCGGACCCAGTCCGTATAGTTGTTGCCATCGTCTTTCAGCTTGGTTTTCTTTAGGAACGCGTTGAAGTTGAGGACAACGTTGGCCATTTGATCTACAATACATGTTGTAAAGATTTTAGACTAAGTTCATGATAATTAAGTTCATCTAATCAAATTATATAATGAACTCCCACTCAGATAGACATCCCTCATGTCATCTAAGTATAACATGATCCGAGTTAACTAGGCCGTGTCCGATCATCACGTGAGACGGACTAGTCAACATCGGTGAACATCTTCATGTTGATCGTATCTTCTATACGACTCATGCTCGACCTTTCGGTCTTTTGTGTTCCGAGGCCATGTCTGTACATACTAGACTCGTCAAGTCAACCTAAGTGTTTGCATGTGTAAATCTGTCTTACACCCGTTGTATGTGAACGTTGGAATCTATCACACCCGATCATCATGTGGTGCTTCGAAACAACGAACTGTCGCAACGGTGCACAGTTAGGGGGAACACTTTCTTGAAATTATTATGAGGGATCATCTTATTTACTACCGTCGTTCTAAGTAAACAAGATGCAAAAACATGATAAACATCACATGCAATCAAATAATAGTGACATGATATGGCCAGTATCATATAGCTTCCTTTGATCTCCATCTTGGGGCTCCATGATCATCTTGTCACCGGCATGACACCATGATCTCCATCATCGTGTCTCCATGAAGTTGCTCGCCAACTATTACTTCTACTACTATGGCTAACATGTTTAGCAATAAAGTAAAGTAATTTACATGGCGTTTCTCAATGACACGCAGGTCATACAAAAAATAAAGACAACTCCTATGGCTCCTGCCGGTTGTCATACTCATCGACATGCAAGTCCTGATTCCTATTACAAGAACATGATCTCATACATCACATATATATCATTCATCATTCATCACAACTTTAGCCATATCACATCACAAAACACTTGCTGCAAAAACAAGTTAGACGTCCTCTAATTGTTGTTGCAAGTTTTTACGTGGCTGCAATAGGGTTCTAGCAAGAACGTTTTCTTACCTACGCCAAAACCACAACGTGAATTGCCAATTTCTATTTACCCTTCATAAGGACCCTGTTCATCGAATCCGATCCGACTAAAGTGGGAGAGACAGACACCCGCCAGCCACCTTATGCAACTAGTGCATGTCAGTCGGTGGAACCGGTCTCACGTAAGCGTACGTGTAAGGTTGGTCCGGACCGCTTCATCCCGCGATGCCGCCGAATCAAGATAAGACTAGTAACGGCAAGCAAATTGGCAATATCTACGCCCACAACTACTTTGTGTTTTACTCGTGCATAGTAACTACGCATAGACCTAGCTCATGATGCCACTGTTGGGGAACGTTGCAGAAAAAAAAATTCCTATGTTTCACCAAGACCGGTCTATGGAGTCAACTAGCAACGAGAGGAGAGTGCATCTACATACCCTTGTAGATCGCGTGCGGAAGCGTTCAAGAGAACGGGGATGATGGAGTCGTACTCGTCGTGATCCAAATCATTGATAACCTAGTGCCGAACGGACGGCACCTCCGCGTTCAACACACGTACGGAGCGGATGACGTCTCCTCCTTCTTGATCCAGCAAGGGGGAAGGAGAGGTTGATGAAGATCCAGCAGCACGACGGCGTGGTGGTGGATGCAGCAGTGATCGCAGCAGGGCTTCGCCGAGCTTCTGCGAGAAGGAGAGGTGTAGCAGGGGAGAGGGAGGCGCCAAGGCTTGAGGTGTGGCTGCCCTCCCTCCCCCCCCTTTATATAGGCCCCTAGGGGGGGTGTGCCAGCTCTAGGAGATGGGATCTCCTAGGGGGGCGGCGGCCAAGGGGGTGGAGTAGCCCCCAAGGCAAGTGGAGGCGTCCCCTCCCCTAGGGTTCCCAACCCTAGGCGCATGGGGGGCCCAAGAGGGGGCGCACCAGCCCACTATGGGCTGGTTCCCCTCCCCACTTCAGCCCATGGGGCCCTCCGGGATGGGTGGCCCCACCCGGTGGACTCCCGAGACCCATCCGGTGGTCCCGGTACAATACCGGTGACCCCGAAACTTTCCCGATGGCCGAAACTACACTTCCTATATATAATTCTTCACCTCCGGACAATTCCGGAACTCCTCGTGACGTCCAGGATCTCATCCGGGACTCCGAACAACTTTCGGATTACTGCATACTCATATCCATACAACCCTAGCGTCACCGAACCTTAAGTGTGTAGACCCTACGGGTTCGGGAGACAAGCAGACATGACCGAGACGATTCTCTAGTCAATAACCAACATCGGGATCTGGATACCCATGTTGGCTCCCGCATGCTCCTCGATGATCTCATCGGATGAACCACGATGTCGAGGACCTAATCAATCCCGTACTCAATTCCCTTTGTCAATCGGTACGTTACTTGCCCGAGACTCGATCGTCGGTATCCCAATACCTTGTTCAGTCTCGTTACCGGCAAGTCACTTTACTCGTACCGTAATGCATGATCCCGTGATCAACCACTTGATCACATTGAGCTCATTATGATGATGCATTACCGAGTGGGCCCAGAGATACCTCTCCGTCATATGGAGTGACAAATCCCAGTCTCGATTCGTGCCAACCCAACAGACACTTTCGGAGATACCTGTAATGTACCTTTATAGTCACCCAGTTACGTTGTGACGTTTGGCACACCCAAGGCACTCCTACGGTATCCGGGAGTTGCACAATCTCATGGTCTAAGGAAATGATACTTGACATCCAGAAAAGCTACAGCAAACGAACTACATGATCTTTGTGCTATGCTTAGGTTTGGGTCTTGTCCATCACATCATTCTCCTAATGATGTGATCCCGTTATCAATGACATCCCCATGTCCATAGCCAGGAAACCATGACTATCTGTTGATCAACGATCTAGTCAACTAGAGGCTCACTAGGGACACATTGTGGTCTATGTATTCACACATGTATTACGATTTCCGGATAATACAATTATAGCATGAATAATAGACAATTATCATGAACAAGGAAATATAATTATGGCATATTTCCAACAATGCGTCCCTAGAAAGTCTGAGCTCCAAATATATGATGATACAAGAAATAGATCAAGACTAAAATGAGTCTCTGGCCTTTTATCCCTATTTCGAGAAGGTGGGATGAGGTTTTGGTAAAGTAGAAAAAAATATCATCATGATGTTGATGAGATGCTTCGCGCCTGTGTTCCTAACATGGTAGGGGAGGATTTTATTGCCTCACACTTTGAAAAAGAATGAAAATTTCCCTGTGAGGAGTGCACACAAGTTGGCGCTACAGGAAAAGATGAACTTAGATGCCAGCAAAAATAGTGAAGTCGGGAATGGATATAGGAAAAATATGGAACCTTGTGTGGAAGAGTGATGTTTCTCCCAAGGTTAAAGTGTTTCCCTCAATGGCATCTTCTAACAGTTTAGCGGTTCGGACGGCCATACTTTGTCATCCCCAGATTTCTTGCAATATTTGCACCATTTTGTGGTATAGCTGAAGAGAATGCCTTCAATTAGGGATGAAAATGGAGTGGAAACTTTCCGTTTTTCCGGAGGAAAAATGGAAACGGAGAGAAAATATGAAAACGGAAACAGAAATTTGCAAAACGGAAGTAGAAATGGAATTTTTTATGCGGAAACGGAAACAAAAACAAAACGGTGTTTTCCGGTGGGACATGCATGGAAATGGAACTTTCCATTTCCGTGAATATGGAATTTCTGTTTTTACTATAGACCTATACCTGCTTCATAGCCCAACCACCAAAGAGAACACAATGACACAATTAGTAGAATAGATCTAAGGCTCAACTTCTACTACCACACATGTACTCAGCTTGACCCTATACGCAATTGTCCGGTACTACTACAATACTATGCTAAGTTGCTAACATAATGATATTATTTTGTAGCCATGTTGACAACTCATTAAATTTGTTTGTTTTGTGTGTATTTCTCTATGATTCAAGGGGTTTTTAAGTTCCGATCAATGCCTATTTCTGTTTCCGTATCCGCTTTGTATTCGCTCCATGTCCGTTTCCGGTAGTATCTGTTTCCGTATTCATTTCCGGGGTTTCTGTATTCGTTTCCGCTTCTGCAAAAAAATATGAAAACAAATATGATAGCACTCAGTTCCGTCCGTTTCCGCTCTATTTTCATCCCTACCTTCAATGATCTTTTGCTAGTTGTTCTAAGGCACGGGGCTTTGTCTCGCAGTTCGCTAAATTTGGAATTTGCCTATGGGGGGTTTTCTGAAATGAGAGGGAAAGGATTGGCTACTCCTCCTGCTTGATAAGGTGGATGTGGAGGTTCATACTCAACTACTCCTTTTATTCTAGCGAGCTTCACACTTAAGAAATAACATGATCTTGGAGGATGGGAAAGCTTATATCTCGATGTCGGTTAATTTTTTAGACAACTCGTGGACAAGTTTCAAAGGCTTATAATATTATCTAGTATGTTAAAGGTAAACATGCTATGCATCAAACTAGTCACTCTTCACCTATCTAGACCATTTCAAATTGGGAGGCATTGTAGGTTCTGTCAAGATTAATGTTGATGTTAGTCTTGTAGAGGACGCAATTACCGCTACTAGGGTTGTGGTACAAGATCATGATCGATTGGTGCTCCTTTCATCTTGGGAATTTCTTTTGCCTGTTCAAGCATTGAGGAAGCTAAACTCCAAGCATGCATCATGGGACTTTACATGTCGGTTACGCTAAACAAGCCTACAATGGTGGAAACTGACGGTCTTTTGTGAAAAAATATATTTGTGTGATGATGTTCTTCACAGGTCGCCTCGTGGATTTAAAATAGAACCTTGAGGTTCTTGAGCTAGTCTCTCAGTGCTCCATTGGGAAGATAAGCAGGGGGAAACAAAGTGGCTCACGAGATAGCTAAATTTTATCTTCATAATAGGGCAAAAGGGTTGTTAGCGGGTGATGTCCCGTCCTACATGTCAATTTTTCTAATAAACAAGTGTAACACATTGTATTAATTAATATATGATGGGGAGTATGTTTTGGCTTTCTGGTCCATTTGCTCCTGCATGAACAGTAAATTCAAAAAAATAGTAAAAAAATTTGACTTTTTTGTAGATGTTTGTGTTAGTATCGCAAGTATGCTTGACAATTTTCATACGAATGGAGTAGCAGTGTTTCGTTGGCGAAAGAAAATCAAATTTGGGTGTAACATTTGGGTTTCAATTTTTTTTGCGCATGCCAAAATGCTTTACCCTTTGACCTAAAAATTTGCAAGTAGCATTTGGATGTGACTATGAACACATCAATTTTTTGTGGGAATTTTTTTACATTTCAAAAATCATTTTTTGCACGCAGGAGCACATGCACCTGGGAGCTGCATTGGATTTCCGATATATGGTGTGGTTTTCAAAAAGATCTAAAGTGAAATAATGGGTATAAAATAACACTATACATGTACTTTGTGATAAATCTAGGAAAACTATTCACCTAAACCGGGATATTTCCAGTTTAATAATCAAATTCACAAGCTTGACTGCGTCTTTACTACATAACATGTAGTACTAGTATGAGTTATCTTCAAGCATTCAGTACAACATGTGATGATTTATGCCTCTAAAGTATGTAGTGTTACTATTCATCACCCAGGATGCGGAATAAGTTATTCTTCACCCGAGGTAATCTTACGATCATTTCATAATGAAATTACGTTTCGAATTCAAATAGTTACATTCCTATTGATTCACTACGTAAAATTTGATATAAGAAAATAAAAATATAGGTCATAAGACAAGAAAATTTGCAGTTTATGTGTATTTTAGACTATGTTTTTACGTTTGTAATTTTACATAACATAAAATATTTTTTACGCCGATTATATATTTTCTTACGATCCCTTTTTGCGTCGGAAATAAGACAAAACTTACGGAACGTAAATTACGGTGCATTGATGGTAAAATAGAGGGGGGTGAAGAATAACTATTCCTCATCCAGGGTGACGAATAGCGCGACCCCTAAAGTATGTGATTATATAGCAAAAATGCTTTTACAACATCACC
The DNA here is from genome assembly GCF_003073215.2 of Triticum urartu. Classification (NCBI taxonomy): domain Eukaryota; kingdom Viridiplantae; phylum Streptophyta; class Magnoliopsida; order Poales; family Poaceae; genus Triticum; species Triticum urartu. The sequence continues at coordinate 540,148,979 of NC_053028.1, forward strand.
TCATTGTACATATCCCTATCCTTATGTTTGTCTTTGCTCTAAAGTAACTATCTTGAAGAAATGGTGTAAACTATTATTGTATTGATTTCTACGGCTTGACACCATTTGGTTGTGCACATCCCTATCATTTTGCTTATCTTTGGTGTAAAGTGCATGTCTTTGGAAAATAGACTAACAGTTAAATTGTCATCTGGCTGAACTATAACATTAAACTCCACTTTTCATCGTTTGATTATTATATGTATCCTTGTCCTCACGTCTATCTTTGGAATTGTCCATCGAAAAAAGAAGTAAATGTCATTTTGTTGTAATATTAAGTTGATATGCGGTGGAGTTGTGGATAACAAACGAGCAAACATGATTTTTTTTTCAAAGATAGTGCATTGAAAGTTCATACCAGGCGAGATATTAACAGAAGGACTCTAAATCTCTAACAGGGGGAGAACATGCTCTCCTAGTGCCCCTGACGTGAACGATTGTTTGCTTCGGGAGGCTCAAATGAGTGAACGACGTCGTTCTCTCTGGGAGACTTTAGCCAGTGAACGACACCCCACATCCTCTTCCCCACACACCGCTAGAGGATTGCCATGATGCACCATGTTGTGGAGAGAGAATATGTCATGTTGCAGTAGAGAAACTTGCCATGTGTTATGATTTGCTATGTTGTGGCAGAGAAAATTGACATGATATACAACAGAGGGTTTCCCACACGTTTAGGATTTACCATGCTACATCAAATATTTTTGCCTCATGATCATGGTTTGCCATGTTGTAGCAGAGAATTGCCATGTCATAGAATAGAAAACTGCTTGCCATGTTGGTATAAAAAGTATGCCACGTTGTAGCAAAAAGATTTGCCATGATACAAAGTAGGAAGTTACAACGCATGTCCAGGATTTGCCATGGTACAACATAAAAGAATGCCATGGTACACAAAGAAGTTGCCACACATTTTTTTTGTAGTTGTCATCCTAGACAGAGAGGACTTTGCAGATGCATGTCTTGTTTTCTCTTGGGGGTGGATGGAGGGAACGTTTGCGTCGTTTTCTCTAGGAGGTTCAAACGAGCGAACAACACGCATACGGGGAATTGCCACGTGTCATCGCGTTGACATTCACGCATGGGATTGGGCGCACCATAGAGCATTCGTTCAGAATTCCAGGAGCACGCTCGCTCTGCCACATTTGAGTAACAGAAACATAATATATGTTCGTAAATACACTTTTGACCGATGTTTTTTATATGCATATGCTAGTTAAAACATGTAATAAGATTATATATGCAATTTTCATGAGAAGTATAAGATATATTTAACCTAAATAGAAAATATTGTTTCTATTTAATAATGAAAGTTACCAAGTTTTAGTTTAATAAGATTATGCTTCTATGTTTTCTGGAAGAACAGACTACTAATGATTTATAGCAATCAATGATGTAAGCCTCTAAAGCATTTTTTTTACTAGATTTTACTTTTGCGACAGCATCTCTATCCTTACTTTTGTCTTCAATCCAAAGTAACTGCCCTAAAAAATCTCTAGTAACTGCCAAAGTATAGTAGTATTAAATTCTACTACTCACCATGTCATTATACACACACACATGCCTATCTATTTTGTCTATGTTTGGTCCAAAATAATAGTCTACCATTACATTTTACTCCACTTGGCTCCTCAAGCTGACCGGGCGGACAACAATGCTTGGTCATAAAAATATGACCCAGTCGGGTAAGAGTGTGTGCACCGGTGGATCCGAAGGACGCACTCCCTCACGGCAGCGAAGACTGACACACGGCTGCTCCGCCGCAAAAATGACAAAGCGTCCCGCCTCGCCAAGGCGAAGGCGGCCCAACTGGCCAAGGAGCATGACCGCACGGTCCAGAGGATGTCCGATGACAAATCTGCTCGTTCTCCGACTTGGGCCTCATTGACGGCTCCAGCTCCGACGACAACGCCACTCCAGCTGCTGCTGAAGGACAATGGTCGGCGAGGAAATGATGATTTCCTCCGCCCTTCTCCGTCTATCTGTTTTATCTATTCTTTTTATGTTTGAGTAGCGTCCGACGATGAAAACTTATTCTTTTGGTTGTCCGATTACTGCAGCGATGTGAATTACGATTCGAATTATGTTTGTTTGTTCCTAGTTTGTTGATCTACATAGGTTTATTGACTATGTTGCATAAATTGCATAGATATAAATGTTTGAGTATGAGGGAGACGGCTACAGAGACAAGCAAAATGAGGGGTGATCGGTCACGGGTCATGATGAATGTGCCGAGCGCGTATGCGAGTGTTTGAGGGGCTGGATTAGCTACTCGCGGTTGCAGATGCTCTGATCCTCACGTCTATCTTTAGAAGTCGGAAGAAAAAGTAACTGTCATCTGACAGTAGTGTTTAAGCTGGCCTAGGATGGAGTACAAACAAATCAAACATCGAAAGTTCATCCCAGATGAGGGCATCTCGCACCCCGTTGGGCACCGAAATTCCAAACCCAGCCCCTCACTCCACTTGGCTCCTCAAGCTGACCAGACGGACAGTCCGGACAATGCTTGGTCATAAAAACATGACCTAGTCGGGTAAGAGTGTGCGCGCCGGTGGATCCGGAGGACGTACTCCCTCACGACAGCGAAGACTGACACATGGCTGCTCCGCCGCAAAAATGACAAAGCGTCTCGCCTCGCCAAGGCGAAGGCGACCCAACTGGCCAAGGAGCAGGACCGCGCAGTCCAGAGGATGTCGGTTAACAAATCTCCTCCTCCGACTCGGGCCTCATTGACGGCTCCAGCTCTAACGACAACGCCACTCCAGCTGCTGAAGGATGAGGGTTGGCGAGGAAATGATGATTTCCTCCTCCCTTCTCCGTCTCTCTGTTTTATCTATTCCTTTTTACGTTTGAGTATTGTCTGACGATGAAAACTTATTCTTTTGGTTGTCCGATTACTGCAGCGATGTGAATTACGATTCGAATTATGTTTGTTTGTTCCTTGTTTGTTGATCTACATAGGTTTATTGTCTACGTTGCATAAATTGCATAGATATAAATGTTTGAGTATGAGGGAGACGGCTACAGAGACAAACAAAATGAGGCATGACCGGTCACGGGTCATGATGAATGTGCCGAACGCATACGCGGGTGTTTGAGGGGCTGGATTAGCTACTCGCGGTTGTAGATGCTCTGATCCTCACGTCTATATTTAGAAGTCGGAAGAAAAAGTAACTGACATCTGACAGCATAGTTTTTAAGCTGGCTTAGGATGGAGTACAAACAAATCAAACATCGAAAGTTCATCCCAGATGAGGGCATCTCGCACCCCGTTGGGCACCGAAATTCCAAACCCAGCCCCTCACTCCACTGATCCACCGGGCGGTGCGCATTGGCCAACCCGACTCGAGTCAGCTCGTCCGTCCCACCGTCAGCAGGCACGCACGCACCAACCGGAGGGCTGCACGGCTTCCCCCGTAGATTTTTGCGCTTAATTCCGCGCGACCTCCTCCGGCCTCCTCGTCTCGTGACCCGCCCCTGCCGCCCCTGGAGAGAGGGAGGAGAGAGGAGAGGAGAGGGGAGCGAGCGAGCGGTAGTCTCACCACCACCAGCACCACCCCCACCCCACCCCACCCCACCCCCCACGACACGCCACAACACCAACACCAACCGTCGCCGGCCACATTTAATCCCGCACCACCACCGCCGCCGCGCGCCCCGGCGACTGATCCCCACGGACGCAGCGCGATCCCGCCGGACGCCAGGCCGGACGAGGAGGAGGAGGGGGCGGACAGGTGGACACGCAGATTGAGAAGGGGGACGGGGCGGGCATCGCGATGATGGAGACCAAGCCGCCGTCGCCGGGGAGCGGGGGCGGATCGGCGCCGGGGGTGCACCACCACAGGCGGTGGGCGGCGCCGCTGCTGGCGTCCGTGCTGCTCTCATCGCTCCTCATCTCGGCCTCCCTCTTCTTCTCCTCGTCGCGGGCGCTGCTCCTCTCCTTCTCCCCGCTCCCCTCCGCGGCCCCCGGGGAGCCGCTCTTCGTCGAGGCCAAGCTGCGGCAGCAGCAGCAGGAGGCGCGCGCCCGCCCGCACCGCGCCGTGCCCAGGATCGCCTACCTCGTGTCCGGCTCCGCCGGGGACGGGGTCGCGCTGCGCCGGACGCTCAGGGCGCTCTACCACCCGGCCAACCGCTACGTCCTGCACCTCGACCTCGAGGCGCCCGCCGCCGAGCGCGCCGAGCTGGCCGCCGCCGTGCGCGCAGACCCCGTCTACTCCCGCTTCCGCAACGTCAAGGTCGTCACGCGCGCCAACCTCGTCACCTACCGGGGCCCGACCATGGTGGCCAACACGCTGCACGCCGCCGCCATCCTCCTGCGCGACGGCGGCGACTGGGACTGGTTCATCAACCTCTCCGCCTCCGACTACCCCCTCGTCTCGCAGGACGGTAAGCGCAGGCAGATGCGATCTGCAGCCCCACCTCAATTCCGCGATTGGATCGCACCAACGCGCCACCTCCGATCCGAATTTCGCGGTTCCACGGCCGATCTCTGCTCGCCCTCGCGCCGATTCCGGCGAGATCGAATCCATGCCGCGGTCACTGGAGGCCACTATAGGACTCCAATTTTCAAACTGGACGCCGGTGGTTATGTCGAACTGTCGGGGAAAAAGACGCGATTTTTATACGCTTATTAATTGAAGTGCCTTGTCTAGGTTAATTTATGCACAGTTGCTTCCACTGCTTTGGGGATTTTGTTGGATTTGATCGCCTCTGTCCGTTCTAGGTGGTATATGGGGGAGTAAGCCACATATTTGGGCGTTTCTTTCTTTATATGGATGCTTCTGCTGGTCTCTCCTCCTCAACCCAATCTTGCCCCACCTTTCCTGTGTCGATCTACTCCTGTATTGGATTGTTCTGGATTGTTCTACTTGTTCATGGGAATAAAGTGGGTCGTTCCAAATTCGGTATCTGCCCTGTGCTCATCTTCCTTTCTGCAGTGGTGCCAGCTTAGATGCTATGCCTACCACCCCACTTGGATTTAATTATTAGGATTTGTCTTTAATTTATTAGGATTTGTCTTTGAGGAAGCAGATAGTAGGACTTTATATAGGATTAACATAGCACAGCTCCCTGTTTATCTGACTTCTCTTGCATTATTTGCAGATCTGTTGTATGTGCTCTCTGGCCTGCCAAGGGAGCTTAACTTCATCGAGCATACCAGTGACATCGGATGGAAGGAGTAAGCATCGAATTTTGCTCAAAGTGCTGTTATTTGTTCACATACAAGTTGGGCGCTGGCTAAATGTCTCTGTGCAGGTATCAGAGGGCAAAGCCCGTGATCGTCGACCCAGGCCTATATAGCCTGCAGAAGTCCGATGTTTTCTGGATCACAGAGAAAAGAAGTGTGCCGACCGCATTCAAGCTCTTCACTGGTAAATGCCTCCTCCTTAGTGGCTAACGCAATGTGTGAGCTATATTGTTTGTGTTATTCGTTTTTCTGCACTTGCGCCATCTCGTGTATTTTTCTCATTTTAGTTGCTAAACCATGCATTTACATTCTTGTGTCATTTACATTTAATTATTATTTCTTAGTGAAATTATGTTCGACTCCCTCCGTCCAAAATAAGTGTCGCTGAATTTGGGACGGAGGGAGTACTATTACTCAGACCTCATCCTATTGCTGCTTACTGAATATGCTTGAGAGGCTTGCATAAGGAACACTTCTGTTTTACATCTTTGTGTTAAAGGCTTACTCTTTTTGGTAAGCACGAGCCATGATATCAGCTCTTATATGATAGTGTTCTCATGTTTTACTAGTTCAGTGGTTAAAACATTTAGTGCCCACTTGAAACCTAGTTTTACTAGTGTAATGTTCCATCATTTAATGCTAATTATCACTAGTACCTAGTAGTATTTCTGGAAACTTGCATTAATAAATACGAGTATATTCTTGTCACTTCCTATATCACCAGAATCTCTCATTATTGAGTGTCAAGAAATGATTAGTAATTGCTCCCTCCGTCCCATAGTGTAAGACTAGCCACAATGGGGAGTAACTTAGACTAGTAACATGCATATGTTACTAGTCTATGTTACTACCTCTATAGTCGGGAGTAACATATGTATGGTGTCATGCAACACTTCATTTATTAGGTTATAAACTCATCTTGCCTTGATATGTGTGATGTTACTCATACTACTAGTAACTAGCTATGTTACCACATGTCTCTCTTTCTTCATTAATTGTTTGCCACATCATCTATTTTATCTAGATATGTGTGATGTTACCACCTATGTTACTCCCACTGTGGGTAGTCTAAGACGTTTTTTGACACTACTAGTGAGTGTCAAAAAACGTCTTACATTATGGGACGGAGGGATTAGTTTGGAAGCAGATGGTACATCATAGTGTGCGCACTTTATTCCCTACATCCAGAAAGTGGTAATATCCTTAGAAGATATCACTTGAGGTGGCGCTGATAGCTTTCATTGTAGTTCTTCAAGTGTGCCGCACAATGCTGTTATGTAGTTCCCCAGGCATAAAAAGTCTGCTTTTAAGGGTACTACATTTAGAATATCTAGGCCGGTGTTATGTTTTTGCTCCGCTGATGTCTTTAGAGGGACTTTCCCCTCTATAGAGACAGAGTAACTTTGGACCAAAGATGGCACAAGTAATAGCTATCTTGATTCCTTTTAAGTAAGCACCATCATGAACCAATTGATCATTCTAGAACATTATTTTTTGTTTAGTAACCTGATTCAATGGGAATTCTATTTCTACAAGTTGAGTTTATCTAAACATTTATATCATGCATCAAAACTATATACTGCGCTTGGTGTTGATTGATAGCACTGCAATCATCAATTGTTGTGAACCTAGAGTCACAACAGAATAACTACGTGCTCAAGAAAGCCACGTGCCATGGCTGAGGAGATTAGCTGATTAGATACATATGAAATGAGAGAATATGTTGGTTCTTCTTTGCTTGAATCATTATCAAATGCATGCCATCCATACTGTGAATGTTTGGCCTTTGGGCTTAAGGCCTTTCCCAACACAATACAATTCCTGACAGATATGCTGATCCAATACTCTTCCGTAAAATAGCTCTTTCTCTGTTTGGACTCCCTGCTGCTAGTCCTGGTCATTGGTCAGACTCTTCCCCCTCTCACCCCCTGCCGTGGCTGTGTTAGAATGGCACTCTCAGTCCTCGTCTCCCTACCTTTGCCTCCATCACCTTGGACAGTTATCATCCTGCATTGGCAATAACATATTCCCATTGCACAACTGATGTTGCTATTGTGGCATGGCAATCCCCATTTCGCAAGTCATTGCTTAAAAAGTGACTAAAATTGTGTTTGCCCATACCATGATACGCTCTCAGTAAGTCTTACCACTGTTATTAAATTACCTTGTACATGATAATTAGGCATCAGCTTTACATACTGCTCTTTATTTATGTAATCGTCCTTGCATTTTAGTTTGTAGTACCTCTGGTAGATCAGACTACAGCTAATTGAAGCATCCCTGTATCGCACCACTACTAGTTAGTTCTTGCGCAATTCTGTTGTATTACATGTGGTATTCATAATTCTTTATTTTTCCCTCCACTTTGTACTTGTGGAATGTTAATACATGTTTTGCTCCATTTATCATATTTCAGGCTCTGCATGGATGATGCTTACTCATCGGTTTATTGAATACTGCATATGGGGATGGGACAATCTTCCAAGGACAGTCCTGATGTATTATGCCAATTTTCTCTCTTCTCCGGAGGGTTACTTCCACACAGTCATCTGCAATGTCCCAGAGTTCCGCAACACCACAGTCAACCATGACCTGCATTTCATTTCCTGGGATAACCCACCAAAGCAGCATCCTCATTACCTCACCCTCAATGACTTTGACGGTATGCTTAGCAGCAATGCTCCCTTTGCAAGGAAGTTTGGAAGAGAAGACCCTGTCCTAGACAAGATTGATCAGGAAATACTGGGCCGTCAACCCGATGGATTCGTGCCCGGTGGATGGTTGGATCTGTTGAATACAACAGTGAAAGGGAAACAGTTCAGCGTCGAGCGTGTACAAGATCTCCGCCCGGGGCCTGGTGCGGACAGGATAAAGAAACTCGTCACAGGCCTGCTCACCGAGGAAGGCTTCGATGACAAGCATTGCGTATAAAAACTTGATGGTTCGAGGGTAGGTTCCTTTTGTCAAAATCTGAGCGGTTGAGCCACTAGCTAGTCATTCTACTAGCTGAAGAAACGGCACACAGTGTCGACAGTCCGCACGGATGGAGTGATCTGATAGGTGTTCCTTATAGACAACCACTTCTGAGTTGAGTTACCGTACAGCAGGATTCCACGACCGCCGTAGCAGGCAGAGATTATACACCACTAATAGCTCATTAGGTTATGTTAGAAGAATATATCATATTAATAATATTGGAATTTTCCGGTCTCTCAGCGCTGCGGGCTGTTGTCCAAGGTGGTCCATTCTTCTTGTAGAAACCGTTTGGGCTCGATCTACCTTAGGAAGGAGCCTACAAGTGCATGAGATTTCGTTGTATTAATTGTGGATTCCTCCAGGCAAACTGCTACGTTTTGGTTGCGTACATGTATTCTTTGATTATTTTTCTTTCTCCCACGGCTGAGTATACAAAATTATCTTATGCACTGTTTCTTCTTATTCTTTCTTTGGTAAAGATGCATACTCCAAAATATTTGTCGTGATTTTAGTTCAAATGTGATATGTGCTGTTGACAACTGGAATATCTGATGTTTGCATTGCTGTATCTGTTGACAACTGGAATATCTGATGTTTGCATTGCTGTATGAAACACCTCCTGGGTGTGAATTAACAGACCTTATGTGTGCAGGAATGCATCGTCAGTTTCACACCTTTTATTCGCTGACGATTCTCTGATTCTCATGAGGGCAGATATGTTAAATGCTACTTCCTTACAGCGAGTGTTGGAGACTTATTCTGTCAACTTATTGTGTCAACTTGGGACAGTTTGTAAGTGTTGGTAAATCAAGCATATTTTTTAGTCCAAATACTCTGATGCAAACTAGAGATGAGATGTGCCAGGAATTAAACATTATCAACCAAGCTCTCTCAGATAAGTATCTTGGATTACCTGCAATGGTGGGAACAGATAGAAGCTATAGCTTCGAATACTTTTGTGAAAAAAAATCAAGAAGCTTCTGAAGAGGTGGATGGAAAAGCAACTGTCAACGGGAGGGAAATAAATTTTGTTAAAGGCAGTGGCTCAATCCATTCATGTGTTCGCTATGTCAGTTTTTTGTATACCTAAGGGAGTTTGCAAGGATATCACAAATGTAATTGCTCAGTATTGGTGGGGAGATGATGAAGAAAACCAAAAAAAATGCACTGGTTCTCGTGGTGGAAACTATATATTCTGAAGTGTGATGGTGGCATGGGTTTCCCCGATCTTCACACTTTTAACTTGGCCTTCTTGCGAAACAGTGTTGGAGATTGATCACAAGGCCGGAGTCCATTTGTGCTCGCATCTTGAAGGCAAAATACTACCCAAATACGGACCTACTACACGTTGGACCAAAGAATGGGTCTTTGTTCACATGGCAGAGTTTGGTGGCGGGTTTGACTATGTTTAAAAGAGGGTACATTTGGCGAACTGGTTCGGGGGAAAATGTAAGTATATGGAATGATCTATGGATACCCTCAAGCCCGGACAGAAGGGTGATAACACCTCGCCGACAGATTCTGATTTCGAGGGTGGTAGAGGTCATTGATCTACTCACCGCTCAATGGGATGAACAATTGATACGAGACATCTTTTACCCCGTCGACGTAAATAGAATTTTGCAAATACCACTAAATTTCCAACCTTTTGATGATTTCATTGCGTGGCATCTTACAAGGAATGGAATATTTTCTGTGAGGAGTGCTTATCATGAACAATGGTCACACAAGTTTAGGGGTCAATCCCTAGCGAATTCAGCATCCACCAGTACTATGCAGGCAACGATTTGGAAGATGTTCTGGGAGTTACAAGTGCCACGGAAAATACAATTTTTTTGTTGGCGTGCCTTGCGTGGAATTGTACCGCTAAACTCCATTCTTGCTAATAGGCACATCCCTGTTGACGGGGCATGTCCGGTGTGCCATAGGGATCTTGAAGACATGCGGCATATGCTATTCCAGTGTGAGTTGGCGAGAAGCATGTGGGCGGACTAGGGCCGACTGATTGCATTGAACATGCAGTACAAGTAGACTGATCAGGGTCAGCCATATTAGAATTCCTCCTGTTGTAACCTGACCAACCATTGTCGATCATACCAAGTATAACTGACAAAGAGATAATCACGGCCGGTTGTTAGTATCTCTGGTGGCTTCGTCGACGTCACACCCACCATGATTCTTGTCCTCCTTACTTCAGGTGGCATACCTCAATTCTAGCAATAGTGGGAAACTACATGAAATTTCTATCAAAGAAGAGGGAACCGGTGGAATACAAGTGAAAGAAACCAGAGGCAAGATTTATAAAGCTAAATGTGGGTGCTTCATTCCATGGAGATGAAGGATAGGGTTCTACTGCAGGTATATTAAGAGATGAAAAGGGAAGATTTATTGCAGGTTTATGCAGATTCATTCCCTTCGCAGCTGACGTTGTCACGATCGAAGCAATGGCAATGCGAGATGGTTTAAATTTGGCGAACTCCTTGGGTTTTAACAGGGTAGAAGCATAGTCGGATTCTTTGAGCGTCATCAACTGTTGCTGAGGACAAGACCAGTCACTAGTAGAAAAATGACTCTTAGTATCGGTTCGTAAGGACCTTTAGTACCGGTTCCGGAACCGGCACTAAAGGGTGGGGACTAAAGGTCCCCCCCTTTAGTCCCGGTTCAACACAAACCGGGGCCAAAGGCCCACCACGTGGCATGAGGCGCGTCGTGGTCTGGGGACCTTTAGTCCCGTTTTTTTTAATTTTTTTAAATAAAGCAAAAACAGCCCGCTACTGGGCCGACATGACCTGCATACGACTAGAAACCCAACCTCTAGTTGGGCCAGGATGCAGGCCCGTACGACCCAGTAGGCCCCACAGAGCAGAAGACTTGCAATAGGCCCACAAAGGCCTGCTTAGAGAGGAGCTCGACACGGTAGTCGAGGCGGGGCTTATAAACCGGTGCGAGCTCCTCTCAACTAGCAAGGTGGGACTAAACATTGTGCACCGCGGGTGGCAGCGCACCACCTTTAGTACCGGTTGGTGGCTCCAACTGGTACTAAAGGGGGGGGGTCTTTAGTACCGGTTGGAGCCACCAACCCGTACTAAAGGCCACCACCTTTAGTACCGGTTGGTGGCTCCAACCGGTACTAAAGGGGAGGGGTCTTTAGTACCGGTTGGAGCCACCAACCCGTACTAAAGGCTACCACCTCTTTAGTACCGGTTCATGGCACGAACCGATACTAAAGGTTCGCCACGAACCGGTACTAATGAGCGCCGCCCGTCTAGCTATTGGAACCGGCATTATTGGTCACATTAGTGCCGACTCAAATACAAACCGGGACTAATGAGCTGAACATTTGACCATTTTTCTACTAGTGAGTGGTGGGATGCAGCAACGACTATCTTCGCTGAGTTCATAGATACAACTTCTATAGGAAATGTCATCTTTGAGTAAATTACATCTATAGTACCTGAACTTGAGTCTAGGGTTCACTTTCATCACTGTATTCCAAAAGTGTCAAATTACAGTCATTGAGGTCGCAGAAATGCGTCCCTCTACGGTCAGCCCTACCGTATCCAATGTATTTTGCTAACATGGCACATTTTGACCGGCCCTGCATCGTTGACTTGCTTACGTGCCAAGCGCATCTTTCTCACACAATCCTTTTTGCATCAGATCTAATGAAACTGAGCACCGCCCGCCCATCTATGCCGACACGCCTTAGAGCCCGCGGCGAGCAGCACATCGCCTCCGGGCACTCTTGTGTCAACGGCCTCAACTACCCACCGCCTTTCTCCTCGTCAGGCCGGAAGTCCCGCTCTGCTCGAGCTCCTCTCCTTCAACGCCCCGCTCTTTGTTGAGCAGTACGATGGCGCGCTGCACCCGTACGAGGTTGCCGCTATACACGGCGACCTTTGGTGCATTTCCAAGCTCAATGACAAGACGATGTCCTTCCTCACGGTGCAGCTATAGTCCTCGCCCACCCCATGGAGCTCGATGACGTTGCCCCGTAGCGGCAGAAAATAACATGCGTGGGCAGCCCGCGGTATGGAGTGCATGGTGTTTGGCGGGGAGATGCCGTACTTGAGCAAGCCGAAGTCCTCGCAGCTCTCCGTTCCAAGTCACCGCGGATCTGCAATCTCTGCACCATCAACCCATGTAACGACCCGGGCTGTGCTCACGGGTGTGTGCGTGAGTGGCCTGATGGGCTGGCCCATGGAGGCCTGTAATGATATCTACTTATAGGCTAGTGCGAGGAGGGGAAGACATCGATCTGTAACTGAATACTGTTTATCTCTAATCCCAAGCCTTCCTCCGTGCTTCTTCTTCCTCCCTAAGTCATTCCCCTCTGTCTCTACCTACCACATCCTGGCGTGACGCTGAAGGAAATATGCCCTAGAGGCAATAATAAAGTTATTATTTATTTCCTTATTTCATGATAAATGTTTATTATTCATGCTAGAATTGTATTAACCAGAAACATAATACATGTGTGAATACATAGACAAACATAGTGTCACTAGTATGCCTCTACTTGACTAGCTCGTTGATCAAAGATGGTTAAGTTTCCTAGCCATAGACATGAGTTGTTATTTGATCAACGAGGTCACATCATTAGGAGAATGCCATGATTGACTTGACCCATTTTGTTAGCTTAGCACTTGATCGTTTAAGTTTACTGCTATTGCTTTCTTCATGACTTATATATGTTCCTATGACTATGAGATTATGCAACTCCCGAATACCGGAGGAACACTTTGTGTGCTACCAAACGTCACAACGTAACTGGGTGATTATAAAGGTGCTCTACAGGTGTCTCCGATGGTGTTCGTGGAGTTGGCATAGATCAAGAATAGGATTTGTCACTCCGATTGTCGGAGAGGTATCTCTGGGCCCTCTCGGTAATGCACATCACTATAAGCCTTGCAAGCAATGTGACTAATGAGTTAGTTGCGGGATGTTGCATTACGAAACGAGTAAATAGACTTGCCGGTAACGAGATTGAGCTAGGTATTGGGATACCGACGATCGAATCTCGGGCAAGTAACATACCGATGACAAAGGGAACACCGTATATTGTTATGCGGTTTGACCGATAAATATCTTTGTAGAATATGTAGGAACCAATATGAGCATCCAGTTTCCACTATTGGTTATTGACCGGAGACATGTCTCGGTCATGTCTACATAGTTCTCGAACCCGTAGGGTCCGCACGCTTAAAGTTCTGTGACGATCGGTATTATGAGTTTATATGTTTTGATGTACCGAAGGTAGTTCAGAGTCTCGGATATGATCACGGACATGACGAGGAGTCTCGAAATGGTCGAGACATAAAGATTGATATATTGGAAGCCTACATTTGGACATCGGAAGAGTTCCGAGTGAAATGGGGATTTTACCGGAGTGCCGGAGGGGTTACCTGAACCCCCCGGGGGTTACCTGAACCCCCCGGGGGTTAATGGGCCTTGTTGGGCCCTAGTGGAGAGAGAGAGGGGCCGGCCAGGGCAGGCCGCGTGCCCCCTTTCCCTCTGGTCAGAATTGGACTAGGAGAGGGGGGGCACCCCCCTTTCCTTCTCCTCCCCCCTTCCTTTCCCCCTCCTAGTAGGAGTAGGAAAGAGGGGAATCCTACTCCTACTAGGAGGAGGATTCCTCCTCCTGGCGCGCCCTCTAGGGCCGGTCGGCCTCCCCCCTTGCTCCTTTATATACGGGGGCAGGGGGGCACCTCTAGACAGACAAGTTGATCATTGATCTCTCCCAGCCGTGTGCGGTGCCCCCCTCCACCATAATCCACCTCGGTCATACTGTAGCGGTGCTTAGGCGAAGCCCTGCAACGGTAGCTTCATCAGCATCGTCACCACACCGTCGTGCTGACGAAACTCTTCCCCGATCTCTACTGGATTGTGAGCTCGCGGGACGTCACCGAGCTGAACGTGTGCTGAACGCGGAGGTACCGTACATTCGGTACTGAGGATCGGTCGATCGTGAAGACGTACGACTACATCAACCGCGTTGTCATAACACTTCCGCTTAACGGTCTACGAGGGTACGTGGACGACACTCTCCCCTCTCGTTGCTATGCATCACCATGATCTTGCGTGTGCGTAGGATTTTTTTTGAAATTACTACGTTCCCTAGCAGTGGCATCCGAGCCAGGTTATTGCGTAGATGTTATATGCACGAGTAGGACACAAGTGAGTTGTGGGTGATACAAGTCATACTGCTTACCAGCATGTCATACTTTGGTTCGGCGGTATTGTTGGATGAAGTGGCCCGGACCGACATTACGCGTATGCTTACGCGAGACTGGTTCTACCGACGTGCTTTGCACACAGGTGGCTGGCGGGTGTCAGTTTCTCCAACTTTAGTTGAACCGAGTGTGGCTACGCCCGGTCCTTGAGAAGGTTAAAACAACACTAACTTGACGAACTATCGTTGTGGTTTTGATGCGTAGGTAAGAACGGTTCTTGTTCAGCCCGTAGCAACCACGTAAAACTTGCAACAAAAAAGTAGAGGACGTCTAACTTGTTTTTGCAGGGCATGTTGTGATGTGATATGGTCAAGACATGATGCTATATTTATTGTATGAGATGATCATATTTTGTAACAGAGTTATCGGCAACTGGCAGGAGCCATATGGTTGTCGCTTTATTGTATGCAATGCAATCGCCCTGTAATTGCTTTACTTTATCACTAAGCGGTAGCGATAGTCGTAGAAGCAATAGTTGGCGAGACGACAACGATGCTATGATGGAGATCAAGGTGTCGCGCCAGTGACGATGGTGATCATGACGGTGCTTTGGAGATGGAGATCAAAGGCACAAGATGATGATGGCCATATCATATCACTTATATTGATTGCATGTGATGTTTATCCTTTATGTATCTTATTCTGCTTTGTTTGACGGTAGCACTATAAGATGATCTCTCACTAAATTTCAAGGTAAAAGTGTTCTCCTTGAGTATACACCGTTGCCAAAGTTCGTCGTGCCAAGACACCACGTGATGATCGGGTGTTATAAGCTCAACGTTCATCTACAACGGGTGTAAGACAGTTTTACACACGCAGAATACTCGGGTTAAACTTGACGAGCCTAGCATATGCAGATATGACCTCGAAACACTGAGACCGAAAGGTCGAGCGTGAATCATATAGTAGATATGATCAACATAGTAATGTTCACCATTGAAAACTACTCCATTTCACGTGATGATCGGTTATGGTTTAGTTGATATGGATCACGTGATCACTTAGATGATTAGAGGGATGTCTATGTAAGTGAGAGTTCTTAAGTAATATGATTAATTGAACTTAAATTTATCATGAACTTAGTACCTGATAGTATTTTGCTTGTCTATGTTATTGTAGATAGATGGCCCGTGCTATTGTTCTGTTGAATTTTAATGCGTTCCTTGAGAAAGCAAAGTTGAAATATGATGGTAGCAATTACACGGACTGGGTCCATAACTTGAGGATTATCCTCATTGATGCACAGAAGAATTACGTCCTGGAAGCACCACTGGGTGCCAAACCCGCTGCAGGAGCAACGCCAGATGTTATGAACATCTGGCAGAGCAAAGCTGATGACTACTCAATAGTTCAGTGTGCCATGCTTTACGGCTTAGAACCGGGACTTCAACGACGTTTTGAACGTCATGGAGCATATGAGATGTTCCAGGAGTTGAAGTTAATATTTCAAGAAAATGCCCGGATAGAGAGATATGAAGTCTCCAATAAGTTCTGCAACTGCAAAATGGAGGAGAATAGTTCTGTCAGTGAACATATACTCAGAATGTCTGGGTACCATAATCACTTGACTCAACTGGGAGTTAATCTTCCGGTTGATAGTGTCATTGACAGAGTTCTTCAATCACTGCCACCAACCTACAAGAGCTTCGTGATGAACTATAATATGCAAGGGATGGATAAGACAATTCCCGAGCTCTTCGCAATGCTAAATGTTGCGGAGGTAGAAATCAAGAAAGAGCATCAAGTGTTGATGGTCAACAAGACCACCAGTTTCAAGAAAAAGGGTAAAGGGAAGAAGAAAGGGAACTTCAAGAAGAATGGCAAACAAGTTGCTGCTCAAGAAAACAAACCCAAGTCTGGACCTAAGCCTGAGACTGAGTGCTTCTACTGCAAAGGGACTGGTCACTGGAAGTGGAACTGCTCCAAGTATTTGGCGGATAAGAAGGATGGCAAGGTGAACAAAGGTATATGTGATATACATGTTATTGATGTGTACCTTACTAGAGCTCGCAGTAGCACCTGGGTATTTGATACTGGTTCTGTTGCTAATATTTGCAACTCAAAACAGGGACTACAGATTAAGCGAAGATTGGGTAAGGACGAGGTGACGACGCGTGTGGGAAATGGTTCCAAAGTCGATGTGATCGCCGTCGGCATGCTACCTCTACATGTACCTTCGAGATTAGTTTTAGACCTAAATAATTGTTATTTGGTGCCAGCGTTAAGCATGAACATTATATCTGGATCTTGTTTGATGCGAGACGGTTATTCATTTAAATCTGAGAATAATGGTTGTTCTATTTATACGAGTAATATCTTTTATGGTCATGCACCCTTGAAGAGAGGTTTATTTGTGTTGAATCTTGATAGTAGTGATAAACATATTCATAATGTTGAAGCCAAAAGATGTAGAGTTGATAATGATAGTGCAACTTATTTGTGGCACTGCCGCTTGGGTCATATTGGTGTAAAGTGCATGAAGAAACTCCATACTGATGGACTTCTGGAATCACTTGGTACTTGAGACCATGCCTCATGGGCAAGATTACTAAAATGCCATTCTTCGGAACAATGGATCGAGCAAACATATTTATTGGAAATCATACATACTGATGTATGTGGTCCAATGAATATTGAAGCTCACGGCGGGTATCGTTATTTTCTCACCTTCACAGATGATTTGAGAAGATATGGGTATATACTTAATGAAACATAAGTCTGAAACATTTGAAAAGTTCAAAGAATTTCAGAGTGAAGTGGAAAATCATCGTAACAATAAAATAAAGTTTCTATGATCTGATCGTGGAGGAGAATATTTGAGTTACGAGTTTGGTTTACATTTGAAACAATGCGGAATAGTTTCGCAACTCACTCCACCCGGAACACCACAGCGTAATGGTGTGTCCGAACGTCATAATTGTACTTTACTAGATATATGGTGCGATCTATGATGTCTCTTACTGATTTACCGCTATCGTTTTGGGGTTATGCTTTAGAGACAGCTGCATTCACGTTAAATAGGGCACCATCAAAATCCATTGAGACGATGCCTTATGAACTGTGGTTTGGCAAGAAACCAAAGTTGTCGTTTCTTAAAGTTTGGGGCTGTGATGCTTATGTGAAAAAGCTTCAACCTGATAAGCTCGAACCCAAATCGGAGAAATGTGTTTTCATAGGATACCCAAAGGAGACTGTTGGGTACACCTTCCATCACAGATCCGAAGGCAAGACATTTGTTGCTAAGAATGGACCCTTTCTAGAGAAGGAGTTTCTCTCAAAAGAAGTGAGTGGGAGGAAAGTAGAACTTGATGAGGTAACTGTACCTGCTCCCTTATTGGAGAGTAGTTCATCACAGAAACCGGTTCCTGTGACACCTACACCAATTAGTGAGGAAGATAATGATGATGATCATGAAACTTTAGATCAAGTTACTACTGAACCTCCTAGGTCAACCAGAGTAAGATCCGCACCAGAGTGGTATAGTAATCTGTTCTGGAGGTCATGTTACTTGACCATGACGAACCTACGAACTATGAGGAAGCGATGATGAGCCCAGATTCCGCAAAATGGCTTGAAGCCATGAAATCTGAGATGGGATACATGTATGAGAACAAAGTGTGGACTTTGGTTGACTTTCCTGATGATCGGCAAGCCATCGAGAATAAATGGATCTTCAAGAAGAAGACTGACGCTGACGGTAATGTTACTGTCTACAAAGCTCGACTTGTTGCAAAAGGTTTTCGACAAGTTCAAGGTGTTGACTACGATGGGACCTTCTCACCCGTAGCGATGCTTAAGTCCGTCCGAATCATGTTAGCAATTGCCGCATTTTATGATTATGAAATTTGGCAAATGGATGTAAAGACTGCATTCCTGAATGGGTTTCTGGAAGAAGAGTTGTATATGATGCAACCTGAAGGTTTTATCGATCCAAAGGGTACTAACAAAGTGTGCAAGCTCCAGCGATCCATTTATGGACTGGTGGAAGCCTCTCGGAGTTGGAATAAACATTTTGTTAGTGTGATCAAAGCATATGGTTTTATATAGACTTTTGGAGAAGCTTGTATTTACAAGAAAGTGAGTGGGAGCTCTGTAGCATTTGTAATATTATATGTCGATGACATATTGTTGATTGGAAATGATATAGAATTTCTAGATAGCATAAAAGGATACTTGAATAAGAGTTTTTCAATGAAAGACCTCGGTGAAGCTGCTTATATATTAGGCATCAAGATTTATAGAGATAGATCAAGACGCTTAATTGGACTTTCACAAAGCACATACCTTGATAAAGTTTTGAAGAAGTTCAAAATGGATCAAGCTAAGAAAGGGTTCTTGCCTGTGTTACAAGGTGTGAAGTTGAGTAAGACTCAATGCCCAACCACTGTAGAAGATAGAGAGAAAATGAAAAGTGTTCCCTATGCTTCAGCCATAGGCTCTATCATGTATGCAATGTTGTGTACCAGACCTGATGTGTGCCTTTGCTATTAGTTTAGTAGGGAGGTACCAAAGTAATCCAGGAGTGGATCATTGGACAACGGTCAAAAACATCCTGAAATACCTGAAAAGGACTAAGGATATGTTTCTCGTTTATGAAGGTGGCAAAGAGCTCGTCGTAAATGGTTACGTCGATGCAAGCTTTGACACTGATCCGGACGATTCTAAATTGCAAACCGGATACATGTTTATATTAGACGGTGGAGCTGTCAGTTGGAGCAGTTCTAAACAAAGCATCGTGGCGGGATCTACGTGTGAAGCTGAGTACATAGATGCTTCAGATGCAGCAAATGAAGGAGTCTGGATGAAGGAGTTCATATCCGATCTAGGTGTCATACCTAGTGCATCGGGTCCAATGAAAATCTTTTGTGACAATACTAGTGCAATTGCCTTGGCAATGGAATCCATATTTCACAAGAGAACCAAGCACATCAAGAGACGCTTCAATTCCATTCGGGATCAAGTCCAGGTGGGAGACATAGAGATATGCAAGATACACACAGATCTGAATGTTGCAGACCCGCTGACTAAGCTTCTTCCACGAGCAAAACATGATCAGCACCAAGACTCCATGGGTGTTAGAATCATTACTGTGTAATATAGATTATTGACTCTAGTGCAAGTGGGAGACTGAAGGAAATATGCCCTAGAGGCAATAATAAAGTTATTATTTATTTCCTTATTTCATGATAAATGTTTATTATTCATGCTAGAATTGTATTAATCGGAAACATAAGACATGTGTGAATACATAGACAAACATAGTGTCACTAGTATGCCTCTACTTGACTAGCTCGTTGATCAAAGATGGTTAAGTTTCCTAGCCATAGACATGAGTTGTTATTTGATCAACGGGGTCACATCATTAGGAGAATTACGTGATTGACTTGACCCATTTTGTTAGCTTAGCACTTCATCATTTAAGTTTACTGCTATTGCTTTCTTCATGACTTATATATGTTCCTATGACTATGAGATTATGCAACTCCCGAATACCGAAGGAACACTTTGTGTGCTACCAAATGCCACAACGTAACTGGGTAATTATAAACATGCTCTACAGGTGTCTCCGATGGTGTTCGTGGAGTTGGCGTAGATCAAGAATAGGATTTGTCACTACGATTGTCGGAGAGGTATCTCTGGGCCCTCTCGGTAATGCACATCACTATAAGCCTTGCAAGCAATGTGACTAATGAGTTAGTTGCGGGATGTTGCATTACGGAACGAGTAAAGAGACTTGGCGGTAACGAGATTGAGCTAGGTATTGGGATACCGACGATCGAATCTCGGGCAAGTAACATACCGATGACAAAGGGAACAACGTATATTGTTATGCGGTTTGACCGATAAAAATCTTCGTAGAATATGTAGGAACCAATATGAGCATCCAGGTTATGCTATTGGTTATTGACCGGAGACATGTCTCGGTCATGTCTACATAGTTCTCGAACCTGTAGGGTCCGCACGCTTAAAGTTCTGTGACGATCGGTATTATGAGTTTATATGTTTTGATGTACCGAAGGTAGTTCGGAGTCCCGGATATGATCACATACATGACGAGGAGTCTCGAAATGGTCGAGACATAAAGATTGATATATTGGAAGCCTACATTTGTGTTGGGGAACGTAGCAGAATTTTAAAATTTTCTACGCATCACCAAGATCAATCTATGGAGTCATCTAGCAACGAGGGAGAGGGGAGTGCATCTACATACCCTTGTAGATCGCAAGCGGAAGCGTTCAAGAGAACGGGGTTGATGGAGTCGTACTCGTCGTGATCCAAATCACCGATGACCGAGCACCGAACGGACGGCACCTCCGTGTTCAACACAAGTACGGTTGGGGAAGACGTCTCCTCCTTCTTGATCCAGCAAGGGGAATGAGAGGTTGATGGAGATCCAGTAGCATGACGGCGTGGTGGTGGAAGCAGCGGTGATCTCGACAGGGCTTCGCCAAGCTCCAACGAGAGGGAGAGGTGTTATGAGGGGAGAGGGAGGCGCCAGGGACTTGGGTGCGGCTGCCCTCCCTCCCCTCCACTATATATAGGGCCCCTAGGGGGGGGGGGCGGCCCTAGGAGATCCCATCTCCAAGTGGGGGGCGACGGCCAAGGGGGGACTTGCCCCCCAAGTCAGGTGGGGCGCCCCCACCCCTAGGGTTTCCAACCCTAGGCACAGGGGGAGGCCCATGGGGGCGCCCCAGCCCACCAGGGGCTGGTTCCCCTCCCACTTCAGCCCATGGGGCCCTCCGGGATAGGTGGCCCCACCCGGTGGACCCCCGGGACCCTTCCGGTGGTCCCGGTACAATACCGGTGACCCCCGAAACTTTCCCGGTGGCCGAAACTGGACTTCCTATATACAATTCTTCACCTCGGACCATTCCGGAACTCCTCGTGACGTCCGGGATCTCATCTGGGACTTCGAACAACTTTCGGGTTACCGCATACTAATATCTCTACAACCCTAGCGTCACTGAACCTTAAGTGTGTAGACCCTACGGGTTCGGGAGACACGCATACATGACCGAGACGACTCTCCGGCCAATAACCAAGAGCGGGATCTGGATACCCATGTTGGCTCCCACATGCTCCTCGATGATCTCATCGGATGAACCACGATGTCGAGGATTCAAGTAATCCCGTATACAATTCCCTTTGTCAATCGGTACGTTACTTGCCCGAGATTCGATCGTCGGTATCCCAATACCTCGTTCAATCTCGTTACCGGCAAGTCACTTTACTCGTACCGTAATGCATGATCCCGTGACCAAACACTTGGTCACATTGAGCTCATTATGATGATGCATCACCGAGTGGGCCCAGAGATACCTCTCCGTCATACGGAGTGACAAATCCCAGTCTCGATCCGTGTCAACCCAACAGATACTTTCGGGGATACCTGTAGTATACCTTTATAGTCACCCAGTTACATTGTGACGTTTGGTACACCCAAAGCACTTCTACGGCATCCGGGAGTTACACGATCACATGGTCTAAGGAAATGATACTTGACATTGGAAAAGCTCTAGCAAACGAACTACATGATCTTGTGCTATGCTTAGGATTGGGTCTTGTCCATCACATCATTCTCCTAATGATGTGATCCCGTTATCAATGACATCCAATGTCCATAGTCAGGAAACCATGACTATCTGTTGATCAACGAGCTAGTTAACTAGAGGCTCACTAGGGACATGTTATGGTCTATGTATTCACACATGTATTATGATTTCCGGATAACACAATTATAGCATGAATAATAGACAATTATCATGAACAAGGAAATATAATAATAATCATTTTATTATTGCCTCTAGGGCATATTTCCAACAGTCTCCCACTTGCACTAGAGTCAATAATCTAGTTACATTGTGATGAATCGAACACCCATGGAGTCCTGGTGTTGATCATGTTTTGCTCGCGGAAGAGGTTTAGTCAACGGATCTGCGCCATTCAGATTCGTATGTACTTTGCAAATATCTATGTCTCCATCTTGAACGTTTTTACGAATGGAGTTGAAGCGACGCTTGATATGCCTGGTCTTCTTGTGAAACCTGGGCTCCTTGGCAAGGGCAATAGCTCCAGTGTTGTCACAGAAGAGAGTGATCGGCCCCGATGCATTGGGTATTACTCCTAGGTCGGTGATGAACTCCTTCATCCAGATTGCTTCATGCGCTGCCTCCGAGGCTGCCATGTACTCTGCTTCACATGTAGATCCCGCCACGACGCTTTGCTTGCAACTGCACCAGCTTACTGCCCCACCATTCAAAATATACACATATCCGGTTTCTGACTTAGAGTCATCCAGATCTGTGTCGAAGCTAGCGTCGACGTAACCCTTTACGACGAGCTCCTCGTCACCTCCATATACGAGAAACATATCCTTAGTCCTTTTCAGGTACTTCAGGATGTTCTTGACCGCTGTCCAGTGTTCCATGCCGGGATTACTTTGGTACCTTCCTACCAAACTTACGACAAGGTTTACATCAGGTCTGGTACACAGCATGGCATACATGATAGACCCTATGGCTGAGGCATAGGGGACGACACTCATCTTTTCTCTATCTTCTGCCGTGGTCAGACATTGAGCTGAGCTCAATTTCACACCTTGCAACACAGGCAAGAACCCCTTCTTGGACCGATCCATATTGAACTTCTTCAATATCTTATCAAGGCATGTGCTTTGTGAAAGACCTATGAGGCGTCTCGATCTATCTCTATAGATCTTGATGCCTAATATGTAAGCAGCTTTTCTAAGGTCCTTCATTGAAAAACACTTATTCAAGTAGGCCTTAATACTGTCCAAAAGTTCTATATCATTTCCCATCAAAAGTATGCCATCCACATATAATATGAGAAATGCTACAGAGCTCCCACTCACTTTCTTGTAAACACAGGCTTCTCCACAAGTCTGCATAAACCCAAACGCTTTGATCATTTCATTAAAGCGAATGTTCCAACTCCGAGATGCTTGCACCAGCCCATAGATGGAGCGCTGGAGCTTGCACACCTTGTTAGCATTCTTAGGATCGACAAAACCTTCCTGCTGCATCATATACAATTCTTCCTTAAGAAAGCCGTTAAGGAATGCCGTTTTGACGTCCATTTGACATATCTCATAATCATAGTATGCAGCAATTGCTAACATGATTCGGACGGACTTCAGCTTCGCTACGGGTGAGAAGGTCTCATCGTAGTCAACCCCTTGAACTTGTCGATAACCCTTAGCGACAAGTCGAGCCTTATAGATGGTAACATTACCATCCGCGTCTGTCTTCTTCTTAAAGATCCATTTATTCTCTATCGCTCGCCGATCATCGGGCAAGTCTGTCAAAGTCCATACTTTGTTTTCATACATGGATCCTATCTCGGATTGCATGGCTTCAAGCCATTTGTTGGAATCTGGGCCCGCCATTGCTTCTTCATAGTTCGAAGGTGTTGGGGAACATAGTAATTTCAAAAAAATTCCTGCGCACACGCAAGATCATGGTGATGCATAGCAACGAGAGGGGAGAGTGTGATCTACGTACCCTTGTAGACCGAAAGCGGAAGCGTTAGCACAACGCGGTTGATGTAGTCGTACGTCTTCACGGCCCGACCGATCAAGCACCGAAACTACCGCACCTCCGAGTTTTAGCACACGTTCAGCTCGATGATGATCCCCGGACTCCGATCCAGCAAAGTGTCGGGAAAGAGTTCCGTCAGCACGATGGCATGGTGACGATCTTGATGTTCTACCGTCGCAGGGCTTCGCCTAAGCACCGCTACAATATTATTGAGGATTATGGTGGAAGGGGGCACCGCACACGGCTAAGAAAACGATCACGTGGATCAACTTGTGTGTCTAGAGGTGCCCCCTGCCTCCGTATAGAAAGGAGCCAAGGGGGGGGGGGTGCGGCCGGCCCTAGTAGGAGGCGCGCAGGAGGAGTCCCACTCCTACCGGGAGTAGGACTCCCCTCCCTTTCCTTGTCCAAGTAGGAGAGGGGGAAGCAAGGGAGAGAGGAGAGGAAGGAAAGGGGGGGGGGCGCCGCCCCTCCCTCCTTGTCCAATTCGGACTAGGGGAGAGGGGGCGCGCGGCCTGCCCTGGCAGCCCCTCCTCTTCTCCACTTTAGGCCCATGAGGCCCATTAACCCCCCGGGGGGTTCCGGTAATCCCCCGGTACTCCGGTTTTATCCGAAACTTCCTCAGAACATTTCTGGTGTCCGAATATAGCCGTCCAATATATCAATCTTTATGTCTCGACCATTTCGAGACTCCTCGTTATGTCCGCAATCATATCCGGGACTCCAAACCAACTTCGGTACATCAAAACTCATAAACTCATAATATAACTGTCATCGAAACCTTAAGCGTGCGGACCCTACGGGTTCAAGAACAATGTAGATATGACCGGGACATGTCTCCGGTCAATAACCAATAGCGGAACCTGGATGCTCATATTGGCTCCCACATATTCTACGAAGATCTTTATCGGTCAGACCGCATAACAACATATGTTGTTCCCTTTGTCATCGGTATGTTACTTGCCCGAGATTCAATCGTCGGTATATCAATACCTAGTTCAATCTCGTTACCGGCAAGTCTCTTTACTCGTTCCGTAATACATCATCTCGCAACTAACTCATTTAGTTGCATTGCTTGCAAGGCTTAGGTGATGTGCATTACTGAGAGGGCCCAGAGATACCTCTCCGACAATCGGAGTGACAAATCCTAATCTTGAAATACGCCAACCCAACATGTACCTTTGGAGACACCCGTAGAGCTCCTTTATAATCACCCAGTTACATTGTGACATTTGGTAGCACACAAAGTGTTCCTCCGGTAAACGGGAGTTGCATAATCTCATAGTCATAGGAACATGTATAAGTCATGAAGAAAGCAATAGCAACATACTAAACGATCGAGTGCTAAGCTAACGGAATGGGTCAAGTCAATCACATCATTCTCCTAATGATGTGATCCCGTTAATCAAATAACAACTCTTTGTCTATGGTTAGGAAACATAACCATCTTTGATTAACGAGCTAGTTAAGTAGAGGCATACTAGTGACACTCTGTTTGTCTATGTATTCACACATGTATTATGTTTCCGGTTAATACAATTCTAGCATGAATAATAAACATTTATCATGAAACAAGGAAATAAATGATAACTTTATTATTGCCTCTAGGGCATATTTCCTTCAGTCTCCCACTTGCACTAGAGTCAATAATCTAGATTACACAGTAATGATTCTAACACCTATGGAGCTTTGGTGCTGATCATGTTTTGCTCGTGGAAGAGGCTTAGTTAATGGGTCTGCAACATTCAGATCCGTATGTATCTTGCAAATCTCTATGTCTCCCACCTGGACTAGATCCCGGATGGAATTGAAGCGTCTCTTGATGTGCTTGGTTCTCTTGTGAAATCTGGATTCCTTTGCCAAGGCAATTGCACCAGTATTGTCACAAAAGATTTTCATTGGACCCGATGCACTAGGTATGAAACCTAGATCGGATATGAACTCCTTCATCCAGACTCCTTCGTTTGCTGCTTCCGAAGCAGCTATGTACTCCACAGCTATGTACTCAATTTCACACCTTGTAACACAGGCAAGAATCCTTTCCTTGCTTGATCCATTTTGAACTTTTTCAAAACTTTGTCTAGGTATGTGCTTTGTGAAAGTCCAATTAAGCGTCTTGATCTATCTCTATAGATCTTAATGCCTAATATGTAAGCAGCTTCACCGAGGTCTTTCATTGAAAAACACTTATTCAAGTATCCCTTTATGCTATCTAGAAATTCTATATCATTTCTGATTAGTAGTATGTCATCTACATATAATATCAGAAATGCTACAGAGCTCCCACTCACTTTCTTGTAAATACAGGCTTCTCCAAAAGTCTGTACAAAACCAAATGCTTTGATCACACTATCAAAGCGTTTATTCCAACTCCGAGAGGCTTGCACCAGTCCATAAATGGATCGCTGGAGCTTGCACACTTCATTAGCTCCCTTTGGATCGACAAAACCTTCCGGCTGCATCATATACAACTCTTCTTCCAGAAATCCATTCAGGAATGCAGTTTTGACATCCATCTGCCAAATTTCATAATCATAAAATGCGGCAATTGCTAACATGATTCGGACAGACTTTAGCATCGCTACGGGTGGGAAGGTCTCATCGTAGTCAATCCCTTGAACTTGTCGAAAACCTTTTGCGACAAGTCGAGCTTTGTAGACAGTAACATTACCGTCAGCGTCAGTCTTCTTCTTGAAGAACCATTTATTCTCAATTGCTTGCTGATCATTGGGCAAGTCAACCAAAGTCCATACTTTGTTTTCATACATGGATCCCATCTCAGATTTCATGGCTTCGAGCCATTTTGCGGAATCTGGGCTCACCATCGCTTCTTCATAGTTCGTAGGTTCATCATGATCTAGTAGCATGACTTCCAGAACAGGATTACCGTACCACTCTGGTGCGGATCTTACTCTGGTTGATCTACGAGGTTTAGTAGTAACTTGTTCTGAAGTTTCATGATCATTATCATTAGCTTCCTCACTAATTGGTGTAGGTGTCACAGAAACCTGTTTCTGCGATGTACTACTTTCCAATAAGGGAGCAGGTACAGTTACCTCATCAAGTTCTACTTTCCTCCCACTCACTTCTTTCGAGAGAAACTACTTCTCCAGAAAGGATCCATTCTTAGCGACAAATGTCTTGCCTTCGGATCTGTGATAGAAGGTGTACCCAACAGTCTCTTTTGGGTATCCTATGAAGACACATTTCTCCGATTTGGGTTCGAGCTTATCAGGTTGAAGTTTCTTCACATAAGCATCGCAGCCCCAAACTTTTAGAAACGACAACTTTGGTTTCTTGCCAAACCACAGTTCATAAGGCATCGTCTCAACGGATTTTGATGGTGCCCTATTTAACATGAATGCGGCTGTCTCTAGAGCATAACCCCAAAATGATAGCGGTAAATTTGTAAGAGACATCATAGATCGCACCATATCAAGTAAAGTACGATTACGATGTTCGAACACACCATTATGCTGTGGTGTTACAGGTGGCGTGAGTTGCGAAACTATTCTGCATTGTTTCAAATGTAGACCAAACTCGTAACTCAAATATTCTCCTCCATGATCAGATCATAGAAACTTTATTTTCTTATTACGATGATTTTCAACTTCACTCTGAAATTCTTTGAACTTTTCAAATGTTTCAGACTTATGTTTCATTAAGTAGATATACCCATATTTGCTTAAATCATCTGTGAAGGTGAGAAAATAACGATATCCGCCACGAGCTTCAACATTCATTGGACCACATACATCTGTATGTATGATTTCTAACAAATCTGTTGCTCTCTCCATAGTACCGGAGAACAGTGTTTTAGTCATCTTGCCCATGAGGCACGGTTCGCAAGTACCAAGTGATTCATAATCAAGTGGTTCCAAAAGTCCATTAGTATGGAGTTTTTTCATGCGTTTTACACCGATATGACCTAAACGGCGGTGCCACAAATAAGTTGCACTATCATTATCAACTCTGCATCTTTTGGCTTCAACATTATGAATATGTGTGTTACTACTATCGAGATTCAATAAGAATAGACCACTCTTCAAGGGTGCATGACCATAAAAGATATTACTCATATAAATAGAACAACCATTATTCTCTGATTTAAATGAATAACCGTCTCGCATCAAACAAGATCCAGATATAATGTTCATGCTCAATGCTGGCACCAAATAACAATTATTTAGGTCTAATACTAATCCCGATGGTAGATGTAGAGGTAGCATGCCGACCGCGATCACATCGACTTTGGAACCATTTCCCACGCGCATCGTCACCTCATCCTTCGCCAGTGTTCGCTTTATCCGTAGTCCCTGTTTCGAGTTGCAAATATTAGCAACAGAACCAGTATCAAATACCCAGGTGCTACTGCGAGCTCTAGTAAGGTACACATCAATAACATGTATATCACATATACCTTTGTTCACCTTTCCATCCTTCTTATCCGCCAAATACTTCGGGCAGTTCCGCTTCCAGTGACCAGTCTGCTTGCAGTAGAAGCACTCAGTTTTAGGCTTAGGTCCAGATTTTGGTTTCTTCTCTTGAGTAGCAACTTGCTTGCTGTTCTTTTTGAAGTTCCCCTTCTACTTCCCTTTGCCCTTTTTCTTGAAACCAATGGTCTTGTTGACCATCAACACTTGATGCTCCTTTTTGATTTCTACCTCCACAGCTTTTAGCATTGCGAAGAGCTCGGGAATAGTCTTATTCATCCCTTGCATATTATAGTTCATCACGAAGCTCTTGTAGCTAGGTGGCAGTGATTGGAGAATTCTGTCAATGACGCAATCATTTGGAAGATTAACTCCCAATTGAATCAAGTGATTATTATACCCAGACATTTTGACTATATGCTCACTGACAGAACTGTTCTCCTCCATCTTGCAGCTATAGAACTTATTGGAGACTTCATATCTCTCAATCCGAGCATTTGCTTGAAATATTAACTTCAACTCCTGGAACATCTCATATGCTCCATGACGTTCAAAACATCGTTGAAGTCCCGATTCTAAGCCGTAAAGCATGGCACACTGAACTATCGAGTAGTCATCAGCTTTGCTCTGCCAGACGTTCATAACATCTGGTGTTGCTCCAGCAGCAGGCCTGGCACCCAGCGGTGCTTCCAGGACGTAATTCTTCTATGCAGCAATGAGGATAATCCTCAAGTTACGGACCCAGTCCGTGTAATTGCTACCATCATCTTTCAACTTTGCTTTCTCAAGGAACGCATTAAAATTCAACGGAACAACAGCACGGGCCATCTATCTACAATCAAACATAAACAAGCAAGATACTATCAGGTACTAAGTTCATGATAAATTTAAGTTCAATTAATCATACTCCCTCCGTTCCTTGATATAAGGTGTATAGATTTTTGAGAAAAAATCCAAAATATAAGGTGTTTTGCGATGCACCACTCGTCCGGATCGTGTTTTTAGGGATTTGATTACTTTTCCTTATATTAGGAAAGCTCCTCTGTTTTCTCATGTCAATTACTCAGGTGTATTCTCGCCCAAAGCTTGTGAAATTTTCCCTCCACATGCGTTCTTTAATTTCCGTGCCAAAAACTATACACCCTATGTTAAGGAACGGAGGGAGTATTACTTAAGAACTCCCACTTAGAAAGACATCCCTCTAATCTTCTAAGTGATTACGTGATCCAAATCAACTAAACCATAACTGATCATCACGTGAAATGGAGTAGTTTTCAATGGTGAACATCGCTATGTTGATCATATCTACTATATGATTCACGCTCGACCTTTCGGTCTCAGTGTCCCGAGGCCGTATCTGCATATGCTAGGCTCGTCAAGTTTAACCTGAGTATTCTGCGTGTGCAAAACTGGCTTGCACCTGTTGTAGATGGACGTAGAGCTTATCACACCCGATCATCACGTGGTGTCTGGGCACGACGAACTTTGGCAACGGTGCATACTCAGGGAGAACACTTTTATCTTGAAATTTAGTGAGAGATCATCTTATAATGCTACCGTCAATCAAAGCAAGATAAGATGCATAAAAGATAAACATCACATGCAATCAATATAAGTGATATGATATGGCCATCATCTTCTTGTACTTGTGATCTCCATCTCCGAAGTACCGTCATGATCACCATCATCACCGGCGCGACACCTTGATCACCATCGTAGCATCATTGTCGTCTCGCCAATCTTATGCTTCCACGACTATCACTACCGCTTAGTGATAAAGTAAAGCATTACAGCGCAGTTGCATTGCATACAATAAAGCGACAACCATATGGCTCCTGCCAGTTGCCGATAACTTGGTTACAAAAAACATGATCATCTCATACAATAAAATTTAGTATCATGTCTTGACCATATCACATCACAACATGCCCTGCAAAAACAAGTTAGACGTCCTCTACTTTGTAGTTGCAAGTTTTACGTGGCTGCTACGGGCTTAAGCAAGAACCAATCTTACCTACGCATCAAAAACCACAACGATAGTTTGTCAAGTTGGTGCTGTTTTAACCTTCGCAAGGACCGGGCGTAGACACACTCGGTTACTCTAAAGTTGGAGAAACTGACACCCGCTAGCCACCTTTGTGCAAAGCACGTCGGGAGAA
The DNA here is from genome assembly GCF_003073215.2 of Triticum urartu. NCBI lineage: Eukaryota > Viridiplantae > Streptophyta > Magnoliopsida > Poales > Poaceae > Triticum > Triticum urartu. Next base: position 540,179,561 of record NC_053028.1, read on the forward strand.
CCGGTCTCGCGTAAGCGTACGCGTAATGTCGGTCCGGGCCGCTTCGTCCAACAATACCGCCGAACCAAAGTATGACATGCTGGTAAGCAGTATGACTTATATCGCCCACAACTCACTTGTGTTCTACTCGTGCATATAACATCAACACATAAAACCTAGGCTCGGATGCCACTGTTGGGGAACGTAGTAATTTCAAAAAAAATTCCTACGCACACGCAAGATCATGGTGATGCATAGCAACGAGAGGGGAGAGTGTGATCTACGTACCCTTGTAGACCGACAGCGGAAGCGTTAGCACAACGCGGTTGATGTAGTCGTACGTCTTCACGGCCCGACCGATCAAGCACCGAAACTACGGCACCTTCGAGTTTTAGCACACGTTCAGCTCGATGACGATCCCCGGACTCCGATCCAGCAAAGTGTCGGGAAAGAGTTCCGTCAGCACGACGGCGTGGTGACGATCTTGATGTTCTACCATCGCAGGGCTTCGCCTTCTAAATAGAATGGAAATCCAAAAGAAAGGGAGCTGGGATTCCATTGGATGAATCTTTAAAGAAGATGCAGCACAGAGGAAACAAAGGCTAAACTAAGCTACATGGTATAAACATAACCACCTTAATGAATTAACTGACTTGTTTTACTTATTAAAATAAAAATCTTAAAAATCTAAAATTTGACCTGGAATCGTCTTAGGCCTAATTCCTATTACTTTAGCGGGATTATTCGTGACTGCGTATTTGCAATACAGGCGTGGGGATCAGTTGGATCTTTGATTGAGTCAATTTTTTATGAAGAACTAATCTAATTGTATTTTTTTCTAGAATGGATTTCTTATGTGGAATACTAATGGATAGGGCTTCGTTGCTAAGTGCTACAAGATCTAGTGCACTGGAACTCGTGGTTATGGACCCGAATCCTTTAGTATCGCTACAATATTATCGAGGATTATGGTGGAAGGGGGCACCGCACACGGCTAAGAAAACAATCACGTGGATCAACTTGTGTGTCTAGAGGTGCCCCCTGCCTCCATATATAAAGGAGCCAAGGGGGGGGGGTGCGGCCGGCCCTAGTAGGAGGCGCGCAGGAGTAGTCCTACTCCTACCGGGAGTAGGACTCCCCTCCCTTTCCTTGTCCAAGTAGGAGAGGGGGAAGGAAGGGAGAGAGGAGAGGAAGGAAAGGGGGGGCGCCGCCCCTTCCTCCTTGTCCAATTCGGACTAGGGGGAGAGGGGGCGCGCGGCCTGCCCTGGCAGCCCCTCCTCTTCTCCACTTTAGGCCCATGAGGCCCATTAACCCCCCGGCGGGTTCCGGTAACCCCCCGGTACTCCGGTTTTATCCGAAACTTCCTCGGAACACTTCCGGTGTCCGAATATAGCCGTCCAATATATCAATATTTATGTCTCTACCATTTAGAGACTCCTCGTTATGTCCGCGATCATATCCGGTACTCCGAACCAACTTCGGTACATCAAAACTCATAAACTCATAATATAACTGTCATCGAAACCTTAAGCGTGCGGACCCTATGGGTTCGAAAACAATGTAGACATGACCAAGACATGTCTCCGGTCAATAACCAATAGCGGAACCTGGATGCTCATATTGGCTCCCACATATTCTACGAAGATCTTTATCGGTCAGACCGCATAACAACATACGTTGTTCCCTTTGTCATTGGTATGTTACTTGCCCGAGATTCGATCGTCGGTATATCAATACCTAGTTCAATCTCGTTACCGGCAAGTCTCTTTACTCGTTTCGTAATACATCATCTCGCAACTAACTCATTTAGTTGCATTGCTTGCAAGGCTTAGGTGATGTGCATTACCGAGAGGGCCCAGAGATACCTCTCCGACAATCGGAGTGACAAATCCTAATCTCGAAATACGCCAACCCAACATGTACCTTTGGAGACACCTGTAGAGCTCCTTTATAATCACCCAGTTACGTTGTGACGTTTGGTAGCACACAAAGTGTTCCTCCGGTAAACAGGAGTGGCATAATCTCATAGTCATAGGAACATGTATAAGTCATGAAGAAAGCAATAGCAACATACTAAACGATCGAGTGCTAAGCTAACGGAATGGGTCAAGTCAATCACATCATTCTCCTAATGATGTGATCCCTTTAATCAAATAACAACTCTTTGTCTATGGTTAGGAAACATAACCATCTTTGATTAACGAGCTAGTTAAGTAGAGGCATACTAGTGACACTCTGTTTGTCTATGTATTCACACATGTATTATGTTTCCGGTTAATACAATTCTAGCATGAATAATAAACATTTATCATGAAATAAGGAAATAAATAATAACTTTATTATTGCCTCTAGCGCATATTTCCTTCAGAAGGTTCACCGTTGTCTAACAACATGATTTCCAGGACAGGGTTGCCATACCATTCTGGTGTGGAACGTGTCCTTGTGGACCTTCGAAGTTCAGTAGCTACTTGATCCGAAGTACCTTGATCATTATCATTAACTTCCTCTCTAGTCGGTGCAGGCACCATAGGAACATCTTCCTGAGATGCGCTACTTTCCGGTTCAAGAGGCAGTACTTCATCGAGTCCTACTTTCCTCCCACTTACTTCTCTCGAGAGAAACTCTTTCTCCAGAAAGGACCCGTTCTTGGCAACAAAGATCTTGCCTTCGGATCTGAGGTAAAAGGTATACCCAATGGTTTCCTTAGGGTATCCTCTAAAGACGCATTTTTCCGACTTGGGTTCGAGCTTTCCAGGTTGAAGTTTCTTGACATAAGCATCGCATCCCCAAACTTTTAGAAACGACAGCTTAGGTTTCTTCCCAAACCATAATTCATACGGTGTCGTCTCAACGGATTTAGACAGTGCCCTATTTAAAGTGAATGTAGTTGTCTCTAGAGCGTATCCCCAAAATGATAGCGGTAAATCAGTGAGTGACATCATATATCGCACCATATCCAATAGAGTGCGATTACGACGTTCGGACACACCGTTACGCTGAGGTGTTCCAGGCGGCGTGAGTTGTGAAACGATTCCACATTTCCTTAAGTGTGTACCAAATTCGTGACTTAAATATTCTCCCCCACGATCTGATCATAAGAATTTTATCTTTCGGTCACGTTGATTCTCTACCTCATTCTGAAATTCCTTAAACTTTTCAAAGGTCTCAGACTTGTGTTTCATCAAATAGACATACCCATATCTACTTAAGTCATCACTGAGAGTGAGAACATAACGATAGCCACCGCGAGCCTCAACGCTCATTGGACCGCACACATCAGTATGTATAATTTCCAATAAGTTGGTTGCTCGCTCCATTGTTCTAGAGAACGGAGTCTTGGTAATTTTACCCATGAGGCATGGTTTGCACGTGTCAAATGATTCGAAATCAAGAGACTCAAAAAGTCCATCTGTATGGAGCTTCTTCATGCGTTTGACACCGATGTGACCAAGGCAGCAGTGCCACAGATATGTGGGACTATCATTATCAATCTTACATCTTTTGGTATTCACACTATGAATATGTGTAACATCACGTTCGAGATTCATTAAGAATAAACCATTGACCAGCGGGGCATGACCATAAAACATATCTCTCATATAAATAGAACAACCATTATTCTCGGATTTAAATGAGTAGTCATCTCGTATTAAACGAGATCCAGATACAATGTTCATGCTCAAAGCTGGCACTAAATAACAATTATTGAGGTTTAAAACTAATCCCGTAGGTAAATGTAGAGGTAGCGTGCCGACGGCGATCACATCGACCTTGGAACCATTCCCGACGCGCATCATCACCACGTCCTTTGCCTGTCTCCGCTTATTCCGCAGCTCCTGTTTTGAGTTACAAATATGAGCAACCGCACCGGTATCAAATACCCAGGAGCTACTATGAGTACTGGAAAGGTACACATCAATTACATGTATATCACATATACCTTTAGTGTTGTCGGCCTTCTTGTCCGCTAAGTATTTGGGGCAGTTCCGCTTCCAGTGTCCCTTTCCCTTGTAATAAAAGCACTCAGTCTCAGGTTTGGGTCCATTCTTTGGCTTCTTCTCGGCAACTGATTTACCGGCCGCGCAACTCCCTTGTCTTCCTTCTTGAAGTTCTTCTTACCCTTGCCTTTCTTGAAACTAGTGGTTTTATTGACCATCAACACTTGATGTTCCTTTTTGATTTTCACCTCCGCTGATTTCAGCATTGAAAATACTTCAGGAATAGTTTTCACCATCCCCTGCATATTGTAGTTCATCACAAAGCTCTTGTAGCTAGGTGGGAGCGACTGAAGGATTCTGTCAATGACCGCCTCGTCCGGGAGGTTAATGTCCAGCTGGGACAAGCGGTTGTGCAACCCAGACATTTTGAGTATGTGCTCACTGACAGAACTATTTTCCTCCATCTTACAACTGTAGAACTTGTCGGAGACTTCATATTTCTCGACCCGGGCATGAGCTTGGAAAACCATTTTCAGCTCTTCGAACATCTCATATGCTCCGTGTTGCTCAAAACGCTTTTGGAGCCCCGGTTCTAAGCTGTAAAGCATGCCGCACTGAATGAGGGAGTAATCATTAGCACACGACTGCCAAGCGTTCATAAGGTCTTGGTTCTCTGGGATGGGTGCTTCACCTAGTGGTGCTTCTAGGACATATGCTTTCTTGGCAGCTATGAGGATTATCCTCAGGTTCCGGACCCAGTCCGTATAGTTGCTGCCATCATCTTTCAGCTTGGTTTTCTCTAGGAACGCGTTGAAGTTGAGGTTGACATGAGCATTGGCCATTTGATCTACAAGACATTTTGCAAAGGTTTTTAGACTAAGTTCATGATAATTAAGTTCATCTAATCAAATTATTTAATGAACTCCCACTCAGACAGACATCCCTCTAGTCATCTAAGTGATACATGATCCGAGTCAACTAGGCCGTGTCCGATCATCACGTGAGACGGACTAGTCATCATCGGTGAACATCTTCATGTTGATCGTATCTTCTATACGACTCATGTTCGACCTTTTGGTCTTTCGTGTTACGGAGCCATGTCTGTACATGCTAGGCTTGTCAAGTCAACCTAAGTGTATTGCGTGTGTAAATCTGGCTTACACCCGTTGTATTTGAACGTTAGAATCTATCACACCCGATCATCACGTGGTGCTTCGAAACAATGAACCTTCGCAACGGTGCACAGTTAGGGGGAACACTTTCTTTAAATTATTGTGAGGGATCATCTTATTTAAGCTACTGTCGTTCTAAGAAAATAAGATGTGAAACATGATAAACATCACATGCAATCAAATAGTGACATGATATGGCCAATATCATTTTACTCCTTTTGATCTCCATCTTCGGGGCGCCATGATCATCTCGTCACCGGCATGACACCATGATCTCCATCATCATGATCTCCATCATCGTGTCTTCATGAAGTTGTCTTGTCAACTATTACTTCTACTACTATGGCTAACGGTTAGCGATAAAGTAAAGTAATTACATGACGTTTATGTTGACATGCAGGTCATAAATAAATTAAGACAACTCCTATGGCTCCTGCCGGTTGTCATACTCATCGACATGCAAGTCGTGATTCCTATTACAAGAACATGATCAATCTCATACATCACATATATCATTCATCACATCTTTTTGGCCATATCACATCACATGGCACATGCTGCAAAAACAAGTTAGATGTCCTCTAATTGTTGTTGCAAGTTTTTACGTGGCTGCTATAGGTTTCTAGCAAGAATGTTTCTTACCTATGCCAAAACCACAACGTGATATGCCAATTTCTATTTACCCTTCACAAGGACCCTTTTCATCGAATCCGATCCGACTAAAGTGGGAGAGATAGACACCCGCTAGCCACCTTATGCAACTAGTGCATGTCAGTCGGTGGAACCAGTCTCACGTAAGCGTACGTGTAAGGTTAGTCTGGGCCGCTTCATCCCACGATGCCGCCGAATCAAGATAAGACTAGTAACGACAAGTAAATTGACAAAATCAACGCCCACAACAACTTGTGTTCTACTTGTGCATAGAAACTACGCATAGACCTAGCTCTGATACCACTGTTGGGGAACATAGCAGAATTTTAAAATTTTCTACGCATCACAAAGATCAATGTATGGAGTCATCTAGCAACGAGGGAGAGGGGAGTGCATCTACATACGCTTGTAGATCGCGAGCGGAAGCGTTCAAGAGAACGGGGTTGATGGAGTCATACTCGTCATGATCCAAATCACCGATGACCGAGCGCCGAACGGACGGCACCTCCGCGTTCAACACACGTACGGTTGGGGAAGACGTCTCCTCCTTCTTGATACAGCAAGGGGAAGGAGAGGTTGATGGAGATCCAGCAGCACGACGACGTGGTGGTGGAAGCAGCGGTGATCTCGGCAGGGCTTCGCCAAGCTCCAACGAGAGGGAGAGGTGTTACGAGGGGAGAGGGAGGCGCCAGGGACTTGGGTGTGGCTGCCCTCCCTCCCCTCCACTATATATAGGCCCCCTAGGGGGGCGCCGGCCCTAGGAGATCCCATCTCCAAGGGGGGCGGCGGCCAAGGGGGGACTTGCCCCCCAAGTCAGGTGGGGCGCCCCCACCCCTAGGGTTTCCAACCCTAGGCGCAGGGGGAGGCCCATGGGGGCGCACCAGCCCACCAGGGGCTGGTTCCCCTCCCACTTCAGCCCATGGGGCCCTCCGGGATAGGCGGCCCCACCCGGTGGACCCCCGGGACCCTTCCGGTGGTCCCGGTACAATACCGATGACCCCCGAAACTTTCCCGGTGGCCAAAACTGGACTTCCTATATACAATTCTTCACCTCCGGACCATTCCGGAACTCCTCGTGATGTCCGGGACTTCGAACAACTTTCAGGTTACCGCATACTAATATCTCTACAACCCTAGCGTCACCGAACCTTAAGTGTGTAGACCCTACGGGTTCGGGAGACACGCAGACATGACCGAGACGACTCTTCGGTCAATAACCAACAGCGGGATCTGGATACCCATGTTGGCTCCCACATGCTCCTCGATGATCTCATCGGATGAACCACAATGTCGAGGATTCAAGTAATCCCGAATACAATTCCCTTTGTCAATCGGTACGTTACTTGCCCGAGATTCGATCGTCGGTATCCCAATACCTCGTTCAATCTCGTTACCGGCAAGGCACTTTACTCGTACTGTAATGCATGATCCCGTGACCAAACACTTGGTCACATTGAGCTCATTATGATGATGCATTACCGAGTGGGCCCAGAGATACCTCTCCGTCATACGGAGTGACAAATCCCAGTCTCGATCCGTGTCAACCCAACAGATACTTTCGGGGATACCTGTAGTATACCTTTATAGTCACCCAGTTACGTTGTGACGTTTGGTACACCCAAAGCACTCCTACAGCATCCGGGAGTTACACGATCTCATGGTCTAAGGAAATGATACTTGACATTGGAAAAGCTCTAGCAAACGAACTACACGATCTTGTGCTATGCTTCGGATTGGGTCTTGTCCATCACATCATTCTCCTAATGATGTGATCCCGTTATCAATGACATCCAATGTCCATAGTCAGGAAACCATGACTATCTGTTGATCAACGAGCTAGTTAACTAGAGGCTCACTAGGGACATGTTATGGTCTATGTATTTACACATGTATTATGATTTCCGGATAACACAATTATAGCATGAATAATAGACAATTATCATGAACAACGAAATATAATAATAATCATTTTATTATTGCCTCTAGGGCATATTTCCAACAATTTGGACATCGGAAGAGTTCCGGGTGAAATTGGATTTTACCGGAGTGCCGGAGGGGTTACTGGAACCCCCCGGGGGTTAATGGGCCTTGTTGGGCCCTAGTGGAGAGACAGAGGGCCTGGCCAAGGAAGGCCGCGCGCCCCTTCCCCTCTGGTCTGAATTGGACTAGGAGAAGGGGGGGGGGGTGGAGCCCCCCTTTCCTTCTCCTTCTCCCCCTTCCTTTCCCCCTCCTAGTAGGAGTAGGAAAGAGGGGAATCCTACTCCTACTAGGAGGAGGATTCCTTCTCCTGGCGCGCCCTCTAGGGCCAGCTGGCCTCCCCCTTGCTCCTTTATATATGGGGGCAGGGGGACACCTCTAGACACACAAGTTGATCATTGATCTCTCCCAGCCGTGTGCGGTGCCCCCCTCCACCATAATCCACCTCGGTCATACTGTAGCGGTGCTTAGGCGAAGCCCTGCAATGGTAGCTTCATCAACATCGTCATCACGCCGTCGCGCTGACGAAACTCTTCCCCGAGATCTACTGGATCGTGAGCTCGCGGGACATCACCGAGCTGAACGTGTGCTGAATGCGGAGGTGTCGTACGTTCGGTACTGAGGATCGGTCGATCGTGAAGACGTACGACTACATCAACCGCGTTGTCATAATGCTTTCTCTTAACGGTCTACGAGGGTACGTGGACGACACTCTCCCCTCTCGTTGCTATGCATCACCATGATCTTGCGTGTGCGTAGGAAATGTTTTGAAATTACTACGTTCCCAGCAGACGCAAGGAGTTGCTGCGATCCCGTAGCATATGGTACTCAGAGCCCATATCGATCCGCGTCCTCTGATCCAAAACTTCTCGTGATCTTCCGATCAATCCATTGATCAGCTCCTAATTCCAGGCAAAAGGTGCGGATCCCCTCGGGTGATTCCGCGCAAAACACTTCGGTGTACCTGCGTCGGGTTGAGCAAATCGATCGGCACCAATGGCGCGCTCCAACAAGACGACGATCTCTTTGCGTATGGCGGCGGCGGAGCTCTCCCTGGCGGATCTGCACAAATTGGTGCAGGACACGATCCAGCAGAGCAAGGCGGTCTCGGATGCAGGGGCGGCCACATCAAAGCGGGTGAACGAGCTCCCGGACTCTCTCGACAAGTACGCATCCTCGTCCGCCAAGGCTTTCGATGTGCTTGCACAGACGACCACGACCTCGCTGGGCCGCACCGAGGCCACCCTTGGCCATGTTCTTGTCTCCAACAACTCCCTCGACGCAGCTATGGCAGAGATGAAGCGTGATACGTCCATTTTGCATCATGCTTTTATATCCATATTTATTGCATTATGGGCTGTTATTACACATTATGTCACAATACTTATGCCTATTCTCTCTTATTTTAGAAGGTTTACATAAAGAGGGAGAATGCCGGCAACTGGGATTCTGGGCTGGAAAAGGAGCAAATATTAGAGACCTATTCTGCACAGCTCCAAATGTCCTGAAACTTCACGGAAGATGTTTTCCAAATATATAAAAAATATTGAGTGGAAGAAACTCACCAAGGGGCCACACCCTGCCCACGAGGGTGGGGGGCGTGCCCTACCCCCCTGGGCGCGCCCCCTACCTCGTGGGCTCCCTGGTGGCCCTCCGGTGGCCATCTTCTGCTATATGGAGTCTTTCGATGGGAAAAAAATCATAAGCCATCTTGTCGGACGAAACTCCGCCGCCACGAGGCGGAACCTTGGCGGAACCAATCTAGGGCTCTGGCGGAGCTGTTCTGCCGGGGAAACTTCCCTCTCGGAGGGGGAAATCATCGCCATCGTCTTCACCAACGCTCCTCTCATCGGGAGAGGCAATCTCCATCAACATCTTCATTAGCACCGTCTCATCTCAAAACCCTAGTTCATCTCTTGTATCCAATTCTTGTCTCCAAGTCCGAGATTGGTGCTAGTAGGTTGCTAGTAGTGTTAATTACTCCTTGTAGTTGATGCTAGTTGGTTTAATTGGTGGAAGATCATATGTTCAGATCCTATATGCATATTAATACCCCTCTGATTATGAACATGTTTATGATTTGTGAGTAATTACTTTTGTTCCTGAGGACATGGGAGAAGTCTTGCTATTAGTAGTCATGTGAATTTGGTATTCGTTTGATATTTTGATGAGATGTATGTTGTCTCTCCTCTAGTGCCGTTATGTGAACGTCGACTACGTGACACTTCACCATTATTTGGGCCTAGAGGAAGGCATTGGGAAGTAATAAGTAGATGATGGGTTGCTAGAGTGACAGAAGCTGAAACCCTAGTTTATGCATTGCTTCGTAAGGGGCTGATTTGGATCCATATGTTTCATGCTATGGTTAGGTTTACCTTAATACTTTTGTTGTATTTGCGGCTGCTTGCAATAGAGGTTAATCATAAGTGGGATGCTTGTCCAAGTAAGGGCAGCACCCAAGCACCGGTCCACCCACATACCAAATTATCAAAGTACCAAACACGAATCATATGAACGTGATGAAAACTAGCTTGACGATATTCCCATGTGTCCTCGGGAGCGCTTTACATCTTATAAGAGTTTGTCCAGGCTTGTCCTTTGCTACAAAAAGGATTGGGCCACCTTGCTACACCTTATTTACTTTTGTTACTTGTTGCTCGTTACAAATTATCTTATCAAAAAACTATTTGTTACCACTTATTTCAGTACTTGCAGAGAATACCTTGCTGGAAACTGCTTATCATTTCCTTCTGCTCCTCATTGGGTTCGACACTCTTACTTATCGAAAGGACTACGAAAGATCCCCTATACTTGTGGGTCATAAAGACTCTTTTCTGGCGCCGTTGCCGGGGAGTGAAGCGCCTTTGGTAGGTGGAACTTGGTAAGGAAAAATTTATATAGTGTGCTGAAATTTACTGTCACTTGTTACTATGGAAGGTAATCCTCCGAGGGGCTTGTTCGGGGTATATTCACCCCGACCAGTAGAGCAAAGAGTTGCTCCTCAACCTATTGAACCTACTGAAAATCAAAATGAAAATGCTTGCTTTGAAGTTCCTTCGGGTATGATAGAAAAACTGCTAGCTAATCCTTTTCTAGGAGATGGAACAAAACATCCTGATGAACATTTGATATATGTGGATCAAGTTTGTGGATTATTTAAGCTTGCAGGTGTACCCGGAGATGTTGTTAAGAAGAAGGTCTTCCCCTTATCTTTGAGGGGAGATGCATCGACATGGTATAGGCTATGTGATGATATGAGGTCTTGGAATTACAAATGATTGGAATTGGAATTTCATCAGAAGTTTTATCCTATGCATCTTGTTCATCATGATCGCAATTATATATATATTATATATATATATATATATATATTTGTCCTCGCAAAGGAGAAAGCATCGCTCAAGCTTGGGGGAGGCTTAAATCAATGTTATATTCATGACCCAATCATGAGCTCTCAAGAGAAATGATTATTCAAAATTTTATGCTCGTCTTTCTGGTAACAATCGCACCGTGCTTGATACTTCTTGTGCTGGCTCTTTTATGATGAAGACTATTGAATTCAAATGTGATTTATTGGAAAGAATTAAACGCAACTCTGAAGATTGGGACCTCAACAATGGTAAGGAGTCAGGTATGACACCTAGTTTTGATTGTGTTAAATCTTTTATGGATACCGATATTTTTCGTAAATTTAGCACTAAATATGGACTTGACTCTGAGATAGTAGCTTCTTTCTGTGAATCTTTTGCTGCTTATGTTGATCTCCCCAAGGAGAAGTGGTTTAAATATCATCCTCCCATAGAAGTAAAAGTAGCTGCACCTATTAAAGTTGAAGAAAAGACTATCACTTATAATGATCCTGTTGTTCCTACTTCTTATGTTGAGAAACCACCTTTCCCTGTTAGGATAAAGGATCATGCTAAATCTTCAATTATGGTTCGTAAAAGCAATATTAAAACATATACACCTCCTGAGCGAGTTAAAGTTGAACCTAATATTGCTATTGTTAAAGATCTCTTGTCTGATAATATAGATGGGCATGTCATTTATTTCTGTAATGAAACTGCTAGAATTGCTAAACCCCGTGATAAAGATAAATCTAGACCTGTGGTAGGCATGCCTGTTATTTCTGTTAAAATAGGAGATCATTGTTATCATGGCTTATGTGATATGGGTGCTAGTGCTAGTGCAATACCTTATTCCTTATACCAAGAAGTTATGCATGATATTGCACCTGCTGAGATGGAAGATATTGATGTCACAATTAAACTTGCCAATAGAGATACTATTTCACCAATGGGAATTGTTAGAGATGTTGATGTCTTGTGTGGGAAAACTAAATATCCTGCTGATTTTCTTGTTCTTGGTTCCCCACAAGATAGCTTTTGTCCCATTATATTTGGTATACCCTTCTTAAATACTGTTAATGCTACAATAGATTGCAAAAGAGATGTTGTTACTATCGGTTTAGATGATATGACTCATGAATTTAATTTTTCTAAATTTAGTAGACAACACCGTGAAGAAGAATTACCTAGTAAGGATGAAATTATTAGTCTTGCTTCTATTGCCGTACCTCCTAGTGATCCTTTAGAACAATATTTGCTAGACCATGAAAATGATGCGTTTATGAATGAAAGAAGGGAATTAGATGAAGTATTCTTTAAACAAGAACCTATTCTGAAAAACAATTTACCTGTTGAAATCCTAGGGGATCCTCCTCCACCCAAGGGTGATCCCGTGTTTGAGCTTAAACCGTTACCTGATACTCTTAAATATGCTTATCTTGATGAGAAAAAGATATATCCTGTTATTATTAGTGCTAACCTTTCAGAGCATGAAGAAGAGAGATTATTGAAAACTCTGAAGAAGCACCGTGCTGCTATTGGGTATACTCTTGATGATCTTAAGGGCATTAGTCCCACTCTATGTCAACATAAAATTAATTTGGAAGAAGATGCTAAACCAGTTTGTGATCATCAACGCCGGCTGAATCCTAAAATGAAAGAAGTGGTAAGAAAGGAGATTCTAAAGCTCCTTGAGGCAGGTATAATTTACCCTGTTGCTGATAGTCAATGGGTAAGCCCTGTCCATTGTGTCCCTAAGAAAGGAGGTATTACTGTTGTTCCTAATGATAAAGATGAATTGATTCCTCAAAGAATTATTACAGGTTATAGGATGGTAAATGATTTCCGCAAATTAAATAAGGCTACTAAAAAAGATCATTACCCCTTACCTTTTATCGATCAAATGCTAGAAAGATTATCCAAACATACATATTTTTGCTTTCTAGATGGTTATTCTGGTTTCTCTCAAATACCTGTGTCAACCAAAGATCAATCAAAGACTACTTTTACATGCCCTTTTGGTACTTTTGCTTATAGACGTATGCCTTTTGGTTTATGTAATGCACTTGCTACCTTTCAAAGATGCATGATGGCTATATTCTCTGACTTTTGTGAAAGATTTGTGATGTTTTCATGGATGACTTTTCCGTCTATGGATCTTCTTTTGATGATTGCTTGAGCAACCTTGATCGAGTTTCGCAGAGATGTGAAGAAACTAATCTTGTCTTGAATTGGAAAAAGTGCCACTTTATAGTTAATGAAGGTATTGTCTTAGGGAATAAAGTATCTGAAAGAGGTATTGAAGTTGATAAAGCCAAGTTTGATGCTATTGAAAAGATGCCATGTCCCAAGGACATCAAAGGTATAAGAAGTTTCCTTGGTCACGCCGGTTTTTATAGGAGGTTCATTAAGGACTTCTCAAAAATCTCTCGGCCTTTGACTAATTTATTGCAAAAAGATATACCATTTGTCTTTGATGATGACTGTGTAGAAGCATTTGAAATACTTAAGAAAGCATTGATCTCTGCACCTATTGTTCAGCCACCTGATTGGAATTTACCCTTTGAAATTATGTGTGATACTAGTGATTACGCTGTAGGTGCCGTTCTAGGACAAAGAGTTGATAAGAAACTAAATGTTATTCAATATGCTAGTAAAACTCTAGAAAATGCTCAAAGAAACTATGCTACTACTGAAAAAGAATTCTTAGCAGTTGTATTTGCTTGTGATAAGTTTAGACCTTATATTGTTGATTCCAAAGTAACTATCCACATTGATCATGCTGCTATTAAATATCTTATGGAAAAGAAATATGCTAAATCTAGACTTATTAGATGGGTTCTCTTACTACAAGAATTTGATTTGCATATTGTTGATAGAAAAGGAGCTGAGAACCCCGTTGCAGACAACTTGTCTAGGTTAGAAAATGTGCTTGATGACCCACTACCTATTGATGATAGCTTTCCCGATGAGCAATTAAATGTCATAAATGCTTCTCATACTGCTCCATGGTATGCTGATTATGCTAATTACATTGTTGCTAAGTTTATACCACCTAGTTTCACAAACCAGCAAAAGAAAAAGTTCTTCTATGATTTGAGGCATTACTTTTGGGATGACCCACATCTTTATAAAGGAGTAGATGGTGTTATTAGACGTTGTGTACCAGATCCTATGCAAGTGTCACTCTGAAGCTTATGGAGGACACCATGCTGGAGATAGAACTGCACATAAGGTACTGCAATCTGGTTTTTATTGGCCTACTATCTTCAAGGATGCCCGTAAGTTTGTCTTATCTTGTGATGAATGTCAAAGAATTGGTAATATTAGTAGACGTCAAGAAATGCCCATGAATTATTCACTTGTTATTGAACCATTTGATGTTTGGGGCTTTGACTATATGGGACCTTTTCCTTCCTCTAATGGTTATACACATATTTTAGTTGCTGTTGATTACGTTACTAAGTGGGTAGAAGCTATTCCAACTAGTAGTGCTGATCATAACACCTCTATTAAGATGCTTAAAGAAGTTATATTTCCAAGATTTGGAGTCCCTAGATATTTAATGACTGATGGTGGTTCACATTTTATTCATGGTGCTTTCCGTAAAATGCTTGCTAAATATGATGTTAATCATAGAATTGCATCTCCTTATCACCCCCTGTCTAGTGGTCAAGTAGAATTGAGTAATAGAGAACTCAAATTAATTTTGCAAAAGACTGTTAATAGGTCTAGAAAGAATTGGTCCAAGAAACTTGATGATGCATTATGGGCCTATAGAACTGCATATAAAAATCCTATGGGTATGTCTCCGTATAAAATGGTCTATGAAAAAGCATGTCACTTACCTCTCGAACTAGAACACAAGGATTATTGGGCTATTAAAGAACTTAATTATGATTTTAAACTTGCCGGTGAGAAGAGGTTATTTGATATTAGCTCACTTGATAAATGGAGAACCCAAGCCTACGAAAATGCCAAGTTGTTTAAAGAAAAAGTTAAAAGATGGCATGACAAAAGGATACAAAAGCGTGAGTTTAATGTAGGTGACTATGTATTGTTATACAGCTCTCGTTTAAGATTTTTTGCAGGAAAACTTCTCCCTAAATGGGAAGGTCCTTACGTTATCGAGGAGGTCTACCGTTCCGGTCCCATAAAAATCAACAACTTCGAAGGCACAAATTTGAAGGTGGTGAACGGTCAAAGAATCAAACACTATATCTCAGGTAATCCCATAAATGTTAAAACCAATGTTATTGAAACCGTAACCCCAGAGGAATACATAAGGGACACTTTCCAGAACGCTTCAGACTCTGAAAAGGAATAGGTATGTGGTACGGTAAGTAAACCGACTCCAAAACTGTTTTTAAGGCAATATTTCTCCGTTTTGGAATATTTAGAAAAATAGAAAAATAAGCAGTGGTCCGGGAAGGACACGAGGGCTCCACGAGGGTGGAGGGCGCGCCCTACCCTATTGGGCGCGCCCCCCTACCTCGTGGGCACCTCGTGTGCTCTCCGGACTCTGTTTTCGTACACGACACGTATTTTGGTCGGTAAAAATTCATTATATAATCTCCCGGGGGTTTCGACTCCCATATCATGAAAAAATCTCCTGTGTTTGTTTCGAGCTGTTTTTCTGACAGATCTAGATTATCATGACGTCTCCAAGTGCCACCAAGGACAAGTTCTTCGAGAAGGTCATCAACCCTTACCTCGCGGAGGTGCAGCGACACCCTCAAACCATTGAGATGCGTGATGGGTTGCTGCACATCCGTGATGCTGAGGGACCGAAGGGGACCGGAAGCATGGAGACGAGGCTTGAAGCAATGGAGCAACAAGTTTTCAAGTGTCAGGGGGTGGTGGAGCGTGGACTCAACTCCAACTACATGATGATCGCAGAATTCACCAACAAACACAAGCTGGATGCCGACAACATCGGGGAGACCATCTTCAAGCTTCACGAGAAAATCGAGCACCTTCAAGCTCAAATCTATGACATGCAAAACCAAAACTGTGAGTATGAATATAGATTCAAAAGGATGAGTTTGGCTGCAGATTTGAGGATCCCGGAGACTCGGTCATCCTTCTATGATGGTGAGCCTATGCCTTGGAAGGAGGACGACAAGCCTACGCCATCAACAAAATGACCACCGTCTCCACCAACAAAGAAGAATTGAGTATCTGGTATGGGCACTCCACTTGGCAACTGCCAAGCTTGGGGGAGTGCCCCAGTATCGTATCACCATCACTTTTATCTTTACCGTTTTTCTTAGTTCGATCCTTTTGGTAATATCTTGATCTAGTAGAATAAAAGTTCTTAGTATGATCTAGTTGTGAGTTTTGCTTTATTATCCTTCTATGTAATCGAGTCCGTGAGCTATATAATAAAGATTAGTGTTGAGTCAAGGGCTTGATTATTTTGCCATGATCCTAAGGGAACAAAAGAAAAGAGAAAGAAATAAAAAGAAACAAAGAGATCATATGAGTCTTATGGAGAGTAATGAGCTCACATAGAAAGAGTATGATGAATAAAAGTTGTTGAGAGTTGACAAACACAGTTTTGGTCATCGTTGCAATTAATAGGAAGTAATAAAGAAAGAGAGGTCTTCACATATAAATATACTATCTTGGACATATTTTATGATTGTGAGCACTCATTAAAATATGACATGCTAAAGAGTTGACATTGGACAAGGAAGACAACGTAATGGGTTATGTTTTCTTACATCTGAGATAAATTATATTGTCTTGGATCTTCCAACATGATGAGCTTGCCTTTCCCCCTCATGCTAGCCAAATTCATTGCACCAAGTAGAGATACTACTTGTGCTTCCAAATACCCTTAAACCAGTCTTGCCATAAGAGTACACCATATCTACCTATGGATTGAGTAAGATCCATCAAGTAAGTTGTCATCGGTGCAAGCAATAAAAATTGCTCTCTAAATATGTATGATTGATTGGTGTGGAGGAAATAAGCTTTATACGAGCGTGTGATATGGAAGTAATAAAAGCGACAGACTGCATAATAAAGGTCCATATCACAAGTGCCAATATAAAGTGAAGTTCTTTCATATTAAGATTTTGTGCATCCAAACCATAAAAGCGCATGGCAACCTCTGCTTCCCTCTGCGAAGGGCCTATCTTTTACTTTTATCTCCTACATTGCATAAGAGTCATGGTGATCCTCACCCTTCCTTTTTACATTTTATCCTTTGGCAAGCACAATATGTTGGAAAGATCCTGATATATATATATGGCTAATTGGATGTGAGTTTTCATGAACTATTACTGTTGACATTACCCTTGAGGTAAAACGTTGGGAGGCAAAACTATAAGCCCCTATCTTTCTCTGTGTCCGATTAAAACTCCATACCCATAAGTATTGCGTGAGTGTTAGCAATTGTGAAAGATTATATGATAGTTGAGTATGTGGACTTGCTGAAAGGCTCTTATGCATTGACTCTTTCCTATGTTATGATAAATTGCAATTGCTTCAATGACTGAGATTGTAGTTTGTTAGTTTTCAATGAAGTTTACGATTCATACTTGATACTGTGATTGAATTATTACTCTAGCATTAGATATTATATGACAAAGAATTATGTAAGTTGCTGTTCTAAGAATGATCATGATGCCCTCATGTCCATATTTTTTTATCGACACCTCTATCTCTAAACATGTGGACATATTTTTCAATTTCGGCTTTTCGCTTGAGGACAAGCGAGGTCTAAGCTTGGGGGAGTTGATACGTCCATTTTGCATCATGCTTTTATATCCATATTTATTGCATTATGGGCTGTTATTACACATTATGTCACAATACTTATGCCTATTCTCTCTTATTTTACAAGGTTTACATAAAGAGGGAGAATGCCGGCAGCTGGGATTGTGCGCTGGAAAAGGAGCAAATATTAGAGATCTATTCTGCACAGCTCCAAAAGTCCTGAAACTTCACGAAAGATGTTTTCCAAATATATAAAAAATATTGAGAGGAAGAAACTCACCAGGGGGGCCACACCTTGCCCACGAGGGTGGGGGGCGCGCCCTACCCCCCTGGGCGCGCCCCCTACCTCGTGGGCCCCCTGGTGGCCCTCTGGTGGCCATCTTCTGCTATATGGAGTCTTTCGATGGGAAAAAAATCATAAGCCATCTTCTCGGATGAAACTCCGCCGCCACGAGGCGGAACCTTGGCGGAACCAATCTAGGGCTCTGACGGAGCTGTTCTGCCGGGGAAACTTCCCTCTCGGAGGGGGAAATCATCACCATCGTCATCACCAACGCTCCTCTCATCGGGAGAGGCAATCTCCATCAACATCTTCATCAGCACCATCTCATCTCAAAACCCTAGTTCATCTCTTGTATCCGATTCTTGTCTCCAAGTCCGGGATTGGTGCTAGTAGGTTGCTAGTAGTGTTAATTACTCCTTGTAGTTGATGCTAGTTGGTTTAATTGGTGGAAGATCATATGTTCAGATCCTATATGCATATTAATACCCCTCTGATTATGAACATGTTTATGCTTTGTGAGTAGTTACTTTTGTTCCTGAGGACATGGGCGAAGTCTTGCTATTAGTAGTCATGTGAATTTGGTATTCGTGCGATATTTTGATGAGATGTATGTTGTCTCTCCTCTAGTGGTTTTATGTGAACGTCGACTACATGACACTTCACCATTATTTGGGCCTAGAGGAAGGCATTGGGAAGTAATAAGTAGATGATGGGTTGCTTGAGTGACAGAAGCTTAAACCCTAGTTTATGTGCTGCTTCGTAAGGGGCTGATTTGAATCAATATGTTTCATGCTATGGTTAGGTTTACCTTAATACTTTTGTTGTATTTGCGGATGCTTGCAATAGAGGTTAATCATAAGTGGGATGCTTGTCCAAGTAAGTGCAGCACCCAAGCACTGGTCCACACACATACCAAATTATCAAAGTACCGAACGCGAATCATATGAACGTGATGAAAACTAGCTTGACGAAATTCCCATGTGTCCTCGGGAGCGCTTTACATCTTATAAGAGTTTGTCCAGGCTTGTCCTTTGCTACAAAAAGGATTGGGCCACCTTGCTGCACCTTATTTACTTTTGTTACTTGTTGCTCGTTACAAATTATCTTATCACAAAACTATCTGTTACCACTTATTCCAGTACTTGCAGAGAATACCTTGCTGGAAACCGCTTATCATTTCCTTCTG
The DNA here is from genome assembly GCF_003073215.2 of Triticum urartu. Taxonomy (NCBI): domain Eukaryota; kingdom Viridiplantae; phylum Streptophyta; class Magnoliopsida; order Poales; family Poaceae; genus Triticum; species Triticum urartu. The sequence goes on from NC_053028.1 coordinate 540,198,820, forward strand.
CTCCTCGTTGGGTTCGACACTCTTACTTATCGGAAGGACTACCATACATCCCCTATACTTGTGGGTCATCAAAGCGCGCTCTGGACGGAGTGGTGCGCCGGGTGGACCAGCTGGAGAGAGTACCAGCAACGGGCCCTGCACCACCACCACCACCACCGCAATGCCCCAGGCCACTACGCATGGAGGGATAGAGCAGCGTGCCCGCGCCGCCAGCAACAGATCTGCGGGGGCCCGTCTGAATCGTCCCCAACCCCACGGTGGTGAGCTATCTCAGACCCGACCCGCTGCCCGTGAGTACTTATCGGACGATCAGGAGGACCCAGATCACTACAACGACTACGGGCACCGATCACATCACAACATATAAAATCTCATTCTGCACACCTAAGTGGTTGACTGTGGTCTCTGAAGGATATCAGCAACTTGAGGAGGACAAACAATTGCTCCAAGAATTAGCTCTCTCTGGCTCAAATGACAAGGGATATGTGTTACATCAAGGTATCATCAGATATAAAGACAATGTGTGGTTAGGACATAATACTGAAGCTCACAAAGCAATTATGTTATCCTTACATGCTAGTGGACTGGGAGGTCGCTCGGGATTCCAAGGTACTTACCAAAGGATTAAAGCTCTGTTTGCCTGGCCTGCCATGAAGCAGGATATTCAAAGCTATGTGAAAGAGTGCACTGTGTGTCAACAAGCTAAAGCTGAACACATTAGGAAGCCTGGATTGCTCAGCCCTTGCCAGTACCTAAAGAAGCATGGAACTTGGTCACTATGTATGTTATTGGAGGTCTGCCCAAGAGCAAGAATTTTAACACTATCCTGGTGGTCATTGACAAGTTTAGCAAGTATGGTCATTTCCTACCTCTGGCTCATCCATTCACAGCTCTCCAAGTAGCACAAGTTTACCTGGATAATGTGTACAAACTCCACGGCCTTCCTATGGTTATAGTCACTGATCGAGATCCTATCCTCACAAGCACTTTGTGGCAAGAGTTGTGCAAATTAACTGACACAAAGATGAACATGAGTTCTGCGAGTCATCCAGAAACTGATGGTCAGTCTGAGAAACTCAACCAGTGCTTGGCAACATTTCTCCGGTGCATGGTACACTGTGCTCCAAAGAAATGGGCTTATTGGCTGCCTCAAGCAGAGTATTGGTACAATACTAACTACCACTCAGCTCTGAGCAAAACACCATTTCAAGTTCTCTATGGATATCAACCCAGACACTTAGGCATTGCAAATCTTCAGAGTTCGCTATCCTCTGATCTGTCAGGATGGTTAGCTGAACGCAACCTGATGCAAGGCCTGATCAGGGAGCACCTACTACGCGCTCAACAGCGCATGAAGGCACAGGAAGATAAACACCGATTAGATCGGCAGTTTGCAGTAGGGGAATGGGCATACCTGAAACTTCAGCCTTATGTGCAAAAGTCAGTAGTACGAAGATCCAACCACAAGCTCGCATTCAAATACTTTGGCCCTTACCAGATTTTGGAAAAAGCGGGCGAAGTGGCTTACCGACTTGCCCTTCCGGCGTCCAGCAAGATACATCCAGTGGTCCACGTTTCGCTGCTGAAACCTGCACAGCCTGCAGAGCAGAATGACAGCACCACTAATCTTGCTACTCTTCAAATCTCAACATCGCTAAATCTAGCTCAGGTATTACAGTCTCGTTTGGTGCAGGTAGGCGGACATACTCGGCCGCAAGTTAATATTGCTTGGCAAGGCCTTCCTCTCTCGATGGCAACTTGGGAGTGGGCATCACTGCTGGCACCAGCGACAACAGCAAGATGATGAACAGTACGAGGGCGTCCTGCTTCTTAAGGGGAGGGGCATGTAATGACCTGGGCTGTGCCCACGAGTGTGTGCGTGAGTGGCCTGATGGGCCGGCCCCTGGCGGCCTGTAATGATATCTACTTATAGGCTAGTGCGAGGAGGGGAAGACATCGATTTGTAACTGAATACTGTTTATCTCTAATCCCAAGCCTTCCTCCGTGCTTCTTCTTCCTCTCTAAGTCATTCCCCTCTGTCTCTACCTATCACATCCTGGCGTGAGGCAAGGAGTTGCTGCGATCCCGTAGCAACCCATGTGACATCTTCAATGAAGACGCAATCAACAGGGTGTCCGGCGTGCCGATGGATTACTGGCTGTAGGCTGGGCTTCACCGACAAGTGCACAAACTACGAGTACGCCTGAGAGCTGCGAGGGTATGGCCGCGTGGGCCTCTGGCTGGACGACGAGGTGAGGAGAGAGCAGGTTGCCAACCATGTCAGGCGATTGATACGTCTCCAACGTATCTATAATTTTTGATTGCTCCATGCTATACTATCTACTGTTTTGGACTATATTGGGCTTTATTTTCCACTTTTATATTATTTTTGGGACTAACCTATTAACCGGAGGCCCAGCCTAGAATTGCTGTTTTTTTTGCCTATTTCAGTGTTTCGAAGAAACGGAATATCAAACGGAGTCCAAACGGAATAAAATCTTCGGGAATGTGATTTTCTCACCGAACGTGATCCAGGAGACTTGGACCCTGCTCCAAGAAACAAAAAGAGGTGGTCACGAGGGTGGGGGGCGCGCCCCCTGCCTCGTGGGCCCCTCGTTGCTCCTCCGGCGTACTTCTTCCTCCTATATATACACACGTACCCCCAAACGATCAGAACAAGAGCCAAAAACCTAATTCCACCGCCGCAACTTTCTGTATCCACGAGATCCCATCTTGGGGCCTGTTCCGGAGCTCCGCCGGAAGAGGGCCGTCATCACGGAGGGCCTCTACATCATCCTAGCCCCTCCGATGAAGTGTGAGTAGTTTACCTCAGACCTTCGGGTCCATAGTTAGTAGCTAGATGGCTTCTTCTCTCTCTTTGAATCTCAATACAAAGTTCTCCCCCTCTCTTGTGGAGATCTATTCGATGTAATCTTCTTTTTGCGGTGTGTTTGTTGAGACCGATGAATTGTGGGTTTATGATCAAGTCTATCTATGAATAATATTTGAATCTTCTCTGAATTCTTTTATGTATGATTGGTTATCTTTGCAAGTCTCTTCGAATTATCCATTTGGTTTGGCCAACTAGATTGGTAGTTCTTGCCATGGGAGAAGTGCTTAGCTTTGGGTTCGATCTTGCGGTGTCCTTACCCAGTGACAGAAGGGGCCGCAAGGCACGTATTGTATCGTTGCCATCGAGGATAACAAGATGGGGTTTATTTCATATAGCATGAATTTATCTCTCTACATCATGTCATCTTGCTTAAGGCGTTACTCTGTTTTTAACTTAATACTCTAGATGCATGCTGGATAGCGGTCGATGAGTGGAGTAATAGTAGTAGATGCGGAATCGTTTCGATCTACTTGTCACGGACGTGATGCCTATATACATGATCATGCCTAGATATTCTCATAACTATGCTCAATTCCGTCAATTGCTCAACAGTAATTTGTTCACACACTGTAGGATACTTATGCTCTTGAGAGAAGCCAATAGTGAAACCTATGGCCCCCAGGTCTATTCTCATCATATCAATCTCTATCACTTTAATCTTGCTTTGCTTTTTTACTTTGCTTTTACTTTTTTACTTTGCATCTTTATACCAAAAATACCAAAAATATTATATCTATCAGATCTCACTCTCGTAAGTGACCGTGAAGGGCTTGACAACCCCTAATCACGTTGGTTGCAAGTAGCTATCGCTTTGTGCAGGTACGAGGGACTTGAGCATGGGCTCCTACTGGATTGATACCTTGGTTCTCAAAAACCGAGGGAAATACTTACGCTACTCTGCTGCATCATCCCTTCCTCTTCGGGGAAAACCAACGAAACTCAAGACGTAGCAAGAAGGATTTCTGGCGCCGTTGCCGGGGAGTCTACGCAAAAAGTCAACATACCAAGTACCCATCACAATCCCTATCTCTCGCATTACATTATTTGCCATTTGCCTCTCGTTTTCCTCTCCCCCCAATTCACCCTTGTCGTTTTATTCGCCCCCTCTCTCCCTATCCTCCCTCTCTATTTGCCTCTTTTTGCCCGCTTGCTTTTTGTTTGCTCGTGTGTTAGTTTGCTTGTTTGTCGCGATGGCTCAACCGAGATTTGGTGATCTTCACCTTAAAAGGTTAGAGGAGATCGAAACCAATGTTAGGAAGTTTATGGTTTTGCAATTTGAGCATAATAATTTCTTTAGAAACGAGCTTAAGGAACAAAAAAGTTTTATGAGTTATATGAATAAAGAGCTTGATGATATGCCTAAAGAATTTGAGGGTATAAGATCCCAAATTCCTCGTCTAGAAAAGATGACTGGTGAAATTTCGGATATGCAAGCCACCTTAGTTAATAAGATGGCTGCTATACCGGATTTCTATGAAAATCAAGATGAAGATCTAAAAGTTATTGATGTGTCCCCTATTAAATCTTTATTTTGCAATATTAATCTTGATGAAACTGAATATGATCTTCCTTTACCTAGAAGGCGTTCTAAAAATTCGGAGTATTTAGATCTTAATGATGAAATTGACAAAAGTGGGATTGAAAGAAATAAAAATCTAGATGTTGCTAAACCCGCTATATTGGATTTCCAGGAATTTAATTATGAAAGTTGCTCTTTAATTGATTGTATTTCCTTGTTGCAATCCGTGCTAAATCCTCCACATGCTTATAGTCAAAATAAAGCCTTCACCGAACATATTGTTGATGCCTTGATGCAATCTTATGAAGAAAAACTTGAGTTGAAAGTTTCTATCCCTAGAAAACTCTATGATGAGTGGGAACCAACTATTAAAATTAAATTAAAGATCATGATTTTTATGCTTTGTGTGATTTGGGTGCTAGTGTCTCTACTATTCCCAAGACTTTGTGTGATTTACTAGATTTCCGTAATTTTGATGATTGCTCTCTAAACTTGCATCTTGCGGATTCCACTATTAAGAAACCTATGGGAAGGATTAATGATGTTCTTATTGTTGCAAATAGGAATTATGTGCCCGTAGATTTCATTGTTCTTGATATAGATTGCAATCCTTCTTTCCCTATTATTCTTGGCAGACCTTTCCTTAGAACGGTTGGTGCGATTATTGATATGAAGGAAGGGAATATTAGATTTCAATTTCCATTAAAAAAGGGCATGGAACACTTTCCAAGAAAGAAAATAAAATTACCATATGAAACTATCATGAGAGCCACTTATGGATTGCCTACCAAAGATGGCAATATTTAGATCTATCCTCGCTTTTATGCCTACCTAGGGGCGTTAAGCGATAGCGCTTGTTGGGAGGCGACCCAATTTTATTTTTATTCCTTTCCTTTTGCTCCTGTTTAGTAATAAATAAATTATTTAGCCTCTGTTTTGGTTGTGTTTTTTGTGTTTAATTAGTGTTTGTGCCAAGTAGAACCGTTGGGAAGACTTGGGGAAAGTCTTGTTGAACTTGCTGTAAAAAACAGAAACTTTAGCGCTCACGAGAACTGCTGTCATTTTTATTTTAAAAGTGATATTTAGTTACTTCTTTTTGCAGATGATTAATAGATAAATTACTCACGTCCAGAAATTTATTTTAGAATTTTTGGGGTTCCAGATCTTGCGTTAGCTACAAATTACTACAGACTGTTCTGTTTTTGACAGATTCTGTTTTTCGTGTGTTGATTGCTTATTTTGATGAATCTATGGCTAGTAAAATAGTTTATAACCCATATAGAAGTTGGAATACAGTAGGTTTAACACCAATATAAATGAATAATGAGTTCATTACAGTACCATGAAGTGGTCTTTTGTTTTCTTTCGCTAACGGAGCTCACGAGTTTTCTATTTTGAGTTTTATGTTATGAAGTTTTCAAGTTTTGGGTGAATTCTTTTGATGAATCATGGAACAAGGAGTGGCAAGAGCCTAAGCTTGGGGATGCACATGGCACCCCCAAGATAATCCAAGGACACCAAAAATTCAAAGCTTGGGTATGCCCCGGAAGGCATCCCCTCTTTCGTCCACTTCCATCGGTAATTTACTTGGAGCTATACCAACATGATATGTGTTTTGCTTGGAGCGTCTTGTATTATTTGTGTCTTTGTGTATTAGTATGTCACAATCATCCTTGTTGTACACACCTCTTGAGAGAGCCATGCATGAATTAAAATTTGATAGAATACTCTATGTGCTTCACTTATATCTTTTGAGCTAAGTAATTTTGCTCTATGTGCTTCACTTAGATCTTTTAGAGCACGGTGGTGGATTCGTTTTAAAGAAACTATTGATCTCTCATGCTTCACTTAAATTATTTTGAGAGTCTCTTAATAGCATGGTAATTTGCTTAATAATAATATGATTGGTATTCAAGATTTCTGAAGCTTTCTTTTGAGTGTGTTGAATACTAAGAAAAGATTGAAGCATGATAATTGTTTTGAGATATGGAGGTGATAATATTAAAGTCATGCTAGTTGAGTAGTTGTGAACTTAAAGAATACTTGTGTTAAGGTTTGTGATTCCCGTAGCATGCACGTATGGTGAACCGTTATGTGATGAAGTCGGAGCATGATTTGTTTATTGATTGTCTTCCTTATGAGTGGCGGTCGGGGACGAGCGATGGTTTTTTCCTACCAATCTATCCCCCTAGGAGCATGCGCGTAATACTTTGCTTTGATAACTTCTAGATTTTTGCAATAAGTATATGAGTTCTTTATGACTAATGTTGAGTCCATGGTTATACGCACTCTCACCCTTCCACCTTTGCTAGCCTCTCTAATACCGCGCACCTTTCGCTGGTATCATACACCTACCATATACCTTCCTCAAAACAGCCACCATACCTACCTATTATGGCATTTCCATAGCCATTCTGAGATATATTGCCATGCAACTTTCCACCATCTAGTTCATCATGACACACTCCATCATTGTCATATTGCATATCCCGGTACACCGCCGGATGCATTCACATAGAGTCATATTTGTTCTAAGTATCGAGTTGTAATTGTTGAGTTATAAGAAAAATAAAAGTCTGATGATCATCATTATTAGAGCATTGTCCTAGTGAGGAAAGAATGATGGAGACTATGATTCCCCCATAAGTCGGGATGAGACTCCGGACGAAAAATAAAATAAAAAAAGAGGCCAAAGAAGCCCAAATAAAAAAAAGGAGGCCATAAAAAAGGGGGAAAGGCCCAAATAAAGAAAAATGAGAGAAAAAGAGAGAAGGGACAATGTTACTATCCTTTTACCACACTTGTGCTTCAAAGTAGCATCATGATCTTCATAGTAGAGAGTCTCTCATGTTATCACTTTCATATACTAGTGGGAATCTTACATTATAGAACTTGGCTTGTATATTCCAATGATGGGCTTCCTAAAAAATTGCCCTAGATCTTCGTGAGCAAGCAAGTTGGATGCACACCCACTGAGTTTCTTTTTGAGCTTTCATATACTTATAGCTCTAGTGCATCCGTTGCATGGCAATCCCTACTCACTCACATTGATATCTATTGATGGGCATCTCCATAGCCCGTTGATACGCCTAGTTGATGTGAGACCATCTTCTCCTTTTTTGTCTTCTCCACAACCATTATTCTACTCCACCTATAGTGCTATATCCATGGCTCACGCTCATGTATTGCGTGAAGATCGAAAAAGTTTTGAAAAAGTTAGAGTATGAAACAATTTCTTGGCTTGTCATCGGGGTTGTGCATGATTTAAATACTTTGTGTGGTGAAGATGGAGCATAGCCAGACTATATGATTTTGTAGGGATAACTTTCTTTGGCCATGTTATTTTGAGAAGACATAATTGCTTTGTTAGTATGCTTGAAGTATTATTATTTTTATGTCAATATAAGCTTTTGTCTTGAATCTTTCTAATCTAAATATTCATACCACAATTAAGAAGATTTGCATTGAAATTATGCCAATAGCACCCCGCATCAAAAATTCTCTTTTTATCATTTACCTACTCGAGGACGAGCAGGAATTAAGCTTGGGGATGCCTGATACGTTTCCAACGTATCTATAATTTTTGATTGCTCCATGCTATATTATATACTGTTTTGGACTATATTGGGCTTTATTTTCCATTTTTATATTATTTTTGGGACTAACCTATTAACCGGAGGCCCAACCCAGAATTGCTGTTTTTTTTGCCTATTTCAGTGTTTCGAAGAAACGGAATATCAAACGGAGTCCAAACGGAATAAAATCTTCGGGAACGTGATTTTCTCACCGAACGTGATCGGGGAGACTTGGACCCTGCTCCAAGGAACAAAAGAGACGGTCACGAGGGTGGGGGGCGCGCCCCCTGCCTCGTGGGCCCCTCGTTGCTCCTCCGGCGTACTTCTTCCTCCTATATATACACACGTACCCTCAAACGATCAAAACAAGAGCCAAAAACCTAATTCCACCGCCGCAACTTTCTGTATCCACGAGATCCCATCTTGGGGCCTGTTCCGGAGCTCCGCCGGAAGAGGGCCGTCATCACGGAGGGCTTCTACATCATCCTAGCCCCTCTGATGAAGTGTGAGTAGTTTACCTCAGACCTTCGGGTCCATAGTTAGTAGCTAGATGGCTTCTTCTCTCTCTTTGAATCTCAATACAAAGTTCACCCCTCTCTTGTGGAGATCTATTGGATGTAATTTTCTTTTTGCGGTGTGTTTGTTGAGACCGATGAATTGTGGGTTTATGATCAAGTCTATCTATGAATTTTGAATCTTCTCTGAATTTTTTTATGTATGATTGGTTATCTTTGCAAGTCTCTTCGAATTATCCATTTGGTTTGGCCAACTAGATTGGTAGTTCTTGCCATGGGAGAAGTGCTTAGCTTTGGGTTCGATCTTGCGGTGTCCTTACCCAGTGACAGAAGGGGCAGCAAGGCACGTATTGTATCGTTGCCATCGAGAATAACAAGATGGGGTTTATTTCATATAGCATGAATTTATCTCTCTACATCATGTCATCTTGCTTAAGGCGTTACTCTGTTTTTAACTTAATACTCTAGATGCATGCTGGATAGCGGCTGATGAGTGGAGTAATAGTAGTAGATGCAGAATCGTTTCGATCTACTTGTCACGGACGTGATGCCTATATACATGATCATGCTTAGATATTCTCATAACTATGCTCAATTCCGTCAATTGCTCAACAGTAATTTGTTCACACACTGTAGGATACTTATGCTCTTGAGAGAAGCCAATAGTGAAACCTATGGCCCCCAGGTCTATTCTCATCATATCAATCTCTATCACTTTAATCTTACTTTGCTTTTTTACTTTGCTTTTACTTTTTTACTTTGCATCCTTATACCAAAAATACCAAAAATATTATATCTATCAGATCTCACTCTCGTAAGTGACCGTGAAGGGCTTGACAACCCCTAATCGCGTTGGTTGTGAGTAGCTATCGCTTTGTGCAGGTACGAGGGACTTGAGCGTGGGCTCCTACTGGATTGATACCTTGGTTCTCAAAAACCGAGGGAAATACTTACGCTACTCTGCTGCATCATCCCTTCCTCTTCGGGGAAAACCAACGCAAGCTCAAGACGTAGCAGCGATGTAGGCGGATCAGGTGCTGAGGATCGCGGCATGGTGTAAGGTTAAGTCGGCACTGTCGCAAACATGGCGCCGCTTGGTCACGCACGCAACCATGCATTTCTCAAACCAGTGCGACCTCCTCTGACGCCCGTCGGGTCAATAAACTGAAGCGGCAACCCATGGTGACCTTCACAGTGGCGCTCGCACTTTCAACGACGCGCATCGGGAGAGTAACTTGCATGGTGCCTACGACGCTGATGAGCTTCAAGCTCGGCATGGCGCGAGAGTTGGGATTTGAAAGCATGAGAGTCTGGCCAACCAGTGCATCAATTCATTCGTGGGCCGCACGAGGCTTTAGGAGCTCTGACGTGACACACTGACACTGAAGAGCTACGGCATCGGTGAGAGTGTGGGGGTGTGGCGCAGCGATGGGCGCAGGTAAGGTGTTTGACAGAATTACAGAGAGAAATATTATAGTAGCAGTGAGAGAGGGGTATTAGATACGTCAGCAAAAATAGGACTGATACGGTACTGGTGACCGTAGAGTGACACGCCTGGGCAACCTCAGTGACCGTATTTTAAGCTTTCCTAAATACAGTGATGGAAGTGAACCCTAAGGTCAAGTTTAAGTATCGTAGATGTAATTTACTCGTCATCTTTACTCATTGTTTTCGTGAAGCAAACTCGGTTGCTCATGAGGTAGCAAAGTTTAGTTTCTATAATAAAGTTCAGGACAGTTGGACTAATGAACCTTCTAAGTTCTTAGTTAGCCAATTAATGAACGATGTAATTATTTTTGAGTTTAATAAAGCTAGCCATGATGGTCTTTTCAAAAAAAAAAACAGACCTGACTAGTGTTACAAAACAAGGGCGCTGCTAGATTAGATTTGCTGATACTCATTTTGGTGGTTTGATGCACAGAACTTAAAAAAAGTTAAACTGTAATCAAATTTCAAATTTCAAGCAGGGGTCATGTCTTTTATGAATACATCCATTCAGCTCAACGAAACAGCCTGCATTTCAGTATTTCACTCCCTAGGGTCCAGAGTACAGCCTGGAGTGAATCTCTGGAAGTGACATGATTCACCCTATGCCAGCTTGACGAGCTTCTTGCCGACATTCTGGCCGCGGTAGAGCGCGACGAAGGCCGACGGGACGCTCTCCAGCCCGTCGGAGACGTCCTCGATGACATGGACCTTGCCCTCCTCGATCCAGCCGCCGATGATGGCGGTGAACTCGTGGAACTTGGTGATGAAGTCCCAGGCGAAGAAGCCCCGGAGGGTGATGCGCTTGTAGATCACCTCCAGCAGGTCCGGCACGGCGCGCCGCCCGGGGTCGGTGTACTCGGCGATGACGCCGCAGACGGCCACCCGGCCGTAGGTGTTCATGTTGGCCAGAGCCGCCTCCAGCATCTCGCCGCCGACGTTCTCGAAGTAGATGTCGATGCCGTCGGGGAAGTGCCGCTTGAGCGCCGCCTTCAGGTCCGGCTCCTCCCTGTAGTTGAAGGCGTCGTCGAAGCCCAGTTTGTCCTTGAGCAGGTCCACCTTGGCCTGCGTGCCGGCGCAGCCGACGACGCGGCAGCCGGCGAGCTTGGCGAACTGGCCGACCAGGCTGCCGACGGAGCCCGACGCCGCCGACACGAACACCGTTTCGCCCACCTTCGGCTTGCACACCTCGTAGAACCCGCCGTACGCCGTCATGCCGCTCGTCCCCAGCGCGCCCAGCTGGTAGGACAGGGGGAAGCCGGAGGAGGCGTCGACCTTGGACATGAGCATGCTGGTTTCCGGCCGGAACACGCTGTGCTCCTCCCAGGCGAGCATGCCGGCGACCACGTCGCCTTCCTTGTACTCCTCGCACGCCGACGCCACCACCTCGCCGACTCCGTACGACGCGATCCTCTACACGCATTGACAACCGGAGGAAAAGGAAAACGTGAGCAAGAAAGAGATCATGGCCGGCTTGCCGCTGGTCGGTGGTGGACCGATCGCTGACTAAATTACCTCGCCGGGCACGATGACGTCGACGGAGTGGTGGGAAGCGCTCTGGCGCTTCATGCGGTTGAGCTGGTAGGGGTCGATGGAGACGTACATGTTCCGGACCAGGACCTCGCCGGACTCGGGCGTCCACCGCACCGTCTCCGCCTTCACCTCGAAGTCGTCCACCGACGGGGAGCCCTCGACGTGGTGCCTGACGGCGACGTACCGGTTCTCCACCTCCATGATCGATAGATCGGCCGATGCAAACGCACCCGGGAAGAAGGGACAATAATGTGTGTGATCGGCAAGAACAAGTGGTCGGTGTTATATATATTCAAAAAGCTTCGTTGGCGGGGTGTTGGGGATAATACAATGTTTGGATGCCGTTCGTTGAGCCCGAGGACGAGGACAACAATGTTAGAGGATGCTGTGGTGGGGGTTTTGCAGATGCTTTCCTAGTAAATTTGGACGCATCCATCGGACCATCACTATTCTGTATAAAATTGTAAAACCAACGAATCGAACATACTACAACTGGACCATATGTAGGACAAAAGCACGTGAGAACAACTAGGAATTAATCCGATGTGACATGGGAGCTTTGGAGCCAAGGGTAAATTCTATAAGGAACTGGACTATATCTGAACCTTCTTCCTTTGGGTAATGTCGCAAGAATGATGTCTTGCAATTCGGCCTTTGGCCTAGTTTCCTGAAGAAGAAAAAAATCTATAAGCAACTGGACTATATCTATACAAGAACCATGGGTAATTCTTGGGTGAGGAAACAACACGGATTCTCGCCTACAACACCTCGAATGGCCCGGGCCCAGGTTTCCGCTACAGCGCATCAAAGCGCACAGTACACCACAACGTGTCCGTGCTTTTATCTTGTTTAGGAAGTAGTGTAGTGTAAAAAACACTCTTATATTGTGGGACGAAGGAAGTACTAGATCTTTGTCCGTGCGTTACAACGGGTGTAAATATTCTATAGCACTCGCTTCATCCTCATATAAGTGTCTTAACTTTGTACTAACTTTAATACGAAGATGTAGTGAAGTTGTGACATTTATTTTGGAACGGAGGGAGTATATTGGTGTGATGGTTAAACAGTTGATTACCGTTTGGAATAAGTGGTTAGCTATCTCAAAAACAATCAACAACTCAAAAAAAAAATCATGCATGTGATTTGATTTTATATGGTGATCACTCATTAAGAACTTATTGTCTTGCCAAAGAGAACATAATTTTATTTGATAAGTCAATAAAAGATGAGAGGGGAGGGGGAATGTTCGACTAAGGACGAGGTGGAGGACAGAACCTTAAGTTCTTTTTAAGTAGAAGAGATTTCTAGATACATGTATTCCAAAATTTAATGTACTTAATTTTTATAAAAAATCATAAATTTTAAAACCATTATACAATGTTAAAGTTTGGTTAGCATAATTTTTTTTAAATACTGATAGCATTAAAAAATTGTGACATTTAGAAAAATCATGTGTTTGAAACAAATGTACGTGACTTTTTCTAAAAATAATTATACAATGTAAAAAAATGTTCTTGTAATTAAAAATGTACATTACATACATTACACTTTTAAAAATGCTCATGTGATTCAAAAATATGTGTGTGATATTAAAAAACGTTTATACAATGTAAAAAATGCTCATGTAGTTTAAAACAACGTTTTGCAAATTTAGAAAAATGTGTGTTACTTTGTTAGAAAATGCTCAGGAGTATCAAAAATAGGTCTGTCCCATTTTAAAAAGTTTGTACATTGTAAAAATAATAATATTTGCATAGTTAATTAAAATGTTTCTTATCATTCAAAAATATATATTTTCACGTATATTTGAAAAATGCTTAAAACATTTTCAATTTTTTGAAATATGAATTTGAACAATGTTAATCATGTATTTGAAATTGTTTAACGTGTATCAGACAAATGTTTTAGATATATAAGAAAAATGTACACGTGTATTAAAAAAGTAGACATATAATGAAAAAAGGAAGGGTAGAAAAAAAAACTAATGAAGCCTGAAGAGAAAGGAAAAAAACCCGCCAAGGATTCTAAAATCAGTCTAACCCGGTCATAAAAGCTGCCAAAACCGTTCTACTGGGCTATCCCACAAAGGAGAGCCACAATACCATATATTAAATAAAATTATCCCGCACAAGGACTTATGTACAAGAATGAGAAATTACAAACAAGTCCTCGAAGAAATAATTTTCATCTTCTATCGACATCCATCGACGACGTGCCGTGAACAGAGCTCATTGCCGCCTGTGGGCATCTGTCTTACTAATTAATCTTGTTGATACCCAAGAGATTGTAGAAGCAATGACTGAGAAGTCGTTAATGTAGACCAGAAGACGCATGTGACTGCAATTTGAAAAAATCGTCGTCCTAGAGAAGATAGCATCGAGGAGGGCCAGACGACAATACCAACTCCAAGGGAGGAGGGAGACACAAACCTGACAAGTTCTCCGATGAAGTTGTATTTAGCTAAGCTTCATTGGACAAAGTTGTATGTGGTAAGCTTCATTGGACGTAGATAGAACCGGAGATCAAAAACACGTTGCAACCTTGTCCCCACTGCAAATGTTGTCGTCGTGGACAAATGCTAACCATGCCAGACCTAATTTCTAGCGACCGACATCGTCGTCCGACTCGTCGACGCCCCTACAAGGAAGTGCACCGATATGGGGATAATTGAGGATCCATTATGCCCATCACCGTCACATCCCCAACTTCACCGATGACGGGTAGCTCAAAACACCTACAAGACACAAAGTGAACACGCAGATACAAGGTCCTCCCACCCTCCCACCACTGTAGTGGCTCGCGGGGAGCAAGGTAACCCGTGGCAGAAAGCAGTTGCCTCCTGATCACCTTTAGCCTGCTAGCCCTAAACCACAATTCATATGTGGTAAAACCATGTAATCCTACAACATTTTTTTGTTTCCTTTGGTTTTCGTCCATATTTGTGCGGATTTTTTTAGCCATTTCATAAAATGAAACAAATGACATTTTTTGTAAATCATAAAAAATTCAAATAAGTAGTGCTTCAAGGCGACTGATACAAGTAACTGAGAAAGAAAGGGGCTCTTGGGAGCAGCCCCTATCTCACACAAGCGCCCTTATCCTTTCCTACCTATCTTTGATAATCTTTTATACTTTTATATTCTAGGATGAATGTTTTTAGTCCTTTCTCACTTTATTTGCCCATGTCTTCTTCTACCCTGAATCAGTGAAGAGGGCATCGAGCTACTCGTGATACCGCGCATTCAAAATCGATATCAAGAAAATTGTAAAGCTTGTATTGGCTGATTTGCCGCCTTAAGTAACAGAATCTCTCTTTACCCCACAAAAAATATATAAAAAACTCTTTGTATTGTGTTGCACATCATGCTTGAGCAGATCTCAGACTCTAAGTGCTCATGTGAATGATTCAACTCACATGGTACATGTTGGCATAACAGTTAGTGTGTTCATCAATCTAATGATCGTACTTGCCATTTTTGTGCATTGCAATCATGATTCGGAAAACCTTTTTTACTAGCAGTTGTCCAAGAACGAGGCACATGATATCTAACTTGGTTGCTCGGCCAACAATAGTTGTCACCTGGCCGCTACTGGGAAGGGTAAGGAGAATCACGCGAGGCCAGCTGATGGATCTGGGAATTCTACTTGTGCTCTTTTTATCTTCACCATATTTGTGCTTAAACAATCTCTCTAACATATGTTACTATTAGTTCCTTCTTGGTTGGCAAAACAATTAAGTTTTGATATTATAATTTCATGCTCGATAGACATGAGACTTTTCTAGTTCTTCGAACTACATCAATTAGGTCTTTAGAGCATCTATAACTGGACGCCCCATATCCACCCTAATGCCATGTCGGCCTGTCCGAACAGAAAAAGCCACTGAACTGGACAGGACAAATCTAGCACAAACATCTGGATTGATCGGCAACCCCCATACCCGGCCCATATGTGTCGTGGAATTGTCACGGCAGATGTCCTTTAGTGTCAGGACTTAGTCGCGAGGCCAACGCATCTATGTGGTAGCTTGAGAGGGATTGAGCGGAATCGAGAGACGCAACATAAGACAAGGATTTAGATAGCTCCGGGCCCTGGGAAACATCATCCGGTAATAACCCTATATGCTATTTGTGGCTAGGTCTCATTATGATCATGAGGGAGTCGCCGATAAGCCGGATCTCCTAGTTGTGTCTAGCCTAGAGATTATTTCTTCTTAACTTGTCCCTCTTGGGGAGCCCTGCCCCTCCTTATATAAGTTGAAGGGGCGGCTTACATGTAGAGTCCTAGTAGGATTAGAACTAACTTATTCTCTATTACAAGTCGGATACAAGTACGTGTCTTACTTCCTTGTAAAGGAAATATTCCTCATGCCTTTCGTCTTAAGCCGGCCCACAATAACATGAGCTGGCCCACTGGGTCTTGGGCCTTTGTCATTCGTCTGACCTGCATGGGCCATCATTAAATCGCCAGGCTCGTGAGTCGTCACACCAGTGAACCGCTAGACCTGTGACTCGCCAATCCTCCGGCGGGTTACGATGAAGCGCCAAGTCCGGCCGGGTCATACTTCCGGCCGGGTCATACTGCGGGGTATATCCCCGACATTAGCCCCCAGTTTAATTTAGATTTATCCATGTTAAACTAACCCTGTAAAAGAAACACAAGAACAAACTTGATAGGTTGTGCTCCGGGTTAAATATTTTCCTGAACCGGCACCTGATCATCTTTAAGTCCTTGTCATTTCCTCCTAGATGCATACTCAAAGATCTTATAGAAAATCTCTTTTAACAGATATGTCCAAACCTTGCCAATGCAAAAATCTAGATACTTCTTTTGAGAAATCCGGGTCAATAGGCCAGCTTCAGAATCAATTTGCTGACATTGGTATCTTGTAGAGAAATATTGTAAGAAATAATCCACTTGAATCGGTTTCCAAAGCGCCGGCTTAAAAGATATTGGCCTTGAAATACTCATCTGACTTTTAGCCGGCTTGTAGAACTTGTCGGTTTATCATTGCCAAAATATACAGTTTGTAAATATTGATAGCACCGGGTCATGATTGTTGCCAATGCCGGGTCATAATTATTGATGACGTCGAGCTATGATTGTTCCAAACACCGGATCATAATGATTGGGGATGCCGGGTCAATCTGATTTGCTCAAAACTGAGAATTCGAAAGTATTTCTCCTTATATCCGTGTTACCTGTAGCCCCCAAGTGCCGGGTTGTCATGCTTGCAGCAACCTGAGACTTGTAATTGCTCGATGCCCATAAAAATTTCAATCAGTGTAGCCCCCAAGGGCCGGCTTAGTAAGATAATACTGAGCTGGGACTTTATATATACTTCATTGACAATAATATCATATGATGTAACCCCAACATGGGGCTTGAACCCACGTCCACAAGGTTAAGAGCCTTGTGCTTTATCAACTAAGCAGTGGATCCTTCAATATAATGGACTGAGACTTGTGTACCTTGAATTTTTGACAGGAGGAATTGGTAGCCCCCAAGGGCCGGCTCATTACAATGGGATGAGTCGGGTCTTCAATAATTTGATCAAAAAATGACTTTACATTAGTCCCCAAGTGTCATGGTGCATGCTGGCAATGACATGAGACTTGCATATTTGATGTAATCTCAACTTGAATAATGTAGCCCCCAAGTGCCGGGTTGTAAGCCTCAGCGACTCGGGACTATTCCTTCCATTGTAGAATAAATTATGTCCATTGATAAAATAATATCCATTGTGCTGAAGCGACTTTGAAAACCTCAATCGTAATATTGGTTATTGATAACCATAAAAACCCAGCCATGTTGGCTATTAAAGATTTGAATAATATAATCCGGTTTGAAAAACCGGTTCCTGTGATATTGAATCGTACTGCCGGTTTAGGATACCTGTGCAGTAAGGGTGATAACCCAATCTTTAGAAGCCAAAACTTCCAAATGTTTGTGATTGTCATATATGGCGACTTATCGTCAAAAGTCGAGTCGGGTTAATAGAAACAACACATATATACTTCAGATATGAGCAAAAAGGTCTCAAGACAAAACCAAAGATTGTTTGCAAAAACTTAAACCAAATAAAAATTGAGGTTTCTGATTCGAATACGATCAGTAAACCGTTCCAAAGGGGTTAAGCTAGGATTCGAATACGATCATGTAGCTCCCAATGGCTTTGACGTTGCGCCGATCAAGAGGGTACCGACAGCTATGTTCTCTTTGGTTCGAATACGACCTATGTTTGAACAGGAAGCCCCCAAATGACCTTGAGAGGTTTTTAATGACCCTGATTCGAATACGATCCAAGTCGTACCCAAAAGGGGTTAAGCTATGATTCAAATACGATCAAGAAGCCCCCTAGTGAGTTTGGCAGTGTGCCGATCAAGAGGGTACCGACAGCTATGTTCTCTTTGGTTCAAATACGACCTATGTTTGAACAGGAAGCCCTCAAGTGACCATAATAAGATAAGCCGTAAGGCAAGATACCCATGTTTGAACCACGCATCATGGCAGCAAGTTCTCTTTTGGCAACCCTTAATTTGTTTGAGAACTCGAATTTGCGAGAGATTAATTTTTTTTGAAACCGGAAATTTTTAAACCGGATATTGAGAGCTTCAAAGCTCTGTAAGAGACAAATTTACCTTGAGCCGGATGTTTGAACCGGATTTGAGAGCTTCAAAGCTTTGCGGGAGAAAGATGTCTCTTAAGCCGGATTCTAAACCGGAATATTTATTTTGAACCGGCAATTTCCTGCGGCATTTAAATTTTCATCAATATGGCGGTAGCCTCCAGAACCAGGTTATTATTCCGTCCAATGACCCGGAGTTCTCGAGTCATGTCATTGTAGCCTCCGAGTGTCAAGACGACTCAAGGAGTTGTCTTGAGATTCTCCATATTTGACCGTGATATAAACCGGTAAGAGTCAGTCAATAACTCAGTCATATAACTTGTCCTGCATTGGAGAACTTGCAAGCCAGAGTAATTGCTCTTTTAAAGAAAAGCAACATATAATATAAAAATATACTGGATGGATTTCACCTGATATGTTAGGCCAGAAAATATCCATCGCGGAGTTGATGATCACCACGATGAAGCTGAAATCAATCATGGGCGAGTCAGCCACATAAGCAGACAGATGAATCGGCCGCGGCGTTGTAAGCCGGCACGGACGGGCGAGTCGGCCGTAGGTTGATGTAGACCGGACTGCAGGGGTCGGCGACCTGTGCGCGCTTTATTGGGTAATTCACGCGGTCCTGACGAGTTGATGCAGGCTGGACCGTGGGAACGGCGGCTTGTACGCATGTCTGTCAAGCAGCGTGGCATGGACGAATGCTAGTGCATGCACTCCGTATCCGAGGCATAAAAATTTGTCCTATGTAAAAATATTACAGGGCAGAGCAATTGTTCTTTGACAAAAAACAATAAGTGTTTAATAGATAAACTTTAGATGGATATCACCTGATGTTTGTGAACGACAGATGATCTGTGCGTAAAGTCTGTTTAGTCAACCCGGCACTTTGGATAGGCCGGACCGCAGGGCGGACAGTAAAACGACCGCAACATCAAAGGCGGCTCGGAGAGATGAGTCGGTCACGGTGTTGTAAACCAGTGCAGACAAACGAGTCAACCGCAGGCATGGTAAGCCGGGTCGGACGAGCAAGTTGTCCTCCTCGTTGTAAGCCAATGCGGACGCGTGAACCGGCCGCGAGAGTCGTCCATGATGTTGTAAGCCGATACGGTCATGAGAGACGACCAAGGCATGGTAAGTCGGTGCGGTTCATATCCGTGGTATAATGCCACTTTGTAATGAAAAATTCTCCTGCATATAAAAAACACCGTAGAGCAGAGTAATTGTGCTCGGAGTAATTAAAATATACTAAGAAAATATATAGAAGAAATAACACCTGATTTATTTTTTAGATGCATGTGGGCGCGACCATTAGCACGCAGCTGGTTTTCACATATGTGTATTCCATCCAATTTACGCAAACTGATTTCCGAAGAAAATGAACCCAATACAGAGTACCAGCACTAGTCACGTTGGTTTATTCCTTAGATCTCTGCGGCCTGATTAGACATCAATCAGCACCAGCCTTCGTCGGCACGTGTCCAGCGTAGTGGAGTGAAACCAGCGAACGGGCAGATCTGATGATAGCAGCTGGTGGTTTTAATGCTGCAGGGCCAGCAAAACGATGACCCGGAAGATTGTTGGAAGCGACGCAATAAAAAACGCCAGTAAAAACATTTGAGCTGAATAGATCTGCGAGCATAAAATATCATGAGCAGACAACATATGTTTTGTATAATGCTAATTTAATACGTAGAGTAATTTAACGGAGACGAGTGCATCTGATTGCATCCGTAGGCAGCGACTTTGAATACTCTGATTACTTCTTCACGGTTATTTTTTTCTTTTTCCTCGGGGGATGAGATGTATGCCTTGTTGAGGTAGGTAGTAGCAACAACAGTCACGCACAGGCGATCCTCGTGCCACTGTCTTCCGGCCGATTCGCCGGTGACCGCTGACCTCGTGTACCAAGGCCACATATATTGATGCGGCCCGCCTCAAGCTCTTGAAGGGCCGGGTCAGCAGCAGCGGAGGCGAGCTGAGCCTGGGGACTACTGGGCGAGGGCGAGAGCGAGGCCAGCCACGCAGGCGGGCGACTCAATACTGCGGCAACACACCGCAGAGGTGGAGGCGATCTGATGCGGGAGCGAATCAACGGCCTGGTGACCGGTCGTGGGATCGAATCCTGCTGGCCGGTTTCAAGAAGCGAGGTGAGCCGTCCCATGTCGAGATACTAGGCGAAACCGAGTCCGTCTCATACGTCCTCCAGGTTGTAGACCCCCTTCCCTTTTTTTTCAACAGCGACGAGGCAAGGTGACTCGGAAGTGGCTTACTCAATCATGGCACGCTGAAACCTTCCTCTGATGTCTTCACGTGATGGATAGGATTGTGATCTTTGTTCTGATTAGAGCTGCTGTGCTAGAAGTAGCAGTAGTACCACTCCAAAAATAGACCTCGTAAAACATGCAACTAGTAGCACTGGTCCTTGACCGTGATTTTTCCGTGAGTGCAGCAATATCAATGATCAATCCAATTTTCTTGGGAGCTGCTCCCGTCGCTGCTTGTTGCCTTTGTTTATCCAGCGAGTACCAAAGAGTCTGGCCAGACACGGCTAACTTTGCTAGATCAGATATCATCTCGGTTTGTACGGCAACCGCTGCAACAGGTGTTGACATGTCTTCTGATTTGACGGATCGTCAAGTCATGTCCGCCGCACAGAACACAACCCTAGTTTTCTATTCAATCTTCTATACACTGCTGAAAACCGCCGTATAAACTTTGTACTGCCAATTCCAAAGTTACTCTATCCGTCCGTGAATAAGTGTACATCTAGCTTTTGTTCTAAGTCAAAGTTTTAAAACTTTGACCAACTTTATAGAAAAAAGTAACAACATTTATGACATTAAATTAGTATTACTAGATTCGTTTTGAAATGTATTATCCTAATATACCAATTTGATGTCATATATACTACTACTTTTCTCTAAAAAGTTAGTTAAAATTATAAAAGTTTGACTTAGGACAAATGATAGAAGTACACTTATTTACGGACGGAGGGAGTAATTATGATCCTGACTGCAGAACAATGAATTTGCTGGTTTTACTCAATCTTCTATACACTGCTGCTGAAAACTTCTTCAATCTTGATTGATGATCTTCGTAGTTGATATTAATTCTTCCACGCCGGCTCTTGCTGATTCGGCGGGTCGCAGCTTCTCGATCCCAGAAAGAGATCCCTTCAAGAACTCAACACTATTGTGCGCATGTCCCACGGTGGGCGCCAACTGTCGTGGAATTGTCACGGCAGATGTCCTTTAGTGTCAGGACTTAGTCGCGAGGCCAACACATTTATGTGGTAGCTTGAGAGGGCTTGAGCGAAATCGAGAGACGCAACATAAGACAAGGATTTAGACAGTTTCGGCCCCCGGGAAACATCATCCGGTAATAACCCTACATGCTGTTTGTGGCTAAGTCTCATTATGATCATGAGGGAGTCGCCGATAAGCCGGCTCTCCTAGTTGTGTCTAGCCTAGAGATTATTTATTCTTAACTTGTCCCTCTTTGGGGAGCCCTGCCCCTTCTTATATAAGTTGAAGGGACGGCTTACATGTAGAGTCCTAGTAGGATTAGAACTAACTTATTCTCTATTACAAGTCGGATACAAGTACGGGTCTTGCTTCCTTGTAAAGGAAATATTCCTCATGCCTTCCGTCTTAAGCCGGCCCACAATAACATGAGCCGGCCTACTGGGTCCTGGGCCTTTGTCATCCGTCTGACCTGCATGGGCCATCATTAAGTCGCCAGGCTCATGAGTCGTCACACCAGTGAACCGCCAGACCTGTGAGTCGCCAATCCTCTGGCAGGTTACGACGAAGCGCCAAGTCTGGCCGGGTCATACTTCCGGCCGGGTCATACCACGGGGTATATCCCCGACAATATGCGAGGTAGATATGAGGAGGTCCGGATGCGTTCGCCACTTATAACTGACGGCAAGGGCCCGTGCCAAATTGCTTGAAGTCGCCCCTCCTTGCTTGACCTATCATGTCCCTCTTCTCTTTTTTGCCTCCTCCATACAACCGCCACTGTAGCTCCACGTTCTGCCGTCGTCCTTAACCCACAACGTCGCCGCAAGAGGCCCCAACCCATAAGCCGTCGACCATGCCACCACCGGAAGCCATCCCGATTCATCCAATTCCTCCGGATATACGCCTCACGCTCTGTGTCTTCGATGAAATGCGGAGCAGTTTTTTATTCTTTAGGTATTTGTAGGGCCATCGGTGGATTTTTCATGGAATGATGACTATGGAAACATGGACCTTGACGAATTCATATATAATGAGTTTATTAGTTCGTTAGATACAGACGACGAAGATGTTGAAATCATGATGATGATGAGCATCCAAGAAGAAATGGAGAAGGAAGAGGGGCACATCCTGAACTTCAAGGGTTCGATAAAGGGTCGGAGATATCCCCCGAGATAGGATCACCGGCCCACAGCTTCTGTACACGGACTACTTCACAATGAACCCAACATACCACGATGATTTCTTTTGGCATCGACTCCGGATGAACAAAGCTTTGTTCTTGCATGTAGTGAATGTTGTGGAGAAGGCTGATGACAAATTCAAGTGGAGGAAGGATTGTTGCAGCAAACTTTCCTTCTCTTGTCTGCAGAAGTACATGTCAACTCTTAGGATGCTTTCTTATGTTAAAGCCACATTTGCAATTGATACAAAAGTCATGAGTGTAACACCCACCATGCGGCTATATCTCCCACGTGTCGGAGCACGACTTAGAGGCATAACCGCATGGTAGGCAAGTCGCAAGAAGGGTAATCTTTACACATCCCATGCACTGAATAAGAGAGGGATAAATAGTTGGCTTACAATCGCCACTACACACAATACATAAATATAACATTACATCATCCAGAATACAATCAAGGTCCGACTACAGAACCAAATTAAGAAAGACAACCCCTAATGCTAGATCCCCGATCGCCCCAACTGGGCTCCACTACTGATCGAAAGGAAACGAAACAACGCAACGAACATGATCTTCATCGAGCTCCCACTTGAGCTCAGTTGCGTCACCTGCACTGGTATCATCGGCACCTGCAACTGTTTGGAAGTATCTGTGAGCCACAAGGACTCAGCAATCTCACACCCTCGCGATCAAGACTATTTAAGCTTAAAGGTAGGACAAGGTAGTGAGGTGGAGCTGCAGCAAGCACTAGCATATATGGTGGCTAACATACGCAAATGAGAGTGAGAAGAGAAGCAAAGCACGGTCGAGAAGCTAAAATGATCAAGAAGTGATCCTGAAACTACTTACGTTCAAGCATAACACAAGAACCGTGTTCACTTCCTGGACTCTGCCGGAAGATACCATCACGACTACACACGCGGTTGATTCATTTTAATTAAGTTAAGTGTCAAGTTCTCTACAACCGGATATTAACAAATTTTCATCTTCCCATAACCGCGGGCACGACTTTCAAAAGTTCAAAAACCCTGCAGGGATGTCCCAACTTAGCCCATCACAAGCTCTCACGGTAAACGAAGGATATTCCTTCTCCCAGGACGACCCGATCAGACTCAGAATTCCGGTTACAAGACATTTCGTCAATGGTAAAACAAGACCAGCAAAGCCACCCGATGTGCCGACAAATCCCGATAGGATTCGCATGTATCTCGTTCTCAGGGCACACCGGATGGGCAAGACGTCGGGTTGGCATAGACCCTGGTTGCCCAGGGGGCGCCGGACATCGCCCAGTTTGGACCAACACTTAGAGAAGCACTGGCCCAGGGGGTTTAAAATAAAAATGACCCTTGAGTCTGCAGAACCCAAGGGGAAAAGGCTTAGGTGGCAAATGGTAAAACCAAGGTTGGGCCTTGCTGGAGGAGTTTTATTCAAAGCGAACTCTCAAGGGGTTCCCATTATAACCCAACCGCGTAATGAACACAAAATCAAGGAACATAACACCGGTATGACGGAAACTAGGGCGGCAAGAGTGGAACAAAACACCAGGCATAAGGCCGAGCCTTCCATCCTTTACCAAGTATATATATGCATTAAAGTAAACAAGATATAATAATGATATCCCAACAATAATCATGTTCCAACAAGGAACAAACTCCATCTTCACCTGTAACTAGCAACGCTATAAGAGGGGCTGATCAAAGCGGTAACATAGCCAAACAACGGTTTGCTAGGAAAAATGGGTTAGAGGCTTGACATGGAAATATAGTAGGCATGATAAAGCAAGTGGTAGGTATCGCATCATAGCAATAAAACGAGCAACTAGCAAGCAAAGATAGAAGTGATTTCGAGGGTATGGTCATCTTGCCTGCAAAGTTCTCCGAGTTGACGAAAGCTTGATCCTCATAAGCGTACTCAATGGGTTCCTCGAACACGAACTCGTCTCCCGGCTCTAACCAAAGGAAGAACACAAGCAAAGGACCAACAATCAATCACGGTGCAATGCGCAAACAACATGATGCAAAACATGGCAATATGCGAGATGAGGTATGCAATGCATATGCATGCTCCGGAAGGGAAAGATTGAATAAGGCATCAACTTGGAAAACCAAGAGTGCCGCTGGAAAGATGAGTTGATTTAGGTTGAAATCGATATAAAGATCACCGGAGTCGGATGCACGGTTTGCAAATGGCAAGCAAAACAAGAAACTAAGCTAATGCACTCCAACATAGCAACAAAGCATATGGTAGTGATCTACTCAAGATGCTTGACAAAAGATGAACACTGAACTATGACTAAATCACACCATAGCAGGTTCAAACAAGCATGGCAAAAGTGCAAAAGATATCAGCATCACAAACTTAGTGAAAATAACATGTGAGGATTTAACATCAAAAAGCAATGTTTCGAGTAAGATAACAACATGCTACAGGAACACAACATAACAAGCAAAGACATGGAATGAATCTACTCAAAGCATATAACAAAAGTCCCTTACTGACCATAAGCCAAAAGGGCACAGAAAATATTATGGCACCCATGTAAACATAGCAACTTTCGTTAACAGATTCAGACTTAGCAGAAAACTGGACATGGCATAAACAGAATTATGAAGGCATGTTTGCGAGCTCGATGCACTGAACACAAGACATTGCATGACAAGCTAAGCATACTACCAGTAAGAAGACAAGTTCATGAAGCTAACCAAAGCAAGAACAAGCTCATAGCATGAATGGATCAACTACAACAACCTTGGCAAAATTGATTAACAAGTAAACAATCTACCAGGAACATTTTATAGCAAAAGTAGAGAAAGATTAAGTCATGCTACGGTACTCCATAAATGCAAACAGGGACATGGATGGATAGAGCACAACCATATATCCAAATTATCCTTACTGAACATACTCAAAAGAGGCATGTATCTCTCTGTAGCAACATGAATACATGGCATAAAAATAACAGCAGGGAAAATGACTTAGTGAAATTCTAAGTCCCTGAAATCAGCAATATTACGAGAGCTACTTTGCATGCATGTGCTAGTCACCACATTGATCACAAAAAATACATGGCATATACCCCTGTAAAGATGGCATGGCATAGCCAAAAACACATGTAGAGCTCATGCCCATATGCAGCACACAATAATCATGGCAAAAATGACAAATGCTCATACTCTGCTAAGAAACAGGAACTAACATTTTATAGCACTCTTGCATCAACAATTTTGGCATCAAGATGGAATCAAACAAGCATGGCACAACGGACAAAATGAAGAGCACATCATGACGAACATTTTGATATATCATGCATGCAAAACGAAGCTACGTGTGAGAAGTTATGGCATGATGAATAGTGCTTGAAAATATGGGGGGGGGAAGACTTAGGGAAAATAGACCTTCAAGATTCCAGATCTAGGGTTCGTCGGTGGCGCACGAACCGAGGTCAACCGGAGCACTCGCCGGAGTGGATCTCGCCGGAGATGACAGGGGGTGGCGGCCGGAGTGGTGGGCGAGGTGGATCCGGTCCAGGCCGACCGGATCTGGCCGGCGACGAGGCTGGGGAAGCCGCGACGACTGTGGGGCGGCGAAGGCGCACGGCAGCAGCGATGGCTGGCGGTGGCCGGCGAGAGAGCGAGGCGGCGGCGCGGGCGGTCGACGGCGACGCTCGCCGGAGTTGCGGGTGCGGTGCTCGGGCACGGAGGAAGCGGGAGCAGGCGGCGGCGCGCGGGGCTCGGCGAGTGTAACGCCCTCGATGCGGCTATATCTCCCACGCGTTGAAGCACGACTTAGAGGCATAACCGCATTGTAAGCAATGTCGCAAGTGAGGTAATCTTCACAACAACCCATGTAATGAATAAGGAAAAGGAGTACATAGTTGGCTTACACTCGCCACGTCACACAATAGCATAAGTATCATTATATTCATCCAGATACACTCAAGGTCCGACTACGGAACCAAAATAAAGAACAACCCCAAATGCAACAAAGTCCCCAATCGCCCCAACTGGGCACCACTACTGATCGTCTGGAAAGGAAACGTAGTATCGTCCTGAGTCCTCATCGAACTCCTACTTGAGCTCAGTCGAATCACCTGGAGCGGTATCATCGGTCCCTGCATCTGGGTTTGGAAGTAATATGTGAGTCATGGGGACTCAGCAATCTCACACCCTCGCGATCAAGACTATTTAAGCTTATAGGAAGGGTAAAAGGTATGATGTGGAGCTGCAGCAAGCGACTAGCATATATGGTGGCTAACATACGCAAAGAGAGCGAGAAGAGAAGGCAAAGGCACGGTCTAAGAACTATGATCAAGAAGTGATCCTATAACAACCTACGTTCAAGCATAACACAAGACCGTGTTCTCTTCCCGGACTCCGCCGAAAAGAGACCAACACGGCCACACACTCAGTTGATTCATTTTAATTAAGTTAAGTTTAAGGTTATCTACAACCGGACATTAACAAATTCCCATCTGCCCATAACCGCGGGCACGGCTTTCGAAAGTTCAAATCCCTGCAGGGGTGTCCCAACTTAGCCCATCACAAGCTCTCACGGCCAACGAAGGATATTCCTTCTTCCAAGACAATCCGATCAGACTCGGAATCCCGATTACAAGACATATCGACAATGGTAAAACAAGTCCAGCAAGACCACCCGCTGTGCTGACAAATCCTGATAGGAGCTGCACATATCTCGTTCTCAGGACACACCGGATAAGCTAAGCGTACGGAAGCCAACGTAACCCAAGTTGCCAAGGGACGGCCCCGCACGGTGCTCTGGGTTGGACCAACACTTAGAGCAAAGCGGTAACATAGCCAAACAACGGTTTGCTAGGATAAGGTGGGTTAGAGGTTTGACATGGCAATATGGGAGGCAGGATAAGCAAGTGGTAGGTATCGTAGCATAGGCATAGCAATAGAGCGAGCATCTAGCAAGCAAAGATAGAAGTGATTTCGAGGGTATGGTCATCTTGCCTGCAAAGTTCTCCGAGTTGACGTTAGCTTGATCCTCGTAAACGTACTCAACGGGCTCCTCGATCACGTACTCGTCTCCCGGCTCTACCCAAGCAATAACAACAAGCAAAGGGAGACACAATCAACCACGTGCAATGCACAAACAACATGATGCAAAACATGTCATGAGATGCGGGATGCGGTATGCGATGCATATGCATTATTCGGAAAGGAATGATTGAACCTGGCCTCAACTTAGAAAACCAAGAGTGACACTGGAAAGACGAGTTGATTTCGGTCGGAATCGATATAAAGATCACCGGAATCGGATGCACGGTTTGCAAATGGCAAGCAAAACAAATATGGCACCGATCTACGATTAACAGCACGAGGCCATCTATAGCAAGCAAAGATAGAAGTGATTTCGAGGGTATGGTCATCTTGCCTGCAAAGTTCTCCGAGTTGACGTTAGCTTGATCCTCGTAAACGTACTCAACGGGCTCCTCGATCACGTACTCGTCTCCCGGCTCTACCCAAGCAATAACAACAAGCAAAGGGAGACACAATCAACCACGTGCAATGCACAAACAACATGATGCAAAACATGTCATGAGATGCGGGATGCGGTATGCGATGCATATGCATTATTCG
Organism: Triticum urartu; assembly: GCF_003073215.2. Classification (NCBI taxonomy): domain Eukaryota; kingdom Viridiplantae; phylum Streptophyta; class Magnoliopsida; order Poales; family Poaceae; genus Triticum; species Triticum urartu. The sequence continues at coordinate 540,226,996 of NC_053028.1, forward strand.
GAAAGGAATGATTGAACCTGGCCTCAACTTAGAAAACCAAGAGTGACACTGGAAAGACGAGTTGATTTCGGTCGGGAATCGATATAAAGATCACCGGAATCGGATGCACGGTTTGCAAATGGCAAGCAAAACAAATATGGCACCGATCTACGATTAACAGCACGAGGCCATCTAAATGCATCAAGAACAACAGGCTACAACACTCTAACATAACAACAAAATACATGGAAGGGATCCACTCAAGATGCTTGACAAAAGATGAACACTGAGCTACGGCTAATTCACTCATTAGCAGGTTCAAACAAGCATGGCAAAAGTGCAAAAGATATCAGGTTACAGACTTAGTGAAGATAACATCAAGTCAGGAATTTAACATCAGGAAGCAATGTTTAGAGCAAGGTAACGACATGCTAGAGGAACATATCAGGGAAAAGCAAGGCATGGCATGAAGCTACTCAAAGCATAAAACAAAAGTCCCTTACTGACCATGAACCAAAAGGGATCATAAAATACAATGGCAACCATGTGAACATAGCAATTATCATTAAAAGATTCAGACTTAGTAGAAAACTGGAACATGGCAAAACAGATATCAAGTAGGCATGTTTACGAGCTCGATGCACTCACCACAAAGCATTGCATGACAAACTAAGAATACACCCAGCAAGTAGACATGACATAGAGCTAAACATGGCAAGAACAACAACATATCATGCATGGATCAACTACAACAAGCTCGGCAAAAATGCTTAACATGTAAACATTCTGCGAGGAACATTTTATAGCAAAAGTAGAGCTAGATTGACTCAAGCTAGGGTGCTCCATAATTGCAAACAAAGACATGGATGGATAGAGCACCACAATATCTAAAAAACATCCTTACTGATCATGCTCAAAAGAGGCATAGATCACTCGGTAGCAACAAGAACACATGGCATAAAATATTAACAGAGCAATGAGTTAGAATATTTCTAAGTCCCTGAAATCAGCAACATTGATAGGGCTACTTTGCATGCTTGTGCTAGTCACCACAGAGATCACAAAAATACATGACATACACCCCTGTAAAGATGGCATGGCATACTTCAAAACATATGTAGAGCTCAAGTTCATAAGAGGCACACAATAATCATGGCAAAAATGACAAATGTCCAATTACTGACATGAATCTGAAACTAACAGAAACTAGCACTCTTCCAACAGCATTTAGGGTATCAAGATGAGCTCAAATGAACATGATGCAATGAGATGAAATAAAGTACTCGTCGAGACGAACATTTCGGTATGCTACATGCCCAAAACGGAGCCACGGTTGATGAGTTATGATGCATTGAAATATGCAAAAAACACTGGAAATTAGGTCAAAAGTCAACCCGAGATCCAGATCTGGATCGGTTACTGTAGCATCTCGCGACCCGAGGTTCGCCGGCCGGAGTCACTGTTCACCAGGGACGGCGCCGGAGCTCGGGGGAGAGGAAGGAGTGGTCGCCGGAAGAAGGAGGCCGGCGGAGGAGCTCGCCGGAGTGCTGGGCGGCGAGGTGGCGATGGCGACGGCGGGCGCAACGCCGGAATTGAGGGTGCGGTGTCCGGCGATGGCGTGCGGCGGCGCTGGCCGGTGCTGACCGGAGCAGAGGAGGGAGCGGGCGGCGGGGCGCTGCGGCCAGGCGCGGGGAGGGCGGCGCGTGGGCGATGGGCCGCGGGGGCCCGGAGCGGGCTTCACCGGCCTCGGGCGGTGGCGGGTCGGCGGGATGACGTGTCACTCCCTGATTGGGCGCGGGGGCGGCGGCGGCTTTGTCCGGTGGCGGCGGACGTGTCCGGCGGCGCGCAGGGGAAGAGGACTAGGTCTAGGGTTGGAAATGACCCGAAATTTCGGGGGAGAATGCCTATTTATAGGTAGGGGAGCTAGGAGGCTCCAAATTGAGCACGGTTTTTGGCCACGCGATCGTGATCGAACGATCTAGATGATGGAGGAGGTTTAAGTGGGTTTTGGGCCACTTTGGAGGGGTGTTGGGCTGCAACACACACGAGGCCTTCTCGGTCCCTCGGTTAACCGTTGGAGTATCAAACAAAGTCCAAATGGCACGAAACTTGACAGGCGGTCTACCGATAGTAAACCAAGGCCGCATGACAAGTCTCGGTCCAATCCGAAAACGTTTAACACCCGCACACAAAAAGAGGTAGAAAGGGACGCTGGAGGACATAGGAGCGCCGGAATGCAAAACAGACAACGGGGAAAATGCTTGGATGCATGAGACAAACACGTATGCAAATGCGATGCACATGATGACATGATATGAGATGCATGCCAAAGACAAAAGCACATGAAGGCAAAAACCCGACAACGAGGAAATAACATAATTTAGTGCCAGAAACAGCAAGAGTTGGAATACAAATATGGCATGTTACATACAGGGTGTTACAACACTCCACCACTATGAAAGGATCTCGTCCCGAGATCTAGGACTGGAAAAACTCCGGGTACTCAGAACGGAGGTGATCCTTGCATTACCAGGTAGCTTCACGGTTGGAATGATGTGACCACTTGACTTTCAGGAATTTGATAGACTTGTTGCGAGTCTTGGGCTCAGCTTCTTCAAGAATAGCAACGGGGTGCTCACGATAAGAGAGGTCTTCTTGAAGATCAATCTCTTCGAAGTTGATGGTAGGGTCAGGAGTCTTGAAACACTTGCGGAGTTGAGACACGTGAAACACGTCGTGCACGTTTGCAAAGTTGGATGGAAGCTCAAGTTGATAGGCGAGATTGCCTCTTTTGCCGATGATCTTGAAAGGACCCACGTATCTAGGGGCAAGCTTCCCTTTGATACTGAAGCGATGATTACCTTTCATTGGAGAGATGCGGAGGTAGACATGGTCTCCGATCTCAAAAGCCAAGTCACAATGCTTGCTATCATAGTAACTCTTCTGGCGCGATTGCGCGGCTTTGAGATTATCACGAATGACTTTGCACATTTCTTCTGCCTCTGTGATCAAGTCATTTCCAAGAAGTTGACGTTCACCAGTCTCTGACCAGTTAAGAGGAGTACGGCACTTCCTGCCATAGAGAATTTTGAATGGGGCCTTGCCCGAACTCGCTTGGAAGCTGTTGTTGTAGGAGAACTCGGCATATGGAAGACAATCTTCCCACTTCATACCGAAAGAGATGACGCATGCTCTGAGCATATCTTCAAGAATCTGATTGACTCGCTCGACTTGGCCACTGGTTTGAGGATGAAAAGCTGTGCTGAAGCGAATGTTGGTGCCCATGGCCTTCTGAAAAGAATCCTAGAACTTAGAGGAAAAGATGATGCCACGATCTGAAGATATCAAGTGCGGAATGCCGTGCAGAGAGACAATCCTGGAGGTATATAGCTCTGCCAACTGAGCTGCTGTGATAGATTCTTTGATAGGAAGGAAATGAGCCACTTTGGTGAGCTTGTCGATGACAACGAAGATAGAATCATTGCCACGCTTGGACTTTGGAAATCCAGTCACGAAGTCCATCTCAATATGGTCAAACTTCCATTCTAGAATGGCAAGAGGTTGGAGGAGACTAGCTGGTCGTTGGTGTTCTACTTTCACTCTTCTGCAGACATCACATTCATTCACGAACTGAGCAATCTCATGCTTTATTCGAGTCCACCAATACGACTGCTTGAGGTCCTGGTACATCTTTGTACTTCCAGGGTGAATAGAGAGGAGTGAATTGTGAGCCTCGTTCATAATGACTTTACGAAGGTCACCCTTAGGAACATCAATGCGATCCTCGAAGAATAGAGTATCCTTCTCATCAAGATGATGGCACTTGTACTTGGGTTGACTCTTGGCAATCCCAATCTTCACCTTCTTCACCATAGCATCAAGAAGTTGAGCCTCGCGAATCTGATCTTCCAAAGCAGGAGAGACTTGGAGGTTGGCAAGCAATCCTTGAGGAACAACTTGAAGATTAAGTTTGCGGAAAGCTTCACAAAGCTCTGGTTGGTAAGGCTTGAGAATCAAACTGTTGCAGTAAGCCTTCCTGCTCAATGCGTCAGCAATTACATTGGCCTTGCCTGGAGTATATTCGATACTCAGATTATACTCTTGAATCATTTCGACCCAACGAGTATGCCTGAGGTTGAGGTTTGGCTGAGTGAAGATGTACTTGAGACTCTTATGATCAGTGAAGATGTCCACTTTTCTTCCCAATAAGAGATGTCTCCATGTTAAAAGAGCATGAACAACTGCCGCCAACTCGAGGTCACGAGTGGGGTAGTTCTTTTCGTTGGGCTTCAACTGGTGAGAGGTATAGGCCACACCTTTCTTCTCTTGCATCAACACTGCACCAAGACCTTGAAGGGAAGCATCACAGAAGACCTCGAACGGTTTGGATTCATCAGGAGGAGTCAGAACTGGAGCAGTGACTAACTTCTCTTTGAGGGTGTTGAAAGCAATGTCACATTCAGGCGACCAGACATACTTCACATGCTTCTGGAGAAGGTTGGAAAGAGGCTTCGCGATCTTAGAGAAGTTCTCAACGAACCTTCGACAATAGCTTGCGAGCCCAAGGAAGCTGCGGAGTTGCTTCACATTCTGAGGTGGTTCCCAATTCACAATTGCAGACACCTTCTCAGGATTAACCGCTATGCCCTGGGCGGAGATGATATGCCCAAGGTAGAGAACCTCATTGAGCCAAAACTCGCACTTTGAAAACTTCGCATAGAACTGATGTTCTCTGAGTTTATCTAGCACCAATCTCAAATGCTTGGCATGATGCTCCTTTTTCTTGGAAAATACCAAAATGTCATCGAGGTAGACCAAGACGAAGTCATTTGTGTAGGCGTTGAAGATGAAATTCATCATGCGAGAGAATGTTGGAGGAGCATCGACAAGGCCGAAAGACATGACAATGTATTCATATGAACCATAGCTTGTTCTGAATGCTGTCTTGGGGATATCTTCTTCACGAATGCGAATCTGATGATAGCCCATACGGAGATCAAGCTTGGAGAACACTTGAGCACCTTTGAGTTGTTCGAAAAGCTCATTGATGTCGGGAAGTGGGTACTTGTTCTTTATAGTCTTCTTGTTCAATGGGCGGTAGTCGACACAAAGTCGGTCCGTTCCATCCTTCTTCTTGACAAAAAGAACACCACAACCCCATGGAGAAGAACTTGGTCGGATTAGACCCATACGCTCTTGAATATCGAGTTGCTTCTTCAGCTCCTTCAACTCTTCAGGTCCAAGCTTGTAAGGACGTTTGCAAACAGGTTCCGTGCCAGGCTCAAGATCGATGACGAATTCAACTGGCCTGTGCGAAGGCATTCCTGGAAGCTCTTCTGGAAAGACGTCTTGATATTCGCAAACGACTGGAATCTGAGAGATGGCATCCAGCTCGCCCTTCTCGTTGAGAGAAAACAGTCGAATGGTATCATCCCGAGCAGCAAAAGACGATTACATCCTCAGACGAATGTGTCAACTGAATCTGCCTGGCAGCACAATCAAGCTGAGCCTTGTGCTTAGAAAGCCAGTCCATTCCAAGAATAAGATCAATATCCGAGTTACCAAGGACCATTGGAGAAGCCAGAAACTTGAAGTCGCCCATCATGATAGAAACGTCCGGGACTATCGAGGTAGCCCTCATAGACTTGGCCGGAGAAACCACTCCCATAGGTTTACCCAACATTTCCGAAACGAAGTCATGCTTAGAAACAAATGATCTTGACATGAAACAATGCGATGCACCAGTATCAAAAAGGAAGTTTGCAGGAGTAGAGTTAACTAGAAAGTTACCCATAATCACATCTGACGAGTCCTCTACCTGAGCCGAGTTTAACAAGTTGACCTTGGCGTGCTTGGGATTATGCTTGACCACTGCGGTGCTAGGAGATCTCACGGGAGGAGGAGGAGGAAGACGCCTCTGATTGAAGCATTTGTTGGCATAGTGACCCTTCTGTTGGGGATCATAGCAGAAATTTAAAATTTTCTACGCATCACCAAGATCAATCTATGGAGTAATCTAGCAACGAGGGGAAGGGGAGGGCATCTACATACCCTTGTAGTTCGCTAAGCGGAAGCGTTGCAAGAACGCGGATTAAGGAGTCGTACTCATAGCGATTCAGATCGTGGTTGATTCCGATCTAAGCGCCGAACCACGGCGCCTCCGCGTTCAACACATGTGCAGCCCGGTGACGTCTCCCACGCCTTGATCTAGCAAGCGGAGAAGGATAGGTTGGGAAGACTCCGTCCAGCAGCAGCACGACGGCGTGGTGGTGGTGGAGGAGCGCGGAACTCCAGCAGGGCTTCGCTAAGCACTACGAGAGACGAGGAGGGAGAGAGGTAGGGCTGCGCCAAGAGAGAGATCAAATCGTGTGTTGGGCAGCCACCATACCTCAAGTATATATAGGGGGAGGGGAGGGGGCTGCGCCCCCTCTAGGGTTCCCACCCCAAGGGGTGCGGCAGCCCTAGATCCCATCTAGGGTGGCGGCCACAAGGGGGAGAGGGGGAGGCGCACCTAGGGTGGGCCTTAGGGCCCATCTGCCCTGGGGTTTGCCCCCTTCCCCTCTTGGAGGCGCCTTGGGCCTTGGTGGGGGGGGGGGCGCACCAGCCCACCTGGGGCTGGTCCCCTCCCACACTTGGCTCACGCAGCCTTCTAGGGCTGGTGGCCCCACCTGGTGGATCCTTGGGACCCTCCCGGTGGTCCCGGTACATTGCCGATAGCACCTGAAACTTTTCCGGTGACCAAAATGGGACTTCCCATATATAAATCTTTACCTCCAGACCATTCCGGAACTCCTCGTGACGTCCGGGATCTCATCCGGGACTCCGAACAACATTCGGTAACCGCATACATACTTTCCCTATAACCCTAGTGTCATCGAACCTTAAGTGTGTAGACCCTACGGGCTCGGGAGTCATGCAGACATGGCCGTGACAACTCTCCGATCAATAACCAACAGCAGGTTCTGGATACCCATGTTGGCTCCCACATGCTCCACGATGATCTCATCGGATGAACCACGATGTCAAGGACTTAATCAATCCCGTATACAATTCCCTTTGTCTATCGGTACGATACTTGCCCGAGATTCGATCGTCGGTATCCCGATACCTTGTTCAATCTCGTTACCGGCAAGCCTCTTTACTCGTTCCGTAACACATCATCCCATGATCAACTCCTTGGTCACATTGTGCACATTATGATGATGTCCTACCGAGTGGGCCCAGAGATACCTCTCCGTTTACATGGAGTGACAAATCCCAGTCTCGATTCGCGCCAACCCAACAGACACTTTTGGAGATACCCGTAGTGCACCTTTATAGCCACCCAGTTACATTGTGATGTTTGGTACACCCAAAGCACTCCTACGGTATCCGGGAGTTGCACAATCTCATGGTCTAAGGAAATGATACTTGACATTAGAAAAGCTTTAGCATACGAACTACACGATCTTGTGCTAGGGTTAGGATTGGGTCTTGTCCATCACATCATTCTCCTAATGATGTGATCCCGTTATCAACGACATCCAATGTCCATGGTCAGGAAACTGTAACCATCTATTGATCAACGAGCTAGTCAACTAGAGGCTTACTAGGGGCATGGTGTTGTCTATGTATCCACACATGTTTCTGAGTTTCCTATCAATACAATTCTAGCATGGATAATAAACGATTATCACGAATAAGGAAATATAATAATAACCAATTTATTATTGCCTCTAGGGTATATTTCCAACAGTCTCCCACTTGCACTAGAGTCAATAATCTAGTTCACATCGCCATGTGATTAACACTCACAGGTCACATCGCCATGTGACCAACATCCAAAGAGTTTAATAGTCTCAATAATCTAGTTCACATCACTATGTGATTAACACTCAATGAGTTCTGGGTTTGATCATGTTATGCTTGTGAGAGAGGTTGTAGTCAACGGGTCTGCAATATTCAGATCCCTATGTATTTCGCAAAACTTTATGTCATGTCGTAGAGGCTGCTACCACGTTCCACTTGGAGCTATTCCAAATTGTTGCTCCATTATACGTATCCGGTATCTCTACTCAGAGCTATCCGGATAGGTGTTAAGCTTGCATCGACGTAACTCTTTACGTCGAACTCTTTATCACCTCAATAACCGAGAAACATTTCCTTATTCCTCTAAGGATAATTTTGACCGCTATCTGGTGATCCACTCCTAGATCACCTTTGTACCCTCTTGCCAGACATGTGGCAAGGCACACATCTGGTGCAGTACATGGCATACCGTATAGAGCCTATGACAAAAGCATAGGGGGCGACCTTCGTCCTTCCTCTTTCTTCTACCGTGGTCAATCTTTGAGTCTTACTCAACTTCACACCTTACAACTCAGGTAAGAACCCCTTCTTTGACTGATCTATTTTGAACTCCTTCAAAAACATGTCAAGGTATGCGTTCTTTGAAAGTATCATCAGGCGTCTTGATCTATCTCTATAGATCTTGATGCCCAATATGTAAGCAACTTTATTCAGGTCTTCCTTTGAAAATCACTCTTCAAACAACCGTTTATGCTTTCCAGAAATTCTACATTATTTTGGATCAACAATATGTCATCCACATATACTTATCAGAAATGTTGCAGTGCTCCCACTCACTTTCTTGTAAATACAAGTTTCTAGCAAACATTTTATAAACCTAAAAGCTTTGATCACTCTATCAAAGCATATATTCCGACTCCGAGATGCTTGCTCTAGTCCATAGAAGGATTGCTGGAGCCAGCATACCTTTTAGCATCCTTAGGATCGACAAAACTTTGATTGTATCACATACAACTCTTTCTTACGAAAACTGGTAAGAAAACTTGTTTTTGACATCCATCTGTCAGATTTCATAATCGAAAAATACAGCTAATGCTAACATGATTTCGACGGACTTAAGCATCGCTACGGGTGAGAAAATCTCATCGTAGTCAACTCCTTGAACTTGTGAGAAACTCTTTGCCACAAGTCGAGCTTCATAGACGGTGACATTACCGTCCGTGTTCGTCTTCTTCTTAAAGATCCATTTATTCTCAATGGCTTGCCGATCATTGGGCAAGTCCACCAAAGTCCATACTTTGTTCTGATACATGGATCCTATCTCGGATTTCATGGCTTCTAACCATTTGTCAGAATACGGGCCCACCATCGCTTCTCCATAGCTCGTAGGTTCATTGTTGTCTAACAACATGATATCTAAGACAGGATTACCATACCACTCAGGAGTAGCACATATCCTTGTCGACCTACGAGGTTCGATAGCAACTTGATCCGAAGATTCATGATCACTATCATTAACTTCCTATTCAACAGACGTAGGTGCCACAGAAAACATCTTTCTGTGTTGCATCACTCTCTGGTTGAAGTAAAGGTTTGACAACCTCATCAAGTTCTATCTTCCTCCCACTCAATTCTTTCGAGAGAAACTCCTTCTCGAGAAAGGACCCGTTCTTAGCGACAAACAATTTGCCCTTGGATCTGAGATAGAAGGTGTACCCAGCTGTCACCTTTGGGTATCCTATGAAGATGTGTTTGTCCGCTTTGGGTTCGAGCTTCTCCGGCTGAAGCCTTAAGCATCGCAGCCCCAAACATTAAGAAACGACAACTTTGGTTTCTTGCCAAACCAATGTTCATACGACGTCGTCTCAACGGACTTATATGGTGTCCTATCTAAAGTGAATGCAGCTGTCTCTAATGCATAACCTCAAAATAATAGCGGTAGATCGGTAAGAGATATCATAGATCGCACCATATCTCATAAGGTTCAATTACGATGTCCGGACACACCATTACGCTGTGGTGTTCCAGGTGGCTTCAACTATGAAACAATTCCACAATGTCTTAAGTGATTGCCAAACTCATAACTCAGAAAATCCCCTTTTGATCAGATCGTAGGAACATGATCTTATTGTTATGATGATTCTTAACTTCACTCTGAAATCGCTTGAACTTTTCAAACGTTTCAGACTTGTGCTTCATTAAGTAGATATACCTATATCTACCCAAATTGTCAGTGAAGATGAGAAAATAGCGATATCCACCGCACGCTTCAATTCTCATTGGATCACACGCATCAGCATGTATGATTTCCAACAACTCACTTGCCCGTTTCATTGTACCTGAAAACGGGGTCTTTGTCATCCTGCCCATGAGGCATGGCTCGCATGTGTCAAGCGATTCAAAATCAAGTGACTCCAAACATCCATCGACATGGATTTTCTTCATGAATCTTACGTCAATATGACCTAAGCGGCAGTGCCACAAGAAAGTGGTACTATCTACATCTTTTGGCGTGAACATGTGTATTACTACGACCGAGATTCACTGAACCATTCACATAGGGTGCATGACCATGGAAGGTATTATTCATGTAAACAGAATGACCATTATTCTCTAACTTAAATGAATAACTGTATTGCAATGAACATGATCTAATCATATTCATGCTCAACGTAGACACCTGATAACATTTATCTAGGTTCAATACTAATCCCGAAGGCAGATGGAGCGTGCGATGGTGATCTTATCAACTTTGGAAACACTTCCAACACACATCGTCACCTCGCCCTTATCCAGTCTCCGTTTAGTCCGTAGCTTTTGCTTCAAGTCACCAATAATAGCAACTGAACCGGTATCCAATACCCAGGTGCTACCAGGAGTACTAGTGAGGTACACATTAATAACACGTATATACTTTGTTGAAGTTGCCAGCCTTCTTATCTACCATGAATTTGGGGTAATTCCGCTACCAGTGACCGTTCCCCTTACAATAGAAGCACTTAGTCTCGGGTTTGGGTTCAACCTTGGGTTCCTTCACTGGAGCGGCAACTGGTTTGCCATCCATGAAGTTTCCCTTCTAGCCCTTGCCCTTCTTGAAACCAGTGGTCTTGTTAAACCATCAACACTTGATGCTCCTTCTTGATTTCTACCTTTTGCGGTCTTAAGCACCGCGAACAGCTCCGGGATCATCTCCATCCCTTGCATGTCATAGTTCATCACGAAGATCTAGTAGCTTAGTGGTAGTGACTAGAGAACTCTATCAATCACTATCTTATCTGGAAGTTTAACTCCCACTTGATTCAAGTGATTGTAGCACTGTGACGCCCCCGATTTAGTCGTACACTAATCATACACGCAAACGTGTACAATCAAGATCAGGGACTCACGGAAAGATATCACAACACAACCCTACAAATAAAATAAGTCATACAAGCATCATATTACAAGCCAGGGGCCTCGAAGGCTCGAATACAAGAGCTCGATCATAGACGAGTCAGCGGAAGCAACAATATCTGAGTACAGACATAAGTTAAACAAGTTTGCCTTAAGAAGGCTAGCACAAACTAGGATACAGATCGAAAGAGGCACGGGCCTCCTGCCTGGGATCCTCCTAAACTACTCCTGGTCGCCGTCAGCGGGCTGCACGTAGTAGTAGGCACCTCCCGAGTAGTAGTAGTCGTCATCAACGGTGGCGTCTAGCTCCTGGACTCCAACGTCTGGTTGCAGCAATCGGATATAGGAAAGGGGAAAAGGGGAAGGAAAGCAACCGTGAGTACTCATCCAAAGTACTCGCAAGCAAGGAGCTACACTACATATGTATGCATTGGTATCAAATGGATTAAGGGTATCATATGTGGATTGAACTGCAGAATGCCGGAATAAGAGGGGGATAGCTAGTCCTATCGTAGACTACGCTTCTGGCCACCTCCATCTTGCAGCAGGAGAAGAGAATAGATGGTAAGTTCACCAAGTAGCATCGTGTAGCATAATCCTAACTGATGATCCTCCCCTCGTCGCCCTGTGAGAGAGCGATCACCGGTTGTATTTGGCACTTGGAAGGGTGTGTTTTATTAAGTATCTCGTTCTAGTTGTCATAAGGTCAAGGTACAACTCCAAGCCGTCCTGTTACCGAAGATCACGGCTATTCGAATAGATTAACTTCCCTGCAGGGGTGCACCACATAACCCAACACGCTCGATCCCATTTGGCCGGACACACTTTCCTGGGTCATGCCCGGCCTCGGAAGATCAACACGTCGCAGCCCTACCTAGGCACAACAGAGAGGTCAGCACGCCGGTGTAAATCCTATGGCGCAGGGGTCTGGGCCCATCGCCCATTGCACACCTGCACATTGCGAGGGCGGCCGGAAGCAGACCTAGCCTAGCAGGCGTTCCAGTCCAATCCGGCGCGCGCCGCTCAGTCGCTGACGTCATGAAGGCTTCGGCTGATACCACGACGTCGAGTGCCCATAACTGTCCCCGCGTAGATGGTTAGTGCGTATAGGCTAGTAGCCAGACTCAGATCAAATACCAAGATCTCGTTAAACGTGTTATCTTGAAGACACCGCGAACGCCGACCAGGGCCAGGCCCACCTCTCTCCTAGGTGGTCTCAACCTGCCCTGTCGCTCCGCCACAAAGATCCACCCAGAGGGCCGTCGGGACAAAGGTCCTTTCAGCCCCCAATCCGTGAATCACTCGCGGGTACTCCTCGAGCCAACCCGACTTTAGTCATCACATGTATCATGTATAAAGTATAGGTATATACCCGTGATCAACTCCCGAGTGATCATGGCCCGATAGCATAGCATGGCAGACGGACAAGAATGTATGGCCACTGATGATAAACTAGCATCCTATACTAAGCATTTAGGATTGCAGGTAAGGTATCAACAGTTGTAGCAACAATGATAGGCTATACATTAGGATAGGATTAACGGAAAGCAGTAACATGCTACACTACTCTAATGCAAGCAGTATAGAGGAGAGTAGGCGATATCTGGTGATCAAGGGGGGGGGGCTTGCCTGGTTGCTCAGACAAGAGAGAGGGGTCGTCAACGCCGTAGTCATACTGGGTACCAGCGACGTCGGTCTCGGTGTCTAGCGAGAGAAGAGGGGGAAGAAACAATAAATATAACGCAAACAAGTGCATGACGATGCATGACATGACAAAGCGTGATGCTAGGTGTGCCCTAACGTAGTACTAGGTGATACCGGCGAAGGGGGAAACATCCGGGAAAGTATCCCCGGTGTTTCCCATTTTCGGACAGATGAACCGGATGGGGAAACTTGCGTGTTTGCTATGCTAGGGATGTGTGGAAGACGAACGGGCTGCGTATCCGGATTCGTCTCGTCATTCTGAGCAACTTTCATGTACAAAGTATTTTCATCTGAGCTACGGTTTAATTTATATTAATTTTCAAAGTTTTTAATCATTTTTGGAATTAACAGAATTAAATTAATTTGGAAATGCCATTATGATGTCAGCATGACATTAGGGTGATGTCAGCACTCAACAGTCAGTTGACTTGGTCAAACTAACGCGTGGGCCCCATTTGTCATCGTCTCAGACTAACTAAACCTGTTGATTAGATTAATTCATTTTAGTTAGAATAGTTAAGCAGGATTAATTAACTTATTAATTAATTAATTACTAATTTATTTATTATATTATATTTTATTATCATTTCTTTTGAACCTCTTTTTTTTAAATAACGTTCTGGGCTAGGCCCACCTGTCATTGGCCCTAGGGGGCCTAGCGGGTGAAACGGGCAGCGGGCGCCCGGGCGTTTGCGCCTAAAGGGCAGACCCGGGGCATAGTTGGGTGCCGGTGTGTCGGCGAGACCGCTAGGCGCGACCGGGGCAGCTGGTACGCGTGCGGGCGCCGGGAATCGACGGCGAGGGGCGGCGGCGATAGGTAGTGGGCGGGGAACGCACGAGCGGCGAGCGGGGAGGGGGGCGCGGCGAGAGTGGCCGAGGCCAGCGGGCGCGCGGGGTCGAAGCGGAGACAGTGGCAGGGCGCGGCGACGTGCGGGCGGCAGCAGCGCCGGAGAGGCGACGCATGGGCGCGCGTGAGGTCGTGCAAGCGCGTGTTCGGGCGCGGGACGGCATCAGCGAGTGCGAGCAGCGCGTTCTGCGAGGGGAAGGCGGGCGCGGCGAGCACGACTACCATGCGCGCGCGGGGTCCGAGCGTGGCGGAGGTCGATCTGAAGCAGCACACAAGGGGGAAGGGAGGAGAGGAGCAGAACTCACATCGGAGCATGTATGGGGGCCTAGGGGAGCCAGGGGGACCCTGCCGGCGAGGTCCGGCAGCCGGACGGGCCGGCAGGCGCGAGGGCGATGCCGAGGCGCGGGTTGCGGGAGACCTTCGTGCGGACGAAGAGGAGTCATAGGGGAGCTGACGAGGGAGGCGCAGGAGGAAGGGAGCCGCGAGGAGGAGGTCGGGGGCGGCGAAGCTCTGCGCCGGCGGCGATCTTTGGGGGAGCAACTGCTCGGGGGCGAGATTGGGCCCCTCCCCGATCCAATCTAGCAAGAGAGGGGGAGGGAAACGAGAGAGAGAGAGTGGGGGGAGTGGGTGGTGGGTGCAGTCGTGGGGGTGGGGGGTTAGGTCACGAGGGAGGGGCCATATAGGCCAGGAGAGGTGCGGCTGGGCCGGCCCGATTGGCCCCGAGGCCATCTGGACCGTGGCCCAACGAGGGGGGGTGTTCTCCTTTTTTGTATTCTGTTTTTCTTTATTTTTCTTTTATATTTTCTTTTCTGTTTTTTATTTGTAGTTTCTTTTACTTTATTATAGTTTTACAAAATACCTTAGTTGTACCTAATTTAGTTTTAATAAACATGCCACTGCCCCCATAGTTTTGGGAAATTAAATAACTTACTTAATATTTTATTAATTGAAAAAGGCATTTATTTAGTTCTCTAAGCTATAGTTTTATTTAAGTAAGGGCATTTAAATATTTTATAATAAGTTGATTCCTTTGCCAATAAGCCTTTGCATTTATTTTCACATTTAGAACATTTTAGTTTTAATGATTGAGAACTTTCGATGTTTGGGTTTAGTTTAAATTTGAATTTGAATTCCGTTTGAATCAACGCGGGTTTAATTAATGGTATTGTGGTGACGTGGCATCATTAGCAGGGAATTACTGTAGCGTAACTATCCGGGCGTCACAAGCACCCAGACATTCTGAGCACATGCTCACTAGCTGAGCTATTCTCCTCCATCTTGTAGGCAAAGAACTTGTCAGAGGTCTCATACCTCTCAATACGGGCATGAGCCTGAAATCCCAATTTCAGCTCTTGGAACATCTCATATGTTATATGGCGTTGAAAACGTCATTGGAATCCCGATTCTAAGCCGTAAAGTATGGTGCACTAAACTATCAAGTAGTCATCAGGATGTGTCTGTCAGGTGTTCACAACATCCACAGACGACATAAGCCTTCTGTGTAGCAGTGAGGACACTCCTCGGACTACGGACCCAGTCCGCATCATTGCTTACCATATCTTTCAACTTAGTCTTTCTCTAGGAACGTATTGAAACAGGGAGCTACAACGTGAGCTATTTATCTACAACATATTTGCAAAGACAATTTAGACTATGTTCATGATAATTAAGTTCATCTAATCAAATTATTTAATGAACTCCCACTCAGATAGACATCCCTCTAGTCATCTAAGTGAAACATGATCCGAGTCAACTAGGCCGTGTCCGATCATCACGTGAGACGGACTAGTCAACATCGGTGAACATCTTCATGTTGATCGTATCTTCTATACGACTCATGCTCGACCTTTCGGTCTTCCGTGTTCCGAGGCCATGTCTGTACATGCTAGGCTCGTCAAGTCAACCTAAGTGTATTGCGTGTGTAAATCTGGCTTACACCCATTGTATTCGAACGTTAGAATCTATCACACCCGATCATCACGTGGTGCTTCGAAACAACGAACCTTCGCAACGGTGCACAGTTAGGGGGAACACTTTCTTGAAATTATTGCGAGGGATCATCTTATTTAAGCTACCGTCGTTCTAAGCAAATAAGATGTAAAACATGATAAACATCACATGCAATCAAATAGTGACATGATATGGCCAATATCATTTTGCTCCTTTTGATCTCCATCTTCGGGGCGCCATGATCATCTCGTCACCGGCATGACACCATGATCTCCATCATCATGATCTCCATCATCGTGTCTTCATGAAGTCGTCTCGTCAACTATTACTTCTACTACTATGGCTAACGGTTTAGCAATAAAGTAAAGTAATTACATGACGTTTAAGTTGACATGCAGGTCATAAATAAAATTAAGACAACTCCTATGGCTCCTGCTGGTTGTCATACTCATCGACATGCAAGTCATGATTCCTATTACAAGAACATGATCAATCTCATACATCACATATATCATTCATCACATCCTTTTGGCCATATCACATCACAAGGCATATGCTGCAAAAACAAGTTAGACGTCCTCTAATTGTTGTTGCAAATTTTTACGTGGCTGCTATAGGTTTCTAGCAAGAACGTTTCTTACCTACGCCAAAACCACAACGTGATATGCCAATTTATATTTACCCTTCATAAGGACCATTTTCATCGAATTCGATCCGACTAAAGTGGGAGAGACAGACACCCGCTAGCCACCTTATGCAACTAGTGCATGTCAGTCGGTGGAACCAGTCTCACGTAAGCGTACGTGTAAGGTCGGTCCGGGCCGCTTCATCCCACAATGCCGCCGAATCAAGATAAGACTAGTAACGGCAAGTAAATTGACAATATCGACGCCCACAACAACTTGTGTTCTACTCGTGCATAGAAACTACGCATAAACCTGGCTCATGATGCCACTATTGGGGATCGTAGCAGAAATTTAAAATTTTCTACGCATCACCAAGATTCGATCGTCGTATCGGTACGATACTTGCCCAAGATTCGATCGTCGGTATCCCGATACCTTGTTCAATCTCGTTACCGGCAAGTCTCTTTACTCATTCTATAACACATCATCCCGTGATCAACTCCTTGGTCACATTGTGCACATTATGATGATGTCCTACCGAGTGGGCCCAGAGATACCTCTCCGTTTACACGGAGTGACAAATCCTAGTCTCGATTCGTGCCAACCCAACAGACACTTTCGGAGATACCCGTAGTGCACCTTTATAGACACCCAGTTACTTGTGACATTTGGTACACCCAAAGCACTCCTACGGTATCCAGGAGTTGCACAATCTCATGGTCTAAGGAAATGATACTTGACATTAGAAAAGCTTTAGCATACGAACTACACGATCTTGTGCTAGGCTTCGGATTGGGTCTTGTCCATCACATCATTCTCCTAATGATGTGATCCCGTTATCAACGACATCCAATGTCCATGGTCAGGAAACTGTAACCATCTATTGATCAACGAGCTAGTCAACTAGAGGCTTACTAGGGGCATGGTGTTGTCTATGTATCCACACATGTATATGAGTTTCCTATCAATACAATTCTAGCATGGATAATAAACGATTATCATGAACAAGGAAATATAATAATAACCAATTTATTATTGCCTCTAGGGCATATTTCCAACACCTTCTGCTGACACTTGTTGCACGTGACCTCCGAGAGCGGACGGTGATACGGAGCACTTGATCTTGGAGCATGAGACAAAGTCTTGTTCTGAAAGCCTGGGTTGGGTGGATGGGAAGATCCATTGCCATCTTTGCTCTTCTGCTGATAAGGCTGACGGAACGGAGGAGGAGGAGGCAACCAATACTTTTGCTGCTTAGCTAGCACTTGAGTTGAGGAAGAAGGAGTTGCATCTCTGACTCGCTTCTTGGAAGCATCGCACTTGAGTTGAGCAGCCTCTTGTTTCAGCGCCATGTTTTAAAACTCATTGTACTTCTGCGGCTCGAAAAGCACGAGATCTAGTTGAAGATCTTCTCTGAGGCCACCCCTGAACTGATAAATCATGCTCTTCTCGTCAGGGACGTCTTGCTTAGCGAAACGAGCGAGCTTCTGGAACATGATGTTATACTGGTAAACAGACAAGCTGCCTTGCTTCAGGTTGCGGAATTCCTCACGCTTGCTCTCAACAACACTTTGAGGAATGTGGTGAGCTTTGAAGTCTTGACAGAATTCATCCCAGGTAATCACACGACCTCCTCTGGAATCTTTGTATTGCTGATACCACTCTGCAGCTTGGTCTTTGAGTTGGAATGAGGCAAACTTGACAAAGTCCTCAGGCATGACGTTGCTGCACTCGAAATGCTTGCAGATATCCACGAGCCAATCATCAGCGTCTGTTGCTTCGACACAGTTGCTGAAGGTCTTTGGCTGGTTAGCAAGGAACTAGTTGAGTGTAGCAAACTGATTCTGATTATTGCCATGGCCTTGATTCCCTTGGTTGCGCTCTTGCAATAGTTGCATGGTCAGCTACGTGTTGGCATTGATAGCGGCCATCACAGCTTGCCATGCCTCCGAAGGTGGAGGTGGTGGCGGCGGTTCATGATTCGAGCGCGTTGGAGGAGCCATCCTGAAGAGGGTGACATCCGTTAGCATCTTGACAGACATATATTCAAGCTGAATCAAATGGATCGAAATTGCAACATATAGTCTTAACATCCGAACAAAATGAACGAATGCATTCCAATTGAAATGGTCACACTTCCATAAATTGAGAAGCCACTTAGATAGAGGTAGAAGAATAAAACAACAAGGTACGGACAAGAACAAATACTTGGTGAGGATTACCCAATCACAAACCAAATATCCGCGGAAGAAATACTAGAGCTACATGAATTCCCACCTATGAAACTCCCGAAATTTTCCCGGTTATGCAATCAGGTGTTGGGGATACAGGGGAAGCATAATATCTCACCCAAAGCTAGCAAATCCTACATCCAGATGTATCCATCCTTCAACACATAACCAAGAAACCTTCGAAAGTCATTTACCTCAACCTTCGAAAAGCATCCGTTATACGAGTTATGGCAATACTCCCGAACTCCCGCCCCAGTACTGGGTGGCGTCGAGGTTATCTCACCAATAACTGCATAAAGGAGATTTTCGATGTCGGTGAAACTCAGGTATTCCAGAATTGCAACGATAAAATTGTGATGACAACACCTCGGAGCTCAACTCCCCGGGACACTGCCACAACCCCTAAATGTCAGGAGGCACCAAGAACAATGTTCTCGTCACAAAGCCATCGGAACGATTCCAAGATACCCGCGTGATCCTAATTTTTTTTAGTGAAATTTGAGAAGAGAAGAGTCAAATCTCTATGTCAGGATGCCTCACCAGAGCGACGAAGGGACTGAGGTGTAAAAGAATCCTACTCTCCGATATATATAATCCTAAATGACTCAAAACATTTTTCTAGACTCAACAACCCCAGTGATTCGATCAAGTAGGGGGCTCCTAAAGTCGGGGAAGGCTCTGATTACCAACTTGTAACGCCCACGATGCGGCTATATCTCCCACATGTCGAAGCACGACTTAGAGGCATAACCGCATTGTAAGCAATGTCGCAAGTGAGGTAATCTTCACAACAACCCATGTAATGAATAAGGAAAAGGAGTACATAGTTGGCTTACACTCGCCACATCACACAATAGCATAAATATCATTACATTCATCCAGATACACTCAAGGCCCGACTACGGAACCAAAATAAAGAACAACCCCAAATGCGACAAAGTCCCCGATCGCCCCAACTGGGCACCACTACTGATCGTCTGGAAAGGAAACGTAGTATCGTCCTGAGTCCTCATCGAACTCCCACTTGAGCTCAGTCGAATCACCTGGAGCGGTATCATCGGTCCCTGCATCTGGGTTCGGAAGTAATCTGTGAGTCACGGGGACTCTGCAATCTCACACCCTCGTGATCAAGACTATTTAAGCTTATAGGAAGGGTAAAAGGTATGTGTGGAGCTGCAGCAAGCGACTAGCATGTATGGTGGCTAACATACGCAAAGAGAGCGAGAAGAGAAGGCAAAGGCATGGTCAAAGAACTATGATCAAGAAGAGATCCTAGAACAACCTACATTCAAGCATAACACGAGACCGTGTTCTCTTCCCGGACTCCGCCGAAAAGAGACCATCACGGCCACACACTCAGTTGATTTATTTTAATTAAGCTAAGTTTAAGGTTATCTACAACCGGACATTAACAAATTCCCATCCGTCCATAACCGCGGGCACGGCTTTCGAAAGTTCAAATCCCTGCAGGGGTGTCCCAACTTAGCCCATCACAAGTTCTCATGGCCAACGAAGGATATTCCTTCTCCCAAGACAATCCAATCAGACTCGGAATCCCGGTTACAAGACATCTCGACAATGGTAAAACAAGTCCAGCAAGACCACCCGCTGTGCCGACAAATCCCGATAGGAGCTGCACATATCTCGTTCTCAGGGCACATCGGATAAGCTAAGCGTACGGAAGCCAACGTAACCCAAGTTGCCAAGGGACGTCCCTGCACGGTGCTCTGGGTTGGACCAACACTTAGAGAAGCACTGGCCCGGGGGTTTAAAATAAAGATGACCCTTGAGTCCGCGAAACCCAAGGGAAAAAGGCTAGGTGGCGAATTGTAAAACCAAGGTTGGGCCTTGCTGGAGGAGTTTTATTCAAGGTGAACTGTCAAGGGGTTCCCATTATAACCCAACCGTGTAAGGAACGCAAAATCAAGGAACATAACACCGGTATGACAAAAACTAGAGCGACAAGAGTGGAACAAAACACCAGGCATAAGGTCGAGCCTTCCACCCTTTACCAAGTATATAGGTGTGTTAAAAATAGACAAGATATAATAATGATATCCCAACAATGAACATGTTCCAACAAGGAACAAACTCCAATCTTCACCTGCAACTACCAACGCTATAAGAGGGGCTGAGCAAAGCGGTAACATAGCCAAACAACGGTTTGCTAGGACAAGGTGGGTTAGAGGTTTGACATGGCAATATGGGAGGCAGGATAAGCAAGTGGTAGGTATCGTAGCATAGG
Source organism: Triticum urartu (assembly GCF_003073215.2). NCBI lineage: Eukaryota > Viridiplantae > Streptophyta > Magnoliopsida > Poales > Poaceae > Triticum > Triticum urartu. Next base: position 540,247,759 of record NC_053028.1, read on the forward strand.
CATAGCAATAGAGCGAGCATCTAGCAAGCAAAGATAGAAGTGATTTCGAGGGTATGGTCATCTTGCCTGCAAAGTTCTCCGAGTTGACGTTAGCTTGATCCTCGTAAACGTACTCAACGGGCTCCTCGATCACGTACTCGTCTCCCGGCTCTACCCAAGCAATAACAACAAGCAAAGGGAGACACAATCAACCACGTGCAATGCACAAACAACATGATGCAAAACATGTCATGAGATGCGGGATGCGGTATGCGATGCATATGCATTATTCGGAAAGGAATGATTGAACCTGGCCTCAACTTAGAAAACCAAGAGTGACACTGGAAAGACGAGTTGATTTCGGTCGGAATCGATATAAAGATCACCGGAATCGGATGCACGGTTTGCAAATGGCAAGCAAAACAAATATGGCACCGATCTACGATTAACAGCACGAGGCCATCTATATGCATCAAGAACAACATGCTACAGCACTCTAACATAACAACAAAATACATGAAAGGGATCCACTCAAGATGCTTGACAAAAGATGAACACTGAGCTACGGCTAATTCACTCATTAGCAGGTTCAAACAAGCATGGCAAAAGTGCAAAAGATATCAGGTTACAGACTTAGTGAAAATAATACCAAGTCAGGAATTTAACATCAGGAAGCAATGTTTAGAGTAAGGTAACGACATGCTACAGGAACATATCATGGCAAAGCAAGGCATGGCATGAAGCTACTCAAAGCATAAAACAAAAGTCCCTTACTGACCATAAGCCAAAAGGGATCATAAAATACAATGGCAACCATGTGAACATAGCAATTATCGTTAACAGATTCAGACTTAGTAGAAAACTGGAACATGGCAAAACAAATATCAAGTAGGCATGTTTACGAGCTCGATGCACTCACCAAAAAGCATTGCATGACAAACTAAGCATACACCCAGCAAGTAGACATGGCTTAGAAGCTAAACATGGCAAGAACAACAACATAGCATGCATGGATCAACTACAACAAGCTCGGCAAAAATGCTTAACATGTAAACATTCTGCCAGGAACATTTTATAGCAAAAGTAGAGCTAGATTGACTCAAGCTAGGGTGCTCCATAATTGAAAACAAAGACATGGATGGATAGAGCACCACAATATCTACAAAACATCCTTACTGATCATGCTCAAAAGAGGCATAGATCACTCGTTAGCAACAAGAACACATGGCATAAAATATTAGCAGAGCAATGACTTAGAATATTTCTAAGTCCCTGAAATCAGCAACATTGAGAGGGCTACTTTGCATGCATGTGCTAGTCACCACAGAGATCACAAAAATACATGGCATACACCCCTGTAAAGATGGCATGGCATACTTCAAAACACATGTAGAGCTCAAGTTCAGAAGAGGCACACAATAATCATGGCAAAAATGACAAATGTCCAATTACTGATATGAATCTGGAACTAACAAAAACTAGCACTCTTCCAACAGCATTTAGGGCATCAAGATGAGCTCAAATGAACATGATGCAATGAGATGAAATGAAGTACTCGTCGAGATGAACATTGCGATATGCTACACGCCCAAAATGGAACCATGGTTGATGAGTTATGATGCGTTGAAATATGCAAAAAATACTGGAAAATTAGGTCAAAAGTCAACCCGAGATCCAGATCTGGATCGGTTACTGTAGCATCTCGCGACCCGAGGTTCGCCAGCCGGAGTCACTGTTCACCAGGGACGGTGCCGGACCTCGGGGGAGAGGAAGGAGTGGTCGCCGGAAGAAGGAGGCCGGCGGAGGAGCTCGCCGGAGCGCCGGGCGGCGAGGTGGCGATGGCGACCGCGGGCGCGGTGCCGGAGTTGAGGGCGCGGCGTCCGGCGATGGCGTGCGGCGGTGCCGGCCGATGCTGACCGGAGCAGAGGAGGGAGCGGGCGGCGGGGCGCTGCGGCCAGGCACGGGGAGGGCGACGCGCGGGCGATGGGCCGCGGGGGCCCGAAGCGGGCTTCGCGGGCCTTGGGCGGCGGCGGGTAGGCGGGATGATGTGTCACTCCCTGATTGGGCGCGGGGGTGGCGGCGGCTTTGTCCGGCGGCGGCGGACGTGTCCGGCCGCGCAGAGGGGAAGAGGACTAGGTCTAGGGTTGGGAATGACCCGAAATTTCGGGGGAGAAGGCCTTTTTATAGGTAGGGGATAGTAGGCTCCAAATTGAGCACGGTTTTCAGCCACGCGATAGTGATTGAACGATCTAGATGATGGAGGAGATTTAAGTGGGTTTTGGGCCACTTTGGAGGGGTGTTGGACTGCAACACACACGAGGCCTTCTCGGTCCCTCGGTTAACCGTTGGAGTATCCAACGAAGTCCAAATGGCACGAAACTTGACAGATGGTCTATCGATAGTAAACCAAGGCCGCATGACAAGTCTCGGTCCAATCCGAAAACGTTTAACACCCGCATACGAAAAGAGGTAGAAAGGGACGCCGGAGGACATAGGAGCGCCGAAATGCAAAACGGACAACGGGGAAAATGCTCGGATGCATGAGACAAACACGTATGCAAATGCGATGCACATGATGACATGATATAAGGTGCATGACAAAGACAATAGCACACGAAGGCAAAAACCCAACAAAGAGGAAATAACATAAGTTAGTGCCGGAAACAGCAAGAGTTGGAATACAAATATGGCAAGTTACATACGGGGTGTTACAGCGAGGCCCGGCGCAAGGTGGCGAGCGCACAGGCGGCGGCCGACGGCGAGGCGGCGACGCAGGTGAGGCCCGGGCGGCGGAGCGTGGGGGCCGATCCGGGCTTCGGCGGCGGCGGTTTAGGCTCGTGCGGGCCCGCGATTGGCTCCGCGGGCCGGCGGCGCGGGGACAGCGGCGATGGACAGGTGGCGGCTCCGGATTCGCTGCGAGGGCGATGCGGACATGTCCGGCGGTGGGGTGGACATGTCCGTCGGCGGAAGGAGGAAGAAGCTAGGGTTTTGGACCGCGAATTTCAGAGGGGAGGTGTTTATGTAGGTAGAGGGAGCTAGGAGTGTCCAAATGGAGTGCGGTTTTCGGCCACGCGATCGTGATCGAATGGCCAAGAGGATGAAGGGGGTTTGGAAGGGTTATTGGGCCACTTTAGAGGGGTGTTGGGCTGTAACACACATGAGGCCTTTACGGTTTCCCGGTTAACCGTTGGAGTATCAAACAGACTACAAATGGCACGAAACTTGATAGGCGGTCTACCGGTGGTGTACCAAGGCCGCTTGGCAAATCTAGGTCCATTCTGAGAAAGTTTAACACCCGCTTACGAAAAGAGACAAAAGGGGGCGCCGTAGGACGTAGGAGTGTCGGATTGCAAAACGGACAACGGGGAAAATGCTCGGATGCATGAGACGAACACGTATACAAATGCAATGCACATGACGACATGATATGAAATGCATGACGTGAACAAAATGCAAAACGAAAAAAAAACCCAACCACGAAGGGAAACTCATATCGCATCTCCGGAAAAGGCAAGGGTCGGAGTTACGAATATGAAAAGTTGTATCCGGGGCGTTACAATGAGAGAGAGAGAGAGCACATGCTTGAAGACCAGGATGGAATTTGCACGCTCCGTGGTGAAGGTGTTTGAACCAGAGTACCCAAGAGAACCAACTACGGAGGACACAGAAAAATTGTTGGCAATTGGAGAGAGAGAGAGAGCACATGCTTGAAGACCAGGATGGAATTTGCATGCTCCATGGTGAAGGTGTTTGAATCAGAGTACCCAAGAGAACCAACTACGGAGGACACAGAAAAATTGTTGGCAATTGAAGCATGAAGAGGATTCCCAGGTATGCTCGATTCAGTTGACTGCATGCACTGGCAATGTAAGAATTGCTTAAAAGATTTGCGTAGGCAATATTAAGGTCACACCAAAGAAGTCATCATCATACTTGAAGCAGTGACATCGAAGGACTTGTTCAAGAGACTTTGTGATGGGGGAAGCTCTGCCGTGTAACTACACCGTCAACGGCACAACTACAATATGTGGTACTACCTTGCCGATGGTATCTATCCTCAATGGGTGGCGTTTGTGAAGACTATATCGGATCCTCGTGGTAGGAAATACTATCTCTTTGCACAAGCGCGAGAAGGTGCTAGGAAGGATATGAAGAGAGTATTCGTGGTGCTCCAAGCTCGGTGGAATAATCCTGAAATAAATGCGAGCACCCCTGGTGCGCTGGGATACCACAGTTCCTCTAACAATTCAACCACATGTTGATTCAGGTACATAAATCTTAATCACAAGAAAATAACATGACACATAACCAACATACATATGCATACGCCTAGTGCAGCGTGTGCGTTTGTATTATGCTTCTAAGAAAAAGAGAAAAACATACATATGCACTTAGGATACTTGGCGGCGACGACTCTTAATTTGCGCCCGCGACGCCGAACTTGGCCTGCAAGAACCTTGTGAAGCCGACAACCTCGTCGGTCTCCGGCAGGAGCGCCTCGACTGCGTGGATGCCGGCGAACCTCTCGCTCCACTTCTTGAGGAGCGGCGTGGCGGCCTCGTCCAGCAGGAGGGCGCCGCTGAGGCGCTCGCAGGCCCTGAGCGCCGGCAGGAAGCAACCGAGCGCGATGTCGAGGAGCCCCGGCGCCGCGCCGGAGAAGAAAGCCCCGCCGTTGCTGAGCGCGGCGAAGGCCTCCTCGAGGTGCCGCAGCGCGGCACGGGCCTCGGCGGCGGCCTCGGCGCGGGCCTCCGGGGTGGGCGCCAGGGAGGCGCCGTCCAGCGCCGGCCAGAACCTGTCGTCGACGAACGCGGTCCAGAAGCGGTGCATCGCGCGCTGGTAGGGGTCCTCGGGCAGCAGGGGCGCGGCGGAGGCGGCGGGCCAGGCATCGTCGACGTACTGCGCGATGACGCCGGACTCGCAGACCGCGCGGCCGTCGGGGAGTAGCAGGACGGGGATCTTCTTGTAGACGGGGTTGGCGGCGAGGAGGCGGTCGCTCTTGCGGGGCTCGAAGCTCTCCTCCAGCAGCTCGTACGCGACCCCGCGCAGCTCCAGCGCCATGCGCGCCCGCATTGTGAACGGGCTCATCCGCCCGCCCAGCACGCGCACCCCCGCCTCCGCCTTGTCGTCGCCTTCCGCCAGCGCCATGGGTCGATGGATGTGGCCTCTGTGGCTGCTAGCCAGAGAATATAAGGGGGCCGCGCCGCCGCGGCGTGAGGGTCAGCGATCCGTTGACTGTTGGGTGTGTCACGCGGCGTGCTTGGCCGGGCCGCGAGTTGGTGCGAGCTAATTGGAGTTAGGTGCGAGCTAATACCAGTACGCGCGCGTGTAGCTGTGTAGGTGCCCCTCGCTCCTCTTCCACTCCTCTCGTGTCACTTCGTCATTTTTATTTATTCTCTGTATTAGCTGTGGCCTAAGTTAAATTTTATAAAGTTCTTTTTGGACATGGCTAGCGGGCGCCCGAGCGCCCACGAGTAGGAATTAGCGCTCATCCAAATATGAAAAAAAAAACAGTTGACGCGGACGGACGCAGTTCACTAAAAAAGAAATCATGTCCTCGCGTGCATTTATTTAGGGATTCAAAAAGTTTAAAAAATTGTAACTTCTGATTTAAGTGTAGAAATTCAATTTTGTTTTCACAGTTGGCTTTCTCGCGACGTGTTTTTCAAAACTAGATCTCATATAGATAGGTTTCGTCGAACTTTTTTTTGAGACAACTTTGGATACGATGGAGGCAACTTTAGTGCTATAGAAAAGCAATTTCATTTTTTTCCAGTAGGACCGCCTATTAGGTTGGTTTGTGTAAAAAAATTGAGAAAACCACAGACACAACATGATGCACCTTTAGTGCTACATATGTAAAAGTCTAAGTTCACCATTGATGGGGCTATTGGAGGCAAAACAAGGACAATAACTTTCATATTGTTATGCACTTGAGTATCACATAAATAAATTAGCAATTTTTGGGGTGTTTTCGTGCAATTCTAGTGTATTCAACAAGCAACTCATGTGTGTTTCCTACTGGTTGGTTTGTGTAAAAATGAGAAAATCAAGAAAATGTGTGCAAGTCCAACTCATCTTGTGTGTGTATGCAACTATATACATCTGCATATAGCAATTGTTCTAGCAGACTCTAAGAAACTGCCCCCCTAGCAGAAATCCACACAACTGGTCTAGCAAGATCCAAAGCCACTATTCCTAGCAAAAAATCCAAGCAATTGTCCTAGCAAATCCAAGCAATTGTAATACCAAAACGCAATGCAAAATTGTTTATAGCAAAATCAAGCAAATGTATTACCAAACAACAATGCAAAATTGTTCTAGCATAACCGAGCAACTATCCTACAAAACCAAGCAATTGTACCATCCAATTCAAGCAACTGCATTACTAAATAACAACTATGAAAAAAATGTGCTAGCAAAACCAAGCAACTGTCCCTAGCATTCCTACTTAGATTGTCTACTTTAGGCAGAAAAAACGTATGGCCAACTTGAATATCCTTTGTGGACAGCTATCTTACCCCCCTTTCCTCCCCATGCAACTTATCTATTGGGTGTGTCTAGGACACATCTAGATGTGCTCTAGTTATTGCACATCTAAGTGAGTGAATAAAGCATAAAAAGAAAAAGAAAAAAGAGAAAGAAAATATTCACACGAATCTCAATGTAAGATCAATGACATATGACTTAGATGTGCAATACTTATAGCACATCTAGATGTGCTTTAGCAAAACTGTTATCTATTCTAACAAAAATCCAAAACAAGTCAATTACAAAGAAAACACAAAATGAAAATTGTTCTACCAAAATAATCCAAGCAACTGTCTACCAAAACAAAGCAACTATATTACAAAAAACACAAATGCAAAAACCTGTTCAAAATGAATCCAGGCAACTATCCCAAGAAATCACGAGAATTTGACAATGATAATTACTTGTCTAACAATGATGCCTGGTTTGCATGTCATCACTAATTAGTTGGCTACGATACTAGGACAAGTTGTCTGTCGGTGTAGCTCATGCTGCATGTACTCTGAAACATAGTGTTGGCTAGACAACTTATATGTGAATTTAGTGAACATCATGGTCATGGGAGGCAACTTATTAAGGACTTCTCCTTGAAAGACAATTATACTAGGCAAACTAAGAAGAGTTGCTTTCCTATAACAATAAAGTTGCCTCTCCAGCACCCAAAGTTGCTCAGAAAAAAAAGTTCGTCGAAATATACCCATATGGGATCTAGTTTTGAAGAACTCGCCGTTAAAAACCCAATGGTGAAAACGAATCTAAATTCCGATACTCGAAACAAAAGTTATGGCTTTTTAAATTTTGTAAAACCCAAATAAATGCACGTATTTTTTCTTCCTTGACTTGTGTTCGGATGGGATGAGGACCAAATAGTTTCTTTTTTTACTGTAATAATGACACAGCCCTTTATGGCAGGTCTGCTATGTGATTTTTTTTGTCGCATAGCGTGTGCGCTTCGGAAGCCCAATTAGCGCAGGTGCACTGATAAGTATTTGGGGTTCTTTTTTGGTTTATATAAAACAATTGACTTTGCCAAAAGTCAGTCAACCAAGTTTTATTAAAGTCTCAGTCGACATCCGTGTCCGTTGGATCGTTTTCGGCTTCAAGATTAGTGAGCTTTTTTTCACTCCCTCTCGAGTAAATTGCAGAAGACTATCAGTTTGAAGGTTAGCTTTGCGAAAACCACTACAATATATTTTTTGACAGAAAATATCATGTCTTTAGTAATCTTTTTGCAAAAATCACTGATCGGTGGATTAGAGTTGTTTGAGCGCGTTTATAACAGATGGGTCTCTGTTTTTTGCTTACGTAGCGTAACGGTTTGGGTTTAAAGCAAAAAAGTCCCTCAATTTTCTTCATCCATGCAGCTCAGACCCTCCCCATGGGCTGGTCCCAATACTTCCTCCACACCCGACTAGCATGCCCGCCGCCGCTCCCTCCACGAGCCACCGCCGCCCCTCCCTCCGCAGGACGTAGGCCGCCGCTGCTCCCTCCACGAGCCACCGCCGTCCCTTCCTCCATAGGACGTAGGCCGCCGCCGCTCCCTCCATGAGCCACCGCCGCCCCTTCCTCCGCAGGACGTAGGTGAAAGTGCGTTATATCGACTAGAGGGGGGGTGAATAGGCGATTTTTATGAAAGTTTTCAAAACTTAGAAGTTTCAAAGACAAACGATAGAAATAAACCTATTACCATGCAGCGGAAGGTAGACTACACTAGGCAAATCATAGTCAAGTATTTAATGAAGTGAAAGCACAATGACTAATAGCAGCTAGGTAGTAAGGATCAGGTAGGAAGATATTATGAAGCCAAACACAACACGCAGTCACTCAGTGAAGACAAAAGATAGTGCAATCATACAATGACTTCACAAGGACCAACAGTAAGTAAGGGGAAGGGAAGGATGAAACCAGTGACTTGTTGAAGACAATGATTTGTTAGACCAGTTCCAGTTGCTGTGACAACTGTACGTCTGGTTAGGGTGGCTAGGTATTTAAACCTGAGGACACACAGTTCCGGACACCCAGTCCTGAACACGCAGCTCAGGACACCCAGTCCTCACCGTATTCCCCTTGAGCTAAGGTCACACAGACCTCGCCCAATCACTCTGGTAAGTCTTCAAGGTAGACTCCCAAACCTTCACAGATTTGTTCACCGGCGATCCACAATGACTCTTGGATGCTCAGAACGCAACGCCTAACCGGCTGGAGGATTCACAGTCCTCAAGTGTAATAAGTCTTCAGATCACACAGACAGGAAGACTTAAGTGATGCCTAACACTCTTTGGCTCTGGGTGGTTAGGGCTTTATCCTCGCAAGGAATTCTCTCTCAAAGGCTTCGAGGTGGGTTGCTCTCACACGACAAAAGCCGTACTTTAACTCTCAGCAGCCAACCATTTATGGTTGTAGGGGGTGGGCTATTTATAGCCACTAGGCAACCCGACCTGATTTGTCCGAAATGACCCTGGGTCACTAAGAAACTGACACGTGTTCCAACGGTCAGATTTCAAACACACACGGCAACTTTACTTGGGCTACAAGCAAAGCTGACTTGTCCGACTCTGGACAAGATTCGCTCTCATACTCTTCACTCGAAGACATAGGTTTTGGTTAAGCATCATTTCAGTCATTCTGACTGGTTCTCTTGGACCCCACTTAACAGTATGGTGGTTCCTATGACTCAAAAAAGAAGAAAAAGAACTACGAAAGATCTGAGTCTTCGAGCTCCATAGGCTTCATGCGATGTCTTCTCTTGTCATAGTCTTCAATGTGAATATCTTCACATACCACCTTTGACATCAATGTCTTCATACAATTTTAGGGGTCATCTCTGGTAGGAAAACCGAATCAATGAGGGACTTCTACCTGTGTTATCCTGCAATTCTCACAAACACATTAGTCCCTCAACTAGGTTTGTCGTCAATACTCCAAAACCAACTAGGGGTGGCACTAGATGCACTTACAATCTCCCCCTTTTTGGTGATTGATGACAAACTAGTTGAAGTTTTCAACGGGGAATATAATATGTGAAATTGTAAAGGATAAGGAATTGTCTTCATAAGTTGCAAGGGCTCCCCCTGAAGATGTGCATATAAGTAATTTGCTTTTGGAATGCAAATGCACATGGCAGGTTGTACTCGTGGAGATCCTCTTCAACTTATGATGACAATTCATTATGCATGTGAAGGTATGTGAAGATAATGACATGCATAATGGAAAATGGACGTCTACAAAATGATCTAAGTGCGGAATTTATTGTCGCACATGCGGAATTTATCATCGCATCGCAAAGTAGCAAATAAGTAGCAGACGACCATCGAGTTTAGGTGTTACAACTCAAAGAACCAAATGTATCAAAACGAGAGTTGTAAACACTAGGCAAAATATAAAGCAACCGCCCATGTGGACCTGCTTGAAGACTATCAAACTCATATGCTTCTCCCCCTTTTGTCAGTAAGGACCAAAAAGGTTTGAAGATATAGAGCATCTACTTGTTCCCATGAAGAGTAGGTGAAGCAGCAGGGTCGTCGGTGGTGTTCGGCGGTGCAGAAGAACTTGGAGCAGTGTCGAAGCGTGCTGAAGGAGGGGGTGGTGAAGTAGCATCGTCTTTGTCCTCGATCACTCTGGCATTCACAGTTACCACAGAGGAAGAGAACTCAGAGTCTTCAAGAGATGGAGTTCGTCGCAGCACTGCCCTTCGAGGAGGTGTGGAGTCAAACTTGAAGCGTTCAGAGAAACCATCCTCTTAAAAATCATCTTCAGAGCGCATAAGCGTCAGCCCTTTCCATGTGCGTCGAGAGGTTTCATGGCCAACAAAGGCATTCTTGGTGGCAAGATTGCGAATGCAGTTGACATCCACCAAGAGGCTTTGCATTTGGCGCTTCAGCCAGTCATGATGCCTATCCTGTTTCTGATGAAGAGCCACCAGAAGCTCTCGGTCATTGAGAACGCGAGATCGCTTCTTGGGTCATTGGGCAATAGTGCTTTCGATGGCTTCAGTAAGGGCACGATGAGGTGCACGTGTAGTTCCAGCCAGAGGATAAACACGAGTGACTGCTTCAACTCCTTCAATGTTCTGAGAGAAACTTTGATGCTACGCATTCTGAAGACTAAGGGGCTCCTTGGCAGGCTTAGGATAAATGGCTTCAACGGACATATCCACATCAGGCAGAAAGATCCGATGATTGCGAGCAGATGGCTGATATGAGATAGCGGAGTGGAGTTTAATCAGCTGCATTATCCATGGAGCGTAGAACTTCAAGCCAAAAAGATCAGAGCCTGATGCAGCAAGTTGGCGGATGAAGAAGTCTTGTGCATTGAAGTATTTGCCATGAATAATATAAAAGACCAAAGTCTTCATTGCACCTTCCAGCTTGGCATGTGGAGAATGTCCTTTGATGGGCCAGAGAGTTCGCCTTATGATGTGATAGATAGTCCTTGGCAGATACTCAAGGTCTTCAACAAAGAACTCCTTTGGATATGCAGCATCTTGTGGCAAGGGCTTCATCATACTGAGCATCTGACTCATGTTCGGTTCAGGCTTCTGAAAGATGTTCTCCATAGCTTCACTGTGAAGCTGACAGCCAGGTTCATAGAGATCTCCAGGAGTGGGCAGACCAGTGAGCTCAATGATATCAAAGGCTTTGGCTTCGTGATGAACATTTCTTATCATCCACTCCAGGACCCAAGTCTTCGGATCTCTGTTGTAGCCACGTATGTGAAGTGTGGCATAAAATTGGAGCAGCAACTCTTCGTTCCAGTGCTCTTGGTCGGTGACAAAAGGAAACAGTCCAACCTCTTTGAAGCAATCCAGAGCTTCTTCCAGACAGGGCAGACCAGCTATTGCTTCGGTGTCAAGACGCTTATGTGGGAAGATGCGACCTTGATTGTACAGAATGCATGAGTAATAGCTTCGCTGCGGATAGCTCCAGAACCGATCAGAAGATATTCTTTCCCTTGAGTAGGGGTTCTTGGAGCTATTGAAGAAAGTGTTGTCTGCTTTGAAGCCGTTGACATTGAAGGATCCAGGTGCTGATGCAGGACCTGGAAACCTGGGCAACCTTGGAATTGGCTTCTGTACCTGAGGCCTATGCTCAACATGATAGTCAAACTGAGGACCAGCAGCGGGCGCAGGAACAGGAGCAGTAGCATCATTTGCTTCACTGACTTCTGGTGCTTGGGTTGGTGGAGGCTCCACATTTGCTTCTGCCATGACTGTGTCAGTGGCTTCATTGGTGTTGGTGGTGGCAGCCTCAAGATTTTCTACCTCCACTTGACGAGCTGGAGGGTCGGTCACAGTCACGTTCTCCTCGAGAACAGCTTCTTGGTGAGACGGGGGTGTAGCAACTCTTGGGGTTTCTTCTTCATCGGCTGATGCAGCCGGAATGTCTTTAGCAGCTTTAGCTTCAGACTCGGAGACTGGAGGCCTTGGTCCTTTGCGAAGCCTACGTAACGCTGGCGACGCCTGTGGAGTTGGAGTTGGCTGGGCCTCAAAGTCATCTTCCTCTTGTGCTTGTGGGTGATCAGCCCATGATGCATCCTGGGCAATTGGCGTCAGAGGACGACCAATGCTGATGAGTTCGCTGTGTGTAAGCACATGCGATGATACCTGTTGGTGCTCGATCTGAGGAAGAACTGCATCATCTTCAACATGGTCATGGTGACCAATGTCTTCAGCAGCGGTGGGATCAGCTGCTGGAAAGTCTTCAGCTTCATGAGCCTCTGTGGAAGCAGGCTCATGGACAGTCAGTTGGCGCTCTTAATGTTCAGCGTCAGGACGAACCATGGAGATGGGTTCAACAAGTAAGGGCTCTGTGGGAGCAGCCCGTTCCTTCTTGGTCTTCCGCTTTTTCTTGGAGGGAGCAGCAACAGAGGCTTCAGGATGTTTCCTCTTTTTGGCTTCAGCCTCAGCAGTCCTCATCTTCTTCAGCTCTGAGGCGGTAGATCTAGCTTTTGGCCTTGAGCCATTCATGCTGGTTGGGAAGACAATGGGATCTGCTTCCTGCCTTGATGCTTGGGTTCGGCCACAGTGGGCTTCTTCTTCTGCTTAGCAGCCATCCTGGGATCAATGCCCGGACGCCCCAGGGCCTTGCGCTTCTCAGCCTCATTGTAGCCTTACACACACTTGTCAGCTAGACTCTTCATGCGCTCACGAGAACCCTGAGCTTCTACACGTTTCTTGAGAAAGGCTTCTTTGAGCTCGTGCAGCATAATCTTAAAGTTTTTCACTTCTTGCACGCTGAGCTTGGCCATATGCTTCTTGAACTGAGCTTTCTCAAAGTCAATATTTTGCTTCAGTTCGACGATGTGCTGAGCTAGAGCTAGCTCTGAAGCAATGGCGCCATGGAAGGCGACACTAAGGCCAATTGGAAGTTGCAGATCTTCGAAGCTGAGGTTGGGCGTGTCAAACCACTCATCAATGAAGTTGTGGATGATTGCCATGTCAAAGAGAGGCAGATCATTGAAGATTTCTACTTCTTCCTTGCTCTTGATCAGTTGCTCAAGAGCGTCATCTGCAAGATCTTCATCACTGGACAGATCGATGGCATCGTTGCGCAGAATAGCAGCAGCTGTCAGTTCTTGGCTGGTGTGTGGCAGAGGCATCTTGACTTTCTGGGGCTTGGAGATGCGTGACAAATCTTCAGACTGCACACTGTCTTCAGGAGGTGCAGTAGCCAGTGGCTTCGCCCGTGAGATTTTAGGTGCAGAGGCAGGCTTTGAAGCTTTAGGCTGCTTCAACTTCTTTGGCTTCGGCGCTACAGGCGCTTCATCTGATTCAGCGTCATCTGCAGGCTCATTCACGGCTATCCCTTGAACCACGATATGAGTGATGAGACCTTCCAAGTTGTAGAAGGGCCCAAGAAGATTGGGTTCAGCTTCGCGAGTTCCATCGGCACGGGGAGCAGAGGGACCAGGGTTGAAGTCTAATCCCAAAGACTTCTTATTCTGCTTCGCTGAGTTCTTCGCAAATTGGAAGTTGCGCTTGAACAGATTGTCGTCTCGACACCATAGCAGTGACGATGGGTCAGCATCCGCAGGCTGTGGTCCACGGACCATGCAGGGATAGAAGCCTTGTTCAATGGCTTCATCTCTGGACCTGGGTTGAAGATTTTTGTAGAGGATGTCTCCCCATGGTCGCTTGATGGCATTCTTCTCAGCATATTCTTTTGTCACAAATCTGTATTTGAACCATTGTTCTGCCCAATATCTTCGAATCCATTGGATTCGTGTCTTGCGCTGATTGTAATCCTCTTCAGGATCTATCTTGTAAAGCTCTGAGAGATCATCAGGCAAATCTCTTGATGTTCCCCCACGACGCTGTCTACCACCCTTCCGTGTTGATTTCTCTGCAGCCATGAACTTCAAACTGAATGGCTTCAACACGTTCAAAGGCTTCAAAGGCTTTCGCTTGCTGGACAAACAGGAACTGTCTTCGGGAGAATTTATATGATACTGTAAGAATTCTGCAAATGAATGCAGACTATGAGAACCAAGGGATTCTCCCACGAACATGTACCTGTGACAGCATTCAGGTGCGAGGGAAGGGGAAGAGGTCATATGCATTCTCAGAAGATTTTGAAGATAAATCAGTTTAGAAGACATTGACCTCATCGTGCGAAGACATTCACTCACAGATAAGGAGTTGGTTCCAGATTTGTACGAATCCACGGATTAATACAAGTGAGGAATCTAACTACTTTGTGAAGCATAAGTGAATATACTAGGCATATTATGAGATGCAGTATGAAGTGGATCCAACATGTGTGAACAAAAATCACTTGTGGTAGAAAGTGACGAATCTGTAGGATCAAAGGGGCCGTAAAAAGGAGGTTTTTATTTACCACACAAGGAACTGCTAGACGGAGTGGAAGAGGAGGCCGAGCAGTCCGATCGTCCGTGCCCTAACTTGGCGACGGAGGACACCTACGGCGACGGCGGAGAAGATGATGTCCGCGGTCGGCGTGAAGACAACGTCGGAGAGGTCGCGGCAGCTAAGCGCTTCGTCGTCGGCGTCATCGAGGGCTAGCGGTGGCGCTAGGGTTCGTGCGAGAGTGGAAGAAGAGATAATGACTGTGGTGTGGCGTGTATTTATAGGGACAGGGGCGGCTCAGTGTTATTACACAGGTGCCACTGGCGATTCACATCTGAGGAACACGTGGCCATCATGCAGCATATCGGGGGTTGTTCCACGTCCCACGCACGCCTGGATTGTCGGGTGGTCGTTCCCACTTCTCCGGGTTTCAGGTGAAGGAATTAGCATTGAAAGCAGACTTAATGTTTGTCTCTGTATCTTCTGCTGACAAGGATGCAGAGAAGACATTTGACAGTTTCAAAAGAATGCATATGATTTGAAGAGATAGAGTTTGAGATAGAAAGCATAGAGAGGTTAGGGTCCGATCATATTCACTTAGTTCAAAAGATTCAACAAGAAGACATAGCTATAAGTGAATGCTGTAGAGGACAGAACACTAGTATATATATATAATCAACATAGTGAAGATAATCATAAAGACATGTTGAGATTCAAGCCAAACCAAATGTGAAGACATAGCAAATGTAACGCCATGAGTGAAACACTTCAAACAGAACATTTGGTGGTGGCATTACCCACCGTATAGGAAGTATTAGACCCAGACACGGCGCACAATTAACGTGGCGCTCCGAAGTCAAATTCCTCATTAATGTATTCACACTTAGAATGCATGTCTTCATTGATTGAAGATATACTTTACTTCATGTGTTGCACATCTAAGTCATCAATATGCATAAGTATTAGGATGTGTGCCTGATCACAGGACATTTGAGGATTCCAAGATATTTAGCTCACACCGTAACTTGCAAAATCTTTTCTCATCCAAGGGCTTGGTGAAGATATCTGCCAATTGCTCTTCAGTGTTGACGTGTATGATATCAATATCTTCCTTCACAACATGATCTCTAAGAAAGTGATGACGAATCTCAATGTGCTTTGTCTTCGAGTGCTGAACTGGGTTGTTGGCAATCTTGATGGCGCTTTCGTTGTCGCAGTAGAGTGGCACTTGCTTCAGATGAATGCCATAGTCTTTGAGTGTTTGCTTCATCCACAGAAGCTGAGCGCAGCAAGATCCAGCAGCAATGTATTCAGATTCAGCAGTGGAGAGAGATACACAGTTATGCTTTTTTGAAAACCAACATACAAGTGATCGTCCCAGAAAATGACATGTGCCTGATGTAGACTTGCGATCCACCTTGTCACCAGCATAATCAGCATCTGAGAATCCAACTAGATCAAACTCTAAGCCCTTTGGATACCATACTCCTAGAGTTGGGGTGTAAGCCAAATATCGAAGAATTCGCTTCACATGTAGCGACCAGACCTCAAACAGTCTGATCTCTGTGCTCCGGTGTCATCCCTGGATCAGTAATGCTGACCACCAACCACAAGTTACCTCGGAGGATTTATAGCAGAGTAGCAATCACACACTTATTTACATTCGAGTGTCTCCAAAGAGACTTATTACAATATATGGCTTAGGCCATCTAATAACGATAACAGCGGAGGCTTGGAAGATAAAGTGAGTCCATCACTCCAACGGCATCCACTGAGTATAGAACCACGACCTAAAAACTCCTTTAATCGTTCGTCTGAAAAGTCTGCAACATTAACGTTTGCAGCCGAAACGGGTCAGCACATGGAATATGCTGCAAGGTGGTAAACATAGAGAGTAATGGAATGAAACAGCTATACTATATGCATTTTTGGCTGGTGGAAAGCCTCTATGGTTACAGTTTTGCGTAAAGCCAATTTTTCCCTACTCCAAAGGAATAATTTATTACTATCATGGTTGGGTTGTTAACATTGAGAATGGTTGACAGCATTCTCAATCCCAATTAGCATCATTCATAAACATAACCCAACAAAATTAATTTTAGAGTAACATGTTGAGATTTCACATGAAAAATCCAGGTACTTAGATACTCAAGATGTCCATAACCGGGACACGACTAACCATGATTAGTTTTATTACACTCTGCCAGAGGTTTGCGCAACTTTTTCCCACAAGACTTCGATCGCCTCCGTTTGTTTTCTCGCACTACATGGTGTTTGAGAAGACGGATGACCGAGACATAGTCTTTTCAGAAGCGCTAGCCCCTTACGATCGAGTAGACCGTACCACCTACATCCCTACATCTGCTAGTGTACCACTGTAAGAGTTCGCACACTAGTCAACTATGCTAGAGCCCATAAATAGCTTGTGGCTGCACGGAAGTTTCTAGTATGAATAGTCTCATGATCCCTTTGAGCCTGGGTGGCGGTCCAAAAGAAAACAGGCAAGTCCTGGAATACCCAGGTGCCTCAATCCACCCAGATGTGTGTTTAAGTTGCCACCTTAGATAAACCATTAATTAACAATCTCACATCTGTCATGGATTTCACTCACCCAATCCACGTCTACTAGCATAGCATGGCATAATAAGCAAACGTAGAAGTAACTCCCAAAGGTTTGATAATAAACAGGTAATAGGTACTACCTCATCTACTTCCCATCCCACAATTTAATTAGATCCTAATCATGCAATGTGTGAGGATTTGATCTAATGCAATAAAACTGGGTAGTAGAAAAGGTATGATCAAAGTGTTACTTGCCTTGCTGATGATCCGGGAAACCTAGCGATTCGAAGTAACAGGCGGCGCACTCCGGATACTCTATCGCAAACAACACAACGAGCATACAATAAGTACTCATCTAATGCACAGGTAAAACTCAAATAAGAGATCTAACCAGAAGGTTCAACTTAAGAACTCCGGTTGGCAAAAAAAATCGAATCGAACAAAGCAACGAAAGTCAAACGGCGAAAGAAAACAACTTCGTTCTAGTAATCTGGATCTAGGGCAAATTTTACAGTAGCAAAATCTTGTTTAAGTTGGTTAAACGGATAGAGGGTTTCGAGACGAAACTCTAGGCGCTTGAATCGCCTGATTCCGATAAACGAGCGAAAAGTTATACTAAAACGAAAATCGGATCAGGAATCGCGATCAGAAAACGCGGATTTAATCCGAGAAAAAGAAAACGACGAACGGATTAACGAACGAACGTTCGTTATCCAGATCTAAACGATGAACGTGTTCGTTTAAACGAACAAACGAGCGAACGCTCGCTATTTAACCTAAACCGAAAAAAACCGATCTAATAAAAAAACGAAAACTAAAAAAACCGAAAAAACCGACGGAAAACCAATCGGTTTTCTAAAAAACGGGCGGCGCGGATTACGAGGCGGCGGCGAACCTCGGCGGAGCGGCGGCGGCGGCGGGCGGCGGCGGCTGGGGCTGGGGCTGGGGCTAGGGTTCCCCCCGGGTGGGCCGGCTTATAAAGCCCCTACGGGCCGGGAGTCCTAGTCGGACACGGCCCGTAGGTCGGTTCCCTTTTTTAAAAAAATTACGCTCGGAAGAAAAATAAAAAGAAATACTAAACGGACTCCAAAAATCCCGAAATAAATTTTCCCGGGCTTCTAAAATCAAGCCCGACAAAGTGAACATTTATTTGGGCCCTAAATGCAATTTTGAAAAACGCACATTTTTCCTAAATTCAAATAAAACACCGAAAAACTCCGAAATAAAATCTTATTTGATTTTATTATTAAATCCTCAATATTTCTTTATTTTGGGAAAGTCATTTTATTCCCTCTCTCATATTTTTGTAATAGAAATAATTGATGATAAAATAAATAAAATCAAATGATCCTATTCTCAAAATTTGAGAAAACTCAAATATGAAAATAACGAAATCCCCAACTCTCTCCGTGGGTCATTGAGTTGCGTAGAATTTCTAGGATCAACCAAAATGCAAAATAAAATATGATATGCATTGATGATCTAATGTATAACATTCCAAATTGAAAATTTGGGATGTTACAAACCTACCCCCCTTAAGATGAATCTCGCCCTCGAGATTCGGGTTGGCTAGAAAATAGGTGAGGGTGGTCTTTGAGCAAATCTTCCTCTCGCTCCCAGGTGGCTTCATCCTCTGAGTGGTGGCTCCACTGAACTTTGCAAAACTTGATAACCTTGCTGCGAGTAACTCGGTTGGCAAACTCGAGAATCTTGACTGGCTTCTCCTCATAGGTCAAATCGTTATCCAACTGTATAGTTTCCAAAGGCACTGTATCTCTCAATGGTATGTCAGCCATCTCCGCGTGACACTTCTTCAGCTGAGAAACGTGGAACACATCATGAACTCCTGACAATCCTTCGGGCAATTCCAACTTGTAGGCCACTTCCCCCATACGTTCCAAAACTCGATATGGTCCTACAAATCATGGTGCTAACTTCCCTTTAACTCCAAAACGCTTTGTTCCCCGAAGTGGAGATACTCGAAGATAAGCTCTATCTCCAACTTCGTAAACTGTCTCCTTGCGTTTAGAATCTGCATAACTTTTCTGTCTGGACTGGGCTACCTTGAGCCTATCGCGAATCAACTTCACCTTCTGTTCAGACTCTTTAATCAAGTCAGGACCAAACAACTGACGGTCTCCAACTTCGTCCCATGACAACGGTGTCCTGCACCTCCTTCCGTACAAGGCTTCGAAAGGGGCCATCTTTAAACTGGTTTGGTAACTGTTGTTGTAAGAGAACTCTGCATATGGCAAATTGTATCTCCAACTAGATCCATAATCTAGCGCACAAGCTCTCAGCATATCCTCCAAAATCTGATTGACTCTCTCGGTCTGTCCATCTGTCTGTGGATGAAAAGCTGTACTGAATTCTAGCCTGGTACCCAAAGTTTCGTGCAACTGCTTCCAGAACTTTGAGGTAAACTGGGTTCCTCTATCTGATACGATACTCCTTGGAACTCCATGCAGACATACGATCCTGGTCATGTATATCTTTGCCAACTTAGCACTGGTGTAAGTGGTCTTTACTGGGATGAAATGAGCTACTTTCGTCAATCGATCAACTACAACCCAAATCGAGTCATAGCCTGAACGAGTCCTGGGCAATCCCGTGATAAAATCCATGCCTAGCTTATCCCACTTCCATTCGGGTATCGGCAATGGTTGTAACAATCCTGCTGGCTTCTGATGCTCTGCCTTTACTCTCTGACATACATCACAAACGCTACATACTCCGCTATATCCTTCTTCATTCCGGTCCACCAGAAAATATCCTTCAAATCCAAATACATCTTGGTATTTCCTGGGTGAATTGAATATGGTGAATCGTGTGCCTCTTGCAAAATCAACTTCCTGATCTCCGGGTCGTTGGGCACGTAAACACGGTCTTCAAACCATAGGGTGTCGTGTTCATCCTCACGAAATCCTTTAGCTTTTCCTTTGCTCAGTTTCTCCTTTATAGCGGCAATCTCTTTGTCAGTTTCTGAGCTTCTCTGATTCTATCCATCAAAGTTGACTGAATCTCCAATGCTGCTACATAGCCTCTCGGAACTATTTCCAAACATAGTTCACGAAGATTTTCTGCTAACTCCTTGGGTATTTCTCCCGTCATTAACGTATTGACATGGCTCTTACGGCTTAATGCGTCAGCTACTACATTAGCCTTTCCAGGATGATAATGCAATTTCATATCATAATCCTTGATAAGCTCCAACCATCTCCTTTGTCTGAGATTCAACTCCTTCTGTGTGAAAATGTACTTCAAACTCTTATGATCCGTGTACACCTCACAATGGTTTCCAATGAGGAAATGTCTCCATGTTTTCAAAGCATGCACTACGGCTGCTAACTCCAAATCATGCGTAGCATAATTCAACTCATGGGGCTTCAGTTGTCTTGAGGCATATGAAACAACTCTCCCTTCCTGCATAAGCACTGCTCCAAGTCCTCGACGTGAAGCGTCGCAATACACCTCATAATCTTTGGTCTGGTCTGGCAAAATCAACACTGGTGAGGTAACCAAACGTTTCTTCAACTCCTGGAAACTAGCCTCACACTCCTCTGTCCATATGAACTTGGTATCCTTCTTTAATAACTCTGTCATAGGCTTCGCAATCTTTGAGAAATTCTCAATAAATCTCCGGTAGTATCCTGCGAGTCCAAGAAAACTCCGGATCTCTCCAACTGTTGTTGGGGCTTCCCACTTGGTCACGGTTTCAACTTTAGCGGGATCTACTGCTATACCTTCTCCAGATATAACGTGTCCGAGGAATCCTACTTCCTTTCAACCAAAACTCACATTTGCTGAACTTGGCATATAATTGATGTTCTCTGAGCTTTCCAAGTACCAAACGCAAATGCTCCTTATGCTCCTCTTCATTCTTCGAATAAACCAGGATATCATCAATGAACACTACGACGAACTTATCCAAAAACTCCATAAACACTTTGTTCATCATGTTCATAAAATAGGCAGGTGCGTTAGTCAGACCAAATGACATAACGGTATACTCATACAGCCCATACCTGGTGGTAAAAGCTGTCTTCGGAATATCCTGTTCTCGAATCTTCAACTGGTGGTATCCTGATCGCAGATCGATCTTGGAAAATACCTTAGCTCCTTGCAATCGATCAAACAGATCGTTGATCATTGGTAGTGGGTACTTGTTCTTGATCGTTACTTCATTCAATCCTCGATAATCAACAACCATCCTTAACGATCCATCCTTCTTCTCCACTAGAAGTACTGGCGATCCCCAAGGTGAAGAACTTGGGCGAATATATCCTTTATCCAGTAACTCCTTAATCTGCTTCTTAATTTCCACCAAATCCTTTGCTGGCATCCTATATGGTCTCTTTGATATTGGCCCTGTGCCTGGCAATAGCTCAATCAAAAACTCAATATCTCTATCCGGTGGCATGCCTGGCAACTCTTCTGGAAATACATCAGGGAAATCCCTTACCACTGGTACTTCCTCCTGCACAACTCCTGTTAGGCAATTTACTTGAGTCCTCTTTGGCACATGCCGGGATACATACTTGATCCTTCTCCCTTCTGGGGTGGTAAGCAAAATTGACTTACTAGCACATTCAATATTCCCTTCATACTTTGATAACCAATCCATGCCTAATATCACATCCAATCCTTGAGATTCCAATACTATTAGGTCTGAGGGAAAAACATAGTTACCAATCCTTAATGGTAACCGATCACACCATAGACTAGCCACATACTCTGCTCCGGGCGAGGTTACTAACATGGGTGACCTAAGGGCTTGGGTTGGTAGGTTATACTTATCCACAAATCCCCTTGAGATGTATGAATGCGATGCACCAGTATCAAAAAGAACGAGTGCAGTAAATGACTTAACCAAAAACTTACCTATTACTGCATCGGGCTGAGCTTCAACCTCCTCCACGCTAACGTGGTTCACCTGTCCCCTGTTGAAAGGGTTCGGCTTCTTCCCAGAACTTCCATTGCCATTTTGGCCTTCAGGACATTCATTGGCATAATGTCCGGTCTTCGAACACTTATAGCAAGTGACTTGGCTCAAGTCCTTCTTGGCTGGGGTTGAGGGGTTGGTGCGGTTCTGGCCGTTGCTTCCTCCATTGCCATTACCATTTTTGGTGCCATTGTGATTGTGCGAGCTACCTCCTCCATGGGTATGCTGAAAATGTCCTCCCGGTCTAGGGGTAAAACGTGGCTTCTGCTGAGCTCCTGAATTGTACTTTCCTTGTCCATACTTCCTCTTGCGATTCTCAATTTGCTGCTGCTTCCCTTCAATCATAAGAGCACGATCTACCAACTCCTGGTAGTTGTTGAAGGTGGCTACCATCAACTGCATGCTCAACTCATCATTCAGTCCTTCCAGAAACTTCTCCTTGCTTAGCTGCATCCGTAGCGACGTCATCTGGGCATAACGTGCTAACTTACTAAATTCCTCCACATACTGGCCAACTGTCCGTCCTCCTTGGCGCAAGTTGCGAAACTCACGCTTCTTCATGGCCATAGCTCCTGCTGAAACATGGGCAGTACGAAAGCCTGCTGAAACTGGTCCCATGTGACAGTGTCGACTGGGAAGGTGGCTGTGAAATTCTCCCACCATGATGCTGCGGGTCCTTCTAACTGATGTGCGGCAAACTTCACCTTCTCCGCATCTGTGCATCCTGCTGTGGTCAACTCCCTAGCTGTCTTGCGGAGCCAATCATCTGCTACTATCGGCTCGGTGCTACTGGAAAACACCGGCGGATTCAGCCTAAGAAAACGGGCTAAGTGGTCAACAGTGGTGGTGGTGGTGGTGGGTTGTTGTTGTTGTTCCCCTGATTCTGATTCTGGACTAGCAACTGCATCAATGTGTTCTGCTGCTGGATCAACTGGGTGAGCTCCGGTGGGAAAGCAAATCCGGGGTCACGTCTCGGAGGCATCTGAGGGTTTAGAAAAGATGAGATATAAGAATAGAGGGGGTCTAAAGAGAAAACACTACCCATATGCACATGAGGCAAAAGCAAACAATTCACTTCAATCAATCAAACAAGGGCATACAATCGATCTACTATCGCAAAAGTGCTCGGACTACTATATTTACATGGTGGACTACTACTACTGATGAGGTGGTCTACTAGAAATATTCTACGGTCGTTGACTCCATGATATCTGCTCCAGCTTCATCAACATAGTCATCATCGCTACTGTCTGGTTCCGAGTCGGTGCCGTCGATGATGATGTAGTCTTCCGGGCTAATCTCCTTGGGTTCTTCGTCTTCATCTACTGGTGTCGGGCCTCCCATAAATATTCCAATCTTCTTGATCAGGTCGTCATTCTTCTCCACCAATACTTCAATTTCTTCTTCATAATCTTCACGTGTAGCCTTGAGTTCTTCCTCCAGTTCCTTGATTCTAGTCTTAGCCTTCTTCAGATCTATCATGTCGGCACACATCTGGTTCTCCTGTCGTCGAATGTGCTGGTTTAATCCTGGATAAAAGCTGCGATTGATCTATCCTTCCTGGTGCTGATCATCTCCCAGTGTTCATCTCGGCGCCCACAAATCTGGTAGATAGTATCCTTGAGATCCTTGCGGTAGACTTCTCCAATGCGTCCCATGGCGATGTGAGCTGCCATGCTCTTTCCTAGACTCCAAGTTGGTGCATCAAAAAAAACTCTATGGGCTCAGTGACTGGCATGAACGTCCTTCCTGGAACTTGAACTTGAATCATCCAGCGCTCTTCTTCAGGTAAAGTGGCGTTGTAGGTTCCCGTGATAAGCTTGGTACTCCTATGTTCAGGTATCTAGTGACTTCCTTCAAGTGTCGTCCAAAGGGTGTATCTTCATCCGGTTGTGTGAACTTGTTCCTTGCATCTGCCATCCTAAAGAGTAGAAAAGATGAGAGTCAGAAGAGAAGAGAGTGAATAGTGATCTAGGTCTTTTAGCTTAGTGGTCGTGTCCTACAGTCAGCGTGTGCTCTGATACCATCTCTGTAGCGACCAGACCTCAAACAGTCTGATCTCTGTGCTCCGGTGTCATCCCTGGATCAGTAATGCTGACACCACACAGTACTCGGAGGATTTATAGCAGAGTAGCAATCACACACTTATTACATCGAGTGTCTCAAAAGAGAACTTATTACAATAAATATGGCTTAAGGCCATCTAATAACGATAACAGCGGAAGGCTTGGAAGATAAGTGAGTCCATCAACTCCAACGGCATCACTGAGTATAGAACCACGACCTAAAACTCCTTAATCGTCGTCTGAAAAGTCTGCAACATTAACGTTGCAGCCCGAAAACGGGTCAGCACATGGAATATGCTGGCAAGGTAACACATAGAGAGTAATGGAATGAAACAGCTATACTATATGCATATTTGGCTGGTGGAAAGCTCTATGGTTACAGTTTTGCGTAAAGCCAATTTTTCCCTACTCCAAAGGAATAAATTTAATTACTATCATGGTGGTTGTTAAACATTGAGAATGGTTGACAGCATTCTCAATCCCAATTAAGCATCATCATTAAACATAACCCAACAAAATTAATTTAGAGTAACATGTTGAGATTCACATGAAAATCCAGGTACTAGATACTCAAGATGTCCATAACCGGGGACACGGCTAACCATGATTAGTTTATTACACTCTGCAGAGGTTTGCGCACTTTTCCCCACAAGACTCGATCGCCTCCGTTTGGTTTCTCGCACTACATGGTGTTTGAGAAGATGGATGACCGAGACATAGTCTTTCAGAAGCGCTAGCACCTTACGATCGGGTAGACCGTACCACCTACATCCCCTACATCTGCTAGTCTACCACTGTAAGAGTTCGCACAACTTAGTCAACTATGCTAGAGCCCATAATAGCTTGTGGCTGCACACGGAAGTTTCTAGTATGAATAGTCTCATGATCCCTTTGAGCCTGGGTGGCGGTCCAAAAGAAAACAGGCAAGTCCTGGAATACCCAGGTGCCTCAATCCACCCAGATGTGTGTTTAAGTTGCCACCTTAGATAAACCATTAATTAACAATCTCACATCTGTCATGGATTTCACTCACCCAATCCACGTCTACTAGCATAGCATGGCATAATAAGCAAACGTAGAAGTAACTCCCAAAGGTTTGATAATAAACAGGTAATAGGTACTACCTCATCTACTTCCCATCCCACAATTTAATTAGATCCTAATCATGCAATGTGTGAGGTTTGATCTAATGCAATAAAACTGGGTAGTAGAAAAGGTATGATTCAAAGTGTTACTTGCCTTGCTGATGATCCGGGAAACCTAGCGATTCGAAGTAACAGGCGGCGCACTCCGGATACTCTATCGCAAACAACAAACGAGCATACAATAAGTACTCATCTAATGCACAGGTAAAACTCAAATAAGAGATCTAACCAGAAGGTTCAACTTAAGAACTCTAGTTGGCAAAAAAAATCGAATCGAACAAAGCAACGAAAGTCAAACGGTGAAAGAAAACAACTTCGTTCTAGTAATCTGGATCTAGGGAAAATTTTACAGTAGCAAAACCTTGTTTAAGTTGGTTAAACGGATAGAGGGTTTCGAGACGAAACTCTAGGCGCTTGAATCGCCTGATTCCGATAAACGAGCGAAAAGTTATACTAAAACAAAAATCGGATCAGGAATCGCGATCAGAAAATAACCGCGGAAAATCCGAGAAAAAGAAAATGACGAATGGATTAACGAACGAACGTTCGTTATCCAGATCTAGACGATGAACGTGTTCGTTTAAACGAACAAACGAGCGAACGCTCGCTACTTAACCTAAACCGAAAAAACCGATCTAATAAAAAAACGAAAACTAAAAAAAACCGACGGAAAACCGATCGGTTTTCTAAAAAAACGGGCGGTGCGGATTACGAGGCGGCGGCGAACCTCGGCGAGCGTGCGGGGCTGGGGCGGCGGCGCGGGAGGCGGCGGCGGTGCGGGTGCGGGGCTGGGGGGGGGCGCTGGGGCTAGGGTTCCCCCCCCCCCCCCCCGGGTGGGCTGGCCTATAAAGCCCCTACGGGCCGGGAGTCCTAGTCGGACACGGCCCGTAGGTCGGTTCCCCTTTTTTTTTAAAAAATACGCTCGGAAGAAAAATAAAAAGAAATACTAAACGGACTCCAAAAATTTCGAAATAAATTTTCCCGGGCTTCTAAAATCAAGCCCGACAAAGTGAACATTTATTTGGGCCCTAAATGCAATTTTGAAAAACGCAATTTTTTTTCCTAAATTCAAATAAAACACCAAAAAAACTCCGGAATAAAATCTTATTTGATTTTATTATTAAATCCTCAATATTTCTTTATTTTGGGAAAGTCATTTTATTCCCTCTCTCATATTTTTTTGTAATAGAAATAATTGATGATAAAATAAATAAAATCAAATTATCCTATTCTCAAAATTTGAGAAAACTCAAATATGAAAATAACGAAATCCCCAACTCTCTCCGTTGGTCATTGAGTTGCGTAGAATTTCTAGGATCAACCAAAATGCAAAATAAAATATGATATGCATTGATGATCTAATGTATAACATTCCAAATTGAAAATTTGGGATGTTACAAACCTACCCCCCTTAAGATGAATCTCGCCCTTGAGATTCGGGTTGGCTAGAAAATATGTGAGGGTGGTCTTTGAACAAATCTTCCTCTCGCTCCCAGGTGGCTTCATCCTCTGAGTGGTGGCTCCACTGAACTTTGCAAAACTTGATAACCTTGCTGCGAGTAACTCGGTTGGCAAACTCGAGAATCTTGACTGGCTTCTCCTCATAGGTCAAATCGTTATGCAACTGTATAGTTTCCAAAGGCACTGTATCTCTCAATGGTATGTCAGCCATCTCCGCGTGACACTTCTTCAGCTGAGAAACGTGGAACACATCATGAACTCCTGACAATCCTTCGGGCAATTCCAACTTGTAGGCCACTTCCCCCATACGTTGCAAAACTCGATATGGTCCTACAAATCATGGTGCTAACTTCCTTTAACTCCAAAGCGCTTTGTTCCCCGAAGTGGAGATACTCGAAGATAAGCTCTATCTCCAACTTTGTAAACGGACTCCTTGCGTTTAGAATTTGCATATCGTGAAGCCTTTGCAGTCTTGCATACCGAACTTCTTCAGGCAATCTTTGAGATACTTCTCTTGAGATATAAAGATGTCGTTGCGTTGCTGTCGTATTTGAAGACCAAGGAAGAACTTCAGCTCTCCCATCATGGACATCTAGTATTGCTCTTGCATCATATATCCAAATTCTTCACTATATTTCTGATTGGTGCAGCCGAAGATAATGTCATCCACATATATTTGGCACACAAACAGTTCACCATCATATGTCTTCGTGAAGAGAGTGGGGTCGAGGGAACCAGGTGTGAAGCCTTTTCTCTTCAGGAAGTATTTGAGTGTGTCATACCAAGCCCGAGGGGCTTGTTTGAGGCCATACAGTGCCTTGTTGAGCTTGTATACCATGTCAGGATGTTTTGGATCTTCAAAGCCAGGCGGTTGTGCAACATACACTTCTTCTTCAATCTTGCCATTGAGAAAAGCGCTCTTCACATCCATTTGATATAGAAGTATGTTATGATGATTTGCATAGGCCAGCAGTATGCATATGGCTTCAAGTCAAGCCACAGGAGCAAATGTTTCATCGAAGTCAATCCCTTCAACTTGAGTATATCCTTGAGCAACGAGACGAGCTTTGTTTCTGACAACTTGACCATGCTCATCTTGCTTGTTGCGATATATCCATTTGGTGCCTATTATATTGTGCTTCCGAGGATCAGGATGCTTAACCAGTTCCCATACATTATTCAACTCAAACTGTTGAAGCTCTTTTTGCATAGCTTGAATCCATTCAGGTTCCATGAAGGCTTCTTCAACTTTCTTGGGTTCTGTTATTGAGACGAATGCGAAGTGCCCACAGAAATTTGCTAGTTGTGTTGCCCTTGAACAAGTGAGCGGACCGGGTGCATTGATGCTATCAATTATTCTCTCAATCTGCACTTCATTGGCAACACGAGGATGTACAGGGCGAAGATTTTGCTCTTGCTGATCATTGTCATTGTTAGAGGGATTGTCTTCAGGCTGAGCATTGTCTTCAGGTTGATCAGGTGCGGAGATGATAAATTCCTCTTCAGGTTGAGCTTCAGAGGGTATGATTTCTCCAGTTCCCATAAGTTTGATTGATTCACTGGATGGAACTTCATCTAGCACATTTGGCAGGTGCTCTCTTTGTGAACCGTTAGTCTCATCGAACCGCACATCCACTATTTCAACCACTTTATAATGAAAGAGATTGAAGACTATGTAGGAGTGCGAATCCTTTCCATATCCAAGCATAAAACCCTCATGTGCTTTTGGTGCAAATTTTGAAGTGTGATGTGGATCCTTGATCCAGCACCTAGCGCCAAATACTCTAAAGTAACTGACATTTGGCTTCTTGACAGTAAGGAGCTCATAAGATGTCTTGTTCAGAAGCTTGTGAAGATAAACACGATTGATTGTATGGCATGTAGTATCAATGGCTTCAGGCCAGAATTTTCTTGGAGTCTTGTATTCATCAAGCATCGTTCGGGCCATCTCAATGAGTGTTCTGTTCTTGCGTTCGACGACGTCATTCTGCTGTGGCGTGTACGGAGCTGAGAATTCATGTGTGATGCCCAAAGTATCAAGATATGTATCAAGGCCAGTGTTCTTGAATTCAGTGCCATTGTCACTTCTTATGTGCTTTATCTTGGCGCCATAGTTGTTCATTGCTCGATTGGCGAAGCGTCTGAAGACATCCTGCACTTCAGTCTTGTAGAGGATTATGTGCACCCAAGTAGATCTAGAATAATCATCAACAATGACAAAGCCATAGAGACAAGTAGTAGTAGTAAGAGTTGAGTAATGAGTGGGACCGAAAAGATCCATGTGGAGCAGTTCGAAGGGTCGAGTTGTTGTCATGATTGTCTTCGAGGGATGCTTGGCCCTCGTCATCTTTCCTGCTTCACAGGCACCGCATAAGTGCTCTTTCTTGAACTTGATGCCCTCGATGCCTATGACATGCTTCTTCTTTGCAAGGGTGTGGAGGTTCCTCATGCCAGCATGCCCTAGCCTCCGATGCCAGAGCCAGCATTCTGAAGCTTTTGCCAGAAGACATATGGCAAGTTGTGGTCCTGCTGAGAAATCTACCACGTACAAATCATCTTTCCTATACCCTTCAAACACTAGAGACTTGTCAGATTCCATTAGAACAAGGCAACGATATTTTCCAAACATCACGATCATGTTTAAATCACAAAGCATTGAGACAGACATTAAGTTGAAACCAAGGGATTCAACAAGCATGACTTTATCCATGTGTTGATCCTTTGAGATTGCAACTCTACCTAGACCCAATACCTTACTTTTACCAGTGTCAGTAAATGTGATGTGACTCTTGTCGGATGGACGTAAGGTTGAGTCCATAAGAAGGCTTCTCTTGCCAGTCATGTGATTGGTACACCCACTATCAATAATCCATTCTGAAGCTGCTGGTGTCGTACCCTACAGTGCAGTTAGGGGGTTAGGCTTCACGAAGAGAATTGTGAAGCAAAAACATTTGACGAACCAGTGGGTTATGAAAGCTTAGGTCGAGATTTGGACTGATAGGGCGAGTAGCAAGCGATTCAGGAACGAAGTACATAATAAGACCATTTGGGGCATTTGATCTTGCGCCCTACAAGATTTTTAAGGTCCCCAGCAATATCGTCAGACGATTTTGGTTTTCTGCTGGAGACCCTTCCCTGCAAAAGAGAGTTAAGCTTTCTTAGCCACCCACATCTTCAAGGGTGGCTTAGAAGCAACAAGTCTAAGTGCAGCATCTGAGAACTTTGGCTTTGGAGCCCTAGCAAAAAGTCTTGCAGGTGGACAATAGTATTCATAAGAATAAGCAGAATAGTTCTTGGTCTTATGAACATGGCGGTTTGATGAACCGCGCTCATATTCATAGGCCTGAGTATGGCTTCCCTATGGTGTCATGATGACATTCACAGAAAGATTCTCCAAACACTTTTTGGGCACCTAGATCTTCTTCATAGGCGGTCCATTCCTGTAGTTAGTACCAATATACATGGCAAACACTTCGCCATTCTGATTTTTAAACAGTTTATAGTTTGCATCAAAGGATTCATCAATGACAATGGGGTTAGCACAAGTGAAGCCAGAGAGAGTGGATGGATCTGCTGAAGGTTCCTTTGCAGCAACCCATGTGGTTTTGGGGTACTGCTCGGGTTTCTAGTAAGAGCCATCAGCATTCATTTTGCTTACGAACCCAACACCCTCTTTCCTAGGGTTTCGGTTCAGGATCTGCCTTTTGAGGACATCACATAGTGTCTGATGCCCTTTGAGACTTTTGTACATCCCTGTTTCAAGCAATGTCTTCAACCTAGCATTCTCATCAGTAATAGCAGTGGTATCCTCAGCAGAGGGGTTAGTTCCCACATCAACAATTGAAGATATTGCAACAGTAGCAGCAGTAGAACATTCAGCAACAGAAGTAGCATTATCACGCTCAATGCACTTAAGACATGGTGGTTCAAATCCTTCCTGAGCTGAGCTAATCTGTTCGGCGTGAAGCGACTCGTTTTCTTTTTGAAGATCTTCATGAGCCGCTCTCAATTTCTCAAGATCTTGCTTCCTTTGAAGATAATCATAGGAAAGCCTTTCATGAGCTGTTGAGAGCGTTTCATGACGACTTTCAAGTTCCTCATACTTAACATGAAGATTTTTTATGTCTTCAATTAAGGATTGAGATCGAGTCATTTCAGCATCTAACAGATCATCACTTTTGTCTAACAGTTTTTGAATGTGTTCCATGGTTTTCTGTTGTTCAGTTGCAATTTTAGCGAGTGTTTTGTAGATGGCTTTGGAACCACAATCAGAGTCATCGTCACTAGATGTTTGATAGTGAGTAGTGCGTGTGTTTACCTTGGCACCGCGTGCCATGAAGCAGTAGGTAGGAGCGGAGTAGTCCTTGTCATTTGCATCGGTGTCGGTGATGAAGTCATTGTCTTCAGTGTTGAAGATGGACTTGGCAACGTATGCTGTAGCCAGACTCGCAACGCCAGAATCGGACTCCTCCTCAGACTCCACCTCCGCCTCCTCAGAAGCGGACTCCTCCTCTGAATCCATTTCCTTGCCAACAAACGCACGTGCCTTGCCAGATGAGCTCTTCTTGTGTGATGAAGACTTTGAGGAGGACTTGGAAGAAGACTTTGAGTATTTCTTCTTCTTCTTGTCATCAGAATCATACTCCTTGCTCTTCTTTTTCTTCTTGTTCTCAATGTCCCACTGCGGACACTCAGAGATGTAGTGGCCAGGTTTCTTGCACTTGTGGCATGTTTTCTTCTTGTAGTCATGAGCAGAAACTTCATCATTCCTTGAGCTTGATCGTGAAGACTTTTTGAAGCCTTTCTTCTTGGTGAATTTTTGGAACTTCTTCACGAGCATAGCAAGCTCCTTTCCAATGTCTTCAGGATCATCAGAACTACTGTCAGATTCTTCTTCAGATGAGGAGACAGCTTTTGCCTTCAAGGCACGAGTTCGCCAATAGTTGGGACCGTAGATATCTCTTTTCTCAGAAAGCTGAAACTCATGTGTGTTGAGCCTCTCAAGTATGTCAGACGGATCGAGTGTCTTGAAATCAGGACGTTCTTGAATCATCAGGGCTAGGGTGTCAAACGAATTGTCAAGTGATCTCAGGAGTGTCTTGATGACTTCATGCTTGGTGATCTCAGTAGCGCCGATGGCTTGAAGCTCATTTGTGATGTCAGTGAGTCGATCAAACGTGAGCTGGACATTCTCATTGTCATTTCTCTTGAAGCGGTTGAAGAGGTTGCGAAGGACACTGATTCTCTGATCTCTCTGGGTTGAGACGCCTTCGTTGACCTTGGAGAGCCAGTCCCAGACTAGCTTAGATGTTTCCAAAGCACTCACGCGGCCATACTGTCCTTTGGTCAGATGACTACAGATGATATTCTTGGCAGTAGAGTCTAGTTGAACGAACTTCTTGACGTCAGCAGCAGTGACACCTTCTCCAGCCTTGGGAACGCCGTTCTTGACGACATACCATAGGTCGACATCAATGGCTTCAAGATGCATGCGCATCTTATTCTTCCAGTAGGGATATTCAGTTCCATCGAAGACGGGGCACGCAGCGGAGACTTTAATTATCTCTGCAGTCGGCATAGCTAAAAATCCAGGTGGTTAAATCGAATCACACAGAACAAGGGAGTACCTTGCTCTGATACCAATTGAAAGTGCGTTATATCGACTAGAGAGGGGTGAATAGGCGATTTTTATGAAAGTATTCAAAACTTAGAAGTTTCGAAGACAAATGATAGAAATAAACCTATTACCATGCAGCGGAAGGTAGACTACACTAGGCAAACCATAGTCAAGTATTTAATGAAGTGAAAGCACAATGACTAATAGCAGCTAGGTAGTAAGGATCAGGTAGGAAGATATTATGAAGCCAAACACAACACGCAGTCACTCAGTGAAGACAAAAGATAGTGCAATCATACAATGACTTCACAAGGACCAACAGTAAGTAAGGGGAAGGGAAGGATGAAACCAGTGACTCGTTGAAGACAATGATTTGTTAGAACAGTTCCAGTTGCTGTGACAACTGTACGTCTGGTTAGGGCGGCTAGGTATTTAAACTTGAGGACACACAGTCCCGGACACCCAGTCCTGAACACGCAGCTCAGGACACCCAGTCCTCACCGTATTCCCCTTGAGCTAAGGTCACACAGACCTCGCCCAATCACTCTGGTAAGTCTTCAAGGTAGACTCCCAAAACTTCACAGACTTCGTTCACCGGCGATCCACAATGACTCTTGGATGCTCAGAACGCGACGCCTAACCGGCTGGAGGATTCACAGTCCTCAAGTGTAATGAGTCTTCAGATCACACAGACAGGAAGACTTAAGTGATGCCTAACACTCTTTGGCTCTGGGTGGTTAGGGCTTTATCCTCGCAAGGAATTCTCTTTCAAAGGCTTTGAGGTGGGTTGCTCTCACACGACAAAAGCTGTACTTTAACTCTAAGCAGCCAACCATTTATTGTTGTAGGGGGTGGGCTATTTATAGCCACTAGGCAACCCGACCTGATTTGTCCGAAATGACCCTGGGTCACTAAGGAACTGACATGTGTTCCAACGGTCAGATTTCAAACACACACGGCAACTTTACTTGGGCTACAAGCAAAGCTGACTTGTCCGACTCTGGACAAGATTCGCTCTCATAGTCTTCACTCGAAGACATAGGTTTTGGTTAAGCATCACTTCAGTCATTCTGACTGGTTCTCTTGGACCCCACTTAACAGTACGGTGGTTCCTATGACTCAAAAAAGAAGAAAAGGAACTACGGAAGATCTGAGTCTTCGAGCTTCATAGGCTTCATGTGATGTCTTCTCTTGTCATAGTCTTCAATGTGAATATCTTCACATACCACCTTTGACATCAATGTCTTCATACATTTTTAGGGGTCATCTCTGGTAGGAAAACCGAATCAATGAGGGACTTCTACCTGTGTTATCCTGCAATTCTCACAAACACATTAGTCCCTCAACTAGGTTTGTCGTCAATACTCCAAAACCAACTAGGGGTGACACTGGATGCACTTACAGTAGGCCGCCGTCGCTCCCTCCACGAGCCGCCGCCACCCCTCCCTCCGCAGGACGTAGGCCGCCGCCGCTCCCTCCATGGCCGACGCCGCTCCCTACACAGGATGCAGGCCGCCACCGCTCCCTCCACGGCTGTCGCCGCCGCTCCCTCCGCAGGATGCAGGCTGCCGCGCGCCGTCGTCGCCCGGCACCATATTCGGTCAAATCGGCCTCCAATGTCCCCGCCCGGCACCGGATCCAACGGGAATGCCTCGGTCAGATCAGCGTGGTGAGCGCGTGGGGCAACAGCATCCACATCCCCGTTGGTCATGGGGCGGCACCAGGCCGCGGCGACCATCTCTGCCGGCCTGCGACGGCCATCCCTGCCCGCGAAGAAGAGGCTGCGGCGCTGCCACGCCGCCTGCGAAGAAGAGCTCGTCGTGGAGGCCGCGTCCTCGACGAGCTACAGTTGGCCGGCCAAGGAGCTCGAGGTGGTTGCGCTCCAAACAATGCTCTAACCCTCATGGACATTTGTCATGTTCTGTTCCCATACCGCGATGGCCACCCTCTGGTCGGCGACGAGCGTCCTGTTCTGCTCGCGTCAGCCATGGGCGCTGTGCTGCCGATTTTGTGCACACGGGGCCTAATTGCGTTTTCATTTTTTGATTAAGGGGTGTCCATATAAAATTGTTGGGACTAGTTTGTAAATATAGATAAAAACCCATTTGGCATGGAAAATTATGCCACGTACGCAAAAAGGGACCCATCTGTTATAAACGCGCTCAAACGACTCTAATCCGCCAATCAGTGGTTTTTGCAAAAAGATTACTAAAGACATGGTGTTTTCTGCCAAAAAATGTATTGGAGTGGTTTCCGTAAAGCTAACCTTCAAACTGGTGGTTTTCTGCAATTTGCTCATCCCTCTGTCCCATAATGTATGAAATTTTTCGACAATACTGTAGTATCAAATAGCTTCTTACATTACGAGACAGGGGGACTAGGATTTGTTGTATATTTGGCCTTTCTGAAGACGAAATCACTAATTGAGTAGTACTCCTTTCAAAAATCACCCCCCCCCTTTTAGGTTGTGACAAGTGGCGCGCTGTATTTGCGTCACTTGTTGCAACCTGTGAAATTTTTTAGATCCGTTTATTCAAAATGTTTTATCTCCTAAATTGTGCGTCAAATCTTAAACCGTTTTCACTGTTGGATTCTTCGCATCGATACCTTCAAAACTAGATCCTACGTAGATTTTGACGAGCTTTTTTTCAAGAAAAAACCTAACTATGAGCATGTTTTTTTTTCTTTTCGAAAGCCGTTTAGGAGAGGCACGCACGAAAGCAAATCTACGCCTCTCATGGAAGCAAAACCGTGCCTCCCACGAAAAAAACACATATTTTTGTCTCTCGCGGAAGCAAAATCGTGCCTTTCACGGAATAAGAAAAAGAGAAAATGCATTTTTTTTGTTTTTGAGAGGCATGGCCATGCCTCTCATGGAAGCAAAACCGTATCTCTCATGAAAAAAAACGAGAAAAGGTGTTCTTTTTTTCATTTCTGAGAGGGACGACTGTGCCTCTCACGGAAGTAAAACCGTGCCTCTCACGAAAGAAAAAAACATGTTTTTTTCATTTTTTTTATAGACACGGACGTGCCTCTCGCGAAAGAAAAACCATGCCTCTCATGAAAAAATGTGTTTTTTCATGCAAAAAATATATTGTTTTAAAGCTAAGAAAGATCGATGAAAAACCAGAAAAGTAAAAAAAAGCTATAAAACATAAAACACATACGGAAAAACAAAATCCGAAGGAGGTATCTAGAACGCGACACGTGGGGAGGCTCCTGAAGGAGCTCCTCGACTAGTTGCTCTCTTTTCAAGGGTGTTGTATATTGGACAGGCATGCGCGATAAGTTGGGCGCAAAGGTGTGGCTTTTCTCATTCCTTGTCTGTTTTTTGGACTTTCTGTTGGGCTGGGCCTTTTTCTGAGAGTGCATGGTGAAGAAAGATATCGCAAGTAGTTGGGCCGGCCCATGTAAAGCGCGTTCGAGGGAGGTGCTCATCCCAGTTTTGGGGGAGCTCATGTTCGGGCGCCCGAACAGTAGCTAGCGCCCAAGCGCCGCACCTCATGCGCCAGGCCACCACGCGCAGTAGAAGGAAAAATGTCTCGTGAAAAACCACGGAAAAAAGTGCAGGTGCAGTGACTCAAACTCACGCCTTACCGCTACAACAAAGGCATTGCTTTGCTAACCACTACACCCGGTAACTGGTTGCGACTACAACGAACACACAATCTTTAAGAAACCAATGTATTTATTAGATTTGCGATTATTCATAAACAATTTAGAGAAGTTGATTTTTTATGAAAAAGAGTTCATCAAATTTTGAAACAAGTTTATGAATTTTAAAAAAACAATTCATTGATGTTTAAAAAAAGTTCGGTGAAATAAGTTCATCGATTTTGAAAGAAAAGTTCATCAAATTCAAAAAAATTCTTCAAATTTGGAAAAAGTTCATCCATCTTTTTCAAGAACGTTCATCGGATTTGAAAAAGAAGTTCATCGAATCTAAGAAAAGTTCATCAAATTTGAAAAAATATTCATCGAATTTGAAAAAAATGTTAATAGAATTTGAAAAAAGTTCATCGAATCTGAAAAAAAATTATCGAAATTGAAAAGATGTTCATCGAATTTGAAAGAAGTTCATCGAATCTGAAAAAATTCCATCAAATCTGAAA
This sequence comes from Triticum urartu, assembly GCF_003073215.2. Lineage (NCBI taxonomy): Eukaryota > Viridiplantae > Streptophyta > Magnoliopsida > Poales > Poaceae > Triticum > Triticum urartu. Next base: position 540,283,975 of record NC_053028.1, read on the forward strand.
AAAGATTCATCAACTTTGAAAAAAAGTTCGTCAATTCTGAAAAAAGTTCATCAAATATGAAAAAAGTTTATCGAATTTGAAAAAAATTCATATAATCTGAGGAAAAGTTTATCGAATTTAAAAAAATAGAATTTGGAAAAAATCATCAAATTTTAAAAAATGTTAAATGAATTTGAAAAAAGTTCATCGACTTGAAACTAAGTACATTGAATCTGAAAAAAAATCATCAAATTTGAAAAAAGTTTGTCAATTTTTTAAAAAAGTTCATCGAATTTGAAAAAAATTCATAGAATCTGAAGAAAAGTTCACCGAAATTGAAAAAACGCTCATCGAATTTTAAGAAAAAGTTCAACGATTTTAAAAAAGTTCATCGAAATTGTTAAAAAGTTCATAGAATTTCACAATAGTCCAGAGAATATGAAAATAGTTCATTCAATTTGAAAAAAACATCAAATTCGAAAAAATAGTTCATCGGTTTGAAGAAAAAGTTCACTGAATTGTAAAACTTTGTACATTTTGGGAAAAGATAAAGAAAAAGAAAAGAAACAGAAAAAGAAGGGAAAATAAAAAATACAAACAATTAAGAGATAAAGGAAAAAGAAAAGAAAAATGAAATCTCCATTCACATCGAACTTGAACCAGAATAGAAAGAAAGAAAGAGGATATTAGCCACGAGTGTGAAGGTGGCTGAGTGGTTGGTGCTGGTCCGTGCGATTATTGAATTCGCGAGTTACAACCAACGTCGCTGCACCTTTTTTTGAAGTTAGCAGGAAAAAATGAAATATGGGCCGGCCCATCTAGACGCGCGAGAAAGCTGCTACAGGCACCCGTTTGCGAAAACTGAAAACACCGATGCCTGTAGCGCTAAATAGGAATTGCCCAGTTTTGGGGAAGCTTCCATAAGCTTTCCAGTCCGGTTATGGGAAGCTTCAGGAAGATTCCGGTCGGTTTTCTCTATTTTCCTGGACCAGGTTTTGTTCAGTTTTTCGCTTTTATTTTTCTTTTCAAATGTGTGATTTTTTCAAATTTGGAATCGATTTTTCTTCAAATGCTTGAACATATTTTGAATCAACAAACTTTTTCAAATTTAGAATCATGAAATTTTCACAAGTACGTCAACATTTTCTGAATCCTTGAACTTTTTTCAAATACAGGATCGTGATTTTTTTCCAATTTCATGAAGCTTTTCTTGAATTCATGAACATTTTTTGAATATGCAAACTTTTTTCAAATTAGAAATCATGAACTTTTTAAAATTTGTGAACTTTTTCTCAAATCCGTGATTTTTTTTCAAAAAAGACAACAGTCATCGGATCTGGCCAAAGGTCGACAATCTAGCCTTTCAAATTTGCCAATACTTTCATTTTCATATTTATTTTTAAGTCCATAACCTGTAAGAGAACAGGGGGCGGAAGAAATCGAGCGAAAAAACCTTGAAGCGGACGACATATGATATGGGCCAATGATCAACAGGGGCAGTAGTGGCTTTGAGCAAACTTCCTAAGGACATTGCTATGGAGGTCATGATTATGGGTTGCTGGAGTACATGGATGGTACGAAATGACAAAATCTTCAGATCTACACCACCACACCTTGACTCATGGAAATTCTATCTCAAGGAAGGACTTCAGAACGTCAAACTCAGAGCTAAGCAAGTCAACGCAGAACATATTGAAGTTTGGATGGTTCAGTATTTATAACTTGATTTCTATGTTGCCTAGAATTGGCATTGGGTGATTACTCCCCTTGTATTATTGCTTGTAAATACTTTATTTAATATAATTGAAAATACCATAGAACGATTGTTCTATGGTCTCAGGTTAAAAAAAGTAACATGCCTAGTAAATGAAAGTGTTCATCTCAGCTCCAGCTCATAAGAACTCGGTATGAAGAGTAAAAACCAAAAAACGTAAAAAAATCAAACAATTCTATTTTTTTGGTAAACTTTGACAAATATTATAAATGCTTGAAAATTTTCATCATGGAATGAAATTCGTGGCAAAAAACAAAATCAGGACTCCAAAATGCTTTCAAAAATAATATATTGGAGTATCCACTTTGTCTTTTTTGCCATAGCTTTCAGAATGCCATTTCATGATGAAACTCTGCAGACAATCAAAACATTTGTCAATTTTTGCTAAAAAAATTCAGAATTTTTAAATTTTGTTTCATTCTTCTTGTATTTTACTGTTCGCTGAGCTCATATAAGCTCGAGCTCAGCTAATTCGCGTCTGCCTAGTGTTTTAAATACTTCGAGATGTTTGACTATACCCAAAACTATAATTTTATAGACAGTTGTATTCTTCGTACTGTGGGTTTTTTGGAGTTTTTAAAAAAGGCCCGGACCTCTTTTTCTCAAACTGAGAAAAAACGCTCCTTTCATCCTCTCATTGACTACCGTGCAGCTTGATTTGTAAGAACAACTAATATTGATCCATTCCTCTCCACAGCACGACCAAAACATATTGGTAGTTTCCCTAAAACTGAGAAAATTATAGTGTTTAGGAACCATAGTATTTATTGCCCACACATTGCAATACTGAAGTTTTCGAATATTATGGTATTTTAGATCAAAATGATCAAGTGTGGTTATGCAATGATGCAAGACCTCCATAACTGTGTGGTGGATTGCAAACTGAATCATTTGGGTTTCATTGGGGACCTTTTCACTTGCAGAAGAGCTGACATTAGAGAAACATTGGGTCGTGTTGTTTGTGATATGTAGTGGGCTGCAGAATTCACTAGCGTTGCGGTTATCAACGAGGATCATGTCCATTCCGATCACCACCCTTTGATACTTGATACAAATTATTATGATGAAAATATGTTACGTGGTTCGAGGGGCAGAGTAAAACAATCTGAAGCTAGATGGCCCCAAGAAGAGACGGTGGTGGAGATTGTCCACTCGGCGAGGAGCGGTTCATAATGGTTTGCATATTTGGGACCGTGCAATTTTGAAGGGACCAAAAAAAGGATAACAAATTAAAAAAGGAACTAGAGAAAATGAGAAATGGTCCTAATTATGTTGAATCTTGTGCTCGGCAAAAGGTAATAATTGTTCTTATTGAAAATTTACTTGATCAAGAGGAAATGGTTTGGTTTCAAGGAGGCAGAGCAAATTGGTTAATGATTGGGGCATCATAACACATCTTTTTTTCCATCATGCGGCGACGGTCAGGAAGAAGAGGAAACAAATTAAAAATCTTTTGGATGAAACGGGAGTTTGGTGATAAGGTACAAAATTGAAAGATCATATTAAGAGGTACTTCTCTAACGTTTACCTCTGAAGTTCACTAGCCTGATCAGGATGTTTTATCCTCTGTTCGGCTGGGGGTTTCAGTTGATATGAATGATGCACTACTCGCCTCCTACTCTGTGGAGGAAGTTCGTAAGGCTCCTTTTGATATCGGTGATCTAAAAGCCTCGAGGCGAGACAGACTACACGCTATTTTTTATAAAAGATTTTGGCCAGTGTTGGGGGTGATCGGATTGAAGAGATTCTCCAGGCGATGAATACATGTACTATTTCACCATGGTGGAATGATACTGCAATTGTTATGATCTCAAAAACTAATTCACTAGATAAGCTCACTTAGTTCAGACCAATCAGTTTGTGCAATGTGGTCTATAAGGTGATATAGAAAATGGTGGCCGCCCATTTGAAAGTTTTATTTCCTGAGATCATTAGCCCAAATCAGAGTGCTTTTGTGCTTGGGAGAATGATTACAGATAATATTTTGGTGGCATATGAGTGTTCTCACACAATTAAAAACAAGAGGGAAGGAAAAGAAGGTTTTTGTGCTATCAAACTTGACGTGCATAAAGCGTATGACCGAGTGGAATGGAATTTTCCAAAGGAAATCATGTTGAAGTTGAGATTTCATGAAAATTGGGTAAATTTAATTATGCAATGTGTTTCCAATGTTGAATACTGGATTCATTTTAATTTGGAAGAAGCTGAGAGTTTGAAGGCACGAGAGGATTGAGACATGGAGATCCTTTGTCTCCTTATCTTTTCTTGTTGTGTACGGAAGGTCTAACTGCTCTTTTGAATCATACTGAGGAGAGTGGAAATATTACTGGGGTTAAGATATGCAGAGATGCCCCCTCTATATTACAAATCTCCTCTTTGTCGATGACTCTCTATTCCTCATGAGAGCTAATTTGCATAACACGAAAGCTTTGAAATCAATTTTGGATTCTTATTGTGCAGCCTCAGGGCAAATGGTGAGTGTTGATAAATCAATCATCTTTTTTAGCCCAAACGAGAGTGGAAATTGGGGAACAAATTTGTATTGTTCTCAATATCTTGAATGAGGCTCTCAATGATACTTATTTGGGATTGCCAGCTAATGTGGGTATGGAAAAAACCGATTGCTTTAAGCATCTTATTGAATGTGTTATCATGAAAATCAGTCGATGGAAAGAAAAATTATTATCAAGTGGAGGGTAAGAAGTTCTCCTCAAGTCTGTTGTACAGTCTATCCCCACTTATGCTATGTCCGTCTTTAGAATTCCTAACCAAACTTGCAAATGAATCACTGACACAATGTCGCGTTTGGTGGGGTGATGAGGACAATCGAAAGAAGATGCATTGGATGGCCCGGTGGAAAGTGTGTTCGAAAAAAATCATGGCGGAATAGGTTTTCATGGCATCCATTGTTTCAATTTGGCGTTTTTGGCTATAATCAAGTACTTCCCAGATGGTTATTTGGTGAATGTCATTTAAAAAAATCATCATTACCTAGCAAAGTATTATGACGGGAGTCCATACTCTGAAGCATGGTTATATATGGAGAGTGAGCAATGGTCAAAATATTAATATTTAGAAAGTTCTGTGGATCCCAAATTGTGCTAGTAGAGGAGTTATCACTCCTAAAGGGGCATCTCCTATCAAAGGTGTCTACTCTTTTTGATCCTGTTACTAATGTTGGGTCGAAGATTTGGTAAGACAAACTTTGTGGCCATTGAGGCACAACATGCCCTCGTGATTCCTCTCCCAATATGTAAGACTTTATAGCATGGGATTTCACAAAGAATTGGATTTTCAGTGTTCACTCAGTTTATTTTGTGGAATGGGATCATCAACATGGGAGGAAACTAAGATGAACTAATGGTATGGGAAATACCATTGTAAATCCTATTTGGTGTAAGCTTTGGAAATTATCTTGTCCGGCCAAGGTTAATTTTTTATTTGGCGTATATTGCATGGCACTCTTCCCTGTCGTGTTACACTAGCCAATAGACATTTGAAAGTGTCGCCTCTATATCCCTCGTGTTCTAATGGACTTGAGGACACTAAGCATATTTTATTACAATGTCAAAAGGCTAAGAAAGTCTGGAGAATGCTGGAGATGGAAGTTGCGATTAAAAAGTCTTGTGAAATTGATCACGCTGGTGAGGCTAAGTTTTTATTTCATATGTCGGGTCAGGATCTATCTATTTTGGGTGTTCACAATATCCGTGAGTTGGTCACCATTACCACTTGGGTACTTGTGGTGGGTGATATGTCTCCAACGTATCTATAATTTATGAAGTATTCATGCCATGTTTACAACAATTTTATATGATTGTGGTATGATTTGATTAGAACTAACCCGAACTGGCGTTGTTTTCAGCAGAACTACCTGGTGTCGTTTTTTGTGTAGAAATAAAAGTTTTCGGAATGGGCTAAAAATTTACCGTGATTTTTTACGGACCAAAATAGACCCCCGAAGCATAAGAGTTGGGCCAGAAGAGCCCCGAGGCAACGACAAGGTAGGGGGCGCGCCCTACCCCCCCCCCCCACGGGAGGCTGCTCCTACCTTGTTGCTGCCTCGTGGGCCCCCTTGACGTGAGACCGACGCCAAAAATTTCTATAAATACCAAAAAACCCAGAAATAAACCTAGATTGGTTGTTCTATCACCGTAAGCCTCTGTAGCCACGAAAACCCAATCTAGGCCCTCTCTGGCACCCTGCCGGAGGGGGCCATCATCACCGGAGGCCATGGAGGAGGATCCCAGAGGGGGCCATCATTGCCATGCAGACCAAGGACCAGAGGGAGAACCTCTCCCCGTCTAGGGGGAGGCCATGGAGGAGGAAGCATAAGGGGGAGACTCTCTCCCTCTCTCTCTCGGTGGCGCTGGAGTGCCATCGGGGGAACCATCGCCGCGGTGATCGTCTTCATCAACATCACCATCTTCATCACCATCCTCATCTCTTTTACGCGGTCCACTCTCCCGCTCCCCGTTGTAATCCCCTACTTGAACATGGTGCTTTATGCCACATCTTATGATCCAATAATGTGTTGCCATCCTATGATGTTTTGAGTAGATTTCTTTTGTCTTTTGGGTTGATTGATGATATAGATTGGTTTGAGTTGTATGTTTTATTTTGGTGATGTCCTATGGTGCCTTCCGTGTCCAATGGCTTTGTTTTCACCAAGTACACTTCCTGCTACTCATGGGTACATGTATGTTTACAAGTGCATATCTTATTGTTTGCTGATTGAGAAAGTTTCAAATGCAATCTCTCAACTTACAATAAGAACCTGACTTTTAGTTGATGTTCTTATAAGGATGGATATCTTTCGTAACCAAACTGTTTGCATTAAATTTTCAATTTTTAGATCTTTGGAATGAAGGGAAACTCAGAAGTTTGAACAAATTCTTATTTCTAAGATTTCTCAAACATATGAATTCTTTTGCAGGGACACATGGCAGAAAATAGGAAGCCCACAAGTTGATCTAAGATGTTCTGGTGATCGCTTTTGTTCATGACATGGTCGACACATTTTGTTCATATGGAAGTTTGAAAGAATATGTGGTGCCCCATCTTTGGTTTTGGTAATTGATGACAATCTCTATGGACTAATGGTTGCCTTGAGTTATATTTGAAGGTTTTGTTCATAGGCTTTTCTTGGAATACATGTGTTGGTTTCAAGGAGTTTATGAGATGGCCAAAGTGCTTTTCAAGGAATTATCCAAAGAATGGTCATGTGAGAGTTGAGCTTATTGCAAGCATGTCTTGAAGAAGAAGATTGTGTGATCATTCATGTTTACCTTCAAGACATCATCCAAATGAATAGAGTTGGAAAGATTCAAGTTGATCAAGACTAAGTCAAGAGTGAATCAAGTTGATCAACTCACAAAGCGTAGAAGAAGTACCGAGAGGGATCAAGTGATCCCGTGGTATGGTAAGCATTGTCCATTACACTTTGTGTACTAACCCATGGTCTATGTGAGAGTTCTTCATGGGGTTAGGTATGTTTCCATGGTCTTGCGTCAAGAGGAACATCTCATACAATACATGGAGTATGGGGGAGCAATCAAGCTTGAAGCTTGCCGTCCATTGTGGTGTCAATGGAATTGTGAAGATGTGCCAAAGAGTGGCTCACCCATAGTGGAGTGTGGGGGAGCAATCAACTAGTCTTCATCGAGCCAACACAATCAAGAAAGGTGGTCCAACTTGAGGAAGTCAAGATCGTCATCATCTAGCTCAAGTGGACTATGTGCAAGGCAAAGGTTTGCCCTTGATAGGTTTTCTATTTTACCGGTCTCATAGTGGTAGTTGGGAGACCGGCTTGTAGGATCGATTGTTGTACTATCAAGGGGGGCTCTCTAGTGAGTAGCTTGATCATATCGTTCGTCGAGAGCTCAAACCATTGCATACTGCATCATCTCTCTTGGTTCTTGTTTGGTTCTTATCCTTGTGAGATTTGGATCTCATGGTCATCTTCTTGACAAGCTCGAGTTCATCGAAAACCGATTTCATATGCATCTTCTTTTGTGTTTTCGGTGTTGGAGTTTTTAGCGGTCTTAATTGAGAAAGGGTTCTCACCATTTTATTTTGGGTATTTTCTCAATTGCTATTTCTTGATATTTCTATCAAGATTGTGTTTGCTCTTGTACTTAGCTTTCCAACCAAACTTGATTTCATCAAATTCGGAGCTCGTATGCGAAAGTTGTGGTTGTTTAGATATTACCTGTGTTACACAGAGAGGTTGTACCGCCCCATAGAGAGGTTGTACCGGTACAACCGGTGTTTGGAGCGGTTGTACCGCTCCAGAATTGGTCCGAAGGTTGTACCGGCCATGTACCGCTCTACCACCGGACTAGTTTATGTTGTGGTGCGGTTGTTGGGCGGTTGTGGGCCGGTTGTACCGCTTATTGCCTGTTACCGGTTGTACCGGTGCTCATAGCGGTTGTACCGCTCCTATGTTTTTCTGCACATAACAGGCAGATTCGTGGGGACCTATTTAAGGGTGTCTTCTTCCCCAATGGTTCCCTATCTCTTGAGCTCGTTGTTGTCCCCATTGTTGACCTTCTTTGAGCTTGCTAACTCTTAATCCCTCCATGGATTCTTGCTAGTTTTTGAGGGAAAAGAGAGAGGAGATCTAGATCCACACTTCCACCAATCACTTTCTCCTCTATGTGAGGGGAACCCCTTGGTCTAGATCTTGGAGTTTTTGGTGTTCTCTTTCTCTTTCTTCCTCTCACTTTCCTCCCTAGCATTAGTTGCTTTGGTGGGATTTGAGAGAGAAGGACTTGGGCACTCTGTGTGCCCTTGCCGTTGCATTTGTGCATCGGTTTGAGTTCTCCACGGTGATACGTGGAAGTTACAAGTTGAGAAGCTTATTACTCTTGGGTGCTTGGGCGCCCTAGACGGTTGGTGGTGTTCGGAGCTCAATCATTGTGGTGTAAAGCTCTGGGCAAGCGTCGTGGTCTCCAATTAGGTTGTGGAGATCGCCTCGAGCAATTTGACGGGTACCGTGGACTGCCCCAAGGGTTGCCAAAGTGTACGGGTTCGGTGACCGCCCCCAAGGGTTGCCATTTGTATGGGTTTGGTGACCGCCCTCAAGGGTCCCTTAGTGGAATCACGACATCTTGCATTGTGCGAGAGCGTGAGGAGATCACGGTGGCCCTAGTGGCTTCTTGGGGAGCATTGTGCCTCCACACCGCTCCAAACGGAGATTAGCATCCGCAAGGGTGTGAACTTCGGGATACATCGTCGTCTCCGCGTGCCTTGGTTATCTCTTACCCGAGCCCTTTACTTATGCACTTTACTTTGTGATAGCCATATTGTTCTTTGTCATATATCTTGCTATCACATAGTTGCTTATCTTGCTTAGCATAAGTTGTTGGTGCACATAGGTGAGCCTAATTGTTTTAGGTTTTGTGCTTGGCAAATTAACCGACTGGGTTTATTCTGCATTTGTTCAAGCCTAAACCGTAATTGTTTTAAAGCACCTATTCACCCCCCTTTAGGCGACATCCTCGATTTTTCAATTGGTATCAGAGCCTTGTCTCTCTTTGTCAGGCTTAACCGCCTAGAGAGTAAAGATGTCGACTAGGGGATTAGGATTCTCTGACACTCTTAGTTTCGATGGCACAAATTTTGATGTTTGGGTAATTCGCATGCTTAATCTCTTTAGGGTCATGGACCCAAATTTAGAGCGAATTGTAGATATGGGTTTTTCTCCTCCAAAGGATCCCCAAAGATTATATTTAGAGGATGAGAAAAACTCTTATCTCAATGCTCAAGCTTCTAATGTGCTTTTCGATGCTTTGAGCAATGTAGTTATATTTCAACTCATGCCGTTCCGGAATGCTCATGAGTTGTGGACAAAGCTTCAAGATAAATATGGCGTGTCCAAGTTTTGTGGGGATGATTGTTCTCCCTCCACCTCCGGCCGTGTTGTGTTCTCAACTTCTTCTACTTCACCTACATGTGGATTGCCATAAGGTAATGCTAGGGTGTGTAGTGTTGGTCATTGCAATGAAGATAGTGTGCTTGCTCTTGGTGATTCTGTTGGAGATATGCCCTAGAGGCAATCATGTATGATGATATTTCCTATATGTTTATGAATAAAGATAGTCCTTGGACATTATCAATGATGTGTATCAGCAAGTACGTGACTTGTTTGTGGGACTATGCATTGTATGATGAACGTCCTAAAAGGTCCCTAATTGAAAGGGCTGTGTGGACGCGCAGCCAACTAGACTAGCATATGACACGGTCGATGGCTTGGTCTCACTAGCCATGGGGCATTGGATGCTAACCGGATAATATGTACTCGGAAGGATCTGGTCGGATTCGACGTAGTCGGATCCGAGTTGAGATAAGGTCCGAGTCGGACAGACCCAACTATGAGACGCAGAGATATGTCATCTGTGAGTCTCTAGTACAACATATGTTCTATGTACTAAGACCTGAGCTGGCGCATGTACTCGGGATGGTAATAGACTTTCTTTGGGCCAACCAAACGCTACTCCGTGACTGGGTAGTTACAAAGGTAGGTTTCGGGCTTGTCCAGACCCATGCTGCGAGACATGGTCGAGCAAGATGGGATTTGCCCCTCTGATAAGGAGAGATATACTCTGGGCCCCTCGTGTGATCTGAGCAGGATAAGCATGGCCATGTGACAATGATTATGAGATAATCTGATTGTGGTCGGCATCACTAGAACGAGAAAGAGGTCGGGCTAGCACAAGGATGACAGACTCGCCTTCAGCCCGACAACATATATCGTGTGGCAAAAGGAATGGAAGTGTGATGTACAGGTTCACCTAACCAGCTTCATCGTCTGCTTGGTGGTCGGCACGCCTTGCTAGAGGCCGCTACCAGCCATATAGTCCGGAGGTGATCCGAACTGCGACCAAGCTGGCTTGAACCTAAGGGGTCGCGCACTTGAGGGAAGGAACCTACGAGGTCGAATCCGAGGACACTGGTCGGATATGATCCGAGCTGTATTCGGATTGTGGCCGAGTAGATTTATGGGCTTTAGGGTCCGTGCGAGGCCCAAGTATTGAGCCTCGATGGACGCCTATATAAAGTGGGGTGCGGCACACTCATGCGGTTGATCACTTCGGCGCTGTCACTAGGGTTTGCATGTGTTGCGAATAGACACCTCCACTCGTCGCTAGTTGTGTGATCGGACCTAGCAGTCCGCCGCACGGCGTTCCTCTTGCACGCGCGGATACCGTTAGAGGAGGTGCACTTGTGCCACTCCGGCGAACCTGTACGTGGGAACCGACGACCGGCTGTACGAGGGAGATCGGACGAGGAGGAGACGATCCACACGGACGCGCTGCCCCAACTCTTCTTCCGCTGCACGGCACTGCGCGTCCAGTGGTAACGAACTGTGATCCATCTCCCATAGCATGTTCTTGGTTGTTCTACGTGTAGGAAAATTTTAATTTGCAGCTGACGCACCCTACCATAGAACCCATCAGATTCTTCATCACTATCTTATTGCAATGGTCCTTCTTTGGACTTCAACACTTCGAGCACCTTACATGTTTCACATGCTTGTGTTGGTAGTCCTTGCATATCATGTAGAAATTGCTTGCTCAAATCTCATGATGATATGCTTGCTATGTCTTGTTGCCATGATAAAAATGTATCTATTTCCTCGAGTTGTTGTGGTAACAATGTAGGGGAAACTCAACACTCCATGGAACAAGATGTGGTCTTAAATGGTGCTTCAAGGGATCCTACATCATCATCTACTGCTTTTTGCCTTATGGCTAAGGCTTCAAAGGTATCTCCTACTTTGAACCCCAATATGTCTCTTGATGATGATGTTAATGCTAATGATGATGAGGATAATGATGAAGAGAACGATAATGTTGCTTCCTTAAAAATCAAGGGAGAAATGATTTTTAAATCTCTTCATAATAATAAAATTTCTCGTTCCAACTTCATGGAAATCATGTCTATTGCCATTGAGGGCAAGAAATACATTGAGGAGTTGGAATCTCATCTCGAGGAGCATGAGGTCACCATTGATAAAATGGAAGGTCATGAGCGTGATTACGCTAATGAGATCATGGACCTCTCTCAAGCTCTTGAACTTGAACAAACCACCAAGGAATCTCTTGAGGAGACCTTTGCTCTAGAACTATCTAGAATAAAGTAATCTCATGATAGAGCACTTGAGGTGGCAAATGATTTCGAAACTAAAAATGCTAAGCTTGAAGTTGCTCATGATAAACTCCTTGAGGATTTTGAGCACCTCAAAAATGGCTCAAGGGTCATCAAGGGTGATCTCATCAAACTCACCAAGTCTCATGCTCAACTTGAAGCTTCTTATTTAAAAGAGCTTGCCAAGTTTTCCTCTCCTATTGTTGTTAATGATGATGCTTGTGCTACTAACTCTATTACTTGTGAAGCATCCATTTTGAAAGAGAATGTTGAGCTTCGGGCTCAACTTGAGTTGCTATCTAGCAATTATGGGAAATTGGAAGAAAGCCATGAAAATCTCTCAAGCTCTCATGATGATCTTCTAGTATCCCATAATGTGCTAAAGATAGCTCATGTGGCCATGATTGCTAAGGTAACATCTAGTGAGCCTCATGTGGATACTAGCACTACTTTTAGTCAAAATGCTATATTGCCTTGTGCTAGTCCTCGTGATTCATCCATGCATAACATTCGTACATCTTGTTATGAATTACTTTCCTTGCCTTGTTGCTCTAACGATGAAGCTTATATTTCCTCTAGTGCTTGTGTTGAGACTAACCATGTAGAGGATATCAAAGAGCTCAAGGCCCAAGTCACTTCTTTGAAGAAAGACTTGGAGAAGTGTCATGAGGGGAAGGCCACACTCAACAATATCTTGAGTGCGCAAAAATCCCCCAATGACAAAGGTGGACTTGGATTTAACTCCAATAAGAAGAAGAAGTCCAAGAGAAACAATAAGAAGGGCCAAAAACAAGTCAAGAATTCGGTCAAGATCATTTGCTTCAAGTGCAAGATTGAAGGGCATCATGTTAGATCTTGCCCATTGAAGTAGAAGGCCATTAGTGACAAGCAACAAGGGAAGCGGCCACAAGTTCATTCTCATGCTCAACCTCAAGTTTAAGAAAGGCCTCTTCCCAATAAAACTCAAGCTAATGCTTCTCAAGTTGAGAAATCAAGTGAGAAGAAAGTGAAGAGTAGATGTTGCTACCTATGTCGTGAGAAAGGTCACCTTGCTTCCTCATGCACTAGTGGTAACTTATCCAACCCAATTATTATTGATGATATCTATTCTCTTGGGAAGGATAAGGTTGGCAATGTGTTTGCCAAGTTTCTTGGTACTCAAAGTGGTTTCAAGCAAAGAACCATTTGGGTTGCCAAGCCTATTGTGACTAACCTCTTAGGACCCAACTTGGTTGGGGACCAACAAGCTCAAACTTGATCAATAGGTGTTGATGGAGGGCATTGGAGACTTGGCTACATTATGAAGAATTAAGGGGATTTTCATTATTCATATTGTCTCAAGCCAAGTCATTCGGATTATCAAGTTCCTATCTTATATCCAATATTCCTCCTTGTGGTAACTCGTGCTTAAATTGATTACATTGAAAGTTACTTGCCCCTTTGCATGTTTGGTTTTGTTCCTTGCATGTGTTTGTATATGTTGTGCTTCCAACTTCAATATCTTGAGCAATCAAGTATGTATGTGTTAGTTTGCACATCATGTGCGTGTGTGTCGTGCGTTGAGCCTCCATGCTTCTTGTTTGTATCTTAGTTGGCTCTTGTGAGAGATTAATGGAATATCCCATTGTGGGGGAGTGATGTGCTTTGTGCACCTCACAATCCTATAAATGTGTGTACATGAGGAATACCATCTAGTATTGATATTACCAGATTATCTAGTCGCTTTGTGGTATGTCTTCTCATGAGAAATTCAAATTCTAAATAGTCCATTAATTATCTCTTGTTGGATCCTCTTATTGCCTCTTGTTAAGTCTTTACTGCTATCACATTATGGGGGAGTAATATGCTATGTGCATATTACAAGCCTATAAAATGTGTACATTTGAGATATTGTCACCTAGAATTGATATTGTAAATTATCTTGTTCCTAGGTGGCATGTTAGCTCTACAAGTTGCAATTTTCTTATGTTTGGTGTGAAGATGATGTCAGATATCCTTGCTATCTACCACCGGGAATTATTTCCAAATACTTCTTGTCTTTTGACAATTGGTACTCTCTTATGTGTGGTAGAAATTATTGATCATCTCCACGTTGGTGTTTGCTTCTTATTGCCTTTTATCTTGCCAAGGAATGTATCAACTCCCTTTGTCTTCCATACCACTTGTGGATCTTGTTGTTGTCTTGTTCTTGTCTAGTGTTTTCTAGATATAGTGAAAGTGGTGATCTCACCTTGTGCATTTTTGTATTCATATGCAAATCCTCTGTAATGCACAACTCTTGAGGGATCTATCATATTTTCTATAGAACACTCATCTTGCGATCCTTATCAAGTGTGTGTTGGTGGAAGGCAAGCCGTTTTCATTTTGGTACTTTGTGACATCATGAAATTTTGTAGAGAGCTTGGTTTGTTTGGAACCATCCTCTCTTTTGGGAGTTTGATATCTTTTATTTTGAGTGTGCCAATGGATATCTCATTCCTTGATGTATCTTTCAACTGATATCCTCCAAGTGATGATTTATTCATTTGGTATCTTCTTCACTTGGCATTTCTTTGTCTTTTGGTATCAGTTCTTGAAAGTCTTGAGCATGCATATTAACTTCATGTAGTAGCTTTGGCATGCTTTCTTTCTTCAAACCAATATATAGGGGAAACTCCACCAAGTCTCAAATTGGATGAGATGTGCATGATTTCCTTTTTCTTTTCTATGCACATATTTATGTGGAGTTTGTCCTATGTATTGATGGTTCTCTAACTCTTTGGTCCCAATGAGGTTGGGTACCATTTTGTGTGTGTTGTTGTTCTAGAAACAATTGGATATGCATTGGATGCCAAGCTCACTCACAAGGAAGGTGGTGTCACCATGAGCGTATTGGAGTCAAGCTAGGATGCTCAATGAACTACTACCTACTACCTTCAATTGGTTTCTTCTACATCCTTCCAATGATATCTCGGTAACAAGTATCTATTCATGCATTATTTTCTTGCATTTAACCTGGTGTAGGTTGCATCTTGGCATGCTATTCATTCCATCTTGTGATACTTGTTCCCTTTCTCAAAGCATCTCAACGATGATCTCATGTTGCTAGTTGTGATGTCTTTGATGGTTGTGTGGTAGGAATTCATTTATATACAATAGGACCATATCTAGCCATGTGCTATGCTTCCAAGCAAATATCTTATTGGTATATGTATGACTTCCTTTTGGATATCTTGTTCCTTCGTGTTGTAAATGTTTCGGGTGTACATCCTTCTTTGTAGATATATATATATATCATCATGATTTCATATACCTAGATTCTTATACACTTGAGATAAGTTGCATATCTAGATGATATCCTTTCTTTCACGTTCACCTTGTCTTTCTTATGTTATTTCTTTGGTGGATCCGTGAAAGCTCTTGCCTTGAGTGCGTGTCTTATATCTTTGCATCTTGTTGCACTCTTGTGTGGTTAAGATTTTTTTCCTCTTGCTTGTTATGATGAGGCTTTTGCCAATTTAATTGGTATCCCTCCTCTTAACGGAGCTTCCTTTTATATCTTCACCATGGGTTGTCACAAGCATAGATTATTTATATGCTTTTTAGTGAGCTTGTGAACCCGTTTGCTAGTTGTGTGTGGGAATGACATGCCTTGTGCCGTGTATCTCATTAATTCAATACTATATTGATGCTTAATGCTCACCCTTACACTAGTCTTCTCAAGTGCCTTGCCATGACTCACACACATCATTTTGGTTGAGCCTTCTCTTAAGTTGCCTCCTTTATATGTTTCTCAACCATTTGTTTGTTGCAAGTGATAGGCTTTGTTTCCTTCATGTCCACTGCACTTGTTGTGAGTCTCTACTAATTTGGGGGGGGGGGGCGATGATTCTATGTTGTGCACTTGGTATCCTAACGCAAATATTCTAAGGAGTGCACAAATCATGGGGAGCTTCTCTAGTTTCTATAGAACACTCCTTTGCTCATATCCTAATATCTTTTATTCATGTGGCTCATAGGATCTTTGGTCTAGTTGGTTCAATTGATATCCGTTGGTTGCTTGCTTCAATTGGTATCCTTTGATTGCTTGATTTCTTATGTCTCTCTCTGTTATGTCTTTGTGGCATATCTTCCTTGAGCAATCTTTGTGCCTCAATATAGTTGGTCTTCCTCCAAGTTTTACCATTGGCTATGTGTATGGCATGCCACTCTCTTTTGAGAAATACACAATTTATGGAGAAACTCAATCTATATTGGCCTTCTAAGTTTCTCACCCATTTTGGCAATCGATGCCAATGGGGGAGAAGTTTCAGAGAGTTTTGTGGAGAAGTCTTCAGAGTTTTCTCCTTGCTTTGGTTTTGTTCCTAAGCATTTGCATCTCATACGCATGCATTATTGGTTGTTGCATTGCATAGTGAAGCATAATTCCTTGTATAAACTCTCTTGAAAGTGATTGTCATCAATTACCAAAATGGGAGAGATTGAAAGAACATGCGGTCCCCCATGTTTGGTTTTGGTAATTGATGACAATCTCTATGGACTAATGGTTGCCTTGAATTATATTTGAAGGTTTTGTCCATAGGCTTTTCTTGGAGTACATGTGTTGGTTTCAAGGAGTTTATGAGATGGCCAAAGTGCTTTTCAAGGAATTATCTAAAGATTGGTCATGTGAGAGTTGAGCTTATTGCAAGCATGTCTTGAAGAAGAAGAAGATTGTGTGATCATTCATGTTTACCATCAAGACATCATCCAAATGAAGAGAGTTGGAAAGATTCAAGGTTCATCCAGACTAAGTCAAGAGTGAATCAAGTTGATCAACTCACAAAGCATAGAAGAAGTATTGATGTCTACTACACAACCTTCTTCTTGTAGACGTTGTTGGGCCTCCAAGTGCAGAGGTTTGTAGGACAGTAGCAAATTTCCCTCAAGTGGATGACCTAAGATTTATCAATCCATAGGAGGCGTAGGATGAAGATGGTCTCTCTCAAGCAACCCTGCAACCAAATAATAAAGAGTCTCTTGTGTCCCCAACACACCCAATACAATGGTAAATTGTATAGGTGCACTAGTTCGGCGAAGAGATGGTGATACAAGTGGTATATGGATAGTAGATATAGGTTTTTGTAATCTGAAATTATAAAAACAGCAAGGTAACTAATGATAAAAGTGAGCATAAACGGTATTGCAATGCGTTGAAACAAGGCCTAGGGTTCATACTTTCACTAGTGCAAGTTCTCTCAAAAATAATAACATAATTGGATCACATAACTATCCCTCAACATGCAACAAAGTGTCACTCCAAAGTCACTAATAGCGGAGAGCAAACGAAGAGATTATGGTAGGGTACAAAACCACCTCAAAGTTCTTCTTTCCAATCAATCCGTTGGGCTATTCCTACAAGTGTCACAAACAGCCCTAGAGTTCGTACTAGAATAACACCTTAAGACACAAATCAACCAAAACCCTAATGTCACCTAGATATTCCAATGTCACGTCAAGTATCCGTGGGTATGATTATACGATATGCATCACACAATCTCAGATTCATCTATTCAACCAACACATAGAACTTCAAAGAGTGCCCTAAAGATTCTACCAGAGAATCACGACGAAAACGTGTGCCAACCCCTATGCATAGGTTCATGGGCGGAACCCGCAAGTTGATCACCAAAACATACATCAAGTGAATCACGTGATATTCCATTGTCACCATAGATACGCACGGCAAGACATACATCAAGTGTTCTCAAATCTTTAAAGACTCAATCCGATAAGATAACTTCAAAGGGGAAACTCAATCCATTACAAGAGAGTAGAGGGGGGGAAGAAACATCATAGGATCCAAATATAATAGCAAAGCTTGCGATACATCAAGATCGTATCACCTCAAGAACACGAGAGAGAGAGAGATCAAACACATAGCTACTGGTACATACCCTCAGCCCCGAGGAAGAACTACTCCCTCCTCGTCATGGAGAGCACCGGGATGATGAATATGGCCACCGGAGAAGGATTCCCCCTCGGGTAGAGTGCCGGAACTGGTCTAGATTGGCTTTAGGTGGCTACGGAGGCTTCTGGCGGCGGAACTCCCAATCTATTGTGCTCCCGGACGTTTTTAGGGTATATGGAGATATATAGGCGGAAGAAGTACGTTAGGGGAGCCACGAGGGGCCCACGAGGGTGGAGGGCGCGCCCAGGGGGGTGGGCACGCCCCCCTACCTCGTGGCCTCCTTGAAGCTTCCCTTACGTGGACTCTAAGTCTTTTGTGCTTCTTCTGATCCAAAAATAAGTTCCATGAAGTTTCAAGTCAATTGGACTCCGTTTGATTTTCCTTTTCTGCGATACTCTAAAATAAGGAAAAACAGAAACTGGCACTGGGCTTTAGGTTAATGGGTTAGTACCAAAAATCATATAAAATGGCATATAAATGCATATAAAACATCTAAGGTTGATAATATAATAGCATGGAACAATCAAAAATTATAGATACGTTGGAGACGTATCAGCATCCCCAAGCTTAATTCCTGCTCGTCCCCGAGTAGGTAAATGATAAAAACGGAATTTTTGATTTGGAATGCTACCTAAAATATTTATCCATGTAGTTTTCTTTATTGTGGCAAGAATATTCAGATCCATAAGATTCAAGACAAAATTTTAATATTGACATAAAAATAATAATACTTCAAGCATACTAACAAAGCAATTATGTCTTCTCAAAATAACATGGCCAAAGAAAGCTATCCCTACAAAATCATATAGTCTGGCTACGCTCCATCTTCACCACACAAAATATTTAAATCATGCACAACCCCGATGACAAGCCAAGCAATTGTTTCATACTTTTGATGTTCTCAAACTTTTTCAATCTTCACGCAATATGTGAGCATGAGCCATGGACATAGCACTATAGGTGGAATAGAATGGTGGTTGTGGAGAAGACAAAAAGGAGAAGATAGTCTCACATCAACTAGGCGTATCAACGGGCTATGGAGATGCCCATCAATAGATATCAATGTGAGTGAGTAGGTATTGCCATGCAACGGATGCACTAGAGCTATAAGTGTATGAAAGCTCAACAAAAGAAACTAGTGGGTGTGCATCCAACTTGCTTGCTCACGAAGACCTAGGGCATTTTGAGGAAGCCCGTCATTGGAATATACAAGCCAAGTTCTATAATGAAAGATTCCCACTAGTATATGAAAGTGATAACATGAGAGACTCTCTACTATGAAGATCATGGTGCTACTTTGAAGCACAAGTGTGGTAAAAGGATAGTAACATTGTCCCTTCTCTCTTTTTCTCCCATTTTTTTATTTGGGCCTTTTCTCTTTTTCTCCTTTTTATGGCCTCTTTTCTTTCTCTTTTTTTCGTCCGGAGTCTCATCCCGACTTGTGGGGGAATCATAGTCTCCATCATCCTTTTCTCACTGGGACAATGCTCTAATAATGATGATCATCACACTTTTATTTACTTACAACTCAAGAATTACAAGTCGATACTTAGAACAAGATATGACTCTATATGAATGCCTCCAGCGGTGTACCAGGATGTGCAATGAATCAAGAGTGACATGTATGAAAGAATTATGAACGGTGGCTTTGCCACAAATACGATGTCAACTACATGATCATGCATAGCAATATGACAATGATGAAGCGTGTCATAATAAACGGAATGGTGGAAAGTTGCATGGCAATATATCTCGGAATGGCTATGGAAATGCCATAATAGGTAGGTATGGTGGCTGTTTTGAGGAAGGTATATGGTGGGTTTAAGGTACCGGGAAAGTTGCGCGGTACTAGAGAGGCTAGCAATGGTGGAAGGGTGAGAGTGCGTATAATCCATGGACTCAACATTAGTCATAAAGAACTCACATACTTATTGCAAAAATCTATTAGTTATCGAAACAAAGTACTACGCGCATGCTCCTAGGGGGATAGATTGGTAGGAAAAGACCATCGCTCGTCCCCGACCGCCACTCATAAAGAAGACAATCAATAAATAAATCATGCTCCGACTTCATAACGGTTCACCATACGTGCATGCTACGGGAATCACAAACTTCAACACAAGTATTTCTCAAATTCACAACTACTCAACTAGCATGACTCTAATATCACCATCTTCATATCTCAAAACAATCATCAAGTATCAAACTTCTCATAGTATTCAATGCACTTTATGTGAAAGTTTTTATTATATCCCTCTTGGATGCCCGTCATATTAGGACTAAATTCATAGCCAAAGCAAATTACCATGCTGTTCTAAAGACTCTCAAAATAATATAAGTGAATCACGAGAGTTCAATAATTCTATAAAATAAAACACCACCGTGCTCTAAAAAGATATAAGTGAAGCACTAGAGCAAATGACAAACTACTCCGAAAGATATAAGTGAAGATCAATGAGTAGTTGAATAATTATGCAACTATGTGAAGACTCTCTAACATTTAATAATTTCAGATCTTGGTATTTTATTAAAACAGCAAGAAAAACTAAATAAAATGACATCTAAGAATAGCAAACATCATGTGAAGAAGCAAAAACTTAGGATCAACCGATACTAACCGATAGTTGTTGAAGAAGAAAGGTGGGATGCCAACCGGGGCATCCCCAAGTTTAGACGCTTGAGAATTATTGAAATATTATCTTGGGGTGCCTTGGGCATCCCCAAGCTTGATATTTTGTGTCTCCTTAATTCCTCTCATATCACGGTCTCCCTAAATCTCAAAAACTTCATCCACACAAAACTCAACAAGGACTCGTGAGATAAGTTTGTATAAACCATTGCAGAAACCTTATCATACTCTACTGTAGCAAATCACTAAAATTATTATTCAACATTGCATACTAAATGCCTCTGCATATTTAATAGTCCTATCCTCAAATTGAGTCATTAAAGAAGCAAACATATGCAAACAATGCAAACATAACAGCAATCTGCCTAAACAGGATAATCTGTAAAGAGTGCGGCAAGATCCATACTTCCCTAACTCCAAAAATTATGAAAGAAAATTCCCACTGTAGTAAATTTATCAGAGCTTAATATTCAAAAGGTTTCAACATTTTATCACATTCTGACTTTTCTAGGGAATTATTGCAACAGCGGTAAACTTCCTGTTTTCAAACAGCAACATGAAGACTTGCAACATAGGCATAGTAAAGACTATTAATGCCACTTTTATTGAAATAAAAGATGCAAAAAATTATTCTAAATAACAGCAAGAAAATATTAACAAAATAAATTGATGCTCCAAGCAAAACACATATCATGTGGTAAATAAAAATATAGCTCCAAGTAATGTTACCGATGAACGAAGACGAAAGAGGGGATGCCTTCCGGGGCATCCCCAAGCTTAGACTCTTGGTCATCCTTGAATATTACCTTGGGGTGCCTTGGGCATCCCCAATCTTAGGCTCTTGCCACTCCTTATTCCATAGTCCATCGAATCTTTACCCAAAACTTGAAAACTTCACAACACAAAACTTAACAGAAAACTCGTAAGCTCCGTTAGTATAAGAAAATAAATCACCACTTCAAGGTACTGTAATGAACTCATTATTTATTTATATTGGTGTTAAAACTACTGTATTCCAACTTCTCTATGGTTTATAAACTCCTTTACTAGCCATAGATTCATCAAAATAAGCAAACAATGGTTTATAAACTCCTTTACTAGCCATAGATTCATCAAAATAAGCAAACAACACATCGAAAACAGAATCTGTCAAAAACAGAACAGTCTGTAGTAATCTGGATCAAACGTATACTTCTGGAACTCATAAAATTCTCAAATAAATTGATGTACCTGAGGAATTTATCTATTAATCATCTTAAAAAATAATTAACTAAATATCACTCTCCAAATAAACATGGCAGCAATTCTCGTGAGCGCTAAAGTTTCTGTTTTTTACAGCATGATCGCAAAGACTTTCCTCAAGTCTTCCCAAAGGTTCTACTTGGCACAAACACTAATTAAAAGCATAAAACCACATCTAAACAGAGGCTAGATGAATTATTTATTACTAAACAGGAACAGAAGGCAAGGAATAAAAATAAAGTTGGGTTGCCTCCCAACAAGCGCGATCGTTTAACGCCCCTAGCTAGGCATGATGATTTCAATGATGCTCACATAAAGGATAAGAATTGAAACATAAAGAGAGCATCATGAAGAATATGACTAGCACATTTAAGCCTAACCCACTTCCTATGCATAGGGATTTTTTGAGCAAACAACTTATGGGAACAATAATCAACTTGCATAGGAAGGTAAAACAAGCATAACTTCAAAATTTTAAGCACATATAGAGGAAAGTTGATATTATTGCAATTCCAACAAGCATATATTCCTCCCTCATAATAATTTTCAGTAGAATCATGAATGAATTCAACAATATAACCAGCACCTAAAGCATTCTTTTCATGATCTACAAGCATAGAAAATTTACTACTCTCCACATAAGCAAAATTCTTCTCATGAATAATGGTGGGAGCTAACTCAACAAAATAACTATCATGTGATTGAAAATTAAGATCAAGATGACAAGTTTCATGGTTATCATTATTCTTTAAAGCATACGTGTCATCACAATAATCATCATAGATAGGAGGCATGCTTTCATCATAATAAATTTGCTCATCAAAACTTGGGGGACAAAAAATATCATCTTCATCAAACATAGCTTCCCCAAGCTTGTGGCTTTGCATATCATTAGCATCATGGATATTCAAGGAATTCGTACTAACAACATTGCAATCATGCCCGTCATTCAAATATTTAGTGCCAAACATTTTATAGATTTCTTCTTCTAGCACTTGAGCACAATTATCCTTTCCATCATACTCACGAAAGATATTAAAAAGGTGAAGCGTATGAGACAAACTCAATTCCATTTTTTATAGTTTTCTTTTATAAACTAAACTAGTGATAAAACAAGAAACTAAAAGACTCGATTGCAAGATCTAAAGATATACCTTCAAGCGCTAACCTCCCCGGCAACGGCGCCATAAAAGAGCTTGATGTCTACTACACAACCTTCTTCTTGTAGATGTTGTTGGGCCTCCAAGTGCAAAGGTTTGTAGGACAGTAGCAAATTTCCCTCAAGTGGATGACCTAAGGTTTATCAATCCGTAGGAGGCGTAGGATGAAGATGGTCTCTCTCAAGCAACCCTGCAACCAAATAACAAAGAGTCTCTTGTGTCCCCGACACACCCAATACAATGGTAAATTGTATAGGTGCACTAGTTCGGCGAAGAGATGGTGATACAAGTGGTATATGGATAGTATATATAGGTATTTGTAATCTGAAATTATAAAAACAGGAAGGTAACTAATGATAAAAGTGAGCGTAAACGGTATTGCAATGTGTTGAAACAAGGCCTAGGGTTCATACTTTCACTAGTGCAAGTTCTCTCAACAATAATAACATAATTGGATCACATAACTATCCCTCAACATGCAACAAAGTGTCACTCCGAAGTCACTAATAGCGGAGAGCAAACGAAGAGATTATGGTAGGGTACGAAACCACCTCAAAGTTATTCTTTCCAATCAATCCGTTGGGCTATTCCTACAAGTGTCACAAACAGCCCTCAGAGTTCATGTAAGTGCATCTAGTGCCACCCCTAGTTGGTTTTGGAGTATTGACGACAAACCTAGTTGAGGGACTAATGTGTTTGTGAGAATTGCAGGATAACACAGGTAGAAGTCCCTCATTGATTCGGTTTTACTACCAGAGATGACCCCTAAAACTTTATGAAGACATTGAAGTCAAAGGTGGTATATGAAGATATTCACATTGAAGACTATGACAAGAGAAGACACGATATGAAGCCTATGGAGCTCGAAGACTTAGATCTTTCGTAGCTCTTTTTCTTTTGTGTTGAGTCATAGGAACCACCGTACTGTTAAGTGGGGTCTAAGAGAACCAGTCAGAATGACTGAAGTGATGCCTAAACCAAAAACCTATGTCTTCAAGTGAAGACTATGAGAGCGAATCTTGTCCAGAGTCGGACAAGTCAGCTTTGCTTGTAGCCCAAGTAAAGTTGTCGTGTGAGTTTGAAATCTGACCGTTGGAACACGTGTCAGTTCCTTAGTGACCCAGGGTCATTTCGGACAAATCAGGTCGGGTTGCCAAGTGGCTATAAATAGCCCACCCCCTACAACCATAAACGATTGGCTGCTCAGATTGAAAGTACGGCTTTTGTCGTTTGAGAGCAACCCACCTCGAAGCTTTTGAGAGAGAATTCCTTGTGAGGATAAAGCCCTAACCACCCAGAGCCAGAGAGAATTGGGCATCACTTAAGTCTTCTTGTCTGTGTGATCTGAAGACTTATTACACTTGAGGACTGTGCATCCTCCAGCCGGTTAGGCGTCGCGTTCTGAGCTTCCAAGAGACATTGTGGATTGCCAGTGAACGAAGTCTGTGAAGGTTTGGGAGTCTACCTTGAAGACTTACCAGAGTGATTGGGCGAGGTCTATGTGACCTTAGCTCAAGGAGAATACGGTGAGGACTGGGTGTCCTGAGCTGCGTGTTCAGGACTGGGTGTCCGGGACTGTGTGTCCTAAGGTTTAAATACCTAGCCGCTCCAACCAGATGTACAGTTGTCACAGCAACTGGAACTGGTTCAACATATCATTGTCTTCAACGAGTCACTGGTTTCATCTTCACTTCACTTTACTTACTGTTACTCCTTGTGAAGTCATTGTATGTTTGCTCTATCATTTGTCTTCACTCAGTGACTGCGTGTTCTGTTTGGCTTCACAATATCTTCCTACCTGATCCTTACTACCTAGCTACTATTAGTCTTTATGCTTTCACTTCATTGAATACTTGACTATGGTTTGCCTAGTGTAGCCTACCTTCCGCTGCATGGTAATAGGTTTAATTTTATCATTTGTCTTCAAAACTCCCATGTTCTGAAGACTTTCATAAAAATCGCCTATTCACCCCCCCCTCTAGTCGATATAACGCACTTTCAGTTCATACTTGAATAACACCTTAAGACACAAATCAACCAAAACCCTAATGTCACCTAGATACTCCAATGTCACCTCAAGTATCCGTGGGTATGATTATACGATATGCATCACACAATCTCAGATTCATCTATTCAACCAACACATAGAACTTCAAAGAGTGCCCCAAAGATTCTACCGGAGAATCACGACGAAAACGTGTGCCAACCCCTATGCATAGGTTCATGGGCGGAACCCGCAAGTTGATCACCAAAACATACATCAAGTGAATCACGTGATATCCCATTGTCACCACAGATACGCACGGCAAGACATACATCAAGTGTACTCAAATCTTTAAAGACTCAATCCGATAAGATATCTTCAAAGGGGAAACTCAATCCATTACAAGAGAGTAGAGGGGGGAAGAAACATCATAGGATCTAAATATAATAGCAAAGCTCGCGATACATCAAGATCGTATCACCTCAAGAACACGAGAGAGAGAGAGATCAAACACATAGCTACTGGTACATACCCTCAGCCCCGAGGGAGAACTACTCCCTCCTCGTCATGGAGAGCACCGGGATGATGAAGATGGCCACCGGACAAGGATTCCCCCTCCGGCAGGGTGCCGGAACGGGTCTAGATTGGCTTTCGGTGGCTACGGAGGCTTCTGGTGGCGGAACTCCCGATCTATTGTGCTCCCGGATGTTTTTAGGGTATATGTAGATATATAGGCAGAAGAAGTACGTCGGGGGAGCCACAAGGGGCCCACGAGGGTGGAGGGCGCGCCCAGGGGGTTGGGCGCGCCCCCCTACCTCGTGGCCTCCTCGAAGCTTCCCTTACGTGGACTCCAAGTCTTCTGGGCTTCTTCTGGTCCAAAAATAAGTTCCGTGAAGTTTCAGGTCAATTGGACTCTGTTTGATTTTCCTTTTCTGCGATACTCTAAAACAAGGAAAAACAGAAACTGGCACTGGGCTCTAGGTTAATGGGTAGTCCCAAAAATCATATAAAATGGCATATAAATGCACATAAAACATCTAAGGTTGATAATATAATAGCATGGAACAATCAAAAATTATAGATACGTTGGAGACGTATCAAGTACCGAGAGGGATCAAGTGTACTAACCCATGGTCTACGTGGGAGTTCTTTGTGGGGTTAGGTATGTTTCCATGGTCTTGCGTCAAGAGGATATCTCATACAGCACATGGAGTATGGGGGAGCAATCAAGCTAGAAGCTTGCCGTCCATTGTGGCGTCAATGGAATTGTGAAGATGTGCCAAAGAGTGGCTCACCCATAGTGGAGTATGGGGGAGCAATCAACTAGTCTTCATCGAGCCAACACAATCAAGAAAGGTGGTCCAACTTGAGGAAGTCAAGATCGTCATCATCTAGCTCAAGTGGACTATGTGCAAGGCAAAGGTTTTCCCTTGATAGGTTTTCTATTTTACCAGTCTCATAGTGGTAGTTGGGAGACCTGGTTGTAGAATCGATCGCCGTACTATCAAGGGGGGCTCTCTAGTGAGTAGCTTGATCATATCGTTCGTCGAGATCTCAAACCATTGCATACTTGCATCATCTCTCTTGGTTCTTGTTTGGTTCTTCTCCTTGTGAGATTTGGATCTCATGGTCATCTTCTTGACAAGCTCGAGTTCATCAAAAATCGATTTCATATGCATCTTCTTTTGTGTTTTCGGTGTTGGAGTTTTTACGGGTCTTAATTGAGAAAGGGTTATCACCATTTTATTTTGGGTATTTTATCATTTGCTATTTCTTGATATTTCTATCAAGATTGTGTTTGCTCTTGTCCTTAGCTTTCCAACAAACTTGATTTCGTCGAATTCGGAGCTCGTATGCGAAAGTTGTGGCTGTTTAGATATTACCTGTGTTACACAGAGAGGTTGGACCGCCCCATAGAGAGGTTGTACCGGTACAACCGGTGTTTGGAGCGGTTGTACCGCTCCAGAATTGGTTCGAAGGTTGTACCGGCCATGTACCGCTCTACCACCGGACTAGTTTCTGTTGTGGTGCGGTTGTTGGGCAGTTGCGGGTCGGTTGTACCGCTTATTGCCTGTTACCGGTTGTACCAGTGCTCATAGCGGTTGTACCGCTCCTATGTTTTTCTGCACATAATGGGCAGATTCGTGGGGACCTATCTAAGGGGGTCTTTTTGCCCAATGGTCCCCTATCTCTTGAGCTCGTTTTTGCCCCCATTGTTAACCTTCTTTGAGCTTGCTAACTCTCAATCCCTCCATGGATTCTTGCTAGTTTTTGAGGGAAAAGAGAGAGGAGATCTAGATCCACACTTCCACCAATCACTTTCTCCTCTATGTGAGGGGAACCCCTTGGATCTAGATCTTGAAGTTCTTGGTTCTCTCCTTCTTGTTCTTCCTCTCACTTTCCTCCCTAGCATTAGTTGCTTTGGTGGGATTTGAGAGAGAAGGACTTGGGCACTATGTGTGCCCTTGCCATTGCATTTGTGCATCGGTTTGAGTTCTCCATAGTGATTAGTGGAAGTTACAAGTTGAGAAGCTTATTACTCTTGGGTGCGTGGTACCCTTGAGCTTGTTCCTACTGGGTTCTTGGGCGCCCTAGACGGTTGGTGGTGTTCGGAGCTCAATCATTATGGTGTAAAGCTCCAGGCAAGCGTCGGGGTCTCCAATTAGGTTGTGGAGATTGCCCCGGGCAATTTGACGGGTACCGGTGACCGCCCCCAAGGGTTGCCAAAGTGTACGGGTTCGGTGACCGCCCCCAAGGGTTGCCATTTTTACGGGTTTGGTGACCACCCTCAATGGTCCCTTAGTGGAATCACGACATCTTGCATTGTGCGAGAGTGTGAGGAGATCACGGTGGCCCTAGTGCCTTCTTGGGGAGCATTGTGCCTCCACACCGCTCCAAATGGAGATTATCATCCGCAAGGGTGTGAACTTCGGGATACATCATCGTCTCCGCGTGCCTCGGTTATCTCTTACCCGAGCCCTTTACTTATGCACTTTACTTTGTGATAGCCATATTGTTCTTTGTCATATATCTTGCTATCACATAGTTGCTTATCTTGCTTAGCATAAGTTGTTGGTGCACATAGGTGAGCCTAGTTGTTTTAGGTTTTGTGCTCGGAAAATTAACCGACTAGGTTTATTATGCATTTGTTCAAGCCTAAATCATAATTATTTTAAAGCGCCTATTCATCCCCCCCCCCTCTAGGTGACATCCTCAATCTTTCAAACTTGATGCTGACTTGGTGATCCAAGACTTGTCTCCTCCATAATATTTGTTTAGTAGTCAAGTGAACGAACAATTGTTCTCTTAGGAGCTTGGCAATCATATTTTGCAACAAGACACGTCTTGTAGTTTGACCTATGCATTTTCTCAATGCTTGTATCTAACTTGAGTGAAAAAAACTAATGAATCTTTTATATGTGTTGGATAATTGTATCGATCAATGGTATCTTGTGATGAATACACTAGTGCAATTGTTTGTATATGTATTGCATACAGAATATGAATTGAATATTAGGAATGAAATTTCATTCAAACGGTGGTGCATCTACATTTGTGCTGAAACGTAGAACCCTATTAGTAAATGTGTCGGCATAAGTATTGACCATCACACTTTCTGTCGGCATAGCGCACAACAAACAAACTATCGGCGTATCAACCGACGTCGCACTATCTGTCGGCATATCACACTGTCAGATGATCTGTCGGCATAGCATAGTCTGTCGGGGGTAGAAATGTCTGTCGCCATAGATCTCACCAACATTGTCATAATGTCTGTCGGCATAGATTTATCTGTTGCTAAAGACCTTTCCCGGCAGGACTATAGGCGACAGCTCCTTTCCGTTGTCAAAGGTTTTTGCCGACACTAAATGTGTCGCCTTAGGTGACCTATGCCGACAGATTGTTTGACACCGCTTTGAGTGCCGTGGTGTAGTGTGAGGGATTCCCACTGTAGGGTGTCGCAATACGTTCATGATTCGCTTATTGTGGGTTGCTTGAGTGTTAGAAGCATAAACCCATATAAGGGGGTTGTTGCGTATGGATAAAGGGGACTTGATACTTTAATGCTATGGTTGGGTTTTACCTTAATGATCTTTAGTAGTTGCGGATGCTTGCTAGAGTTCCAATCATAAGTGCATATGATTCAAGGAGAGAAAGTATGTTAGCTTATGCCTCTCCCTCATATAAAATTGCAATAACGACCATCGATCTTGAAGGAAATATGACCTAGAGGCAATAATAAAGTTATTATTTATTTCCTTATTTCATGATAAATGTTTATTATTCATGCTAGAATTGTATTAACCGGAAACATAATACATGTGTGAATACATAGAAAAACAGAGTGTCACTAGTATGCCTCTACTTGACTAGCTCGTTGATCAAAGATGGTTAAGTTTCCTAACCATAGACATTGAGTTTTCATTTGATTAACGGGATCACATCATTAGGAGAATGATGTGATTGACTTGACCCATTCCGTTAGCTTAGCACTTGATCGTTTAGTTTGTTGCTATTGCTTTCTTCATGACTTATACATGTCCCTATGACTATGATATTATGCAACTCCCGTTTACCGAAGGAACACTTTGTGTGCCACCAAACGTCACAACGTAACTGGGTGATTATAAAGGTGCTCTACAGGTGTCTCCGAAGGTACTTGTTGGGTTGGCATATTTCGAGATTAGGATTTGTCACTCCAATTGTCGGAGAGGTATCTCTAGGCCCACTCGGTAATACACATCACTTAAGCCTTTCAAGCATTGCAACTAATGAGTTGGTTGCGGGATGATGTGTTAAGAAACGAGTAAAGAGACTTGCCGGTAACGAGATTGAACTAGGTATTGAGATACCGACGATTGAATCTCGGGCAAGTAACATACCGATGACAAAGGGAACAACGTATGTTGTTATGTGGTTCGATCGATAAAGATATTCGTAGAATATGTAGGAGCCAATATGGGCATCCAGGTCCCGCTATTGGTTATTGACCAGAGAGGTGTCTCGGTCATGTCTACATAGTTCTCGAACCCGTAGGGTCCGCACGCTTAACGTTCGTTGACGATATAGTACTATGAGTTATGTATGTTGGTGACCGAATGTTGTTTGGAGTTCCGGATAAGATCACAGACATGACGAGGAACTCTAGAATGGTCCGGAGATAAAGTTTGATATATGGGATAATAGTGTTTGGTCTCCGGAAGGGTTCCGGAATTCACCGGAAAGGGTTCCGGATGTTTCCCGAAATGTTTGGGTATGAGAACACTTTATTTGGGCCAAAAGGGAAAGCCCACAAGGTTTTTGGAAAGCGCAAAAGGAAGTTTTGCGGAGTCCAGGGGCCAGACGCCAGGGTCCCCAATGTCTGGGTCCAGACGCCGGGAACCCTGGCGTCTAGCCCTGGAGTCCGAGAAGGACTCTTGCCTTTCGGGTGAACCGACTTTGTGGAGGCTTTTACTCCAAGTTTCGACCCCAAGGCTCAACATATAAATAGAGGGGTAGGGCTAGCACCCAAGACACATCAAGAAACACCGAGCCGTGTGGCGGCTACCCCGTCCCCTCTAGTTTATCCTCTGTCATAGTTTTCATAGTGCCTAGGCAAAGCCCTGCGGAGATTGTTATTCACCAACACCGTCACCACGCCGTCGTGCTGCCGGAACTCATCTACTACTTCGCCCCTCTTGCTGGATCGAGAAGGCGAGGACGTCATCGAGCTGAACGTGTGCTGAACGCGGAGGTGCCGTATGTTCGGTACTTGATCGGGACGGATTGTGAAGGTGTACGACTACATCAACCGCGTTGATAAACGCTTCCGCTTACGGTCTACGAGGGTATGTAGACAACACTCTCCCCTCTCGTTGCTATGCATCACCATGATCTTGTGTGTGCGTAGGAAAATTTTGAAATTACTACGTTACCCAACAGTGGCATCCGAGCCTGGTTTTATGCGTAGATGTTATATGCACGAGTAGAACACAAGTGAGTTGTCGGCGATACAAGTCATACTGCTTACCAGCATGTCATACTTTGGTTCAGCGGTATTGTTGGATGAAGCGGCCCGGACCGACATTACGCGTACGCTTACGCGAGACTGGTTCTACCGACGTGCTTTGCACATAGGTGGCTAGTGTAGGATCGAAAGTATGTCTAGAGGGGGGGTGATTAGACTACTTGACCAAATAAAAACTTAACCTTTTCCCAATTTTAGTTCTTGGCAGATTTTAGCTATTTTAGGACAAGTCAAGCAATCATCACACAATACAAGCAAGCATGCAAAGAGTATATTGGCAGCGGAAAGTAAGGCATGCAACTTGCAAGAATGTAAAGGGAAGGGTTTGGAGAATTCAAACGCTATTGGAGACACGGATGTTTTCCCGTGGTTCGGATAGGTGGTGCTATCCTACATCCACGTTGATGGAGACTTCAACCCACGAAGGGTAACGGTTGCGCGAGTCCACCCAGGGCTCCACCCAAGGGCAACGGTTGCGCGAGTCCACGAAGGGCTCCACCCACGAAGGGTCCACGAAGAAGCAACCACCCACAAAGGGTCCACGGAGAAGCAACCTTGTCTATCCCACCATGGCCATCGCCCACGAAGGACTTGCCTCACTAGCGGTAGATCTTCACGAAGTAGGCGATCTCCTTGCCCTTACAAACTCCTTGGTTCAACTCCACAATCTTGTCGGAGGCTCCCAAGTGACACCTAGCCAATCTAGGAGACACCACTCTCCAAGAAGTAACAAATGGTGTGTAGGTAATGAACTCCTTGCTCTTGTGCTTCAAATGATAGTCTCCCCAACACTCAACTCTCTCTCATAGGATTTGGATTTGGTGGAAAGAAGATTTGAGTGGAAAGCAACTTGGGAAGGCTAGAGATCAAGATTCATATGGTAGGAATGGAATGTCTTGATCTCAACACATGAGTAGGTGGTTCTCTCTCAGAACATATGAGTAGGAATGGTGTGTGTGTTCTGATGGCTCTCTCATCGAATGAGAAGGAGGTGGAGGGGTATATATAGCCTCCACACAAAATCCAACCGTTACACAGTTTTCCAATCTCGGTGGGACCGAATCAATAAACTCGGTCTGACCGAAGTAGTAAACCTAGTGACCGTTAGGAATTTCGGTGGGACTGACATGCAACTCGGTAGGACCGATTCGGTTAGGGTTTGGGCATAACGTAATCTCGGTGAGACCGATTACACAAACTCGGTGAGACCGAATTTGGTAATTAGCTAACTAGAGAGTTGGTCAGGCAAACTCGGTGGGACCGATTTGCTCTTTCGGTGAGACCGAGTGGAACTCGGTGAGACCGAAAAGTTACAAAGGGGAAACACTGAGTTTACATTGCAATCTCGGTGGGACCGATTCACTCTTTCGGTGGGACAGAAAAGTTACGAAAGGGAAACAGAGAGTTTGCAACCCCATCTCGGTGGGACCGAGATACTTATCGGTAGAACCGAATTGCTAGGGTTTGGCAGTGGCTAGTGACAAGTGAAACTCGGTGGCGCCGGATAGGAAGAATCGGTAGGACCGAGTTTGGCTTAGAGTTTAGGTCATATGTGGATATGGGAAAGTAGTTGAGGGTTTTGGAGCATATCACTAAGCACATGAAGCAAGAGGCTCATTAAGCAACACCTCATCCCTCCTTAATAGTATTGGCTTTTCCTAAAGACTCAATGTGATCTTGGATCACTAAAATATGAAATGAAGAGTCTTGAGCTTTTGAGCTTGAGCCAATCCTTTGTCCTTAGCATTTTGAGGGTTCCACTTTCACATCCATGCCATGCCAATCATTGAGCTTTCCTGAAATAATCATCTTGGAATAGCATTAGCTCAATGAGCTATATGTTGTTATGAATTACCAAAACCACCTAGGGATAGTTGCACTTTCAGCTGGCGGGTGTCAGTTTCTCCAACTTTAGTTGAACCGAGTGTGGCTACGCCCGATCCTTGAGAAGGTTAAAACAGCACTAACTTGACGAACTATCGTTGTGGTTTTGATCCGTAGGTAAGAAAAGAACGGTTCTTGCTCTGCCCGTAGCAGCCACGTAAAACTTGCAACAACAAAGTAGAGGACGTCTAACTTGTTTTTGCAGGGCATGATGTGATGTGATATGGTCAAGGCATGATGCTATATTTTATTGTATGAGATGGTCCTGTTTTGTAACCGAGTTATCGACAACTGGCAGGAGCCATATGGTTGTCGCTTTATTGTATGCAATGCAAACGCCCTGTAATGCTTTACTTTATCACTAAGCGGTAGCGATAGTCGTAGAAGCATAAGTTGGCGAGACGACAACGATGCTACGATGGAGATCAAGGTGTCGCGCTGGTGACAATGGTGATCATGACGGTGCTTCGGAGATGGAGATCACAAGCACAAGATGATGGCCATATCATATCACTTATATTGATTGCATGTGATGTTTATCTTTTATGCATCTTATCTTGCTTTGATTGACGATAGCATTATAAGATGATCTCTCACTAAATTATCAAGATATAAGTGTTCTCCCTGAGTATGCTCCGTTGCGAAAGTTCTTCGTGCTGAGACACCACGTGATGATCGGGTGTGATAGGCTATACGTTCAAATACAACAGGTGCAAAAATGTTGCACACGCGGAATACTCAGGTTAAACTTGACGAGCCTAGCATATAACAGATATGGCCTCGGAACACGAAGACCGAAAGGTCGAGCGTGAATCATATAGTAGATATGATCAACATAGTGATGTTCACCATTGAAACTACTCCATCTCACGTGATGATCGGACATGGTTTAGTTGATATGGATCACATGATCACTTAGAAGATTAGAGGGATGTCTATCTAAGTGGGAGTTCTTAAGTAATATGATTAATTGAACTTAAATTTATCATGAACTTAGTACCTGATAGTTTCTTGCTTGTCTATGTTGATTGTAGATAGATGGCTCGTGTTGTTGTTCCGTTAAATTTTAATGCGTTCCTTGAGAAAGCAAAGTTAAAAGATGATGGTAGCAATTACACGGACTGGGTCCGTAACTTGAGGATTATCCCCATTGCTGCACAGAAGAATTACGTCCTGGAAGCACCGCTAGGTGTACCACCTGCGCCAGCAACTGTAGACATTGTGAATGCCTGGCAGTCACGTGTTGATGACTACTCGATAGTTCAGTGTGCCATGCTTTACGGCTTAGAATCGGGACTTCAACGACGTTTTGAACGTCATGGAGCATATGAGATGTTCCAGGAGTTGAAGTTCATATTTCAAGCAAATGCCCGGATTGAGAGATATGAAGTCTCCAATAAGTTCTATAGTTGCAAGATGGAGGAGAATAGTTCTGTCAGTGAGCATATACTCAGAATGTCTGGGTACTGCAATCACTTGATTCAACTGGGAGTTAATCTTCTGGATGATAGCATCATTGACGGAATTCTTCAATCACTGCCACCAAGCTACAAGAGCTTTGTGATGAACTATAACATGCAAGGGATGGATAAGACGATTCCCGAGTTCTTCGCAATGCTAAAGGCTGCAGAGGTAGAAATCAAGAAGGAGCATCAAGTGTTGATGGTCAATAAGACCACCAGTTTCAAGAAAAAGGGCAAAGGGAAGAAGAAGGAAAACTTTAAGAAGAACGGCAAACAAGTTGCTGCTCAAGAGAAGAAACCCAAGTCTGGACCTAAGCCTGAGACTGAGTGCTTCTACTGCAAGCAGACTGGTCATTGGAAGCGGAACTGCCCCAAGTATTTGGCGGATAAGAAGGATGGCAAGGTGAACAAAGGTATATGTTGTATACATATTATTGATGTGTACCTTACTAATGCTCGCAGTAGCACCTGGGTATTTGATACTAGTTCTATTTCTAATATTTGCAACTCGAAACAGGGGCTACGGATTAAGCGAAGATTGGCTAAGGACGAGGTGACGATGCGCGTGGGAAATGGTTCCAAAGTCGATGTGATCGCAGTCGACACGCTACCTCTACATCTACCTTCGGGATTAGTTTTAGACCTGAATAATTGTTATCTGGTGCCAGCGTTGAGCATGAACATTATATCTGGATCTTGTTTGATGCGAGACGGTTATTCATTTAAATCAGAGAATAATGGTTGTTCTATTTATATGAGTAATATCTTTTATGGTCATGCACCCTTGAAGAGTGGTCTATTCTTATTGAATCTCGATAGTAGTGATACACATATTCATAATATTGAAGCCAAAAGATGCAGAGTTGATAATGATAGTGCAACTTATTTGTGGCATTGCCATTTAGGTCATATCGGTATAAAGCGCATGAAGAAACTCCATACTGATGGACTTTTCGAACCATTTGATTATGAATCACTTGGTACTTGCGAACCGTGCCTCATGGGCAAGATGACTAAAACGCCGTTCTCCGGAACTATGGAGCGAGCAACAGATTTGTTGTATATCATACATACAGATGTGTGTGGTCCGATGAATATTGAGGCTCGCGGCGGGTATCGTTATTTTCTCACCTTCACAGATGATTTAAGCAGATATGGGTATATCTACTTAATGAAACATAAGTCTAAAACATTTGAAAAGTTCAAAGAATTTCAGAGTGAAGTTGAAAATCATCGTAACAAGAAAATAAAGTTTCTACGATCTGATCGTGGAGGAGAATATTTGAGTTACGAGTTTGGTCTTCATTTGAAACAATGCGGAATAGTTTTGCAACTCACGCCACCCGAAACACCACAGCGTAATGGTGTGTCCGAACGTCGTAATCGTACTTTACTAGATATGGTGCGATCTATGATGTCTCTTACTGATTTACCGCTATCATTTTGGGGTTATGCTCTAGAGACAGCTGCATTCACGTTAAATAGGGCACCATCAAAATCCGTTGAGACGACGCCTTATGAACTATGGTTTGGCAAGAAACCAAAGTTGTCGTTTCTTAAAGTTTGGGGTTGCGATGCTTATGTGAAAAAGCTTCAACCTGATAAGCTCGAACCCAAATCGAAGAAATGTGTCTTCATAGGATACCAAAAGAGACTGTTGGGTACACCTTATATCACAGATCCGAAGGTAAGACTTTTGTTGCTAAATTTGGAATCTTTCTAGAGAAGGAGTTTCTCTTGAAAGAAGTGAGTGGGAGAAAAGCCGTACTTGATGAGGTAACTATACCTGCTCCCTTATTGGAAAGTAGTTCATCACAGAAACCGGTTCCTGTGACACCTACACCAATTAGTGAGGAAGTTAATGATGATGATCATAAAACTTCAGATCAAGTTGTTACTGAACCTCGTAGGTCAACCAGAGTGAGATCCACACCAGAGTGGTACGGTAATCCTATTCTGGAGGTTATGTTACTAGACCATGACGAACCTACAAACTATGAAGAAGCGATGGTGAGCCCAGATTCCGCAAAATGGCTTGAAGCCATGAAATCTGAGATGGGATCCATGTATGAGAACAAAGTGTGGACTTTGGTTGACTTGCCCGTTGATAGGCAAGCCATCAAGAATAAATGATCTTCAAGAAGAAGACTGACGCTGATGGAAATGTTACTGTCTATAAAGCTCGACTTGTTGCAAAAGGTTTTCGACAAGTTCAAGGGATTGACTATGATGAGACCTTCTCACCCGTAGCGATGCTAAAGTCTGTCCGAATCATGTTAGCAATTGCCGCATTTTATGATTGTGAAATTTGGCAAATGGATGTCAAAACTGCATTCCTGAATGGATTTCTGGAAGAAGAGTTGTATATGATGCAACTGAAAGGTTTTGTCGATCCAAAGGGAGCTAACAAAGTGTGCAAGCTCCAGCGATCCATTTATAGACTGGTGCAAGCCTCTCGGAGTTGGAATAAACATTTTGATAATGTGATCAAAGCATATGGTTTTATACAGACTTTTGGAGAAGCCTGTATTTACAAGAAATTGAATGGGAGCTCCGTAGCATTTCTAATTTTATATGTGGATGACATATTGTTGATTGGAAATGATATAGAATTTCTGGATAGCATAAAAGGATATTTGAATAAAAGTTTTTCAATGAAAGACCTCGGTGAAGCTGCTTATATATTGGGCGTCAAGATCTATAGAGATAGATCGAGACGCTTAATTGGACTTTCACAAAGCACATACCTTGACAAAGTTTTGAAGAAGTTCATAATGGATCAAGCAAAGAAAGGGTTCTTGCCTGTGTTACAAGGTGTCAAGTTGAGTAAGACTCAATGCCCGACCACTGCAGAAGATAGAGAGAAAATGAAAGATGTTCCCTATGGTTCAGCCATAGGCTATATCATGTATGCAATGCTTTGTACCAGACCTGATGTGTGCCTTGCTATTAGTTTAGCAGGGAGGTACCAAAGTAATCCAGGAGTGGATCATTGGACAGCGGTCAAGAACATCCTGAAATACCTGAAAAGGACGAAGGATATGTTTCTCGTTTATGGAGGTGACAAAGAGCTCGTCGTAAATGGTTACGTTGATGCAAGCTTTGACACTGATCCGGACGATTCTAAATCGCAAACCGGATACGTGTTTTTATTAAACAGTGGAGTTGTCAGTTGGTGCATTTCTAAACAAAGCGTCGTAGCGGGATCTACATATGAAGCGGAGTACATAGCTGTTTCAGAAGCAGCAAATGAAGGAGTCTGGATGAAGGAGTTCATATCCGATCTAGCTGCCATACCTAGTGCATCGGGTCCAATGAAAATCTTTTGTGGCAATACTGGTGCAATTGCTTTGGCAAAGGAATCCAGATTTCACAAGAGAACCAAGCACATCAAGAGACGCTTCAACTCCATCCGGGACCAAGTCCAGGTGGGAGACATAGAGATTTGCAAGATACATACGAATCTGAATGTTGCAGACCCGTTGACTAAGCCTCTTCCACGAGCAAAACATGATCAGCACCAAGGCTCCATGGATGTTAGAATCATTAGTGTGTAATCTAGATTATTGACTCTAGTGTAAGTGGGAGACTGGAGGAAATATGCCCTAGAGGCAATAATAAAGTTATTATTTATTTCTTTATTTCATGATAAATATTTATTATTCATGCTAGAAATTTATTAACCGGAAACATAATACATGTGTGAATACATAGACAAACAGAGTGTCACTAGTATGCCTCTACTTAACTAGCTCGTTGATCAAAGATGGTTAAGTTTCCTAACCATAGACATGAGTTGTCATTTGATTAATGGGATCACATCATTAGGAGAATGATGTGATTGACTTGACCCATTCCGATAGCTTAGCACTTGATCGTTTAGTTTGTTTCTATTGCTTTCTTCATGACTTATACATGTTCCTATGACTATGATATTATGCAACTCCCGTTTACTGGAGGAACACTTTGTGTGCCACCAAACGTCACAACGTAACTGGGTGATTATAAAGGTGCTCTACAGGTGTCTCCGAAGGTACTTGTTGGGTTGGCGTATTTCGAGATTAGGATTTGTCACTCCGATTGTCGGAGAGGTATCTCTGGGCCCACTCAGTAATACACATCACTTAAGCCTTGCAAGCATTGCAACTAATGAGTTGGTTGCGGGATGATGTGTTACAGAACGAGTAAAGAGACTTGCCGGTAACGAGATTGAACTAGGTATTGAGATACCGACGATTGAATCTCGGGCAAGTAACATACCGATGACAAAGGGAACAACGTATGTTGTTATGCGGTTCGACCTATAAAGATCTTCGTAGAATATGTAGGAGCCAATATGGGCATCCAGGTCCCGCTATTGGTTATTGACCAGAGAGGTGTCTCGGTCATGTCTACATAGTTCTCGAACCCGTAGGGTCCGCACGCTTAATGTTCGTTGACGATATAGTACTATAAGTTATGTATGTTGGTGACCGAATGTTGTACGGAGTTCTGGATAAGATCACAGACATGACGAGGAACTCCGGAATAGTCTGGAGATAAAGTTTGATATATGGGATAATAGTATTTGGTCTCCGGAAGGGTTCCAGAATTCACCGGAAAGGGTTCCGGATGTTTCCCAAAATGTTTGGGTACGAGAACACTTTATTTGGGCCAAAAGGGAAAGCCCACAAGGTTTTTTGAAAGCGCAAAAGGAAGTTTTGCGGAGTCCGAGGACTCTTGCCTTTCGGGTGAAACCGACTTTGTGGAGGCTTTTACTCCAAGTTTCGACCCCAAGGCTCAACATATAAATAGAGGGGTAGGGCTAGCACCCAAGACACATCAAGAAACATCAAGCCGTGTGCCGGCTACCCCGTCCCCTCTAGTTTATCCTTCATCATAATTTTCGTAGTGCTTAGGTGAAGCCCTGCGGAGATTGTTATTCACCAACACAGTCACCACGCCGTCGTGCTGCCGGAACTCATCTACTACTTTGTCCCTCTTTCTGGATCGAGAAGGCGAGGACGTCATCGAGCTGAACGTGTGACTAATGCGGAGGTGCCGTACGTTCGGTACTTGATCGGGACGGATCATGAAGGTGTACGACTACATCAACCACGTTGATAAACGCTTCCGCTTAGGGTCTACGAGGGTACGTAGACAACACTCTCCCCTCTCGTTCCTATTCATCACCATGATCCTGTGTGTGCGTAGGACAATTTTGAAATTACTACGTTACCCAAC
Organism: Triticum urartu; assembly: GCF_003073215.2. NCBI lineage: Eukaryota > Viridiplantae > Streptophyta > Magnoliopsida > Poales > Poaceae > Triticum > Triticum urartu. The sequence goes on from NC_053028.1 coordinate 540,323,401, forward strand.
AGATCTTGTTAATAATTGCCTAGGATAATTCCGCACACCGATCCATCATTATTCCACACTCGCTATTTATAATATATAGTAATATATTCTAACTTTATGTTAACAGCATCTATTTTTATATTTTAGTTCACCGATATTATGCAAAGTTATCCTCTTCATACCCACAACATAGTTTATTTCTCGTTTCTAGATGGAAGCAAACGCTTGGTGTACGTAGTCGTATCAGTGGCAGATAGGGCTTGAGAGAATATTGATCTTACCTTTAGCTCCTTTTGGGTTCGACACTCCATACTTATCACTTCCATCTTTGAAAATTGCTACGATAATTCCTTACACTTGGGGATTATCAGTGGGAAAGACATAAGTTGGTCCATTATGAGATTACTCAAGATGTTAGCCAGATAGTTATGGGGATTCATGCCTTGGGAGCAAACTATGTTATTTCTCTTTCCCCTAATGCTACCAGAAAGAATGGGGTTGGATCCGGCCACCTGTCAGCTTTGTTAAGCTTAGACCCTCTTTGTTTAGGTTTTTCCTTCTACTTTTGCAGCTTTTCATTTTGGCAAAAAAAAACACAAAAGCTCCTAAATATGGTCTTTTTGCTTCGACTTTTGGCTTATGATTCAATTTGTTATACGATGGTAAAAAACAAAAGTTGAAGCAAAAAAAAACACCTATTTAGGAGCTTTTTTGACTTTTGTTGTTAGAATGGAAAAGCTGCAAAAGTAGAAGCAAAAGCCCGAAGAAACAGGGCTTCAATGTTGATGCATCTTTTGATCATGACTTACTTAGAGGTTTGGCTGGTGCAATTCTTAGAGACGCTAGTGGGAAAATCATTGTCGGGGGTAACCGAAGAATTGATTGGTGTGATGACGCCCTCACAACTGAAGCGTTAGCACTAAGATTCGGCCTTTCATTGGCGCAAAGGACGGGATGTAATTGCCTTGTTATTAACTCTAGTAATATGGAAGTAAGTGAGACTATGAAGAATGGAGGACGGTCTGCAGGAACAGCAGCGACAATTTTTTATAATTGTTATTATCTAGCTTGTAAATTTTCGCTCACTAGTTTGAATATTGTAATAGGAAATTAAATAAATAATGTTGCCCATGAGCTTGCTCTTTTAGCTAGATTTTCTACTACCAATGATTGGTTTGAGTCATCTATATGAGCGAAGTTGTATCTATCTTTCCCTAATATTAAAGAAAGGATTGTTTCTCCAATTTTTTTGTCTACATTTATGTGTTTCGTACGTTTTTTGGTCCACGTTTTCTGTTGCACCTAAAAGAAAAGGCACGTTTTAAAAGAAATTGTGCTACTGGGGAGTCAAACCCCGCTTGCATAGAAGCAAGGCAACAGGCACCAACCAGTTCACCTAACAATATGTTTTGTTTCCCAAACGAAGGACTGATTCCTTTTATTTCATACAAGTGCGAGTTTTGTCAATAAAAAAACAACTTAGAAGCCGACCACGATCCGCTCGCTCATCCTCTTCCTTCTCAGCGCCTCCCAGTCCGCCTCATCGCTCCGTTGCCCAAGCGCCTGGATCACCGCTCCGCGGTCTTTCATCTCCCAGCCTCCTCCACCTCCAGCCAACCCTATTCTAATCCACATTCTCTTCTCTACCTCACTTTCCGGGTCGGCGCGGCTGATGGCTCTGTCGTCGAGGAGCGCGGCTGCAGCGAGGGAGTTGGCAAGGAGGACTGCCGCGGCGAGGGCGTTGGTGAGCGAGTTGAGTGGTACGAAGAGCCCACCGTGGCGCGCTGGGTGGAGGGCGATGTCCTCTCAATGGCGACCGCCGTCCCTGCACGGCTGCACCTCGAACCAGAGCGTGCCGATCCGACGGCCGCTCACCGCTCCGTCATAGTCCGTCTCTCGGCCTCCTCCACCTCCATCCGACTTGGACCATAGTCCCTGTGTCGTGTCTGTGCAGGATAACGAAACCGACTGAGCACGCAGCCATGGGGTGGTACCTGACTCGGATTTCATCCGATCCCCTCGCTACCATAAAAAGGTCTCGACCCCCCAAACCCCGAGCGATCACAAGTTACGGTGCTCGAAAGTGCCACACTAACATCCGGAGCTTCCAATCTCGCCTAATTCGCCGGAACACCGTCCGCTCGAGTTCCAGTCGAGACCGTCCGCTCGAGTTCCAGTCGAGGTTCCAATCTCGACTACTTCGCCGAACGCCGTCCACTCAACTCCAACCGAGATACCAATTTTCAATCATTGGTTTAGGTGTTTCTACATGAATCCCCTGCGTGGTCTCGATCACCACCACCTGCGTAACGGCTTCAAACACAAATCACTGTTGCAAGAAATTTGGAAAATTGAGTTAGCCTCATCGGATATGTGATATGTCTGCAGGTTTCCTGATTAATTAGTCTTCTTAATGCTTCTTTGCCCTTTAAACCTTTCAGATTGTATTTGTTTTCTGTATTTTGTATTGTTTCTTAATGTACAGAAGCATGATGTGCTACCAATTGTGATGGAACTCAGTAGCCTATTAGCCTTGGTCATGCTCAAACAAGGTGCGTCAGGCATAGCCACGAGGGAGCGCACCTGTCTTTCCTGGTCAGGTGGCACGGCAGGATAGCAATTGGAACACAGGCTTGACACTCTGACAGCCACCACTAGGAAGGCTTCCGGCACTTCGGCCGTCGCGTGCTCCGCCGCAACGGTGAAGGCAGCATGGCAGAGGCAGAGATGGCGACGGCGGGGGTCAAAGGATGAGGAGACCTAGAGACGAGTGTGGCGGCTGCGGCTGAGAGGCTAGGGGAATTAGTGTTGAGCGGCCATACGCCTGTGTGTTGCAGATCAAGCAGTAGATATGGTTAAATTCAGATTGGTATTTAAACGCAGCAGACGCGAATGGAATCGTCTTTTGTCAAAATTAGAGTATTTACCACTTCCATAAAAAAGTTTTGAGTCTGACGGCATGCATCTCAAGTACAAATTATTGGCATGATGAGCACCCACAATAAGCTGCAGGGAATATGTACAGGAGGACGAAACAAAAAAGACATGGAACTGGAAGAGGCTGCCCCATCGGATCTTGGTATAGGTCCCGCAAAAAAGGTATTTTGGTATAAGCACCTCGCTGAATTCCACTGTCGTAGGACAAAATACCAACACCATTGGATCATTCATGGCGCGTAGACATTGCCAGCTCGCGACTGGATATGACCGCGGCTCCTGGACAATGCTGGATTGCGACTGGAGACGGGTCTTGGCTCAGCAGCTTGGCTGCACGAACGGTTCAGGTGCATCTTGAAAGTCTATTTTTTTCTGTCGGGTCATGTGATCACGGGACTCTCATCTCAATTTCTTTTTGGTTGTTCAACCCGTTCAGCACAAGATCTACCAGCAAACTTTACTTAGGTGGCAGTACACTATGGCATGAATGCATATTGGCAAATGCATGCTGCATCTGTTGCTCTTGTGCTAATTCAGGAACACAATCAAGGCAAGTGCTCCAATAAGATGAGAGGAATACGATGGATTGATGGATTGCCCAGTTGAACAACTCCAAAATAAATCTTTTAGCTAAGTAGTCTTGGAGTAGCTTATTCCCAGTTTTTCATAAATCTCATTTGTTTCTTATCACATACAAACTGAAATACAAGAAAATTGCCCCGTTGTTAAATTTTTGGACATGCTTCCTTTCTTCACAACGTATTACTTAATATGAAACTAATCTCATATTCAGCTCATATATAATTAATTAAGTTGCTGATTCATTGGTGACTAACGAAGAGATCGTTTCAGGCCTATGACAATGAATAAGGAACCCACACTACAAAAAACGAATCAGATATGCTCTATGACTATGAATACATTCCTCGCCTTTTCACTTGGAGGTCTTCCTCACCTCTTTTTTCATCGCAACGCACTCATTTTAAATGTCATGGTTTAACATAATTGAATTTTCCTGCAATCCAGTTACTTGACCCGATCAATTGTAATTCATGGCAATTGCCATATGCCCCATAGTGAAGCACATGCGTTGCATGCATTTAACACAATTGATCTTGTGCTATAAATATTAATACCCCGTTGCAACGCACGGGCCTTTTTGCTAGTTTTAATAAATGATTTAACCATTGTTTTGAATTAATAGAGTGACTTTTTCTATTAAAAAAAAAGTGTGGGTATGCTTGCCTTAGTTGGCTCCTTCTTCAAACTCGTCAACTCCTTCGACTCATTCGTCCAATACGTACGTAATGTAACGTCGCAAAGTAACGTAGCAAAATAAGCCATGTATATAGAATGAAAACCGAGGTCTGTACAATTTTGTCCAACAAAAGTCCAAGTAAGCAATACTACAATACACGATTTGTCCATGGAACGCCTAGCTAAAACAAATTCTTCTTTGTCATGGCGATAACATATCCAGAGTCGATCGCTCAATTTGTACAAATCAACTCCCAATTGCTTAATTCCGTCAAACAAAACGAAACAAGCAACGAGCTGTGAAGTGTTAACACGCCACTGAGCTGAAGGAATTCGACGATGCGCCGCACGGCCGGTGCCTGCCTATCTTTGGTGGCCTTTGGCTACCTGTATTCTCCTTTGCCCAGCCCTAGCAGCCTGACTGCCACCGGCGACAGCCTCCCGGGGCTCACCGCCGCCGCGAGCCTCCTCCCCTTGCGCTCCTTGATCGTGTCCAGCCGCGGCGACCACGTCCTCCCCCTCCCGGATCCCACCAGCTGCTCGTAGTGCTTCCTCAGCTCCGGCGTGCTGCACAGCGCCCCGCCGCACGCGCCCTCTCCGTCGACCACGGCCTCGCTCCCGCCGCCGACACCGCAGCCCGGTCTCGCGGTGATGGCCTTGACGAGGAACTCCGGGGTGACCTTGATCACCGTCCGGCCGTCGTCGCCCTTGACGTACTCGAACGGGCTCCTGGGCCCCCCCGCGACGGACCCCGCCGGGCCGGCCCTGTCGTAGGAGAGCGCGGCCAGGGACGCCGCGGTGACCGCGTCGTAGCCCCGCGGCAGGCGGTCGACGGGGAGCACAAGGTAGGTGGCCCCCGCGACGAGGCGGTCCTCGATGGCCAGCACCGGCGCGGGCCGGCCGATGTAGAACCCGTCGGCGAGGCAGACCACGGTCCCCGCGAAGTCGAGCATCACCTGCCCCGCCTGCGTCCCGCGCTTGGCCGCCCGCGCCTCGCCGCCCCACAGCACCAGCCTCGCCGCGCGCCCCCGCCGCGAGACGGCCGAGCCGCAGAGGAAGCACGCCAGGGCGCGAGCACCGCCCATGCCAAGCTACGGCGATGATCCGAAAATGAAGTACGTAGCTACGTAGCTAGCTAGGGTTCACGTGATGCCCGGTGATGGGTGATGAGTTATGGATGGATGGGGCTGTACACTTGTACTCTTTTTTCCGGATCGCCGGGCCGCATATATGAGCGGGTGGGAGTATGGACGCGGGGCCGCCCGGAAGGGGTAGCTCGACCGGGGAGCTGCTGGCGCTGCGTCGGTAGTCAAAGTCGACGGCGTATTGCGCGCGTGGTGATTACGGTGTGAAGACGACAAATTCCAAGCAAAGCCTTTTTTTAAATCCAACTGGACATGCAAGGTCGTCCCATGTGAGGAAGTCGTGCTTCTTATTGCAGAAGAATGCTGGTGCTAGTAGAGCAGTTGGGTGGCTGATGCTGTCACATTAATTGTGTGCTTTCTATGTGCGTGTTATTGTTGCGTTGATCGTTTCTTTTGAGAGTTACGCATGTGCATTCCGAGTTGCCGGTGTCTCCATGGTAAATTAAATTGTAAGACAGGTGATCTGCTGGAGGCATCTGACCCTCCGTCGCCTCCCGTCGCCCTGCCCAGCCCAGCACCGGAGATCCCGTCCCCATCTCTCGCCCTCACCGCTAGAAAGATGAAATGGGGGAGTTATTCAGCCTAGCAGCGGCGCTACAAAGATGGAATGGAGCAGTTACTCGGCTATGCTGCCCTCCTATGGGGAACTGCCCGATAGGAGACGGCGTGTGATGGCAGAGGCATAGTGCCCGATGTGTGGCCATGACGAAGAGCCATTATTTCATGCTCTGGTGAAGTGCGACCATGCGGTGTGTGTTGTTTTGGGAGTCGGCGCAGGATTATTTCGAGCTCAAGCTACCGCAACTTCACCCTTTGACGTGGTCTAGACTCAAGCTGCCGCAACTTCATGCTCTAGAAAGATGGAATGGAGCAGTTATTCGGTTAGAACAACTCCAACAGGGCGACTCATTTAGTCCGCCCATGTCTGTTTGGGGCGCGGCCGACAAAAAGGCCGGTCCAACGCGTCGATCCAAATACAAAATGTGTCTGCTTCATATCCGCGCCGACCCATTTCAAGCTCAAATTTGAGCTGAAAATGCGTCGGCGCGGACACGAAGCAGACGCGCCGCGCGTCCACTCGGTGTTCGCCGCGGCCCCGCAAATCAGCCGGCCAACAACCACGGGCGGTCGTATTAAACGCGGCCACCTATCTCGGGCCCGCCTGGCAGTGTGTGGAAGGGTCGCGTGGCCGTCTTTTTTAATGGAAGCATGTGGTGGGGCCGGCCTCATCCACTTCTATCTCCCCCGTTCACATCTGGCCACGCTTGCTCCCTCGTCGGCGACCAGCAAACCCTAGCGGACGAAACTCTAGCCAGCCAGCCACCAGCCATGGGCTTCTTCAGCGGGAAAGGAAAGGGGAGGTTCAGCTTCGGCACGAGCTCTTCCCGCGAGCAGCCTCCTACGCCGGCTAGACGAGGCTCGCCACCGCGGGAGCGGCAGCGGTTGTACATATCAATCCACCGGGCACAGTGGCACTGGCATTACCGCTGGCCACTGCAGTATCCGGATGTCAACCTGTCGCACGGCTGGCATCTAGACCCATAGCGAATCCCCATTCCGGCGGTGCCGCGCACGCCGCGGGCGCACGCCGAGCCGAGGAGGTTCGCCGGCGCCACGAGGCCCTTACTCCCGAGCAGCGCGCAATGTGTGTGTGCGCGCCAGACTTCCCTACCTGGGAGCGCTGGTTTGCGCTAGAGCACGAGGAGGAGCGTCGCCGCGGCGTCCACGACATTCCACCACCACCCCCATAGGTCTTGCCAGAGGAGGAGGAGGAGGAGGCGGCGTACCAAGTCACCCTTGAGGATGCCCTGCAGCACGCGCTGGACGAGGACGCCCATTGGGATGGGCTAGACCAAGCCCTCGCCTTGTCGGCGGCGGGGGACTCCATCCACACTCGCTTTTCGTCCCGCCGCCGATGCCGCTCGAGCCCAAGGCCGAGCCAGAGCCCAAGCCCACGCGGAAGCGGTCGTCATCGTCGCCTACCTGACCCGAGGAGTCCTACTCCTGGACCGATGAGTACCGTGAGTGGGTGAGCGCACCTCCCGTCCACTACACCGCAACGTCGAAGGAGGAGGCGGCCCACCTTGAGCGCTGGAAGGTGCATTGGCTCGCCGAGGAGTTTGCCGACGGTGACCAGCAGATGCGTTGGGAGTAGGATGAGGAGGCACTGCGCGTTGAAAAGGAGGAGGGGAGGAGGAGCGCGCCAGCCTTGCCGCAATGCCACTGCCGCAGGAGACGCTGGAGGAGGCAGCCTATCAAACCGCGTTCGAGTGGGCTAGTCTGCCTCCCGTCTTCATCGACCTCACCGACGGCGACAACGACAGGAAGGGCAAGGGCAAGGCAGACGCCTAGGGCAGCGTGTGGCCCAGAGTTTTTTTAAAATAATGTTTAAGTGGGCTTTGACCAGTTATTTGTGTTTAATTATGTGTTATTACGTTTACTTTCGGACATGTGTTTATCATTTTTTTTCTTAGCACACGGGTAAATATAGATCTGTCTTTCGTTGGGCACACCTACCGACCCATTTAAAAAAGCGGACGCGCCCGTCCGTCTCCTCGACTCAAATGAATGAAAAACAGATAAAGCACGCGTGTGCTTGGATCGCTTGGTTGGAGTTGCTCTTACGCTGCCCTCCTACGGTGAACTGCCCGATAGGAGACGACATGCGATGGCAGAGGCATACTGCCCGATGTGTGGCCATGACGAAGAGTCATTATTTCATGCTCTGGTGAAGCGCGACCATGCGGTGCGTGTTGTTTTGGCGTGGTCTAGAGGTATCCTGGACCCGACCTCCTTGTCGAGGGACAAAGCAGCGATTACAATGGGCGTCCCGGCGCCTGCTGTGCGGGTGGAAACAGTTTTGGAACTTATCTGGAAGCCGGCAGAAGATGGATGGATAAAAATTAATGCTGACGGTGCTACTTCTGCAAGCCAGGACGCTATGCTACTTGCAATGTCCAAGTATTATGCTGCTGGAGAGCCTGTGGTAATTGAAACCTTGGCTTGCATGGACGGTATGCTACTTGCAATGTCAAAGCGGTTCGCCCAAGTGGTGATTAGACCGACTGTCAAGTTGTTTGTACACTTTGGCATAGTGGGATGACCGATCCTGCTCAACTCTTCAGGGAAATGAAGTCCTATCTCCCACGTTTTACACGGATTAAAGCTTCTGTATCTCAAGAGGGAAGCAAAAAACAGCGGCAGCTCATCTCTGGGCGAGGGCGGCCCTTAGCCTCGATGTTTATTTTTCTTTCGATGTAATCCCTGCCTTTCTAATTGACATTGTACAATCACTTGTGAATCCTCAAAAAAAAATGCTTCTCCTGCCATTTTAAAAAGAAAAGGAACATTTCATTTTCAAGGTATATCATTGATCAAAATGTATACCGATAATAAATCACTTTTCAATGGGCCGCCGATTACTGATTTATCAGACAACGAACTGGCCGATTTGAAAAAATTATTAATCACCTAGTTACCATCGACCAATCAGTTACCAGTTGACGATTTCCTGAACATTAGTCTGCGTGTGAATTATAGGAAACTGAATGCTCACACAACAAACATATTCCCAACATCATGTAATAGAAAATTTGTTGGATGAAAAGTTACACCGTGTTCTGATTATTCATGGTGGCTGGACAGTGCAGCTCCTTAACCTTGCCTGCCTTACAAACTCGGTCTCAATTTATCATCAACATACTTAAAACAGATTGCGGTAAGAAAATAAAGCTTGGATGCAGTTTAATGTGCCGGTGCTGCCGCTGGCCCTGCCTGTAACAATAGCATACCAGATTAAGTAAGGTATAGATTGGATTGAGCAATGGCAAATTTACATGCGACACAAAAATGGCAAGCACATATGTTCATTATACACAAACATGGCATCTGATTCAAAATTTACATCACCTCTCCAAATAAACGATGCAAAGAGTGCAGACAAGGCTATTAAAATGTCATCTGACTATGGTAGTGAACTACTAGAATAGCTTGGCTACTGTTTGATCTCACCTCGATATCTGATATCTCCACATTTTGTGTTTCCCCCACTTATTTGATTTAGCTAGTAAAATGTCAGGTGCCTCATTGAAGTTCCATCTATATCTTGATTCTATAACAAGGCCTAGGCCTAAACAGCTTATATGTGGATATGAAGATAGAAACTATTACTAACTACAGCAAAAGGCTAAAGACATGCTAGACAAAACCAATAACTGTAGGTCTGTAGCAAAACGCCAAAAGGAAATGCCAACCATCAAAGTAGACATGCAGTGTTATGGATGTGGTCAGGACCTAGGCCAGCAGTGTTAGTAGTAATCTTGTCTAGCAGGTTAAGCAATTAGTTTCTAGCTAAGTTGATTGGTCCGGCTAGGAGTTGCCTTGGGTGTGTACGCGTGTAGCTAGTAGTAGTCCATGTCCTAGGGTAGTACTAGTCCTAGTTGTTTTGTGTTACTCCCTCCTTCCATCTATATAGGGCCTAATGTGTTTTTCGAAGCTAACTTTAACCAAATATTAGAGCAATAATATATGACATGCAATTTACACAAAGCACACCGTTAAATTCGTGTATGAAAGGAGCTTTCAATGATATGATTTTCACATTGTGCATGTCATGTACTATTAATCTTGTCAATAGTCAAATGCGGTCTTAAAAAACGCATTAGGCCCTATATAGATGGAAGGAGGGAGTAGTTCTAGCTTAGGAAGTTGTATCCGACTAGGATTTGTAGTAGGTCTAGGTTGCTATAGGTCGGTTCAGGTCATGTGTAACATTGAGAGAAAAACAAAAAGCAATAACGAGGGGAGAAAACCAGAAAAATGAGAAATAAAGAGGCAACAGAAAGGCATGACAGGTGCCTTTGGCTATAAGTTTTTGAGCGTGCGTGTTCATCGTGATTTGATGTGATCGATCCTAAGGGCGGAGTTCCAACAAGCAGGCAGCAACAGACACACAAAGGTATGGAGCATTAGAAAATCAAGTTGTTAATAGTAGTGGGTTCGCCTTGCCAGGTGTTTTTCTATCGGTACCTGGCTACCTGCTGCAGGTTTGGGGACTTGGGGGCATGTGACAGCTTCAAAATGACTACTGATGTTAGAAATTGTGTTTGTGCAGTATAAAAACCTACCCAAAACAATCACTTGTACCATACCATCTTTATAAAAATAAATCTCGTTTTTTAGATTAAGAATACCTAGCAAGTTTAGATATAATTAACTGGAAACAAAAGATACAAACCAACAAGGAACAAGGGCAGACATAGTGCAATTGTATCCAAAGAGTACCAAACTGTACCAATCAGGTACGTGCAATGCATTTATTTTGTAACATCGCACAAAATATATTCAATCAAATTCCAATAGTAAAAATCATATACATATATAAAGTACTCCCTCCGTCCATATTAATTGTCGTTGATTTAGCACAACTTTGTACTAAATCAGTGACAATTAATATGGATCAAAGAGAGTACAATAACCAATGAAAAATTAGAAATCAACATGCCAAGTAACATGACCCAAACCCACGTAAAAAATGAATCATATTGTTTCACGCATGTATCTAACAACATCATGTTAATGCAAGAGAAGCACTAAAGGCAAATATGGGGAGTTACTGAAATGATCTGATTGTGCATTAGGAGAGAAAGTGAAATTATTAACTCAACTGATGCAGATTTTGCAAGAGTCAAACTTAATTCGTAAACCAATGAATAAGAATTCGATGATACATAAATGTATATTAGAAATTATGCATTTTTATTTGAGAAATCAGCAACACTTCATGTCTCCAAGAAATATCATTGGAATTTCATATGATTAATGGTACAGTTCCTATAGCCTGAAAATGTCAAACAGCACAGGCCTGATAGTTATATAGGTGCACGATTGCTTAGAATCAATGCAGCTCACCATCCATCTCTAATGGGTGCATGATTGTGTAATATCATTGCAACCTTTGTTCTTGAGTTGCCGACTAATCGCCAAGCCGGTACTGGAAAACATGGCGACTTGGCGACTAATCGCTGAGATGGAGGCATGAGGACTTGACTTGACTGGACGACTCAAAACCATCCATCCCAAGGGAGAAGGGACATGAAGTATCCAAGTATTTTGCTAGTAAAGAAAAAATCTTTGTTAGGATTGCTTGTTTCTAAGGAGGTAAGGTGAGGACCAACCGCCTTGACGCCTAAACGTCGCCTAAGCGTCCAAGGCAGGACGCCTTACAAACAATGATTGCTGCCTATTTAACTAATTGGACTCTTGCAAGAATTCCCTAGAGTAAAGGATGCCATTGGAAGGTAAGTGACAAGATAAAATAACATCAAATGACAACATCACCGCAGTTAGCTCAACAACATCTGCTAACTATGCTAACGAATTATGATACATATGAATTTATTATTTAGCACTTAACAATGTAAAATGCCGCATGGTCATGTATTGGTAACTACCAAAATAATCCTTGAAAAATTCTTGCACGATGAACTATGTACAATAACAGTGTCAATGTTTCGTACAGATAAGTAAATACCTCTGTTTTCACTTCTTTTTTCCCACCAAATGCCTTCAATCCACCATATATAATAGCGCCCCACATAGCTAAGCTGGCTAGCACAAACTGCAGAAGGTACAACAACATAATAAATAACAAAAAGCAAGAATATTGTACAGCCAAAATAAGCTATGAAAATGTATATGTTAAAAAATTGTCAGAATAGTTTAACTGAAAATCATTTATTTATATCCATATGGACAGATGTTTACAAGGCAGATAGCATGCCACAGGAACATAATGCAAAGCAAACAGTGTAAGTAAGAACACCGATTTGACTGCATGGACATGATAGGGGCTGCAGAAATATTGCTCCTCAAAAGGTACAATGGTGAGAAAAGGGAAGAGGAAAATGAGCAATCTATTAAAGTGGCCAGACAAAGTCAAATTTACAATATGATCTTTTCAACAAAGATGAATGACAACAAAGGATGGGTAGCTTCTGGCCAAAGAGTAACTAGGAGGTCTAACCTGTAGTAGTTCTGTAATTACTAACAAGAGGGAGATTAAATAAAAATAATTACATTTGGACTTGCTGCACAGTAATAGCATGATATTTCAAAAGTAGTATAAAGACCTTTGGGATTAACTTTGTGATTAGTTGACCCACAAGCTCAAGGACGCCAGTAATGTACTCTACAGTACCAGATGAACAGCATTGTAGCTAAGAACGATATATCAAGTGGACACGTGAATCTTCAAAATGTTATTACATAGTACATATGAATGAGTCATTCTTGCATTTTTAAAATGCACTTGCATGGTGTTTTCCTGTAACGAATCACTAACAACTTACTAGACTTCATGCCAGTGGATGAGCCATGAGAGCTGAAAGCGAAAACATATTGTTCAGCAACCACAGAAAAGAGACACAAATTTAGTTAACCTGCATTTTGCCAACCTAACCTAAAACCTCTTGGAACCCTAAACCAATTACTGCAGTTTCTGTATAGCAGATCTTGACTGTCTGTTCCTCTTAAGCAACTCATCAATTTTCATGACAACTTCGCCTCTAGTGGTTCCTCAGAACACTGATACATGTACCTCTACATCCACTTGGAAAAATATTCAAGAACAAGACATGCATGAAGTATCCACCGTTACAGTACAAAAATATTAATCTGACTATTATATCTATGGTACGTTAAGACCATAGATGAAACAAACCTCCCTCTTTACCCCTGAACTAGGCAAGAAAAAAAAAACCTGCCCACACTGCACGGTTGTGACAATGGAGTTCGATTTTACGGTCTTATTGTACAGCACACATCAAATGAGATCAAAAGAAGGCGCGGAATAATCTCTGAATGAAAGCAAAAATGCAAGCAAACCCTAATTTAACATTAACAGTCTTGCTACTTGATCTATCTCAAGAAGATAACTAATGCAATACTAATAAAAAGCCTCCCTACACTTGTTGTACGCCAGGGCAATCAAGTAGAAAGCCCTCCTAATAAAGAACAAATAGAAATCGATGCTCTTTACTGCGGTGTGGGTGGGGAAAAACTCACGTGCTCTTCCTTCCAGTTGCCGGGGTTCAAGGGCTCCTGCCACATGTTCACCTTGGTCGATCCGTGGTGATCTGTTCAAGCACACAAGGCGAATCGATCGATCAAAAAAAGTACGAGACATCAATCAAGCACAAGGACGCGCCGCGCCAAAACTAGAGAGGGAAAGGCGCCCTGATTTCTGGCGGACAGCACGCTCCCCCTCCCCACCATGGACAACCAATTGCATAACCGAATCGTGGTCAACAACCGGCGACGGCCGACGCGCGACTGGCGGATCCGAACGATCCGTGTGTGCGGTTCTCGGATCTGGCAAGGGGGGGAGAAGGGGCGCATTCTCAGATCCAGACATACCTGCGGCGCCGGCCATGCGGCGGCTGGAGATGAGGCGGGCGAGGGGGGAGGAGGAGGCGGAGGAGGAGGAGGCCGCCGCAAGCAGACGAGACGCCATCGCTTCGATTCGACCTAGTTGGGCGATGTGTCTGGAGAGCTGGTGGTGGTAGCGCAGGTCCTCTGTCTGAAGCCTAAATGCCGGTGGTGGTGGATACGGCCCGCTCCCCGCTCAAAGCGTTCTGGCCCTAGTTGGATCTCGAACTCCCACTAATATTGCTGCGTCCCCCTCAAAAAAAACTAATATTGCTGCGTTTGCTCAAAAAAAATACTAATATTACTGTGATAATTCTAAAAAAAACTAATATTACTCAGGTTTTTCATTTTCTTTTTTAAGAAAAAAAACACTTGCAAAACGTCGTTGCTCGCATCTATTTTGCATGTGTTGCATACTTGTCTCAGTTGGGCCCGATTGAGTAAAAACAGGCTAAAAATCAACATTTGCATGTTGTTTGGTTGCTTGTATACCCTCTAGGCTGGCTGAGGCAAAACGGAAGGTAAGTTGTTTGGTTGCGGGCTTTTTAGGCGGAAACATGAGTCAGGATGTTTGGTTACATACAACACATGTTGTTCTCGTAGAGGTGATGAGGTTATGAGCACACAAACAGAATAAATCAGAGACACACAAAATAGATAGCATAGAAACAAGTTTAGCATAGTACAAAATTTAAACAAGTAGCTTTAATCAAACTAGCACAACATAGTCCTAAACAAGCATGGACCAATTTAACTCAAAACACACAAAATCAGGCAACAAAGAGCTCTCTAGATGTTCACGGGGAAGGGTCACCGCTTCAACGCCGTCGTCATTGAAGACGATCACCTTCAAGGTGTCGGGAGTCAACGGCTTGAAGGTGACCATGTAGTCGATCCTGATCTGGTGGTTAGCCCTGAAGCGGGCCCAACCCTGATCGAGGGCGACCCTGTGTTTTATCAGCCGGACTGTGACCCTCCATACACAGACGGTGTTTGTCTTCAGTTTGAACTCCTGAGGCACAACGAGGAAGTGCTTCATGAAGTCTAGAGTCATAGGCAAACACTCCAACTTCGAGCAAGGATCACCTTGCAGAAGTGAGTGGGGGCTGCCTCCTCATGGTTGTGGTCGTAGTTCCTTTGCTTGCTGCTAGGGGGCTCCTCCTCCTTGCCCTTGTCTCCAGGCGCCACCACCTCCTGCCCCTTCGTGTTCTCCATCTCGATTTGCATTATGAACAGCATAACGTTCAAAGGTTGATTAGCATTCAATCATATCGTCCAAAGCATCTATGTTTACCCACCCAAAGGCTCTACTACTTACCCACCACCGCACTCAATGAACCCTCTCTGTCTCTCACTGTCATTCCTCTTCCACATCTTCATCGTCATGAACCCCATCCCCAACCCCTTCCCCTAGGGCATTGGATGGAGGGTGTTATTCCTTGGTTGTTCGCTTGGTGGTTGCACCAAGTTCAGAACACCATGGAGGTATGCTCTAACTTCACCAGCATCGACGACATGCATAGGGAGATGGACGCTATGGTAAAGAAGGCGACAGAAGAGGAGCTGAAGACGTTGATTCCTGATCTAGTCAAAGGCACTATGTTAGTGGACATACCACGTTGGGCGACCGATAAGGCTGAGTCCGACGATGCTGGTTAGAGAGCTAGATGGGCCAAGTACAAACAGTACATGGCTTGTTGAAAGGATCAAGAAGAGGTGTCTAGAGGGGGGTGAATAGACTCTTAGCAAGAAAAGTTGCAGTTTTTAATTTCTTTAAGTTGAAGTGGAGTTTTGGCACAAGTTTAAACATTCACAATACATATCAAGCAAGCATGACAAGAGTATATGAGCAGCGGAAAGTAAATCATGCAAGTTGCAAGAATGTAAAGGGATGGGATTGGAGTGTGCAAACGCAATTGGAGACACGGAGATTTTTGGCGTGGTTCCGATAGGTGGTGCTATCGTACATCCACGTTGATGGAGACTTTGATGTCAACTACACAACCTTCTTCTTGTAGACGTTGTTGGGCCTCCAAGTGTAGAGGTTTGTAGGACAGTACCAAATTTCCCTCAAGTGGATGACCTAAGGTTTATCAATCTGTAGGAGGCGTAGGATGAAGATGGTCTCTCTCAAGCAACCCTGCAACCAAATAACAAAGAGTCTCTTGTGTCCCCAACACACCCAATACAGTGGTAAATTGTATAGGTGCACTAGTTCGGCGAAGAGATGGTGATACAAGTAGTATATGGATGGTAGATAAAGGTTTTTGTAATCCGAAAATATAAAAACAGTAAGTTAACTAATGATAAAAGTGAGCGTAAACGGTATTGCAATGCGTGGAAATAAGGCCTAGGGTTCATACTTTCGCTAGTGCAAGTTCCCTCAACAATACTAACATAATTGGATCACATAACTATCCCTCAACATGCAACAAAGAGTCACTCCAAAGTCACTAATAGCGGAGAACGAACGAAGAGATTATGGTAGGGTACGAAACCACCTCAAAGTTATTCTTTCCAATCAATCCGTTGGGCTATTCCTATAAGTGTCACAAACAGCCCTAGAGTTCGTACTAAAATAACACATTAAGACACAAATCAATCAAAACCCTAATGTCACCTAGATACTCCAATGTCACCTCAAGTATCCGTGGGTATGATTATACGATATGCATCACACAATCTCAGATTCATCTATTCAACCAACACATAGGACCTCAAAGAGTGCCCCAAAGTTCCTACCGGAGAATCACGACGAAAACGTGTGCCAACCCCTATGCATAGGTTCATGGGCGGAACCCGCAAGTTGGTCACCAAAACATACATCAAGTGAATCACGTGGTATCCCATTGTCACCACAGATACGCACGGCAAGACATACATCAAGTGTTCTCAAATCTGTAAAGACTCAATTCGATAAGATAACTTCAAAGGGGAAACTCAATTCATTACAAGAGAGTAGAGGGGGGAAGAAACATCATAGGATCCAAATATAATAGCAAAGCTCGCGATACATCAAGATCGTAACACCTCAAGAACACGAGAGAGAGAGAGAGATCAAACACATAGCTACTGGTACATACCCTCAGCCCCGAGGGAGAACTACTCCCTCCTCGTCATGGAGAGCATCGGGATGATGAAGATGGCCACCGGAGAAGGATTTCCCCCTCCGGCAGGGTGCCGGAACGGGTCTAGATTGGCTTTCGGTGGCGACGGAGACTTCTGGCGGCGGAACTCCCGATCTATTATGCTCACGGATGTTTTTAGGGTATATGGAGATATATAGGCGGAAGAAGTAAGTCAGGGGGGCACGAGGGGCCCATGAGGGTGGAGGGCGCGCCCAGGGGGTGGGCGCGCCCCCTGCCTCATGGCCTCCTCGCAGGTCCCACGACGTGCACTCCAAGTCTTCTGGGCTTCTTTCCTTCCAAAAATGAGTTCCATGAAGTTTCAGGTCAATTGGACTCCGTTTGATTTTCCTTTTCTTCGAAACCCTAAAACAGGGTAAAAACAGAAACTGGCACTGGGCTCTGGGTTAATAGGTTAGTCCCAAAAAATGATATAAAAGTGTATAATAAAGCCCATAAACATTCAAAACAGTAGATAATATAGCATGGAGCAATCAAAAATTATAGATACGTTGGAGACGTATCAGACTTCAACCCACGAAGGGTAACTGTTGCGCGAGTCCACGAGGGCTCCACCCACGAAGGGTCCATGAAGAAGCAACCTTGTATATCCCACCATGGCCATCGCCCACGAAGGACTTGCCTCACTAGGGTAGATCTTCACGAAGTAAGCGATCTCCTTGCCCGTACAAACTCCTTGGTTCAACTCCACAATCTTGACGGAGTCTCCCAAGTGACACCTAGCCAATCTAGGAGACACCACTCTCCAAAAGGTAATAGATGGTGTGTTGATGATGAACTCCTTGCTCTTGTGCTTCAAATGATAGTCTCCCCAACACTCAACTCTCTCTCATGGGATTGGATTTGGTAGAAAGATGATTTGAGTGGAAAGCAACTTGGGGAAGGCTAGAGATCAAGATTTATGTGGTTGGAATGGGATATCTTGACCTCAACACAAGTGTAGGTGGTTCTCTCTGAGAAAATGTAAGTTGGAAGTGTAGGCATGTTCTGATGGCTCTCTCCACGAATGAAGAGTGGGTGGAGGGGTATATATAGCCTCCACACAAAATCTAACCGTTACACACAAATCACCAAACTCGGTGGGACCGAATCATATAACTCGGTCGGACCGATTTAGTTCAAAATATGAATGTTAGGATTTTTGGTGGGACCGACATGATCAACTCGGTGGGACCGATGTGCTAGGGTTAGGGTAAAGCCTTATCTCGGTTGGACCAATTACACAAACTCCGGTGGGACCGATTTGGGTAATAAGCAAAACAGAGAGTTGGTCAAGCAAACTCGGTGGGGCCGATTTCATATTTCGGTGAGACCGAAATTAATGCAATAGACAACAGAGAGTTTGCAATCCCATCTCGGTGAGACCGAATTGATTAGGGTTTCTGGTAGTGGCTATGTCAAGAGAACTCGGTGGCGCCGGATAGAAAGTTTCGATGGGGCCGAGTTTGACTTTTGGTTTGGGACAAATGTGGATGTGAGAAAGTGGTTGAGGGCTTTGGAGCATATCACTAAGCACTTTGAGCAAGCAAGCCATTAAGCAACACCTCATCCCCTCTTAATAGTATTGGCTTTCATATGGACTCAATGTGATCTTGGATCACTAAAATGAAAAATGTAGAGTCCTGAGCTTTGAGCTTGAGCCAATCATTTGTCTTCATCATCTTGAAGGGGTCCCACATCCTCTAGTCCATGCCACTCCACTGTTGGACTTATCTGAAATATGCTAGATGAAAGTATTAGTCCAACAAGAGATATGTTGACATTAATTACCAAAATCACCCAGGGAGCACTTGTGCTTTCAATCTCCCCCTTTTTGTTAATTGATGACAACATGCATCAAAGCTTTAGATAAAGATATAGAGAATAACAAGTAAAGCTTTGGAGAGACATGTAACATGCATATGCTCCCCTTATATGTATGCAATCATGTAAATATGGAATATAAGAGCATGTAAATGCATAGCATGACAGAGTAAGCAATGTGTTACATGTATCTTGGCTATATGCATCAGAGCAAAAGATGTAAATATAGGAAATGTACCTACATGCTCATGAGTCTTTCTTGCAAACAATATGTACATTAGTAACAAGTCCTCATGCACATGAGTGTGATGCATATACTTACCTTGTGGTCTTGAGTTGGATTAGGAGAAAATGAACCTGAGCAAACAAGGTTAGATAACACAGATACGACTACAAACCAGAGCAAACAAAAGAAGCCACAAGAGTACCAAGACTGGGATGACATGTAGTGAGTGAGTACTGAGTACTCTATTTGATATAGACATGTCCCCAAAAGGTACAGATATGCAATGAATTCACAGATTTCCTTCCTTAGCAGTCTTTCTCCCCCTGAATCTTGTATTGGATAATGGGAGAACATAAGGAAACAAAAATCAGAGCAAACAGATCATAACTATAACATAGACATGTTCTTCCCCTCTTAAAGACATGTGACTTCTCTCCTCTCGAATACCAAGCATGTGGGGCCTTTGATGTGATTACCTCTCCCTCCCTTTTTCTCTTTCTCCCCCTATTTCTTTTTATCCCCCTTTGAAGAGAATAAGCTTTGATGTGATCTCTCTCCCACTTTGACATCAATTTCCGAGAAGGGATCTTCTGGAGTGTGAGTCAAATAGGTTTGGTCCTTGAGTCACAGAGCAAAGCAGCATATAGATTGTGATGCTTGTAGAGGACAAGAATCATCGAGTGGAGCTGGAATAAAACTATAGGAACAAATGGAAAATTGTCTTCTCTGCAGTGAAATCAGTGATACCGAGTTGTAGTCTTCGGTGGCACCGAGTTAGTTCGGTGTGACCGAAAGCAACAGATCGATAATGACCGAGTCCAACACAGAGAGAACACTTGTCACCTCAGCTCACTAGGCAAATAAGATCTCACAAAGATTTGCAAGGCATTAACTGAAAGATTTTCAAGGAATTGGATGCAGGGAAATGCAGGACTACAACAAAGAAAAGAAAATCTAGATGAAGTATGCAAAAACTCAAGGAAACACTAGAGAACTTCATCTAGAATTGGGCGGTGACAAAGTCACCTATGTTAGAGTATATTGACTGAGGAGTCAAGTGAGAACACTTGATCGTAAGTCATACTCATCGTCTAAGCTCAAAATGGGGTTACCATTTTTTGTTTAAGCATTTGATGTATTCACATCTTGTTGAGTTGCTTTGACCTATGTCTTGAGGTAAAGCTTCTCTAAGATGGAATGACATACCTTGGGTGGTGGCGTTGTTCTTGATCATGTAGTTGAACTTGCGTGGAGTGCTCAAAGTTGATGTAGCGCAATAATGGTTGGGAGCACCACTTGGAGTTGAGTTCATCTACCTACATGGGTTAGTTTTGCAAGGAAGAGCACTTGTGTATCCAAAATGACAATCATGAAATTTGATACCAAATGAAATTTAATACATAGAATTTGTCAAAGGATATGTTGAAGGGTTTCATGCTTCCTTGTTCTCAACCACCATGGAGTAGAGACTTGATGATGTAGAGATTGCTCAAGATGTGAGTGAGTTGCAATCTCATAGATTTAGATTCATCCAAGTACCTACAAAGGTCAGATAGCATGCAAGGGTGCAAATATATCCAAGACATATGATCATCATCATAAGAGAAAAGTCAAGGATTAGTCATAGGCTCATGCCTTGCATGTATCCAAATGGAGTTCCTACTCCAAGTTTGAAGCATCAATGATGTTCAATTCACCTCTCAAACGGCAAAAGACTTTCTCATCAAGCGGTTTGGTGAATATATCCGCCAATTGCTTATCGGTACGAACATGTTTAAGATCAATGTCCCCTTTAGCAACATGATCTCGAATGAAATGGTGATGAACTTCAATATGCTTAGTTTGAGAATGTTGCATGGGATTGTGAGCAATCTTAATAGCACTCTCATTGTCACAAAGCAATGGAACATGTTTCACATTGATCCCATAATCTTTAAGAGTTTGGGTCATCCAAAGTAATTGAGCACAACATGAACCGGCGACAATGTATTCCGCTTCGGCGGTGGATAAGGATACCAATTTTTGTTTCTTGGAAGACCAAGACACAAGAGATCCACCAAGAAATTGACAAGTGCCCGAAGTGGACTTTCTATCAACCTTGTCTCCGGCATAGTCTGAGTCGGAATAGCCAACAAGATCAAAAGAGAACCTCTTAGGATACCAAATGCCAAAAATTGGTGTATGTATTAAGTATCTCACTATCCTTTTCACAGCCTTAAGATGACATTCTTTGGGGGCCGATTGATATCGTGCACACATGCACACACTTAGCAGAATATCGGGACGAGAGGCACATAGATATAACAATGATTCAATCATAGAGCGATAAACCTTTTGATCAACCGGTTTACCATCCTTAGTCAAATCAAGATGTCCACTAGTAGGCATGGGAGTTTTCATACCTTTGCTTTCTTGCATGTTGAACTTCTTGAATAAGTCCTTGGTGTACTTTGTTTGAGAGACAAAGGTGCCTTCCTTAGTTTGCTTGATTTGCAAACCAAGAAAGAACTTGAGTTCACTCATCATAGACATCTCAAACTTCTCTGACATTAGTTTTCCAAACTTCTCACTAAAATGAGGGTTAGTTGAGACAAATATGATATCATCAACATAAATTTGGCATACAAATAATTCACCATTAACCCTTTTAGTAAAAAGAGTAGAATCTATCTTTCCAATCTCAAAACCTTTTTCAATAAGGAACTTGGTCAAGCATTTATACCACGCTCTAGGAGCTTGTTTAAGACCATAAAGAGCTTTGTGAAGTTTGTAAACATGATCGGGTTTCTTAGGATTGATGAAGCCGGGAGGTTGTTTAACATAAACCTCCTCCTCAATCTCATCGTTTAGAAAAGCACTCTTAATGTCCATTTTGGTATAAAGTGATATCATGGTGATTAGCATAGGCAAGTAAGATGCGGATGGACTCAAGTCTAGCAACAGGGGCATATGTCTCACCGTAGTCCATACCTTCGACTTGAGTGTAGCCTTGGGCGACGAGACGAGCTTTGTTGTAGACGACTTGACCATCTTCGTCTTGCTTGTTGCGAAACACCCATTTGGTACCAATGATGTTGTGGTTGTTGTCGGGCTTCTCGACCAATGTCCACACTTGGTTTCTCTCAAAGTTGTGTATCTCTTCATGCATGGCGTTTATCCAATCCGGATCGTCCAATGCTTCTTCAACCTTCATAGGTTCAATGCTAGAGATGAATGAATAATGTTCACAAAAATTAGAAAAACGAGTTTTAGAGCGAGTGATTCTCCCGGTTTTAATATCATTGTAGATTTGCTCGACGGGATGGTCTCTAACGACTCTTGCTCGAACTCATGAGAGATTTTGCTTGGGTCGGGGTGGAACATCTTCTTCATCATCTTGTCCTTTTTCTTGGCCTTCTTCATTGTTGACGTTGTTGTTCTCTTGTCGTGGTGGAGAAGGAGGTTAATGAGGTTCATCTTGGTGTACTTCCTCGTTTTCTTCATCTTGATGTGTCCCACTCGTGGATGCTTCCGTATCAACTCTTGGTTCACCTTGTCGTGAGGTAGAGGCTTCCACTTGGACGGACGAGGTACTCTCCTTCACCTCCGTTGGACGGATCTTGCCAATAGACAAGTCTTGGATTAATTCCAAAGGATCTTTATATCCTACATCAATTGGCAATTGCTCTACTTGCGAGCCGTTAGATTTATCAAACTTCACATCTACCGTTTCTTCAACCTTTCGGGTGAAATTGTTGTAGACACGGTAAGTGTGAGAGTTTAAGCCATAACCAAGTAGCAAACCTTCGTGAGATTTAGGAGCAAATTTAGAACGATGATGCTTATCAAGAATGTAACACTTTGAGCCAAATACTCGAAAGTATCCAACTTGGGGTTTGTTACCGGTGAGGAGCTCATAAGCCGTCTTGCTGAGTAGCTTGTGAAGATACAAGCGATTTGTTGCATGACAAGCTGTCTCAACGGCTTCCGCCCAAAAGTGTTTTGGAGTCTTGTACTCATCAAGCATCGTTCTTGCCATCTCAATAAGAGTTCGGTTCTTCCCTCAATAACTCCATTTTGTTGAGGCGTGTACGTAGCCAAAAACTCGTGTGAAATCCCTTCTTCGTCAAGAAAGGTGTCCACATTTGCGTTCTTGAACTCCGTTCCCTTGTCGCCGCGAACCTTCTTGATCTTCAATTCAAATTGATTTTGGGCCTTCCTAGCGAAGTTCTTGAAGATCTTTTGGACCTGCGATTTATCATCAAGAAAGAACACCCATGTAAATCTTGAAAAATCATCAACTATAACTAGACCGAATGAGTTACCACCGAGACTCTTATAGGCACTGGGACCAAAAAGATACATATGAAGTAGCTCGAGCGGTCTTCTTGTGGTCATAATGTTCTTCACGGGGTGACTTCCTCCAACTTGTTTTCTGATACGTCTCCAACGTATCTATAATTTTTGATTGTTCCGTGCTATTATATTATCTATTTTGGATGTTAATGGGCTTATTTCTACACTTTTATATTATTTTTGGGACTAACCTATTAACCGGAGGCCCAACCCAAATTGTTGTTTTTTTGCCTATTTTAGTGTTTCGCCGAAAAGGAGTATCAAACGGAGTCCAAACAGAATGAAACCTTCGGGAGCGTTATTTTTGGAACAAACGTGATCCAGGAGACTTGGAGTGGACGTCAAAAAACAATCGAGGAGGCCACGAGGCAGGGGGCGCGCCCTCCACCCTCGTGGGCCCCTCGTTGCTCCACCGACCTACTTCTTCCTCCTATATATATCCATATACCCCACAAACATCCATGAGCACCACGAAAACCTATTTCCACCGCCGCAACCTTCTGTACCCAAGAGATCCCATCTTGGGGCCTTTTCCGGAGCTCCACCGGAGGGGGCATTGATCACGGAGGGCCTCTACATCAACTCCATGGCCCCTCTGATGATGTGTGAGTAGTTTACTTCAGACCTTCGGGTCCATATCTAGTAGCTAGATGACTTCTTCTCTCTCTTTGGAGCTCAATACAAAGTTCTCCTCGATTCTCTTGGAGATCTATTCGATGTAATCTTCTTTTGTGGTGTGTTTGTCGAGATCCGATGAATTGTGGGTTTATGATCAAGTTTATCTATGAACAATATTTGAATCTCCTCTGAATTCTTTTATGTATGATTGGTTTATCTTTGCAAGTCCCTTCAAATTATCAGTTTGGTTTGGCCTACTAGATTGATCTTTCTTGCAATGGGAGAAGTGCTTAGCTTTGGGTTCAATCTTGCGGTGCTCGATCCTAGTGACAGAAAGGGAAACGGCATGTATTGCATTATTGCCATCGAGGATAAAAAGATGGGGTTTAAATCATATTGCATGAGTTTATCCCTCTACATCATGTCATCTTGCTTAAGGCGTTACTCTGTTCTTATGAACTTAATACTCTAGATGCATGCTGGATAGCGGTCGATGTGTGGAGTAATAGTAGTAGATGCAGAATCATTTCGGTCTACTTGTGGCGGATGTGATGCCTATATACATGATCATGCCTAGATATTCTCATAATTATTCGCTTTTCTTATCAATTGCTCGACAGTAATTTGTTCACCCACCGTAATACTTATGCTATCTTGAGAGAAGCCACTAGTGAAACCTATGGCCCCCGGGTCTATTCTCCATCATACAAGTTTCCCATCTACTTTATTTTGCAATCTTTACTTTCAATCTATATCATAAAAATACCAAAAACATTTATCTTATTATTATCATCTATATCAGATCTCACTCTTGCAAGTGGCCGTGAAGGAATTGACAACCCCTTTATCGCATTGGTTGCGAGGTTCTTATTTGTTTGTGTAGGTACGAGGTGACTCGCGCGTGGTCTCCTACTGGATTGATACCTTGGTTCTCAAAAACTGAGGGAAATACTTACGCTGCTTTACTGCATCACCCTTTCCTCTTCAAGGGAAAACCAACGCAGTGCTCAAGAGGTAGCAAGAAGGATTTCTGGCGCCGTTGCCGGGGAGATCTACGGCAAGTCAAGACATACCAAGTACCCATCACAACTCTTACCCTTTGCATTACATTATTTGCCATTTGTCTCTCGTTTTCCTCTCCCCCAGTTCACCCTTGCCGTTTTATTCGCCCTCTCTTTCCGTTCGCCTCTTTTTCGCTTGCTTCGTCGTTATGGCTAGTCCTTTATCTAATCCTTTGTCTCTCAAGAATGAAGTTCTTAATTTTAAACAAAGGGAGGGAGAAAATCTAAAAGATGCTTGGTACAGAATTTGCAATGCGCAAAACAGATCTACTAGGAAGCAATCTACTTTCGTTCTTCTTCGCAATTTTTATGTAGGCATCACTCCTTGGAATAGATATATTCTTGATACCATTACCAGAGGAAATTTCTTGGGTAGCCATACTTTTGATTCTTATAATGCTATGATAGATTTGTTTGGCCCAACCTCTTTTGGTTAATGGAACTATTTTAACTTTGGAACACGTGATGCAACGGCTTGAAATTATTGAAAATAAAGTTGCCACCGTAGAGTTGATTGAAAATTTGGATAGAAAGATCCATAACCAAATTACCCAATACGGATCTAAGGTAGGAGTTGCTCTTAAATTTTTTAAAGAAAAAGGAACCTATGGTTAATGAAAATATAGATTAAGATTCCACTAGAATTGATAAAATTGAGGATATTATTACAAACCTAGGGTCTGCCTTTTCTTCCGTGAAAAATACTCCTAATGCTAATATTTCCAAATTGATGTATGTTCCTAAAAATAAAGGTGAAACTTCTAGTAAAGGAAATGCGGACCTCAAATCCATAAGTGTTCACCCCAACTTCCTCACTATCCTTAAGGAACCTTTTGCTACTAATGATTTCTTGATTTCGTGCCTAGGATTTTGATAATTAATAAAAATAAAGAAACTCCTAAGGTTTTTAAGTGTCTTATTGAAGAATTACCTACCAAAGATGGCAATACCTAGATCTATCTTCGCTTTTATGCCTAGCTAGGGGCGTTAAACGATAACTCTTGTTGGGAGGCAACCCAATTTTATTTTTATTCCTTGCCTTTTGATATTTTTAGTAATAAATAATTTATCTAGCCTATGTTTTGGTTGTGTTTTTTGTGTTTAATTAGTGTTTGTGCCAAGTAGAACCATTGGGAAGACTTGGGGAAAGTCTTTTTTATCTTGCTGTAAAAAACAGAAACTTTAGCGCTCACGAGAATTGCTGCCGTTTTTTATTGGAGAGTGATATTTAGTTAATTATTTTTGCAGATGATTAATATATAAATTCCTCAAGTCCAGAAATTTATTTTATAATTTTTGTGGTTCCAGAAATTTGCATTAGTTACAGATTACTACAGACTGTTCTGTTTTTGACAGATGCTGTTTTTCGTGTGTTGTTTGCTTATTTTGATGAATCTATGGCTAGTAAAAGAGTTTATAAACCATAGAGAAGTTGGAATACAGTAGGTTTAACACCAATATAAATAAAATAATGAGTTCATTACAGTACCTTGAAGTGGTGTTTTGTTTTCTTTCGCTAACGGAGCTCACGAAGATTTTCTTTTAAGTTTTGTGTTGTGAAGTTTTCAAGTTTTGGGTAAAGATTTGATGGATTATGGAACAAGGAGTGGGAAGAGACTAAGCTTGGGGATGCCCATGGCATCCAAGGTAAATCCTAGGACACCAAAAAGCCTAAGCTTGGGGATGCCTTTTAGTGGGAAGAGACTAAGCTTGGGGATGCCCAGGGCATCCAAGGTAAATCCTAGGACACCAAAAAGCCTAAGCTTGGGGATGCCCCGAAAGGCATCCCCTCTTTTGTCTTCGTTCATCGGTAACTTTACTTGAAACTATATTTTTATTCACCACATGATATGTGTTTTGCTTGGAGCGTCTTGTATGATTTGAGCCTTTGATTTTTAGTTTACCACAATCATCCTTGCTGTACACACCTTTTGAGAGAGACACACATGAATTGGAATCTATTAGAATACTCTATGAGCTTCACTTATATCTTTTGAGCTATATAGTTTTTGCTCTAGTGCTTCACTTATACTCCCTCTGTTCCGAATTACTTGTCGTAGGTATGGATGTATCTAGATACATCCATTTCTACGACGAGTAATTTGGAACGGAGGGAGTATCTTTTAGAGCACGACGGTGGTTTTATTTTATAGAAATAATTGATCTCTCATGCTTCACTTATATTATTTTGCGAGTCCTTTAGAACAACATGGCAATTTGCTTTTAGGCATTATAAAAACTTTCATATAAGTGCATTGAATACTAAGAGAAGTTTGATACTTGATGATTGTTTTGAGATATGGAGATGGTGATATTAGAGTCATGCTAGTTGAGTAGTTGTGAATTTTAGAAATGCTTGTGTTGAAGTTTGTGATTCCCGTAGCATGCACGTATGGTGAACCGTTATGTGATGAAGCCGGAGCATGATTTATTTATTGATTGCCTTCCTTATGAGTGGCGGTCGGGGACGAGCGATGGTCTTTTCCTACCAATCTATCCCCCTAGGAGCACACAAACAGAACAAATCAGAGACACACAA
The DNA here is from genome assembly GCF_003073215.2 of Triticum urartu. Taxonomy (NCBI): domain Eukaryota; kingdom Viridiplantae; phylum Streptophyta; class Magnoliopsida; order Poales; family Poaceae; genus Triticum; species Triticum urartu. The sequence goes on from NC_053028.1 coordinate 540,350,874, forward strand.
AATAGATAGCATAGAAACAAGTTTAGCATAGTACAAAATTTAAACAAGCTGCTTTAATCAAAACTAGCACAACATAGTCCTAAACAAGCATGGACCAATTTAACTCAGAACACACAAAATCAGGCAACAAAGAGCTCTCTAGATGTTCACGGGGAAGGGTCACCGCTTCAATGTCGTCGTCGTTGAAGACGATCACCTTCAGGGTGTCAGGAGTCAACGGCTTGAAGGTGACCATGTAGTCGATCCTGATCTGGTGGTTAACCCTGAAGCAGGCCCAACCCTGATCGACGGCGACCCTGCGTTTTATCAGCCGGACTGTGACCCTCCATACGCAGACGGTGTTTGTCTTCAGTTTGAACTCCTGAGGCACAACGGGGAAGTGCTTCATGAAGTCTAGAGTCATAGGCAAACACTCCAACTTCGAGCAAGGATCACCTTGCAAAAGTGAGTGGGGGGCTGCCTCCTCACGGTTGTGGTCGTAGTTCCTTTGCTTGCTGCTAGGGGGCTCCTCCTCCTTGCCCTTGTCGCCGGGCGCCACCACCTCCTTCCCCTTCGTGTTCTCCATCTCGATTTGCATTATGAACAACATAACGTTCAAAGGTTGATTAGCATTCAATCATATCGTCCAAAGCATCTATGTTTACCCACCCAAAGGCTCTACTACTTACCAATCACCGCACTCAATGAAACCTCTCTGTCTCTCAGTGTCATTCCTCTTCCACATCTTCATCATCATGAACCCCATCCCCAACCCCTTCCCCTAGGGCATTGGATGGAGGGTGTTATTCCTTGGTTGTTTGCTTGGTGGTTGCACCAAGTTCAGAACACCATGGAGGTATGCTGTAATTTCACCAGCATCGACGACATGCATAGGGAGATGGACGCTATGGTAAAGAAGGCGACAGAAGAGGAGCTGAAGACGTTGATTCCTGATCTAGTCAAAGGCACTATGTCAGTGGACATATCATGTTGGGCGACCGATAAGGCTGAGTCCGACAATGCTGGTTAGAGAGCCAGATGGGCCAAGTACAAATAGTATGTGGCTCGTTGAAAGGATCGAGAAGAGGTGTCTAGAGGGGGGTGAATAGACTCTTAGCCAGAAAAGTTGCAGTTTTTAATTTCTTTAAGTTGAAGTGGATTTTTGGCACAAGTTTAAACATTCACAATACATATCAAGCAAGCATGACAAGAGTATATGAGCAGCATAAAGTGAATCATGCAAGTTGCAAGAATGTAAAGGGATGGGATTGGAGTGTGCAAACCGCAAACGCAATTGGAGACACGGAGATTTTTGGTGTGGTTCCGATAGGTGGTGCTATCATACATCCATGTTGATGGAGACTTCAACCCACGAAGGGTAACAGTTGCACGAGTTCACGGAGGGCTCCACCCACGAAGGGTCCACGAAGAAGCAACCTTGTCTATCCCACCATGGCCATCGCCCACGAAGGAAGTGCCTCACTAGGGTAGATCTTCACGAAGTAGGCGATCTCCTTGCCCGTACAAACTCCTTGGTTCAACTCCACAATCTTGACGGAGGCTCCCAAGTGACACCTAGCCAATCTAGGAGACACCACTCTCCAAAAGGTAATAGATGGTGTGTTGATGATGAACTCCTTGCTCTTGTGCTTCAAATGATAGTCTCCCCAACACTCAACTCTCTCTCATAGGATTGGATTTGGTAGACAGATGATTTGAGTGGAAAGCAACTTGGGGAAGGCTAAAGATCAAGATTTATGTGGTTGGAATGGGATATCTTGACCTCAATAGAAGTGTAGGTGGTTCTCTCTCAGAAAATGTAAGTTGGAAGTGTAGGCATGTTCTGATGGCTCTCTCCATGAATGAAGAGTGGGTGGAGGGGTATATATAGCCTCCACACAAAATCTAACCATTACACACAAATCACCAAACTCGGTGGGACCGAATCATATAACTCGGTCGGACCGATTTAGTTTAAAATGTGAACATTAGTATTTTCTGTGGGACCGACATGATCAACTCGGTGGGACCGATGTGCTATGGTTAGGGTAAAGCCTTATCTCGGTTGGAAAAATTACACAAACTCGGTGGGACCGATTTAGGTAATAAGCAAAACAGAGAGTTGGCCAAGCAAACTTAGTGGGACCGATTTCATATTTCGGTGAGACCAAAAATAATGCAATAGGCAACAAAGAGTTTGCAAGCCCATCTCAGTGAGACCGAGATTCTATCGGTGAGACTGAATTGATTAGGGTTTCTAGCAGTGGCTATGTCAAGAGAACTCGGTGGCGCCGGATAGAAAGTTTCTGTGGGGCCGAGTTTGACTTTTGGTTTGGGACAAATGTGGATGTGAGAGAGTGATTGAGGGCTTTGGAGCATATCACTAAGCACTTTGAGCAAGCAAGCCATTAAGAAACACCTCATCCCCTCTTAATAGTATTGGCTTTCCTATGGACTCAATGTGATCTTGGATCACTAAAATGAAAAATGTAGAGTCCTCAACTTTGAGCTTGAGCCAATCATTTGTCTTCATCATCTTGAAGGGGTCCCACATCCTCTAGTCCATGCCACTCCACTGTTGGACTTATCTGAAATATGCTAGATGAAAGTATTAGTCCAACAAGAGATATGTTGACATTAATTACCAAAATCACCCAGGGAGCACTTGTGCTTTCACTCGTCAAGACTAGCCGCCCGCCTCGGTGTCACCGGCTGTCATCGTTCTGGAGCCAGAAGAAGAAAGAAGCGCACGGTGGAAGTGGTGGTTAGGGCGCCAGAGCCAGGCCAACCATACTATGCCAGTTGTTCTGGACGACGACGAGGATGAGGCAACGGTGCATGGTACGGTTGAGCCAGGTGGCAACTACAGGGTCAAGGGGCCCCACCGCTCCAAGTGTCTTTAGGGTTGTCGAGGCTAAGATTTAGATCTATTGTATAAGATCGAAACCCTAAAATCCATCACCACTTGCTACTAATCAAGATGTGCTGATAAATTATATCACTATTTACTCTGATTCCCTATTCCCCTAGCACGCGGATCGAATGCGCAAACCGAATCTAAATGTGGATCGAATAAGAAAATCGTTAGCGAGGAAGTGAAAATAGGGCTTACCACTGATGTCTACTACACAACCTTCTTCTTGTAGACGTTGTTGGGCCTCCAAGTGCAGAGGTTGTAGGACAGTAGCAAATTTCCCTCAAGTTGATGACCTAAGGTTTATCAATCCGTGGGAGGCGTAGGATGAAGATGGTCTCTCTCAAACAACCCTGCAACCAAATAACAAAGAGTCTCTTGTGTCCCCAACACACCCAATACAATGGTGAATTGTATAGGTGCACTAGTTCGGCGAAGAGATGGTGATACAAGTGCAATATGGATAGTAGATAATGGTTTTTGTAATCTGAAAATATAAAAACAACAAGGTAATTAATGATAAAAGTGAGCACAAACGGTATTGCAATGCTAGGAAACAAGGCCGAGGGTTCATACTTTCACTAGTGCAAGTTCTCTAAACAATAATAACATAATTGGATCATATAACTATCCCTCAACATGCAACAAAGAGTCACTCCAAAGTCACTAATAGTGGAGAACAAACGAAGAGATTATGGTAGGGTACGAAACCACCTCAAAGTTATTCTTTCTGATCGATCTATTCAAGAGTCCGTAGTAAAATAACATGAAGCTATTCTTTCCGTTCAATCTATCATAGAGTTCGTACTAGAATAACACCTTAAGACACAAATCAACCAAAACCCTAATGTCACCTAGATACTCCAATGTTACCTCAAGTATCCGTGGGTATGATTATATGATATGCATCACACAATCTCAGGTTCATCTATTCAAACCAACACAAAGTACTTCAAAGAGAGCCCCATAGTTTCTACTGGAGAGTCAAGACGAAAGCGTGTGCCAACCCCTATGCATAGGTTCATGGGCGGAACCCGCAAGTTGATCACCAAAACATACATCAAGTGGATCAATAGAATACCCCATTATCACCACGGGTATCCCACGCAAGACATACATCAAGTGGTCTCAAATCCTTAAAGACTCAATTCGATAAGATAACTTCAAAGGGAAAACTCAATCCATTACAAGAGAGTAGAGGGGGGAGAAACATCATAAGATCCAACTATAATAGCAAAGCTCGCGATACATCAAGATCGTATCACCTCAAGAACACGAGAGAGAGAGAGATCAAAGACATAGCTACGGGTACATACCCTCAGCCCCGAGGGAGAACTACTCCCTCCTCGTCATGGAGAGCACCGGGATGATGAAGATGGCCACCGTAGAGGGATACCCCCCTCCGGCAGGGTGCCAGAACGGGTCTAGATTGGTTTCTGGTGGCTTTGGAGGCTTCTGGCGGCGGAACTCCCGATCTATTGTGCTCCTCGAAGTTTTTAGGGTATATGGGTATATATAGGAGGAAGAAGTACGTCGGTGGATCTCCGGACTGTCCACGAGGCAGGGGGGCGTGCCCAGGGGGTGGGCGCATCCCCACCCTCTTGGGCAGTTCGGGACTCTCCTGGTCCATCTCCAATACTCCGTGGGCTTCTTCTGGTCCAAAAATAAGTTCCGTGAAGTTTCAGGTCAATTGGACTCCGTCTGATTTTCCTTTTCTGCAATACTCTAAAACAAGGAAAAAACAGAAACTAGCACTGGGCTCTGGGTTAATAGGTTAGTCCCAAAAATAATATAAAAGTGTATAATAAAGCCCATAAACATCCAAAACATATAATATAATAGCATGGAACAATAAAAAATTATAGATACATTGGAGACGTATCAACGTACCGAGAGGGATCAAGTGTACTAACCCATGGTCTACGTGGGAGTTCTTTGTGGGGTTAGGTATGTTTCCATGGTCTTGCCGTCAAGAGGATATCTCATACAGCACATGAGTATGGGGGAGCAATCAAGCTAGAAGCTTGCCGTCCATTGTGGCGTCAATGGAATTGTGAGATGTGCCAAAGAGTGGCTCACCCATAGTGGAGTATGGGGGAGCAATCAACTAGTCTTCATCGAGCCAACACAATCAAGAAAGGTGGTCCAACTTGAGGAAGTCAAGATCGTCATCATCTAGCTCAAGTGGACTATGTGCAAGGCAAAGGTTTTCCCTTGATAGGTTTTCTATTTTACCAGTCTCATAGTGGTAGTTGGGAGACCGGCTTGTAGGATCGATTGTTGTACTATCAAGGGGGGCTCTCTAGTGAGTAGCTTGATCATATCGTTCGTCGAGATCTCAAACCATTGCATACTTGCATCATCTCTCTTGGTTCTTGTTTGGTTCTTCTCCTTGTGAGATTTGGATCTCATGGTCATCTTCTTGACAAGCTCGAGTTCATCAAAAATCGATTTCATATGCATCTTCTTTTGTGTTTTCGGTGTTGGAGTTTTTACGGGTCTTAATTGAGAAAGGGTTATCACCATTTTATTTTGGGTATTTTATCATTTGCTATTTCTTGATATTTCTATCAAGATTGTGTTTGCTCTTGTCCTTAGCTTTCCAACAAACTTGATTTCGTCGAATTCGGAGCTCGTATGCGAAAGTTGTGGCTGTTTAGATATTACCTGTGTTACACAGAGAGGTTGGACCGCCCCATAGAGAGGTTGTACCGGTACAACCGGTGTTTGGAGCGGTTGTACCGCTCCAGAATTGGTTCGAAGGTTGTACCGGCCATGTACCGCTCTACCACCGGACTAGTTTCTGTTGTGGTGCGGTTGTTGGGCAGTTGCGGGTCGGTTGTACCGCTTATTGCCTGTTACCGGTTGTACCAGTGCTCATAGCGGTTGTACCGCTCCTATGTTTTTCTGCACATAATGGGCAGATTCGTGGGGACCTATCTAAGGGGGTCTTTTTGCCCAATGGTCCCCTATCTCTTGAGCTCGTTTTTGCCCCCATTGTTAACCTTCTTTGAGCTTGCTAACTCTCAATCCCTCCATGGATTCTTGCTAGTTTTTGAGGGAAAAGAGAGAGGAGATCTAGATCCACACTTCCACCAATCACTTTCTCCTCTATGTGAGGGGAACCCCTTGGATCTAGATCTTGAAGTTCTTGGTTCTCTCCTTCTTGTTCTTCCTCTCACTTTCCTCCCTAGCATTAGTTGCTTTGGTGGGATTTGAGAGAGAAGGACTTGGGCACTATGTGTGCCCTTGCCATTGCATTTGTGCATCGGTTTGAGTTCTCCATAGTGATTAGTGGAAGTTACAAGTTGAGAAGCTTATTACTCTTGGGTGCGTGGTACCCTTGAGCTTGTTCCTACTGGGTTCTTGGGCGCCCTAGACGGTTGGTGGTGTTCGGAGCTCAATCATTATGGTGTAAAGCTCCAGGCAAGCGTCGGGGTCTCCAATTAGGTTGTGGAGATTGCCCCGGGCAATTTGACGGGTACCGGTGACCGCCCCCAAGGGTTGCCAAAGTGTACGGGTTCGGTGACCGCCCCCAAGGGTTGCCATTTTTACGGGTTTGGTGACCACCCTCAATGGTCCCTTAGTGGAATCACGACATCTTGCATTGTGCGAGAGTGTGAGGAGATCACGGTGGCCCTAGTGCCTTCTTGGGGAGCATTGTGCCTCCACACCGCTCCAAATGGAGATTATCATCCGCAAGGGTGTGAACTTCGGGATACATCATCGTCTCCGCGTGCCTCGGTTATCTCTTACCCGAGCCCTTTACTTATGCACTTTACTTTGTGATAGCCATATTGTTCTTTGTCATATATCTTGCTATCACATAGTTGCTTATCTTGCTTAGCATAAGTTGTTGGTGCACATAGGTGAGCCTAGTTGTTTTAGGTTTTGTGCTCGGAAAATTAACCGACTAGGTTTATTATGCATTTGTTCAAGCCTAAATCATAATTATTTTAAAGCGCCTATTCATCCCCCCCCCCTCTAGGTGACATCCTCAATCTTTCAAACTTGATGCTGACTTGGTGATCCAAGACTTGTCTCCTCCATAATATTTGTTTAGTAGTCAAGTGAACGAACAATTGTTCTCTTAGGAGCTTGGCAATCATATTTTGCAACAAGACACGTCTTGTAGTTTGACCTATGCATTTTCTCAATGCTTGTATCTAACTTGAGTGAAAAAAACTAATGAATCTTTTATATGTGTTGGATAATTGTATCGATCAATGGTATCTTGTGATGAATACACTAGTGCAATTGTTTGTATATGTATTGCATACAGAATATGAATTGAATATTAGGAATGAAATTTCATTCAAACGGTGGTGCATCTACATTTGTGCTGAAACGTAGAACCCTATTAGTAAATGTGTCGGCATAAGTATTGACCATCACACTTTCTGTCGGCATAGCGCACAACAAACAAACTATCGGCGTATCAACCGACGTCGCACTATCTGTCGGCATATCACACTGTCAGATGATCTGTCGGCATAGCATAGTCTGTCGGGGGTAGAAATGTCTGTCGCCATAGATCTCACCAACATTGTCATAATGTCTGTCGGCATAGATTTATCTGTTGCTAAAGACCTTTCCCGGCAGGACTATAGGCGACAGCTCCTTTCCGTTGTCAAAGGTTTTTGCCGACACTAAATGTGTCGCCTTAGGTGACCTATGCCGACAGATTGTTTGACACCGCTTTGAGTGCCGTGGTGTAGTGTGAGGGATTCCCACTGTAGGGTGTCGCAATACGTTCATGATTCGCTTATTGTGGGTTGCTTGAGTGTTAGAAGCATAAACCCATATAAGGGGGTTGTTGCGTATGGATAAAGGGGACTTGATACTTTAATGCTATGGTTGGGTTTTACCTTAATGATCTTTAGTAGTTGCGGATGCTTGCTAGAGTTCCAATCATAAGTGCATATGATTCAAGGAGAGAAAGTATGTTAGCTTATGCCTCTCCCTCATATAAAATTGCAATAACGACCATCGATCTTGAAGGAAATATGACCTAGAGGCAATAATAAAGTTATTATTTATTTCCTTATTTCATGATAAATGTTTATTATTCATGCTAGAATTGTATTAACCGGAAACATAATACATGTGTGAATACATAGAAAAACAGAGTGTCACTAGTATGCCTCTACTTGACTAGCTCGTTGATCAAAGATGGTTAAGTTTCCTAACCATAGACATTGAGTTTTCATTTGATTAACGGGATCACATCATTAGGAGAATGATGTGATTGACTTGACCCATTCCGTTAGCTTAGCACTTGATCGTTTAGTTTGTTGCTATTGCTTTCTTCATGACTTATACATGTCCCTATGACTATGATATTATGCAACTCCCGTTTACCGAAGGAACACTTTGTGTGCCACCAAACGTCACAACGTAACTGGGTGATTATAAAGGTGCTCTACAGGTGTCTCCGAAGGTACTTGTTGGGTTGGCATATTTCGAGATTAGGATTTGTCACTCCAATTGTCGGAGAGGTATCTCTAGGCCCACTCGGTAATACACATCACTTAAGCCTTTCAAGCATTGCAACTAATGAGTTGGTTGCGGGATGATGTGTTAAGAAACGAGTAAAGAGACTTGCCGGTAACGAGATTGAACTAGGTATTGAGATACCGACGATTGAATCTCGGGCAAGTAACATACCGATGACAAAGGGAACAACGTATGTTGTTATGTGGTTCGATCGATAAAGATATTCGTAGAATATGTAGGAGCCAATATGGGCATCCAGGTCCCGCTATTGGTTATTGACCAGAGAGGTGTCTCGGTCATGTCTACATAGTTCTCGAACCCGTAGGGTCCGCACGCTTAACGTTCGTTGACGATATAGTACTATGAGTTATGTATGTTGGTGACCGAATGTTGTTTGGAGTTCCGGATAAGATCACAGACATGACGAGGAACTCTAGAATGGTCCGGAGATAAAGTTTGATATATGGGATAATAGTGTTTGGTCTCCGGAAGGGTTCCGGAATTCACCGGAAAGGGTTCCGGATGTTTCCCGAAATGTTTGGGTATGAGAACACTTTATTTGGGCCAAAAGGGAAAGCCCACAAGGTTTTTGGAAAGCGCAAAAGGAAGTTTTGCGGAGTCCAGGGGCCAGACGCCAGGGTCCCCAATGTCTGGGTCCAGACGCCGGGAACCCTGGCGTCTAGCCCTGGAGTCCGAGAAGGACTCTTGCCTTTCGGGTGAACCGACTTTGTGGAGGCTTTTACTCCAAGTTTCGACCCCAAGGCTCAACATATAAATAGAGGGGTAGGGCTAGCACCCAAGACACATCAAGAAACACCGAGCCGTGTGGCGGCTACCCCGTCCCCTCTAGTTTATCCTCTGTCATAGTTTTCATAGTGCCTAGGCAAAGCCCTGCGGAGATTGTTATTCACCAACACCGTCACCACGCCGTCGTGCTGCCGGAACTCATCTACTACTTCGCCCCTCTTGCTGGATCGAGAAGGCGAGGACGTCATCGAGCTGAACGTGTGCTGAACGCGGAGGTGCCGTATGTTCGGTACTTGATCGGGACGGATTGTGAAGGTGTACGACTACATCAACCGCGTTGATAAACGCTTCCGCTTACGGTCTACGAGGGTATGTAGACAACACTCTCCCCTCTCGTTGCTATGCATCACCATGATCTTGTGTGTGCGTAGGAAAATTTTGAAATTACTACGTTACCCAACAGTGGCATCCGAGCCTGGTTTTATGCGTAGATGTTATATGCACGAGTAGAACACAAGTGAGTTGTCGGCGATACAAGTCATACTGCTTACCAGCATGTCATACTTTGGTTCAGCGGTATTGTTGGATGAAGCGGCCCGGACCGACATTACGCGTACGCTTACGCGAGACTGGTTCTACCGACGTGCTTTGCACATAGGTGGCTAGTGTAGGATCGAAAGTATGTCTAGAGGGGGGGTGATTAGACTACTTGACCAAATAAAAACTTAACCTTTTCCCAATTTTAGTTCTTGGCAGATTTTAGCTATTTTAGGACAAGTCAAGCAATCATCACACAATACAAGCAAGCATGCAAAGAGTATATTGGCAGCGGAAAGTAAGGCATGCAACTTGCAAGAATGTAAAGGGAAGGGTTTGGAGAATTCAAACGCTATTGGAGACACGGATGTTTTCCCGTGGTTCGGATAGGTGGTGCTATCCTACATCCACGTTGATGGAGACTTCAACCCACGAAGGGTAACGGTTGCGCGAGTCCACCCAGGGCTCCACCCAAGGGCAACGGTTGCGTCCACGAAGGGCTCCACCCACGAAGGGTCCACGAAGAAGCAACCACCCACAAAGGGTCCACGAAGAAGCAACCTTGTCTATCCCACCATGGCCATCGCCCACGAAGGACTTGCCTCACTAGCGGTAGATCTTCGAAGTAGGCGATCTCCTTGCCCTTACAAACTCCTTGGTTCAACTCCACAATCTTGTCGGAGGCTCCCAAGTGACACCTAGCCAATCTAGGAGACACCACTCTCCAAGAAGTAACAAATGGTGTGTAGGTAATGAACTCCTTGCTCTTGTGCTTCAAATGATAGTCTCCCCAACACTCAACTCTCTCTCATAGGATTTGGATTTGGTGGAAAGAAGATTTGAGTGGAAAGCAACTTGGGGAAGGCTAGAGATCAAGATTCATATGGTAGGAATGGAATTCTTGGTCTCAACACATGAGTAGGTGGTTCTCTCTCAGAACATATGAGTAGGAATGGTGTGTGTGTTCTGATGGCTCTCTCATTGAATGAGAAGGAGGTGGAGGGGTATATATAGCCTCCACACAAAATCCAACCGTTACACAGTTTTCCAATCTCGGTGGGACCGAATCAATAAACTCGGTCTGACCGAAGTAGTAAACCTAGTGACCGTTAGGAATTTCGGTGGGACTGACATGCAACTCGGTAGGACCGATTCGGTTAGGGTTTGGGCATAACGTAATCTCGGTGAGACCGATTACACAAACTCGGTGAGACCGAATTTGGTAATTAGCTAACTAGAGAGTTGGTCAGGCAAACTCGGTGGGACCGATTTGCTCTTTCGGTGAGACCGAGTGGAACTCGGTGAGACCGAAAAGTTACAAAGGGGAAACACTGAGTTTACATTGCAATCTCGGTGGGACCGATTCGCTCTTTCGGTGGGACCGAAAAGTTACGAAAGGGAAACAGAGAGTTTGCAACCCCATCTCGGTGGGACCGAGATCCTTATCGGTAGAACCGAATTGCTAGGGTTTGGCAGTGGCTAGTGACAAGTGAAACTCGGTGGCGCCAGATAGGAAGAATCGGTAGGACCGAGTTTGGCTTAGAGTTTAGGTCATATGTGGATATGGGAAAGTAGTTGAGGGTTTTGGAGCATATCACTAAGCACATGAAGCAAGAGGCTCATTAAGCAACACCCTCATCCCTCCTTAATAGTATTGGCTTTTCCTAAAGACTCAATGTGATCTTGGATCACTAAAATATGAAATGAAGAGTCTTGAGCTTTTGAGCTTGAGCCAATCCTTTGTCCTTAGCATTTTGAGGGTTCCACTTTCACATCCATGCCATGCCAATCATTGAGCTTTCCTGAAATAATCATCTTGGAATAGCATTAGCTCAATGAGCTATATGTTGTTATGAATTACCAAAACCACCTAGGGATAGTTGCACTTTCAATCTCCCCCTTTTTGGTAATTGATGACAACATATAGATCAAAGCTTCGACAAATGATAATTAGCATGAAATATATCGTCACTTTGAGAAGTATGTGATAAGTAAGAGCTCCCCCTAAATTTGTGCATATTTAAAATTTGCTTTGGACTGCAAATGCACAAAGAGTTAGAGTCATGGGTTACTCTTCCATGTCACATGCATCTTGGTGGAGCGCTCAAAATGATAAGAATGAAATACATGCACTCATCACCAAGAATAGTGAATGATCACAAACGATAGATAGAATGATAATATTTAAGCAAGCATTAAGCAAACATTAAGTGTAGCTTATGATCAAACACATGATCATCGATGTCTCACAAATAATGACGTAGTATCTCACACACAAGCAAACAAAGTTCGAAGAACCACCAAATAAAGCAAGAGAGAAAAGCAACACTCTCTCTCTCGAAGCCTATGATCTATACATCTTCTCCCCCTTTGGCAACAAGTTACCAAAAAGTTCCTAGAAAATGCATAGTGCTAAGTCGTCGCTCAGGCTTGATCTTCAGGTGGTGGTGGAGTCCGGATTACTCCAAGGACGAAGCCTTTGGTAGACGTGGTCGGAGTCGAGGCTGAAGTGGATGCCGGAGCCGGTGGAACTGAGGCTGTGGTTGGTGCAGACGTTGTAGCTCTGGTGTCAGCACTGGCAGTGCAGACGACCTCGGACCTCGTGGCACCCTCGCAAACGCATGAGTCGTGGTCCTGCCTCTCCTCTCATTCATGTCCTCCTGGAGCTGCTCCACTACAGACTGAACTTCTGTTACCTTGATGTCCAAGTCATAGAACCTCTGTTCCATGATCCTCTCTAAACTCGTCTGGTTCTGAGTCAGGGTGGCTATACTCTGCTCAATCCGCAGGGTGGACACAATCAAGTAACTGAGCTGCTCTTGTTTGGTCTTCAAGAAATAATCAGATGCCTCCGCTTGAGTAGGCATCCTGGCAGCTTTCTCCTTCTTCGCCTTCTCCTTCTGTGCTTGTGCATGGGCAGATGATGGTTCATTCTCAGTCATAACAACTTCATTGTTCTCAAAATCTGGACGGATGGGCAGGTGTTCCTTATCCAACAAATATACGCCCGTGCCCATCTTGGAGTTGATGAGCTCCTGAATCTGAGGGGCATATCCACAGCTCCTCTTCTGATCTGCCGCAGTCCTTTTGATCGTTTCCACTATGAGGCTCATGACTTTGAATTTCTGAGGCACGTCAAAGACATGAAGCAAGTTGATCGCGTGACCTCTGATCATCTTGTGATCTCCAGACTTGGGCAGAAGGGTGTGCCTAAGGATCCAGTTGATCGTAGGCAATCCTGATAGCAGATAATGCACTGAGCCAAACTTGAACGTGTCAAGTGCTTTATTCGGAATCTCCTTGTACATGTTGGACATGGAGTTGTGGTCCATCTTTTTCTTGCCATAAATGTCCAGGTCATCTGCTTGCTCCTCTGGGCATTGATCAACTTCGCCCATTCTTCAACAGTGGATTGGTACCTTGTACCCTCTGACATCCATGTGATCCTGCCATCCGGATAAAAGTGTGCTGTGGAGTAGAATTGCATGATCAGCTCCTCGTTCCACTTTGTGAGCTTCTGCCCAACAAAGTCTGCAACTCCACACGCACTAAAGCTGTCAAATACACCGGGGTAGTACTCTTCATTGTCCTTGATGTAGGTCCAGTCGACCCATCTCATGTCACAAACGATTGGCTTCTTGTCAAGCAAAACAGTCTCATAGAAATCTTGCTGCTCCTTGGTATGAAATCTGTAATCCACGGCAGTCCTTCTCCTAGAAGCATACGGATCTGCTTCTCTCCATTTCCTCAGCCCTGAATCTCTCCTGAGCTTCATATCCTCAGCCACAGGATGAGCATCGTTGTGGTCTGGGATCTTGGGCTTGAGCTTCCGAAGGACATTCTCTTCCTCATTCTCAGCAACAGTCTCAGGCACTGGGGCCTTGTTCTTCTCAGTGGCTGGGATGCTTCTTGTGTTTCTCTTTGGTGCACTCTTAGGCTTAGATGCAGCCTTAGGTGCTTCCTTGGGCTTGGATGCAGCTCCCCCTGACCTTATGGCATCTCCCATAAGTTTGGCTACCTTGGGCGCTGGTGCAGCTGCCTCTTCTTCCTCATCCTCTTCTACCATGATGGAGGCCTTGCCAAGCACCCTAGCCACAGTCTTTTTCACCCTCTCCTTCCTTTTCTTGCCCTCAGCTGCAACGGGCTCAATGGGAGCAGGCTTCTTAGTTGAGGCTCTAGCCTTTGACATGGGCTGCCTGCCTGCTGGCCTCTTGATTTTCAGGCCTAGCTTTGAGCCTTGAGCTGGCTCAACTCTCTTGGAGGTGGCCTCTTCCTCTGCCACATAGTCCTCATCTTCAGAATTTGAGGTTTTCTTCTTCCTTTGTCTCGTGGCAGCTTTAGGCAGGTTGCTGGGTGTGCTCCTGCTGCCATCATCTGAGGAACTTGAGGGGCTAGTGCCCTCACTCAACTGCACTTGCTGCTCTGACAAGTTTTGGCTGTCACTCTGGTCTGACATGATGCAAACTGACTGCTGACCCTGTGAATAGATTATAGAGGAGATAGAGTGGATGAGCATCACAAAATACAGAGATTTTGGCAAAAAGAATGATCCAAAAACTTAGTTTTAGTTTCCCACTGAAATCATCTCGGATCTACCGATTTTCAAACTCGGTGATACCGAAGCAGTTCTGGAACCTAAACTAGTGAACTCGGTAGGACCGAGTCACAGTTCGGTGGCACCGAGACTGCTAGGGTTTCACAGAGTTCCAAAATCGGTCACACCGATAAGTAATTCTCGGTCAGACCGAGTTTTACTTGTGCAATGGCATAAGCCAAATCGGTGGGACCGAGTTTTTCAACTCGGTGGGTCCGAGATGGTTTCGGCGGAAACCTAAACCTAGAATTTTCGAATCAAACCTAATCTATGAGCATTTTGACTGGATAGAAGTTTATCAAACGTGGCCAGAAACAATGTGATCACAATGTGCTAGGAATCAGATTGAGGAATAGCACAAAGATCAAGTCCATACCCTAGTTCGGCGGGGACTTGCTACGGCGGCAACGGCGGGGCAGAAATCCGTTGACAGCGACGGAGACCAGCGACTGGAGGCTGCTGGCGGCGAGAAGACGATCCGGAGACCTCGGGGGCAGAGCAGGCTATCGCGCGGGCGAAGGGGTTCGGAGAAATTTCCAAATTTTGCCCGTGACTATATATAGCCCGACCCTGTCGGTGTGACCGAGTTGAACAACTCGGTGGCACCGAGATTCATAACTGCATGCAGTTATTGAAACTCGGTGTGACCGAAGGGTTCAAATCGGTTGCACCGAGATCGAAAACCTAGATCAACTCAATGATCTCGGTAGGACCGAAAGTGGAGTATCGGTCAGACCGAGAATCATAAAGAGGTTTTGGAAGTTTAAGTCTATGACGAATCGGGGACTCCGAGCGCTCCTCACACAGAGTGGTTCGAATCTGACTTGATCAAATTTTGTGATGCGGCATGAATAGAGTTTGAGACGAGAAAAGCATAGATAGCTAGAGGAGGTTCTTAGGCATTCTTGTCCATCCACTTGGCAAAAGAAGATAAAGCCAAACAATCAAAACAACAAGTGGATGTCCTTGAATGAGTAAAATATGCAACCAACATGCTCACACAATAAGATAGCAAATGAAATATGTGGCAAAGCATGCACAACCAATTCTAGCATCTATCAAGCAATTTGCGATGACTAGGTCATCTATATATGAGTATATTGACTTAGGAGTCAAGTGAGAACGCTTGATCGTAGGTCATACTCATTGTTTAAGCTCAAGTGGGGTTACCACTTTTACATAAAGCATTGTTTTGTTCACATCTTTAGAGTTGCTTTAGCTCAAGTCTTAGAGTAAAGCTCCCCCTAGATGTGATATCCCTCCTAAGAGGGATGAACTAACCTTGGGTTTTGTCAATGATGACTGCATGTAGATATTGAAGATGTGGATGCTCAATGTTGATGTAGATCTCTTGGAGCTATCCATTTGAGTGAATTGCACTTTCAATACCTACATGGGTTAGTCCCACAAGGAACAAACAAGGATATCCATAGACATAGAGTGATGCACACAAAAGATGATGTCCATGAAAACTTTTAGGTTACCTTGTCCCTTGTCTTACCAACAAGAGGGTTTGTGACTCCTTGAACTAGTGCAAGATGTGGAAGTTGATTGCACTTGTTCTTGCCAAAATGATAAGAATGAAGTATGTTGGCGGAGTCACCCTCAAGAACTTTCTAGTTCTTCTTCTTTTGGATCCACATCATCTTGATGGGAATCCTTGGAGTTGTAGTCGTACTTGATGAAGTGGAACTTGAAGTAGTCTTGGGAATCCACTTGACTAAGGTCTTAGGAGCTTCTTCAAATGCATCAATTTCCTCTTGAAGCTTGTCCTTGCCTTTTTTCTCGTAGTCTTGTGGTGGAAGATCATCTTGAGCTTGTGTCCCCTTGAAAGAAGTATACTTCTCTTGTTGAGGGACAAACTTCGTCTTGGGGTATTGATCTTCTTCCCATTCAACTCCATTGGCATTGAACTTTCGTTCAAAACCAACACCTTGATTCTTCCGGTGCATTCCCTGCTTGCGCACAATTTCCTCGAATTGCTTACTCCCGGCAAGGCTCTTGTACACTCCTTTCTCTATAATTCCCTTCAATAAGCTATTTTCTTGCTCAAGTGTAACTTGGCTAAGAGAATCATTAGTGGAATCAAGAGAACTACTAGAAGCAACAATATTGGATTTAGCATGATCATTGTTACTACTAGAGGAAGAATCTTTCTTGTTAGATTTGACTTGAGGCATGTAAGTGGATAAGAGTAAACGCTTGGCAATGTAAGAAGAACTTTTCTTGCGGAGATCATCATTGATTGCCTTTAAGAACTCATGCTCTTGCTCAAGATTGAGCTTTTCAAAGCGTAGCTTCTCATGAGCTCTTAAAAGTTCTCGATGATCTTCGAAGATAGTGTCATGAGCTAACTTAAGAGTTTTTAGTTCTTTAGTTAGAGCTTCAATCTTCTCCTTATCATTGTCATTCGTTTTATCTTGATTAGCATGATTAATTGGTCTTTCATCATAGTATTCATCACTAGAGTTGTCACCAAGCAAATCATCACCTAACAAGTCATCTTCATCACTATTGAAATCAACATACTCGGGGTGTGTTACCTTAGGACCTTTGGCCATGAAGCATCTTCCAATTCCTTCATTTGGTGAGTCAAATATGTCGTAGGAGTTGGTTGACACAAGTGCTAGACCGGCAACACCTTCATCTTGAGTATCTTCAGAGTCGGAGTGATAACTTCTCTCGGAGAGGCTGTCGGAGTCGGAGCCGGATACCCATTCACCAACATGAGCTTGATGTCTTCGTCTTGTATAGCTCCTTGATGATTTTTCCTTCCTTTCCGAATCCTTGCTTCTCCGTGAGTATCTTCGTTCATCACGATCATCTCTACTCCTTCTTTCTCTGGGTGGTGATCCTTTGCTTCTTCTTTTTGGAGAATCTTCTCTTCTCTTGTAGGGAGCCGTACACTCGTTGGAATAGTGTCCGGGTCTTCCACAATTGTAACAGTTTCGCTCTCGACTAGAAGATCTTTTATCATTGTAGGACCTTGACTTGGAGCTTCTATCTTTGCTTCTACTCTTGTAGAACTTGTTGAAGTTCTTCACCATTAAGCTCAATTCTTCATTGAAGTCTTGTTTCTCACTTGATGATGTAGGGGCTTCACATGAGGCTTTATAGGCACCACTTGACTTGTTGTGAAGTTCCTCTTTATCCTTAAGTGACATCTCATGAGCAACAATTCTTCCAATCACCTCCGTTGGCTTGAGATCTTTGTAATTGGGCATCATTTGGATCAATGTGCACACGGTATCATATTTTCCATCCAAGGCTCTTAGGATCTTCTTGATGATGAATCTATCGGTCATCTCTTCACTTCCTAAGCCGGCAATCTCATTTGTGATGAGAGCAAGCCTAGAGTACATTTCAGCGACACCTTCACCATCCTTCATCTTGAACTTGTCAAGTTGGCTTTGAAGCACATCCAACTTGGATTCCTTGTCGGAGTCGGTACCTTCGTGCATATCAATCAAAGTGTCCCAAATTTCCTTTGCATTCTCAAGGCGGCTGATTTTGTTGAATTCTTCGGGGCACAATCCGTTGAAGAGAATATCACAAGCTTGAGCATTGTATTGCAACATCTTCAACTCATCCGCGGTAGCTTCACGGTTTGGTTCTCTCCCATCAAAGAAGTCACCTTGCAAACCAACACACACAATAGCCCAAACGGCGGGGTTATGTCCAAGAATATGCATTTTCATTTTATGCTTCCAACTAGCAAAATTAGTACCATCAAAGTAAGGACCTCTACGGTGATAATTTCCCTCACTAGACGCCATACTCTCCTAGGTTGTGAAACCAAGGCTATGACCACCAAAAGCTATGGAGATCAAGCAAATGGAGACCAAGGCTCTGATACCACTTGTAGGATCAAAAGTATGTCTAGAGGGGGGGTGATTAGACTACTTGACCAAATAAAAACTTAACCTTTTCCCAATTTTAGTTCTTGGCAGATTTTAGCTATTTTAGGACAAGTCAAGCAATCATCACACAATACAAGCAAGCATGCAAAGAGTATATTGGCAGCGGAAAGTAAGGCATGCAACTTGCAAGAATGTAAAGGGAAGGGTTTGGAGAATTCAAACGCTATTGGAGACACGGATGTTTTCCCGTGGTTCGGATAGGTGGTGCTATCCTACATCCACGTTGATGGAGACTTCAACCCACGAAGGGTAACGGTTGCGCGAGTCCAC